>NC_142658.1:11520721-12145721 GCF_026168435.1 Sesamum indicum | reverse complement strand
TACAGATGGTCTCCAAGTCTGTTAAGGTGTATTGTCCTTCTCTCTTCTGGTGCCACATGTTCTTGGGGCCTTGCTAGTCCTCTATTTTTTGGGGAATGTATGTTTGGGCCTCCTTATGGGCTTATGAAGCCTCTTGGATTAGGGCCCTCTCTGGTTAGGCCTGTTAGACTTTAATTTTCTGAGGGATGTGTGCCTGGGCCTCTTGAGCCTTCTCCAAAACTGCGCCCTCATCTTCGTCTTCTTTCTAGGCTGTTTGGGTATCTTTGGGTCAGCCTAGCATATCATTAGAGTGGACATCTTTAGAGGCAAAGCCTAAAGATGAAGCCATTTTATCTTTTTTATGAATTTTGGCAAAGAATGTTAGCAATATAAGCATGCTTCGGGAAAAAAAAGAGCATACTCCGTGCCTATATGGAGCAGGGTTTTTATGAAGGTGCCTCCACGAAGTAAGGCTTAACGGAGGCCTTTTGTGCCTACTCTGGTGTAGGGCTCTACTTTTATGCAAGAAAATGCGACAATGAAGATGTGTATATATTACGAATAGGTCTTGCACAAGCAAGATTATTGTTTCTCCTCGACAGAGCTTATTTGAGGAAGCATACTTGAAGTATGATTTAGGGACCTTGCTGGAGGAAGAATAAGGTGTCCGCTAGAAGTAGGGCTTGGATGCCTCCGCGGAGAAGGGCTTAGGTTCCTACACGGGATAGAGCTTACAACTCACCCAGAGAAGGAATAAGTATCTGTTCGAAGGAGGGTTTTTGTGCCTGTGCGGAAAACATGTCTTTTTATAAAAGCATGCTTGCTTGGGAGCAGGGTTTTATTATGAAGAGGGTGAGATAGATGCCTACTTGGTGGCAGGGTTTTATTCATACAAGACCTCTAGGTGGAGTAGGGTCTCATCCTCCTGTTCCTTGTGTTTTTCACCGAAGACTTCATTCTTGTACTCCCTAGCCTCCTCCAAATTAATGTATTGTTCAGTTCGTGCTAGGAGATTGTAAAAATTGAGAAGGTGCTTCTTAGTTAAGGACTTGAAGATATCCCCATCTTGTAATCCTTGTGGGGAAAAAAAAAAAATAGGTTAGTGTATCAAATGAAGTAGTAAGGACCTTCAGAGCCGCTAAGTAAAAACATTGGAGATACTTCCTTGGTCATTCTCCTTCTTTTTATTGTAAGAAAAAAAGGCTCATGATTTTCTTTTGACCTTGTTTATAGTTGGAAAATTGATAGAGAAAGATAAAGCGAAACTCTCCGAATGACCGGGTGAATCTCGGTGGCAATTGGTTGAACTATTATTGGACTGACCATGTGAAGGTGTTTATTAATACACGACGCTTAATCCCAGTGGTATAACGATGGAGAAGGGCAATATTCTCGAAGCAGGATAGGTGCTTATGCGGATCCGCGAACTCCTGCAGATTAGGCTCCTTCCAGTTGAGGGGGGGTTCGTCTGCCAGGATTCTTCGCTGAAGGTAGTTCCCTCCTCCTCCTCCAAGGGGACCCCAAAAGACATGCCTTTGCAGGACTAGAACTTTCTTCTTAAGCTTATCAATTTGTGCGCTCAAGTCCTTAGGGGCACCTCTTATAGAGGAGGGTGCTCTTGCCTTCTCCCCAAGGGAATGTCCTGTCTCACAATTCCCTACACATTAAAAATTAGATTAGTAGGGACATTAGCATTAAGTAATGATAACATTTGGGTCGCTGAAGTTGGGCCTTGAATAGAGGTAGTAACATCCATTGGAGGTCTTCCAACGTGAGATGGACCATCCTTCTAGGGGAGTTATCCTAGGAGGTGTTGACTCCTATATTGTTTTCACTTCTTAGTTCTTTATTCCCATAGACAATGCCAACTAATGTGTTCACTAAATGTATGTATCGAATAAACAATAAAAGCAAAAATATGGTGCTCGACCCACTTAAAGTGGAAAGTGGTGAAATAAGTCATAGATGGTGAAAACGAATAAAAAAGTGAAGAAATGAGTGTTATTCATTGATTTTGTAAACAATAGAGAGATTGATGTAGAATTAAACTGCTATGTACGAAATTACGATACTCCTTTAAGCTAGCATGTTAGCAAAAAGGGCAAAAAAAAAAAAATATAGTAGGTGGGCTTAAAGTGTGTCAAACATATACATGTGTGAAGGTGTCCCTCTAAGCACATCCTTCTGGCCGAGTCCTCTTATCATTTGAATGTGAATGTGTGTATATTCTCGTGTCAATTTGTTTCTCCTGCTGAGGGACCTCATTATTTATAGGCAACAACAAAGCTATTGGAGAAGGTCACGAACTTGGGGAGAACATGGCCTCAAAGTTATTTGATCATGCTGATCTTCCCTCGGATTTGAGGAGTAGCCGGAGGATAACCCCCTAGATTCGGGGAGGGTGTTGGAGTCTATTGCGATCTTCTAGGGGATAAGGTAAAGTCCCTCTCGGATTTTCTCAGAGAGGTGGTTTAGGAGCCTTTTCTCAGCTGGACTCCATGTCTGTCAGGGTTTATACTCCTCTCTAGGGGCGCCATATGTCTTTGAGGGCTTACTAATCCTCTATTTTTTTAGGGACGTCTGTCTGGGCCTTTTTGTGGACCTATGAGGCCTATTGGATCAGGGCCCTTGGCTTGGGCTAGTTAGACTTCTATTTTTTGGGGGACATCTACTTGGGCATCCTGGGCTTTCTCCCAAACTGAGCCTCTTAGGGAGCACCATGCGCATTACATTTTTTTCTTCTTTTTGGACTGTTTGGGCCTCTTTTTGCCAATCTATTTTTATGCATATCAATATGAATATTATTTCTATGATCCATCTAAACAAAAAGTGTTTATTTTGAGGAGTGTCGCATTTGAAAATAAATTTTCCATTAAATAGGAGTGGTAAAGTCAGGGATCTTGAAGATGTTCAAGACCCACAAATTGTCCAATCCTCAAGGTGAAGGACCGTATCATTTCCAATGATGCGCATCCTTTTAGGAGATTTGTTAGAATTTCGAAGCCACCTAAAATGTACTATGGCTTTCTATTAAGAAATAGCAAAGAGGAACCTCATGTGGATAAGTGGTCGGGGAAATTTCATCATACCAGCCCTTCGTGCTTATTTGAAAGTGAATGCATGTGAAATTTCATTTTCTAACTAATGCACATCTTCCTTAATAGCAACTGCACTTCTACGCCATGGATGCTCAGTAGGGATCCTCGTACATGGTGAATAACCAAATTCCAATTGAAATAAATCTTTAGGATAAATCAATACAATTTAGGCGCTGCAATGTTTGCAAAGACAATGTCCATCGCAATGATAGAAAATTCCATCACAGCTATTTGCATTAGTGCAATTTTGTCTCAAAAACAAAATGATAGTGAAACCACTTATGCGACGAATATTTCCTCAATAGTCATTGCCATTGTTCGTCATTTAATTGTAGTCATTTCTGTCACAATATCCAATTTCTTTTTTCCTTTTATGAGAACGACATATATTTTGATGAAATTTTGTTTTGTTGCAAAATATTTCGATGGTCCTCATTTTCGCTGCAAAATTTTGATTTGATTTTCCAGATTCCATCAGTATGTCCATTGTAAATTCTATGGTATTAACATATATTCTTTTTTATCCATCACAAAATTTCATTGCAATATTTATTTTTTTGGTGTGTGGTGTGTTGGAAAATAAAATACTGTGCCGTGGAAAAACCATTGTCTTGAAAGCGAAATTTCGGTACTACTGTGATGCAAATAGTATAAACCGATTGCTCCCCAAAGTTAACACAGCTATTACTTTGTTACACACGCACTCGTGGAAGAAAGCTTGGAACAACGAACAAAAATAACACTCAGAAGTGAAAGAAGATAAAGGAGCTAGAAGAGAAGAAGAGGCTCTCAATTTTGGTGTGTAAAATGAAATGAACTTAAGTCCTATTTATAGAGTCATACATTAGTTGTTGGGAAAAATGGGACTCTACCCATCCACAAAAAATCCAACGGATTTACTTTGAATTTAAGAGCAAAAAATGGATTTAGGAGTCTTAGGTGATTAGGAGTCCAAAACCATTGGATTTGTTTGTTAAATAAGCAAAAAATAAGGCTAAGAAGGCAATTGACCTGGCAACTCTTGGTCATTCCCAACAATCCCCCACAAATGACTAATGTAGAAGAAGAATATGATTTTTGAGTGAAGGAATAGATATACTTAAGCATTAATATCTTTCGATCGAATTAATGAGTAGTGAAGTGAGGCAATCAATTTGGCTAACGAGAGTGATATGACTTTTGAACTTTCGATAGCTCAAATTGAGACCCCCCACAATCACGTATGAATTCCTTAGTGTTCGTTGTTTCGCGATAAAATTCTGAACGCTATTAATAGCCATGCGCTTATACCTTGGGTTTTAATGAGTGCTCTAGAGAGAACTTTTATTTTTCTTTCATAGAAGGCGGCCTACCTCCACACTCATCCAGATAGCTTCATCAAGTCCATAGATCACTCAACAACTAAGCTATGAGGTTATCTTCCTGAACAAAGTCAGAGTTATCCATCAAGTCCTTATTAGGACCATCCAAATACAGAGCTATGGATTTATATGGTCAATACCATATTTCATCAATCAAGGGATTTTAACCCCATTGTTCTCGAAGACTCAAAGATAATTCTCTTGGTTAGTCCTTTCGTGAGAGGATCTGCCAAGTTCCTCTTGGACCTCACATAATCCAAGGAGATTATCTCATTCTTTAGGAGCTCTTGTACTGCTTCATGTCTGATATGAATATGTCTTATTTTGCCATTGTAAGCATAGTTCTTGGCAATTCCAATAGCAGCTTGGGAGTCACAATGTAGAGACACTGGCACAGTTGACCCCCACAAGGGCACATCTCCCAATAAATTTCTTAGTCACTTTGCTTCTTGACCTGCTAATTCAATAGCTATAAATTCAGATTCCATAGTAGAGCGAGCTATACAAGTTTGTTTTGCAGATTTCCAAGAAATAGCTCCCCACCCAAAGTAAAGATGAATAACTAGTTGAGCTTACTTCATCATTATCGGTAACCCAATTTACATCACAAAATTCTTCTAACACTGGTGGAAATTTATTAAAGTGCAAACTCAAGTTTATAGTCCCCTTTAGATATCTTGACAAGTGAGATAGTGCATTCCAATGTTCATTATTGGGATTATGGGTATACCGACTTAGTCTACTCACAATATAAACTATATCAGGTCTGGTGTAGTTCATGAGAAACATGACACTCCCTATGATTTTTGCATACTCAGCTTGTGACATACTATCACCTTTATTCTTTTTGAGACATATACTCAGGTCATAGGGTGTTTTGATTGGTATTTCATCTTGACCACCGAACTTGTCCAAAAATTTCTTTATGTAGTGAGACTGACAAAGAGAGAACCCATTTTCTGTTTTTCTAATTTTAATGCCTAGGATTACATCAGCTTCTCCTAGATCTTTCATGTCAAATTGTGCTGACAAGAATCTTTTGGTTTCATCAGTTATTTCTATGCTCCTGCCAAAAATCAGCATATCATCGACATACAGGCATATAATTCTGTCCCAAACAATTTTGAGTATACGCATGTATCTGATACATTTGTTTTGTATCCATTAGTTTTTAAAGTATGATCAGATTTCTCATACCATTGCTTGGGTGCTTGTTTTAATCCATATAGTGATTTTCTCCATATATATTTCTTTCTTCAAGTCTTCATTTAGGAAGGCTGTTTTTACATCCATTTGATGGATCATTAAGCTAAGAATAGCTGATAGTGCAACTAGAGTTCTAATGGTTGCAATCTTTGTCACAGGTGAATATGTGTCAAAATAGTCTATGTCTTTCTTTTGTGTATAACCCACGACTACTAATCGTGCCTTAAATTTGTCTATTGATCCATCTGGTTTCAATTTTTTCTTGAAGACCCATTTGCATTTTATAGGCTTACTTCCTATACGCAAATCTACTAAAATCCCAAGTATGATTTAACATTATAGAATCTAGTTCATTTTTCATGGCTTCCTTCCAGAAACTAGAGTTTATGGAGGTTATTGCTTCCGTATATATCTTAGGATCATCTTCGACTAAAAACATTGAAACAAAGTCTTCATTTATCTTTCCTTGGTCTTCCGTTAGGAAAGCAGTTAGAAAGTCTGGTCCAAAACTATGTCCAGTTTTTTATCTTTTACTTCTTCTAAGTTCATTCACAATAGAATTAGAGGAAGTTAACAAAAGTTTATTGCTTGACGAGGCTATGTCCGTTCTACAAGTTTTAATTAATGAAAAAACTAGTTCAAAAAATTCAGCAGCTCTTGATTCACAAAGAGAGTTATCATTTAAACACATGAATCTATATGCGGCACTATTTTGGGCATATCCAATAAACACACAGTCAAAGGTTTTAGGTCCTATGTTTGTTTTCTTAAATTCTGGATATGCTACTTTAGCTAGACAACCCCACACCTTAAGAAATTTAAAGTTAGGAGCAAACCCTTTCCATAATTCATAAGGAGTTTTATTCAATTTTTTATATAGGACTCTATTAACGATATAGCATGCAGATAAAGCTGCTTCCCCCCACATATTATCAGGCATACTTGAGCTTAAAAGCATAGCATTCATCATTTCTTTTTGAGTTCTATTTTTTCGTTCGATTATGCCATTTTATTGAGGTGTATATGGAGCAGACATTTCATGGATTATTTCATTAATCTCACAAAATTCTTTTAAGAATTTAGTATTGTGTTCTCCACCTCTATCAGATCTAAGTCTTTTAATCTTCTTATCTAATTGATTTTCAACTTCAGCCTTAAATTTCAAAAACATTTCAACAGCCTCATCTTTTGATTTTAATAGATAAATCCTAGTGTATCTAGAAAAATCATCAACGAAGGAGATATAATATTTTTTACCACCCTTGCTTAATGTGTTTCTGAAATCAAGTAGATCCGAGTGGATTAATTCTTAGTAATTCAGTACTTCTAGATGTGATGGGTTTAAAAGGTTTCTTTACGTATTTTGCCTCTACACAGACTCCACATTTAGAGCATCCATTTGTGTCAGAAATATTTATAAGATTCATAGTTTGTCAACCTTTTAATAGAGGAATAGTTTACATGTCCTAATCTACCATGCCAAATATCAACAGATTCCATCAAATAAGCAAAACTGAAAGAAATTTTATTAATGGTAGTGAAAACAGTGTTCAGAACAAATAAACGATCACATAAGTATCCCTTTCCTATAAAGTCATTATTCCTAGTGATTATAACCTTATCAGATTCTAACACAATTTTCAAGCCAGTTTTATTCAATAAACTATCAAAAACTAGATTTCTACGTAAGGAAGGCACATATAGTACGTCATTCAAAGCAAGTGTTTTGCCAGAAGTAAGTTTAAGGAAGATTTTTCCTTTACCCAAGACCCCGGCGGTTGTAGAGTTTCCCATGAAAACACACTCGGCGTCTGTTGCGTCACTAAGTTCATGGAATAGTACTTTGTTGGAGCAGAAATGCCTGGATGCGCCAATGTCTGGTATCCAGTCTTCTTTGTTCTCTACCAAGTTGGCTTCTACAACTACCGCAGCGATGATCTCATCATTTTTAGCTAAGTTGACTTGTGGAGGATTTAGTGGTTGGTTTTTGGTTTGTCTTTTGTTTTTTTGGGTGAATTGTAAGTTTTCATTCATCCGTAATATTTACAAGGTACTCCGGGCATACCCGGAGAGATACAAAAGACCCACACTAAAGTTTAAAGAGCAATTAAACCGTGCGGGAAAAGTGACAAGAGGACCCTATAGACAGTGATCTTCACGGAAATAATAAGGCCCTCGGGATTGGGTACTGCACCCTCAAAAATGAATTCGTTACGATGCCGCCAAAGGGTGTAGACTGTGCATGACAAAGCTAGGTGTCGTGCTTTGTTATGAACGGAGGATCCGGTTTTCTCCTTCTTGAGCCATTTCACCGCACTGTGCAAGGTGGACATACGTCGGTTGATCCCAAGCCATACTCGGATATGTGACCAAACGTAGGTGCTAAACAGGCACTCAAAGAAAAGGTGTTTGGCCGATTCTTTGGTGTTGATGCAAAGTGAACATAAGTCCTCCTCATGGAGGAACTCGAGTCTGTACCGTGTAGCCAATCTGTTGCGCAGACCAAGCCACATGATGAACGAGTACTTCGGCGGGATGAAAGCCTTCCAAATAGCTGCTTTCCAAGGCTGCCTCGCAAGTTTTGGCCTGAAGTACTCATAGGCTTTCGACGTCTGGAGTCCCTTTAGGGTGGACCATCTCGTCATCTGCTCAATCGCTGCCTCTGAAGACCCAAATTCGGAGATCATCCTGTTGCGGATTTCGGCAAGCCGTTGAAGGAGTGGAGAATCCCCCTTCTTCGGTTGCCAGTCCCAGATTGATGCATCTCTGAGGTAGACACCGTTGACCCACTGTACCCACAACGTGTCTGCCTTGCGGTGAATGTTCCATAATACACGAGCAAGTAGAGCCACGTTCCAGGACTGTATGTGCCGAATACCGAGTCCCCCTTCTTCCTTGGGATGGCAGATTTCCTCCCATGCGACTGGCGCCCTCCTAGAATTCCATAGGAAATTCCTACAAAGACGGTGAATTTTCTCGATGACCACCGCTGGAAGGGGAAAAACTTGGAGCCAGAAACACTCCACGCCCTGAATAACCGAACGGACGAGTTCCAGTCGGCCTGCGTAAGATAATGATTTCGACTTCCACTTCGAAATGCATTTGGCAATTTGGTCCACAAGCGGTGAGTAGTTGTTGACTGAAAGTCGTTGTGCCGCTAATGGTTTGTCTTTTGTTGATCCTTTCTTTGGTAGCACTAGTACGCTTTGTGTCCTAGTTTCACACAGCAGTAGCACGATATTTTGTGCTTTTGGATCTTGTCGTCAGGTCCTTTGAATGTCTTTTTGTTGATTGTTCTTCTGAAAAAAAAATTATTTATTCTGGTGAAACCTGTTTTTAGATCCAGCAGATTCAACAAGGTTAGCTTTAACTGAAAGAGAAGAGAGAGAAGTTTCCTTATCTTTTAGGCGATTTGCTTCTTCCGTTCTGATATGGCTGATTAGTTTTTGAAGTGTTAGATCCCTTTTCTTGTGCTTCAAGTGGTTGCGATATTCACTCCAAGTAGGAGGGAATTTTTCCAGTAGTACGTTGGCTTGTAAAATTTCACACATTTTCATGCCCTCGCTCAGCACTTCAGTCACTAGGTTCTCGTACTCATGGATTTGGTCCATTATAGGCTTCTCATCGACCATTTGAAATTGAAGCCATTTGCCGACGACGTACTTTTTTCTTCCAGCGTTATCACCTCCGTATCTTGCCTCCATTATAGTCCAGATTTCTTTGGCACTCTTATAGTTGATAAATAAATCGAACAGAGAATTATTCATATGATTAAGAAGGTGACCTCTCACCGTTTTATTGTCTCTATCGTATTTTAGTTTGGTCTCATGCTCAGATTTTGTAGTCGTCCCTTCTGTGGGGATTGCCGCTGCAGTAATGGCAAGAGTGGAGATTTCTACTGGAGTTTTCGGTGGATTCTGGAACAGCACATAGTCTACGTTCAATTGTTCAAAAAATATGAGCAATTTTTGTGACCATCGTTTATAGTTGGTCCCATCAAGTGGCTCTAGTTTGGAGAGGTTAGGCAGTGTTTTAGCAATTGGAACAGCCATTATAACAATATTTTGCTTTCAACTGTTGGAAAATGAAAGACTGTGCCGTGGAAAAACCACTATCTTGAAAGCGAAATTTTGGTACTACCGTGGTGCAGATAGTATAAATCGATCGCTCCCCAAGGTTAACACAGCTATTACTTTCTTACAAGCGCACTCGTGGAAAAAAGTTTGGAACAACGAACAAAAATAACACTCAGAAGTAAAAGAAGAGAAAGGAGCTAAAAGAGAAGAAGAGGCTCTCAATTTTGGTGTGTAAAATGAAATGAACTTAAATCCTATTTATAGAGCCACACATTAGTTGTTGGAAAAAATGAGACTCTATCCTATCCACAAAAAATCCAACGGATATATTTTGAATTTAAGAGCAAAAAATGGATTTATGAGTCTTAAGTGATTAGGAGTCCAAAACCATTAGATTATTTGTTAAATAAGCAAAAAACAAGGCTAAGAGGGCAATTGATTTGGCGACTATTAGTCATTCCCAACATGGTGTTCTATCCCAAACATCATTTTTCTATTGAGAAAAATAGAAGCAATCCTTTTATAATATTGTAAATAAGTAAATTAGCCCCTTTGAATCAAGAAATAGCAATTTACCCTCCTTTATTTTTTAAAATATAGCAACTTATCCCCTATATTTTTTGAAATGAAACAATTTACTTTCCTATATTTGCTCCTTTTAAAAAACACAAGTAAATTGTTATTTTTTTTTTCATAAGAGATAATTTACTTATTTTCAATATCCACAGAAGATAAATTGCATTAAACCCCTTTTTTAGTGGATCTTATATTAATTATTATTTTAATTAAACTTATAATATTTTTCAACTATCTGCAATACATGCAATATTGCTCCTATATTTTACAGTATATTTAGAATGATAAATCAATTGTCTTGGCAGCTGTTTGTTTTAACAACAAATCAATTGTCTCACTCTTTGGTATATTCCTCAACAATCCACCACAGTTGGTCTAAATCTGGGAAAGAAGCTTCGCTGCCACAGGCCGAACTCTGCAGTACGCCATCAATGGCTCTGCTTTGGGCATTGACAATCCCAAGCCTTCAGTCATGTCAATTAATTCTTTCCCAACTCTTTCCCAATCGAAACACTGAATCATAGATGCCAGTCCGAACCCCACCATCCGCACGGCCAATGCCTCCCCAGGACAACCCCTCCTTCCTGAGCCAAAAGGCATCAGTTTGAAGCCATCCCGGTTCCCTTCTAGCCCTTCAAATCTCTCTGGCTTGAATTCTCTAGCATCCTCCCAGTTCTTGGGATCGTTGTGTATAGCCCACACGTTCACTAGCAACATAGTGCCTGCTGGAACACGGTATCCGCCAACTGTGCATTGCTCTGAGGACTCATGAGGGACCAACAACGGTCCTGCAGGATATAGACGTAACGTCTCATTCAAGATGCAGCGTAAGTATGGGAGCTCGGCAATGTCCGATTCATCTATCAAACGGTCGTGCCCGATGTGATTGTCGATTTCGAGCTGTGCCTTCTTGAGGACATGTGGATGGTTGAGCAAAAGAGAGAGTGCCCATTCCATCGTTCCGGCTGATGTATCTGTGCCGGCTATTAACAAAACCTGCAGCATTTACAACGTGAGAAACCAAATTTTGAATGTCAAGTATTGCTGTTTTGGAGCTTTCTACTATTGGCTACTTATAAATTAGGCAAATCGATCCCTATAAAATGTTTCTCTCGGATGAAATTCATTTTAATCCTCAACATTTGACCTCAAATTTCATTTTTTATCGTAATTTGGTTCTATGTATATAAATTTTAAAATGTATAATTATTTTCAACAAAGTATTTATAGTTAGGCAATTATTTAAAGCGTAAATTACGTACACTTTCTTGAGGTTCGACATAATAACAAACACCTCCTTATTGTTTAGGATATTACAAACACTCCCTTTGTTTTAATGTCCGTCTATAACAACGTGATTATTCCATTAGCCGTCAATTAGTTTTCATCTATTTTTTGTAGTGATCTGACCAAAATATCATTTGAATTATAACTTATAATTTTATATATTTTTTTAAAAAAATTAAAATACTTCTACTGGCTAATTTTCATATAAATTATTTGCTTTATCCATCCTTAATGTTTTTTATATTTTTGCAAATGTCTTTTTAAAAATGACAAAAAATCTAGTAAAGTAGTTGACCACTTTCTTCACTAATGATAAAAATCATCCAACTATGTTAAAATTATTAATATCGAATTCTCACTGACAATTGACAATTTTTAAAGTAAATGATCATTTAACATGATATCAGATTCTGATCAAACCAAAAGTCGCTAGCCCAAATCTTACTATCACTCATTTATAAATTAAATATTTCACGTGCATAGTTTGCACATGAAAGACGGGCTAAAATATTAATATTAAGTTATTCACCTCATATAATCTAAGTAAATATTATCTTCCGCTAAAGAGAGTGCGGTCTAATTATATTTAAAAGATTCGATGCACTTATATATTTTATAAAATATATTTCAAAAATTCAAAATATTGGGATAATATATTAGTAGTATGTACGTATTTATAAGGATATGAAAATAATTTTCTACATACAAATCATATAATAAATGTATATATCCTATCAATCTATAAAATTCTAAATACCTCTCTTTTAAAATTAATTTTACTATTCAGAATTTGACAAGACAACGATAATAAAATTCCTTCTTTAGAAAAATTAGACTTCGGAGTGTTGGGAACTGTTAATATGTTTTCATTTTAAAAAATATTTATATAATAAATATTGTCTTTTATGAGTTTTTATTAGCAGTTTCCTAGAAAATTAGATGCAGGATGTTAATATAGTTAATTATTTATTATATATAAATATATCAGTGAAATAAATAAAGTAGTCAACAAAAGATCAAAAAATCTCTATTATGTCAAACGATGAGAAGGCAAAAAATAAAAGCGTGATTAGTGGAGTCTAGCGACTTACCAGCATTAAGCTTCTTATGAGCGCATCTGTGTGATAATCGGGTTCTTTTGCCTGCAGTGCCAACAGCATCTCAATCATAGTTTTCGTCTGCCCTTCCGCCACCACTTCACCGCCATCGCCCCCGTAACTCTTGAACCTTCTCTTACACCCTTCAACCAGCTCCTGCATAAAAGCTTCTCTCTTTCTCTGCAGCTCCACCAGCGCTTTCTCCACGCCGCCCACTCCCAACCACCTAATCACCGGCAAGAAGTCCCCCATATTCGACGTGCCCAGCCGAAAAGTATCCCTAACAATTTCCCTAAACAGCCGCGCCTCCTCCACATCGTCCACGTTCTCGCCGTAGTACCTTTTCCCGGCGATCATTCTCATCACCGCGTTCATCGTCAGCTCGAAAAACACCGTCTTCATGTCAACCACCCGCCGCTGTTCCGAAGCCCGATTCAGGGCCCGGATCGTGGACTTCACCTCGTCCACACGAATCCGATGAAGCATTTGCAGCCTATTCGTGGACAAGATCTCAATTGATGAAATCTTACGCAGGTTTCGCCAGTGATCTCCGTAAGAAGTCCAGGCCAAGGAAGTGTAGTTGTTGCCCAGATGCTTCCCGGCGAGCAGGTGCGGGCGGTTGGCGAAAACGACATCATTTTTTGTCAAGCACTCCTCGGCGGCTGAGGGGGAGGAGACGACAAGGACGCGGCGGGAGCCGAACTGGAGGAGAACTACGGGACCATATCGGCCGGAGATCTTGGCCAAGGAACGATAGAGGGGTTTCTTGATGAGGTAAAGGTGGCCGATAAAGGGCAGATTTAGAAAGGGAGCGGGTGGCAGATTTCTAAGTTTGTGGAAGAAATGCTGAGTGAAGATGTAAAGGGCAAATATGAGTGGAATATACAGAAACCATGGAGCAGCCATTGTTGTGGAGAAATTAGGTATGATTTTTGGGGTAAGATTGTGTTATAGTGTTTGGATATCGATTGCAGTTGGCCCAATATAATAAATGCTGCTGCTTTGGTTTAAAATATATGTATATATGTGACTACGGTGACATGTTTGGTGGAAATTCTTTGACAAATTGGAAGGTTCTTCTTTTTTATTTTTAGCGTATACTGTTATAAAAGAAAAACTCTTTGATCCTATCAATTTTAAATTGTCAAATTTACTCTTCATTCCATTTTTTCTGTTTGAAAATATTGGTCAGATTAGTAATTTTGATATTTTTTAATAATTTTATAATTTATTTTTTTTTTAACTACCCACTACCCCACATTTCTCTCTTACCTTACTTCTTCATTTATAATTTATTCTCTTGATAATTTTTTTTCTTATAATCTCACCCCAAGGTTCTTTTTATTTGCTCGTGGGAATCGTGTGCAATCACAATTAGTTATTTATAAAAATGAAAAAGCAAGGGATGATGTCCCGGATAAAGGATCTCCAATCATATTTTCGTGTTATATATTGGTATCATTAATACTTAATTGACATGTGTACTTATAGAAATTAGAAATGAAATTACAATTTAAAAGGCTACATAGACGTGGATGAGACATCATTCTCGAAAATCAAAGTTTGATAGAAGCTTAAGTTTAACCAAACTATGATTCAATAAGAATTTTGTACTAGTTTAGTAAAGTAGTAATAGTCATATGGTTAGGTCAAACAAATACCTGAAAAGAGCTTTTGTGGTGCTCTAATTCAAACATCTTTGAAGACTTATGGGGGGGGAAGTATGACAACTTTAAGCATGAGCTAGTTAGTTGGGTTAGGCAGCAGAAGAGACACAAATATTACCAATTTGTGGGGTCAACCTCAAAAGACCACAAGTGATCCATAATCAAATCTTTCCATTGCTGGGTCAGTGTTTGTTTCCCATTCAAGTCTGGGGATACCAATTCTACCTCATATTTCGAGGTCTCGATCTAGATTCTTTTTTAATGAAGCGGGTTTGGTATTTATATTATCGGATTTGGGATGAGTCTGAGTTTTAAAATATTGAACCCGGCTCAGTCCAGAACGGGTTATGAATTTGGTACTGGACTCGACTCGAACTGCCCATTCTATTTTTAATATTTTTTATTATTTAATACAAATAACACATGTATTGTTTGTATTATATTTACCTAAATTTACAATAATATTTAGTATTATTTATAAAAAAATTAGTTGAATGTGTTGTTTGTATTATATAATTCACTTTAGATAAAATTATATTAATTTAAATTGGATATTACTTATTAAAAAGTTAGGCGAATGTTTTGTTTATATTATATAATTTCTTGTATAAGGAAAATTATGTTGAAGTACCTAAATCTAAAATGATATTAGTTATTGAAATAATACAAAATTACTTGATTGTATTCGTTGTATTATATAATTCATTTTAGATCAACATCTATGTTAAATTACTAAATTATAAATGATATTACTTAATAAAAAAATAAAAAATTAGTTAAGCGTATACTTTGTCTTATACAATTAATTTGATATTAAAAATTATATTAAAGTACTTAAATTTAAACTAATACTACTTATTGAAAAATAAAATATCAGTTAAATGTATTCTTTATATTATATAATTCATTTTAGATTAAAAAAACTATGTTAAATAACTAAATTTAAATTGATATTATTTAATTAAAAATAAAAATTTAAATTGGGCAAAAAGGGACGAATTTGGCGGGGCAGGGTGGGGTATGGGTCTGGGGTTTATGAAGCGGGCCATTGCCATCATTATTCAAGTCCAATGTTACACGTTTGTTTTGCACTCGTGGAAAAATTATAATTTACATCTCATAACTTATTTTATTTGTGATTTTAATTCCACTATTTTACGACTCAACAAATTTAATAAGAGATCGAACGAAAAAATTATCCTCGACAAAAAAATACACCTACGTCTAATTATTGTTTAATGAGAGAAATTTTTAGTGAAGGATATGTCTTGTCAATTAATAATAACTTGTATTAAAAATTATATTTTGCACATTTATACTGGAGTTGAAAATTTTAGGATGTAGTGAGGTGTATACACTTATGGTGTATTTTGGTTGCAAAAATTACTTTTGTTCCCTTAATAATAATTTGATATTTTTAATATATATATATATATATGTCTACATGAGTAATATAATTTTATCTATATTATTATAAAATAAATTTTTTTATCATACCAATTTTTGAATATCCAAATTTAAATTCATTTCTACAGTATGGAATATATGATGTAATGTAAAATTAGAATATAATATCCCAATTGAATAATAATGAAAAAAAGATAAACATTTATACGTGCAATATTATGTATTATTTAGAAATTAGAAGAAAAAACTGTAACTAATCTATACTAATGTAAAAAAGAAAACTCAGTCGTTGTACCAACTTTTAAATATTCAATTTTATTCATTGATTTGTTTTTTTCCTTCAATAAAATTTGGTCATAATAGTATCCTTTCAAACTTCCTCAAACAACTGTCCCATAATTAATAACCAACTTTTCAATAAAAATATTAATTATTTATAAATTTAAATATTCTTGCACACATAGTGAGTGTGATATGTACAGCTAGCATTATAAAATAGAAACGGGGAATCTCTTCATTCTTCATTTCTCGAACTGCTAATACAAATTATGCTGAGGAGTCGGGCTTAATTCGCTCAACAGATAGAAATACTACCAACCTAATCAGTTAGTTTCTGTCGATCTACTGACAAGACAATACTCACTTCATATTCAATTTGAGCAAGTCTAAAAGACCATCCATCTTAGTCAATACATCAGCATTGTACAAATCAAATGACATTCCACCTCAAACCACATACCAATTGTATCCGACTAGATAAAAATTACAGATAATTACTTGCTTAATCTTAGCCTTTTTTCCTGAAATTGTTTGTTTACAATAAAGACAGTCAAATGTAGCTTTCTTCGTTTGTGTATTCATTTTCAGTTTTCACATTTTGAAACAATAATTAAAGCTAAATATACGTATTTTTATTGAAAATATTTTTCATTCATTCTCATCTCAATCATTGCTTTTTTATATACTTATATATAATATTTGTTCAATCATTAACCCTATAAACTAATAATATTTCAATTATAAATTCATAAAAAAATAATTCTTAATTTTATAAAAATAAAAAATATATTTGAATTTGAAACCACTAACAATAAAAAAAAACTATATATATTAATTTGGCACCCATAACAATGTCTCAACTCAATCAAATATATTCTCATTTTCGTACGAAAATTTATAAAAAAATTAAAAACACACATTTCTCATTAAAATTAAAATTAAAATAGAAAACAAAAACAAACAATTGTCTCAATTTAAAACAATTTTGAAGAACATTTATCTTCTTTTTCCACAATCCAATTTTATTATTTTTATAAATGCCGAAACGTGCACGTTCCTGGAAGATGTTAACTGATAATGAAACACGACTTAGGAATCACGTCCCACAGACTTTTCTTTGGCGTGGATTCATGACCCCAGTGGAAGCCCTGTCTGTAAGTCGTGCTTTACGTTCTGGACACGCGTGTACTATTGGGACAAGATTTCAACTGTCAGTCATGACGCATTACATAAACGATACGTCTTCTAGATGGATCAGATGCCCAGAAATTGAAGTCCAACTAAAATCGCATAAAATATTATAGATTGATAGAAAGAAACGCGACTCTTTTGTATGCTTTGTCAATAAAAGTGGCTCTGACTTCTGTTCCTCTTTCTTCGCAGCTTTCCTTTGCACAATTTGTTAAGTTTCATATATTGGGGTTGACTGATAAGTTGGACGTAATTGTAAATGTGTGGGTATTTATTTTATTTTATATAAATATTTATAATTTAATTATCCTTAGTTATCCATTAAATCGATATAATTTATTTATTAATTTTGATTATATTAATTTGAATTATTTTAATTTATTTGTTTTTAATTACTTGTTGAATGGATGTAATTAGTCTAAAAAACAAAAGATGTTGGGGAAATTTTAATCTCGTATAAACTGATGAAATTTAATTAAATGACTAAAAAATACACTTATTATTTTTTGTAGAGGTAGCAATAAATAAATAATTATGCTAGAAATGCAATTATATTTGTTACATAAAATAATATTTTTTATCTTATAAGTTAAGATTCTTTTCATTTTTTGTCCCGAAACTAATGCATTTTTCTGCTTAGTCATTAATAAAACTTTACCGTCTTATTCTCAAAATAGGAAAAACGTAGCATCGATTATAATTAGGGACAATTACATTTACCTCGTCTACTTTATGATTTATACAAATTATCTTTATTTTCTATATAATTACATAAACTACCTCTAACAACTAAAAATTGGACTAGTTTGTGCAATGATGTTGATGTCTTTGGGGTTCATATGTAATTATCCAAAAAACAAGGCGGTTTGTACAACGATGCTGACTTTTTTTATGGAAGTATGTGCAATTTTTGAAAAAGGCATGGGTGGTTTGTGTAAATGGACCATAAGTCAAGGATATCTATGTAATTAACCCTTATAATTATTGCATTTTATTTTCTTACATAACACTTTTTACCGTTACACTTTTATCTCACATCCAATCTAAAAAAAATAAAAAAGAACTGATCTCAAACAATTCATTTCATTTTAATGCTTTTTTTTTTTTTTGAAAAAATGCAAGCAAGCCACCTGTAATATTGTAAATGGACAATTATCACTCTATGAAAAAAAATAATAATAATAATGTATCTTCTTGTATTTTTTAAATGCAACAATTTACCCTCTTGTGTTTTTTTAAAATGAAAGAAGCAATTTACCTTCTTATTTTTTCTTAAAAGTACAGACCGTAAATTACTATATTTTTATTATAGAAAAATAATTTACTCATTTACATTATCACATTGCATAAATTGCATTAACCCTTTTTCTTTCATTGAAATAAGATGCGAGGAAATTACAAGAAATAGCAATGTTGATGACTTCAAGTCCCTTTCCAAGATCCCGTCCTGAAGCAAAATTCAACCAAGTGAAAGGTTATTGAGTGCGTGGAAAGATCAGATTAAACATTGACTACAAAGGCGAGCTGGTCCGTGGAACCTTCTATATGCTGCAGGTCTTTATTTTTATGGAAAAATGCTGCTCTGCTTGATATTGGAACATTAGGGGAAAAAAAATATTATTGGCTACAACTTTCATAGTTATGAACTAGAAATTATATTGAATAATTTTTATTGAACACGGTTAAATAAAATCGATACAAAAGTATACATTATGTTTGGTTTTATATTTAGGCATTTTCAGAGGCAAGATTAAAAACATACAATGTTTGTTTTTGTGATTTTTACACCTCATCTGTATGTTTTTGTTTTTTTGTTTTTTCAACTTTCTATATGTGATATATATATACACTTATAGCCATCCTCGCAGATATTAAGGACAACAACCATTTCATGGCTGCCGTCAAGACTATTTGCTATGACTATTTTGTTTTTAACCATAACAATTAGTCATTGTTAAATGTAGCATTTTTTGTGATGGAAGTATTTTAAAAGGGAAAAATTTCAGAGACCCCCCCTATGATAATAGGAATGTTTAAAAAACCTCCTATAAAAATTAAATATTGAATGCCCCCTGTGTGATATAAAATAAAGTAAAAAAAATTCCTCCGTACAGAATTGGGCCACACGCACTTTGACTGCGAATTTGCTACAAAAATACCTTTTTTTTTGTTATATATTTTTGCCCTTCTCTCACATCTATATCTATAATATAATATTATATATATTTATTAATAATAAAATATAATTTTATGTAATAATATTCATTAATAATAAAATATTATTTTATATAATAATTATTTAATCATTTATATAATAAAATATAATTATAATTAAATTAATTAAAAATTATATATTAAAATAACGCAAACGTCGCCGCCGCTGTTGAAGAGGAGGGCGCAGTGCCCCCCTCACCCTTGGGCGACAGCTGTTGCCCAACGCAGCGAGGGCGACCGCATCGCCCTCCACTTCTGGGCGACCGCCGTTGTGTAGAAGGACGGTGGGACGAGGGAAGGGGAGGGGGGATGCGGGGGGCAGGGGTGGAGGCCAAGCAGGTGGGGTGGGGAGGAAGCAGACATGCGAGGAAAGAAGATTGGGGGGTAGGTTGGGAGTTATAATTATTATTTTGATTTTTTTTATAAATTATAATTATATATTATAATTATATATTATAAATATATTTTAATAGTTATAACTTATATATATTATAAATTAAAATAATTATATATAATAGAGTCAGTTTGAGCGATTGATTAGAAGGGGTATTTTAGTCATTGTTTGTTAAAAAAATAGGTTCAAGTCGACCAAGGGGAGGTGTGATTATTTATTCATAACATAGGGATGATTTTTTATATAAAAATTTCATAGAGAGATTTTTTATATTTTGATGTATCACATAGGATCAAAATAAATTTAACGCGTTTTAAAAGTTTCAAATGTTTGAATATCTCTCTTTGTCTTCATGGAAAGAGTCTTCTTGCTCAAGTAGAATAGACTCCTCATGAAATGCTTCGCAGATTGGGGGCAAACGTCAAGAATTTCGCAGGTAAAAGTGGCCAATGTCATTTAGGAATTAGATAAAAGCTTTCACTGAAGAGATGCGTGAAGAAGAATTCGTATGAAGCCGACTCGATCAGAGGTGAGCATGCTGTCTAAATAACTAGGAAGTTGGTGGCACGCAGAAAGCAAATACTCATGACTTCTAGGTATGGAGGGTTTACAAGTGTCATCACCAAACAACTCGTCAAAAAGATGGAACGAGCTCATCATTGGACTCCTTGCATGTTAGCAGCCGTGAACATCCAACAAGGAGACAGAAAATTCTCTTATGGCGGCATGGAAGAAATTCGTGGAAAGGCACCATAGCTCGAGAAAAGCTTCGGAGACATTCTTGTTGCTGACACACATGAAAGAGATGTGTGAACGATTGCAAAAGTCTTGGCTTCGTGATGGATGCTTGCATGATGGCCTAACGCTTCATCCATGGATGAGATCTTGTTGCTGACACACGTGGAAAGAAAGGTTTGAACAGCCACTAAAGTCTTGGCTTCACAAGGGAGATGGTCTAGCACATCTTCTATGGAGGAAGTTCTCGCTGCTGGCGCATGTGAAAACAGATGTGTAAACTGTAAAAGTATCACAGCGAAAGCATAAAGAATAAAGAAGAAATTTCTGGTAAAGGTTTGAAATTTGTAGAGCTTTGCATTGCAGTTTCAAGTTCTGAGTTTCTGTGTTCTTGTTGTTCTTTTGAAGAAGATAACAGACTCCCCTCTTTATACAACGTTCTCAAATAACCGCTAATAACTAACTCACATTTCCACTTATAAAAACGTGAAGTGGAGAAGTAATAACAGTATACAAATGCGACTATAAGTAAATTGAAGTAATGAACTCGCGTTTAGTAAATGCGAGAAGCTTGATCCGTGACTTATAGTTTCTTCTTCTTCATTAAAACAGCTTCAGCCAGCTACTGCATCTGTAATGATTAGCTTTTACACTCCCTCCTCAAGTTGAGCTCGTTAAAACATTCACTAAGCTCAACTTGGAAATTAAGGACATGAATTTGGGTCCAGGCAGTATTTTTGTCAAAAGATCAGCTGGCTGTTCATTTGAAGCTATGTGCTTAGGGGAAATGAAACCTTCCTTGTATTTGTCACGTACCAAGTGACAATCTATTTCAATATGCTTTGTTCTCTCATGGAAATCTAGATTTGCCATTATATAGAGTGCAACTTGATTCTCACAATAGAACGGAATGGGTGTAGGAATTTTGATTCTTAAATCCTTGAGAAGACTGAAGATCCACATCAATTCACAAGTGGTTGAACCCATTCTTTAGTATTCAGCCTCTGCTGTAGACCTAGACACTGTAGTTTGCTTCTTGGTTTTCCAGGATTTAAACTCTTCCCTAGGAATATGCAGTATCCAGTGAGAGATCTTCGTGTTTCTTTCCAAGTAGCCCAATCTGCATCACAAAAGATTTCCAAATCAAAGTTGTTTCCAGAGTTAAAATGCAGTCCTCTGTAAACTGTTCCCTTCAAGTATTTCACTAAGTGTAGGGCAACATTCCAGTGATCTGTGCAAGGGTATTGCATATATTGACTGATTTGTTGGGTAGCATGGCATATATCAGGCCTAGTGAAGCCTAGATATAGCAATCTACCTAATAATTTTCTGTAAGGTTCTGGATTTGCTAACTGTTGCACTGCTGCTACTCTGAGTTGTAGTCCAGCTGGTAATGGGGTATTGACAGCCTTGGCTTGAGTGAGTCCAGCATCAGCTATGATTTCTTTCACATATTTGCTTTGTGTTGTGATCATACCTGCATCAGATCTGCCTATTTCCAAACCAAGAAAGAACCTGGCTTTCCTAGATTCTTTATGGTAAACAGATTATGTAATTTTTCTTTAAAGGCAGCAATAGGATATGGACCTGCAAGAAGTACATCGTCTACATATACAAGAAGGCAGAAGAAACTAGCATTAGTCATTATAGTAAACAAGCAATGATCAACCTTTGATTGTAGAAAACCAATTCTCTCCAATTGTTTTGTAAGTTTTAAGTTCCATTGTCTAGAGGCTTGGTTAAGCCCATAAAGTGATCTTTTTAATTTGTGAACATGTCGTTTTGGAACTTGATATCCTTCAGGTGGATACATATATATCTCTTCATCTATGAAACCATGCAAAAAGGCATTATTTATGTCTAATTGATGCAAGTACCAGTGTTACGCACAACAGTCAAAAAGGCTCTAATTGTAACGGCTTTAGCTACTGGGGAAAACTGTCCATATAATCTACTCCCTCAATTTAATTATAACCCTTGGCAAAAAGTCTAGCTTTGTGCCTATCTATGCTACCATCTGGTTTCAATTTCAGCTTATAAATCCATTTGCTTCCTATGGCCCCTTTTCCCTTTGGCAGCTCAGTAACACCCCATGTTTCATTGTCCTCTAATACCTTTATTTCAGTTTGCATAGCATCTATCCATTTCTTTTCTTTGACAGCTTCACTATAGTTCCTAGGTTCCTGAGGTAAGCTATTTGTGGCACACATGCAGCTGTCCATATCATTCAGTAAAGTGAAATTAAGAAGATCATTTTCTTCTTTTTTGCAGGAACACACATAGTCTTGAAACTTTGTAGGTTTAATAATCTATCTATTTGATCTTCTCAGACTTATATTATCAGTCTTTTGTTCCTGTTCTTGGATATTATTATCAGAGGAATTGTCATTAACAAGCTTAGGATCTGGTTCTAAGTAATCACTTTCATTCTCCAAATTTTCAATGTCAAATTCTGTGTTTATTGGAGGTGTATAACAAGTAATAGAGTCTGTAATTTTATCAGCTAAAGGGAAAACATCTTCCTTAAAAACCACATCTCTTAAAACAAAATTAATTTTCTTATCAATGCCATAAACTTTATAACCCCTTTGGTTAAGGGCATAACCCAAAAAAACACACTTAACAGCTCTTGAATCAAACTTAGACTTATGGGGCATGTTATTAGTGGCAAAGCACAAGCATCCAAAAACTCTAAATGAGGAATAATCAACAGGCTTGTTGAACAGTATTTCATAGGGAGTTTTCATTTTTAATACAGGTGTTGGAAGTCTGTTTAAAATGTAAGTGGATGTTAAAATAACTTCAGTACAAAATATTTTTGGTAAATTGGATTGGAACATTAGTGATCTAGCTACTTGTAACAAGTATTTGTGTTTTCTTTCTACAATGTCATTTTGTTGAGGTGTATATGTGCAAGTAGCTTGATGAATAATACCTTCTTCCTTAAAGAATTTTTGACATTGTTCACTTAAAAATTCCAATCCATTATCAGTTCTTATTCTTTTAATCCTCTTATCAAACTGTGTCCAAATCATTTTATGGAATTCTTTTAACATGTAGAAAGTTTGTGACTTTTGTTGCATAAGATAGGTCCAAGTGCATCTACTGTGGTCATCCACAATAGTTAACATGTAAACACATTTGGTTATAGAATATTCATTGTAATGACCCCACAAATCAATATGCATAAGATCAAAACAAGCATCAGAATGAGAATTGCTTGAAGTAAATGGCAGCCTTTGCTGCTTTGCCTTTGGGCAAATTTCACAAGAAGAGTTATAATTCTTGTTATTTTTCAATAGTCCTGTGCTGATCAAAACATCATGAGATAAATGTCCTAATCTTTTATGCCAGGTTTCAGGAGATATAAAGGATGCAGCAAGTCCAACACCAGTGTAGATACACAACGTTTCTTGTATGAATTTCTTGTCAAAGGATTCAACCTTGAGTGTATATAAATTTCCTACTAGGGATGCTATGGCAATGACCTTTTTAATCTTGTGGTCCTTCACAATACAGTGAAATTTTGAGAATTTAAATCTTATTGAGGAGTTATTACACAGTCTACTAACAGATAAAAGATTGAACTTTAAATCTGGAACTAGTAGAACATTTTCAAGCAACAATTTACTATTCAATCTAACATTTCCAGTGCATCTAACTACATGCTTTGTACCATCAGCCAAATGTATATAGGTATTTTGATTATGAACCTTAGTATGATCAAATAATAACTCATTGTTATACATGTGGGGTGTGGAACCACTGTCAATAATCCATGCATTTGAATTCTCAGTTTCAGATTTAATGAGTTCAAGGCACTTACCTGAGAATTCATAATTCTCATCATGTGTTCCTGGAAATGTTTGTGATTTCAGTCCCTCAACAAGCCTCTGAAATTCTGATTTCACCAACTCTGCCACTGTTTTTTCATCCATTGCACTGTTGGCCTTTTCACTTTCAGATTTCACCGTAGCAGCAATTTTGTTTGTAATCACAATGTTCCCTTTCTTTTGATCCAAGAATGCTTTATACCATTTTGGATATCCAAGGATTTCAAAACATCATTCCTTCAAATGTCCAGATTTTCCACAATGTTTACATACCTAAGATTTCTTGTCTACAAGATTTTTCTTCTTTTGGAAATTCCTTGTGAAATCAGGCTTCTTGAAGGCTTGCATTGCCAAATTTGGTGTCATGTATGTTTGTTTTGACTTTGTTTTTCCACCCTGGGAACCATTGAATAAGCCTTGTTGCTATCTGGTAAAGGTGCCATCAACAAGATTTGGCTTCTAACATGGTCATACATCTCATTCAATCCCATGAGGAATTGCATGAGCTGATCATTTTCTTTGATTTCTATATTTTCTTTTTCTGCTCCACATGTGCATCCACATGTGCGTTTAGCCTTTCGAGTGATACAAGCCAATTCGTCTCAAAGTTTTTTTTAATCTTGAAAAATAGGCTGATACACTCATGGAACCTTGTGAGATGGAGCCTAATTCTTTCTTGAGTTGATACTCCGTAGGCCCGTTGCTTTGGCCAAATCTGTTTTCTAATTCTACCCACAGTTCTCTTGAAGTTTTGGTATACATGAAGCTCTCTGCCACTTCTCTTGTGATGGAATTCAGAATCCATGATGCGACCATGGAATCTGTTCTTATCCACTGTTCAAAATCTTTTGCCTTATTGTTAGGTTTCTATATGTCTCCATTGATGAAACCAAGTCTCATCTTTACCTTTAATCCCAGTTTTATCGATCAACTCCAAATTAGGAAGTTTGATCCATCAAACATCGTAGTTACCAGGCTTATACCTGGGTTGTCTCCTGGCTGTAGCTTTAAAATCTCCGGATCTTCAGCCATTGTTGTTCTGTATTAGATTCTTGATTTCAAGAATTTTGTTGTATTGGGTAATTTCTCAGATAAATCAGAGACCATCAAAAGATGGCTCTGATACCATGTAAAAATATCACAGCGAAAGCATAAAGAATAAAGAAGAAATTTCTGGTAAAGGTTTCGAATTTGTAGAGCTTTGCATTGCAGTTTCAAGTTCTGAGTTTCAGTGTTCTTGTTGTTCTTTTGAAGAAGATAACAGATTCCGCTCTTTATACAACGTTCTCAAATAACCGCTAATAACTAACTCGCATTTCCACTTATAAAAACATGAAATGGAGAAGTAATAACATTGTACAAATGCGACTATAAGTAAACTGAAGTAATGAACTTGCGTTTAGTAATATAAATGCGAGAAGCTTGATCCGCGACTTATAGCTTCTTCTTCTTCATTAAAACAGCTTCAGCCAGCTACTGCATCTGTAATGATCTGCTTTTTCATAAACGACTATAAAACTCTAGGAGGATGCTAGCGTAATGGCTAAGCACGTCTTCCGTGAAAAGAGACCTCGACGAATTTGGGTTGTTGAATCCTCCATCAACCCCCTCAATGATGAAGTGATGACTTGAAAGTGCTAATTCAATGTCGATTTCAATGTCATGAAGAGAAGGTTCGTCCACCAAAGCCTTGGATTGGTATGAAGCATTGAAGAGAGTCAGTGCTTCTCTCGTCGTCCCTTCAGAACACCGATGCATGTGGATGGATTTGTACAAAGAAAAAACCTTGGACAAAATTGATCGGCTTATAGACTTCGACATTGTCTTTGCCACTTCAAACAATATTGCGTTGGAATGGCACGTTGAAATCCTCAAAGTATCAAACAAACAAATTTACTCCAAAAAATTAGAAGTCGAGATCACATAGACATGTACATGTGCATGAGTGTGCCTAAAAATATTGATGAGAGTGAAGGCTGCTTCTCATTTGCCAAATTCACAACATATGCCTGAAAAAGAAAATTCTCAGCAAATGCCTTCTTTTATAGCTTGTGGTGATGGGTGCTTAATGGAAATTTCCGTCACTCTTAATTGCTTGAGAAAGAAAGAAAGATGAAGATGGAATGTTGATCTTTGAATTTCCTTGATCACCGATGAAAGATGGAAATTTATGCAGCTGCTGCAACATTTTGTTTATGACAAAAGCAAGAATCAAGTGCAACTGGAGTAATGATCAGGACTCATGTAAATAAATAAAAACTTCAAGACACGTCTTCGACAACGATGTGCATGTTCTTCGCCTAGTCTTAAAGTGGGGGCATCTATTGACATCAAAATATTTTAGAATAAATTACCAATTAAAGTGCAAATAAATTGACTAATAATTGAGTTTCAAATTAAAATTTATTATAAATTTGGACTTTATCTTCCAAACGATGAATTCGAATAAGTATCCATCCTGAATTTGGATTTATGTATTTTGGTGGACTGATCCAAGATAAATATGAGTTATTTTTTTATTTTGAATTAGATAATTGAATCAAAGCATATTCAAGTACGACACAATAATTAATGAATCCATATCCAAATCCATTATATACAAGCCCAAGAAAATGAACCCAAACTGTCTAATGCCCTACTCACGCATATAGAAAGAGGCCTTCACCTCTAACAAGTGATTACAGAAAAATATAAACACAACTCACAATAAATACAAAGGGACTTAAGTTCAAAAGTTCTCTACCAAAATGAAATACTGCAACCGCAAAGGTTCTACGTTTTTTTCTGTGTTAAATCTTCAAGCCTTGGCATAGTTTGCTCCATAAATTAAAAAAATATTACGATCCACATCCAAGAACAAGCTTCAAGCCCTTAGATTCATATTCAAAGCGAAGAATCAAAATTAGAGATTGTATCTATTTTTTTTAAAATTAATAAAATTGATTTGTCCACTTTTTTTTTGGTCTCGTAATTACTTTTGCAGATACAAAATTTTGTGTGAACAAGGATAAAAGAGTATATATATATATTTGAATGAGAAAGCTTTTTCATTATTTTTTTTGTATGAAAAGACGAGATAAAATTAAATATATTCAGATTAATTCTATAATGGGTTTTTGTAGGATAAGTCACTAATGAAAATGTATTTGAATTATCATGTTTTTATGATAACTTTTACACTAAGAAACTTGATTTTGTAATTTCCAACAGTTGGTGTAGGTCCAATTTAAGCATTTCGCGATAAAGGGTCCTACAACTTTTTGTAATAAAATTTGAATTTTCATTCAATTTTTTTTTCCCTAATCTCAGTAAATTTTATAAATTTTAATTAACAAATAAATTTATTTATTGAAAGAAAATAAACGTTATAGGTACTAAGTTTAATGCTTCAAACTGCATGAAATGTACTTGTAATTATACCAAATCTCAAAAAAAGGCTATACAATTATCACTTTTATTAATTTTATTATTTGTAATCATCCTATACCATTATATTGAAAAGATGTGTTGTAGATACAAAGTAGCGGTTTCGACACTGTTGCATCAATTTTATCTAATCTCGAAAATGCCCTTCAACTAATAAGATAATTAATTTGGTCAATTTTCAAGTTTTATAATAAGTTAGTTGTACAATTAATATATTTTATTTTATGTTAATATATTTTAAAATATAAAAAATTATTGTTAGTTATATATATATATATATATTTATAAATAACGTGTCATGATGGCTAGTACAATACAATGACGTCCCACAAACATTTTTTGTTTCAATTCAATAACAAAGTAACTGACGATAGATATTAAGGCTGTGATTG
The DNA here is from genome assembly GCF_026168435.1 of Sesamum indicum. Classification (NCBI taxonomy): domain Eukaryota; kingdom Viridiplantae; phylum Streptophyta; class Magnoliopsida; order Lamiales; family Pedaliaceae; genus Sesamum; species Sesamum indicum. The sequence continues at coordinate 12,117,503 of NC_142658.1, read as the reverse complement.
GTACTTTGGAATTGAATGGAAATGAAATGAGCATTTTTAAGTTCATTTCGACATTTTGATTGGTATATTCTAAGTTTGGAAATACTTATTTCCATCATAATTTTTATTCTCTTAAATAAGGGATTAGCCATTTTCCAACATTCAGGGAATTAAAAGTTTTTTATTTTTCTTTTTGATGATATATTAAGTTAATATTCAATTTTAAGTATTATTAAATTTGAGTATTTTTTGTATCTATTATAAAGAAATAATTATGTATGTACGGTAAGAAAAAAGTAATATTACTTTGATATTTAATTATTTTAAAAAAAATTAACTTAGTATTGAATAAATAACGATAGATACACTGATTAAATACATTAGTCCATTTGATTGTTCGAATAATATTTTTATATTCTGGCAGAAAAATATTATCTATATGTTTAACGAGTCAATAAATTCTTTATTACATAAATAATATATATATATATATATTAATAATATATGAGATGTTTTATAAAATGCTTAAAACCTAATTTTAAAAACACTATTGTTATATAACTGAACTCAACATACCTAATAAAATGCGAATAAATATTTTTTTTAAAAAAATTACAAAAGAGCAAATTTGTCATAAAAATAATTTTAATTGACTAATCATTATTTTTTAATTACCAATTATGTTAATGGAATCAACAAATGAACTAAGAAATGACAATTCTAATACCTTCTAATTATACCAATCATAGGAATGTTATTCGAATGCAACTACTTTCCCGTCTTTACTCCATTCCTAAATTCATTCTATTCCTACATACCGATCATGCTGGTTAATATTATTCATTTGTATTTTCACAGAAGGATTGTTTGTAATTTTTCCTTGATATAAATGTTGGACACAGACGAGAAAAAAATAACATTATACATTGACTCATTTTTATTTTGATAAAAAGTAATTTATTATATTATTCAGTATATTTATATATAATGACTAATTCAATATATTGATATACCAAATCAACGAGTACATCAAAAAAAAAAAAAAGAAATTATCATAAAAATAGACTAAATATTTATATTTGTTGAATTTGAACCCACAACTTTACCATTCAAGCTACTAATTTTTATAATTCATGTAGCTGAAATACCTATATTAATTTTGATTTTTTTTTCCTTTTAGATTAACACTTTATCCTTTTTTTTGTTATTAATATTTTGTAAAGATAACTATATCCTTTCCTACTACTCATTGTTATCATTTAAATTGTTATAATAGTATAGTTTATTTAATCATAGGACTTATTGTGCTGTAAATAAATGGATATATAGAAAAATTAAGTTAGATTAAAGGGTAATTTATCATTATAAAATATTCATAAAAACTTATTATTAACGATATACATTTATTTTATTTTTACGTAAAAACTCAATTATCAATTTAATATTTATGAAAAAAATTGAGTATCTAATCATTTGCAAAAATTCATGTATCAGTTTAACAATAACATTAAAACTCGACTACTTTTTCTTTATATATAGGGATAATTACACTCCTCTCCCCTGAAATTTAGTGTAAGACTCCCTGTAGTTTGAAAAATCACATTTAGCACCCTTGAGATTTGCTTTCGTTTAGCAAATGAGTCGCTCCGTTAGTCAAATTTACTGAATTCGCTGATATTAATAAAGAAATCCAAAAAAATCTAAATTAACCCCTAATTAACTTATTATTGACTTATTGCAGGTCATATAAATCTTTTTACGACTAAATTATCCCCATACGCTTTCATGCGCTAAAGCATTTGATATGTATGTTTTCATCGTTATAATGGTAATTTAAATCGAAAAAATCATTTGACTTCCAATAAGTCAGTAATGAGTCAATCGATGGCAATTATCAATTTTCATTCAGTTATTTTTGTTAATATCAATAAATTTAGTAAATTTTCACTAACAGATGGACTTATTAGATGAAACCAAACCTCAAGAGTGCTAAATGTAATTTTTCAAACTAGAGGTTTAAGTGTAATCACACAAAACCTCAAGGAAATGAAGTGTAATTATTACTTATATATACATTGTATGTATATGCCAGGTTGGACTGGACATAAATTTATGGTACCACTATTGCCTGCCCATTTATAACTTAATTGCAATGAGACCATTTCTCGAAAAGCAAAATTTTGTTTCCTCTCGAAAACGTTTTGAAATTAAACTCACTCCATAATTATGAAATTTTCTATTTGAAATTATATCCCTTTGACAAAAAAATACATAAAATTATAATTTTAGGCATTCGTTCAACATTTCAAATAAATTATTAACAATGTGATTGATTTTTCATTTATCAATGGCCATTTTTCATCCAATAACAATAATTCAATAATAATATTGTACTATAATTACACATTTTCGGCTTTATATATATATATGATATGATCCCCTTACAAGTATAATAATATTACTATGATATTTTTGTTAATAAATTATACGGAATGCAAAATGATGATTGATATAGTTGTCAATTGTTGAAATATAAATATTTGATATTGATAATTGCAATCGACTTATTCAAAAATAATAATATTTGATTGTTTTCACTTTGAAAAAAAATAAAAATAAAAGCTTTGTCTTAAATAGTTTTATAATCTAAAAATTTATTTTCTTAATTAATTTTGTTTTGATTTTCCTAAATTCATGTTTGAATTTTCGTTTTGATTATATTTTGTACGTTGGTTTTGAATATATATGAGGGTAAATCACGACGAGCTCTCCTTATGTTTGTCACAATTACAAATATTTCTAACTCAATACTTGTTTGATTTTAATGGTCCTCCAATATTAGCTTAATCCATTAAATTTTCATTTATTTTTTATGATGAACTAATCGAAATGCCCTTACGGACTATAAATTATAGTTTTACTTAGCTTTTGAATTTATTCAAAAAAGTTTTATGGACTAAGTGGATAATTTTTTTACGTTTTTTTTTTAAATTTTTCATCCACCTCGTCTGATTTTTTTATAATTTTTTATTTTTGATAAAATAAAAATATATAGGAAGGGAAAAATATGACAATTTCAGACTTTCCTCCAACAATTATATAATTTCTTCTAATATTAAAGAGATGTTGATAACTTTTAAATAATAAAAGAGTATTCGTAGTTATATAAAATCTCAAATTGGTTGAAATTTACTTTTTATATAGTTTGGAATTTATTTCAGTAAGTTAGATCCTGAATTTATTTCATGCTTAAACGTTATATTAGGATTCTATTATTAAAATCGAAAACATTTGGCAACTAAATGCATATATAAATGATGCATGCACTGATGCTTACATACAAGTGATACGATTGCTTTTATCTTTCACCAAGGTTAGAAATCAAATTTAAATGAGGAAAGTGTGATAAATGTTTAGGTGAATTACAATAAGTTGTTTTTAAATTTGGTATAATTACACATATTTTTTATTATTTGAGAAATTATAAAAAAAATTTTGATTTATCTGGTTATACGGGTTTTTCACAAATCTTAATGTATTATTGTTACGAGCTTTAAATTGAAGAAATCCACTATTTTCTTAATAGTAATAGGTTGGGCATAGCTCAGAAGAGTATATCGAATTAATTTGGGAAAAACCTCAGTATATGAAAACATTGCTTGCTAGATTAATTTGTGAATTCTGCATTCATTGGATCAATTATGTGGACCAATAAACTCAGCATCTTTCTCACTCTTAAAGCTTCTCCAACACGTTTGTTTGACTTATTTTCGTTAACAATTGCATTTCATAGTTAATCTATGACCTAGTTCACGATCGTCTAGATAATCATAGCTTGGTTATAGTTTTGGTAATTACTTCTTTTAAATCCTCATGAATCAATATATATTATACTATTTGATAACTAGTACACTTGCTAGTGGCATACATACATATTTCGGCAATCATTAGTCACACCGATCATGACAGGATATCTTCTACGAGTCAGTTTAGTAAACTTGACAACCCATTAATTTGTCAAGCATCCGTTAAAATGCATAGACGTCTTACGTCTGTCGTTAATGAAACGGGAGACTCATTATATGAATGCATCACTTAGTGCAAGTCTCTATAAAACACACACTATGTTTGGTTTTATTTTTAACTTGTTTTGATGTGTTTTGTGGAGATAGAGAGAGAAAAATAAAGATAAATAAGTATGTATTAGAGATAGTGTGTATGTCTGGATTTGTTTTTGGAGATAATATAAAATAAGTATGATATGTTTAATGTTGTTTAGTAGGAGAGAAAAACTACTATTCATTGTCAAATCATGTCTCTTTTATATATATTTATATATGTATGAGTATGTATATAATTTTTTTAGTCGTAGGGTCTATAATTAGTGTAGACTTATTTTGACAAGAAACAAATGAGACTGTGTCAAAACACCACCAAAACTTCCAAAACAAATCAAAGCAAATATTGTCCATATTTTGGACCATCTCGGAGATGAAGCAAAATTAAAACCAAACATTATGCTTAATTTTCATTCTTTAGGGTTCTCGACTTGAAAAATTTGAAACCAAACCCCAGAAGTTAGTTCCATAGGTCACCATCAAATATGCAACCCAGCTTCATTGAATTATTTGGAATGTGGGATTTGTCAATAAAGTACAGTAATAATGTATAAACATAACATAACAAAAATTGCCAAAAAATAAAGTATATTCATGATATTTAACATTACATCAAATAAGATCGTTTATTCTAAATTACAAACAATCAACTAATTGACTTTTTGGTCACCTACATAACAACTGAGGGTAAGTGAAAAGTCTGCTTTTGTTGGTTCAGTCCCTTTGCCGGTAGAAACAAAAGACTCATGTTTATCATCCTCATCTTCAGACAAACAACTGATGTTTATCACCCTCTCCTAATTTCAGGCGCATCAAAAAGCCGTCTCTAAATCCGTTTACACAACAAATTTAGACAATAGTCATCTCTGAAACTGTTACAAATCTGTGTATAATTTCGTCTCTATATGCGTGTCTCCCCAGCATCATACATCCATTTGACTCCCCGTATGAGACCAAATAGTAGGACCAGTTAGTATCAAGTAACATTGCTATTTAAATTATATAAGTTTGGAGTAGAATCAAAGTTCAGACATCATTTCAGGGTAAGGGTATGAGCTATATTAGGAAATAACTACAGAAGAAGTCTGGGTTCAAATCCAGATTCCCCAACCCCCACACCGTTTTCCGAAAAGAAAAGATCAAAGCAACGCAATCAATTTCTCCATCTTCGTACGTGGCTTACATTTTGCCACGAGCAGGTGAGCCTTGGGCATTGTAAGCCCCGGACCTTCGCTCATATCCACCATCCTTGGATCAACTCTCGTCCACTCAAAGCATTGAATGAGCGATGCCAAGGCCAAGCCAACGACGTGCATTGCCAAATTCTCTCCCGGGCATCGTCTCCTTCCATAGCCAAATGGCATCAAGACAAATCCGTCTCTTTGCCCTTCAAGGTTGATAAACCTTTCGGGCTTGAACGTTTCCGGCTCGTCCCACAATTCAGGATCATTTTGTATGGCCCATAAGTTGAGTAGCAGCATCGTCCCTCCAGGGACTCGGTATCCCCCAACCATGCACTCACTTGACGACTCATGTGGAACGAGCATGGGGGCGGGCGGGTACATACGAAGCGTTTCGTTTATGATTCCATGGAAATAGGGTAGATGAGGAAGGTCGGAGTCGTCGACTAGTCTGGAATACCCAATTCTATCGTCAATTTCATTTTGTGCCTGGAATAGAGCCTCTGGATTGTTCAGAAGAAGCGACATTGCCCACTCCATTGTTGCTACTGAAGTGTCTGTCCCTGCTGATAACATCACCTACATGAAACTTTTATTATCAGCTATTTGGAGAGAAAAAAATTGTAATTATTCCAAATTTTGCCACTTAGAAGTTTTTTGTTAATCAAATTCAAAATTTTGGTGGATCTTGTATTACCAACTTAGATGGGATTCAAGTCTCCAATTGATTCATCAGAAGAAACTTTTCACTTTAGGCTAGTAATTATGTACATACGTGTATGTTATTGTTGTATATATTAATTTGTATCATTTTTTGCCTTGTATTATCAAGTTTGTTTGTGTTTTTTTTAAAGAATAATAAATTTTGAATTTCTTTTACTATAAAAGTATATTTATTTATTTATTTCATGATTTTATATTAAAAAAATATTGCTTTTTATATTCAGATAATTACAATTAGGCCTAATTGCACAAGTACTCCATGTTCTTTATAAAATTACATGTACACATCCTAAGTAGGTGTTGATGTAATATACCTGAAGAGGTATTTGTATTAAAAATTTCCTATGATCGTGAGGTACCTCTATAAAAATTACAATTATAATCTCGATCAACCGATGTGTTTGTAATTTTATAAAATATAAAATGTATTTGTACAATTAAATCTAATTTCAAAGAATTTCGATATAATTTACCTTATATTTATATTATATCAAGAACTCTCATTTTAGTTTCTTTCCATTCCGTAGTGCAATATGACCCCTTAGACACAATTTTATCTCTTACCATCTTTTCCCCACTAGTTTTTTAATATGTTAGACTTCCTCTTAAATTATTCCTACATATTATTTTCAATTTCAAAATTATAAAGTAAGAAAATCCACAAGGCTTTGCCCCCTGCCTGAAGTCATGGGGACTCCCCATCATATATTGAGCCCAGAGTTAAGACTTTATTTTCGGAAGGACATAGCTAGTGATGATAGTCCCCACCTTCTTCCCCTGCTTAACTCAACAATTTCAAAGGGAAAACAAAATGCAATAATTATCATGTAAGTTCGTTGTGACATTTTTGATCGATTTGAAATTCATTTTGGCAATGAAACGATTATAATATATAAATAATAACACATTTGAGGATATTTTATCACTAGAAATCATTGATTTTGACCAGAAATATTCCTAATGTGCAGTTGTCATCTCATAGGCATGTGACATTTTATAGCAAAAATTGTAATTTTTCGCTACAAATTGTCCACAATGTGTCATGTTTTTGTAAAATTATTGTTGTTTCAATGTGAAAATGAATTCTAACAAATCAAAAGTAACACTAACGAAAGAAAATTGCAATTTTTTCCAATTTTAAATGTAAATGATCCCCACCCCCACCCCCCAAGATTGAGTGACTTGCTTTGTTCTTAACAAACTCCTATATTCCAAGGTTGGATGTATGTATGAATTGAAAGTCGAATCCAAATACCTGCATCATGCCTCTAATCACTTCATCTGTATAGCACTCAGGATCAGTCTCTTGGAGCGACAAAAGAACATCAATCAGCGTCTGAATCCTCTGCCCTTCACAACCCCTGATCGATTTCCTGTGCTCATCAATTAAGTCTTGCATGAAACTGTCCCTCTTCTCCTTCAACGTCTTCAGCTTCTTCTCCAATTTATCCACACCAATCCACCTCAACACCGGCAGAAAATCCCCAGCATTCGTAGCGCCACTCAGCTGGAAAGTCTCCGTCACTATCTCCTTGAACCTTCTTCTCTCCTCCAAGTTGCCCGACTGATCATTGTCGTAGTACCGTTTTCCACTGATCATTCTCATCATAACGTTCAGCATCGTCTCAAAGAAGGCCGATTTCATGTCAACTATGTTGTGCCCGTCCTCGCTTGTGCCCCTCTGGAGGCGCTTAACGAGCAGACGAACCTCGTTTCTCCGTATGTCAGCAAACGTTTGGATGCGGTGGCTGGACAGGATTTCCAGGGACGCTATGCGTCTCAGGTTGCGCCAGTGGGCACCGTAGGACGCCCAGACGAGGCTCGTGTAGTTGTAGCCGAGGTGTTTCCCGGCCAGCAATCTTGGACGGTTGGCGAACGCGATGTCGTTGGTCGTGAAACATTCTTCGGCAGCTGAGGGTGAGGACACGAGGAGGACAGGGCGAGAACCGAAGTGGAGTAGGAGGATCGGGCCGTGTTTGGTTGATATCTTGGCTAGGGTTCGGTGGAGCGGTTTCTTGAGGAGATAGAGGTGGCCTATGATTGGTAAGGAGATGAAAGGGGTTGGAGGGAGTTTCTGAAATTTTCTAAAGAAAAAAGGGCTGAGTAAATAGAGAAGGGCAAGGGGGAAGAAGAGGAACATGTAGAAGAACTCCATGGAAAGAGATGTACAGTATTACAGTAGCAGAGCTTTGTGAACCTCTCGATCAGAATAAAATTTCCTAGGAAAGTGCGATATCCTTTCTTTGTTTTGTAATGCAGTCAAGGAAGTTGGGAAAAATTGCATTTTGATCCCATAAGTTAAAGAATTTCATAATTTAGTTCTATTTGTAATGATTTTTTCTAGTTGAATTTAAAAAAAAAATTAATTTTTAGTCCACACCTAACTTTTTCATCTAATAATTAAAGGAGAAATCACGGGACCATTTGTGCAAACACGTGCTGGACTAACAGCCCATGACTTCTTGATTAATGATTGGACGAGAAATTACATGAGGATTGAAAATGAATCTAATTTATGGGACTAAATTGTGATTTTTCTTGTGAAATTCTAATCCTGGAATTTATTTGATGGGACTTAAATTAATTAATCATATAATAAATATAATATATTTGTCGCATAATTAATATATAAAGCGATTGGTAAATCGAATTGGGCAAAACTCAATTTAAATAAAAAAAGATTTCTAAAAAGAATTAACACTAAAAAAATAAGATTAGTGACAAAAAATTCAGGTGATAATTTTAAAATTGTCACTAATTATATATATTTAGTGACAAAATTATTTATTATGTCACAATAATAAATTTCATAATTTTAATAATTACTGCTATTTTGCAAAAAGTGTTGGTAGCAAGAATTAATGATAGAAAAGAAGATATAAAGTCACTAAATAAAATTAGTGATTTATTTATTATGATGACCTAATGACAACAAATAATAGCTGTCACTATATTATGTTGTCACTATAGATATATCATTAGTTGTATTTAGTGACAATTTTATACAAAATATTTGTCATTAATACTTATGAAGGAACAAAATAAAAATTATTGTCGTTTAATATATACTTTTAGTGATAATTTAAAAATTATCACTTAATATTTTCTCACTAATATTATATTTTCTTATAGTGTAATATACTTGTCTACTCATATACTTAATAACTGAGAATTAAATATAAGATTAGCATAATATTGATGCCGCTATGATCCTTACTATTTGTTAAGATTGGGGTTAAACGTATTTTATTCTCGTGGAATTAAAATACTTTAATAGATATATTTTTTTTTTAATAAAAAAATAGCAACAAGATTCATATTTTTTTTTTCAAAAAAAAAAAGCTCACTGTCTCACCTATCAAGATTCGCGTTACCCTTTCTTGCAAATTTTCCAAGGATAGATAACCCCTTCTTCTCGTTTGATGAGTGTTTTGTCTATTTTCATTTTCATACGAAATTTTGTGGCTTTAATCCCATGTAAATGTAACATTTTGGTGTAAGAATTTGACATTATTTCCTAGGCTTGAAGTAGTATGAAACTATTTGTTTTAGTTCAAAATTTGACTTCTATAAATCAGTTTTGATTTTTTAAATTCAAATCTCTCCAAATTAATACTATTGATGTGAAATTCGTTCAGCCTAGTTAAATGTTGATAGATAATTACGTTATTTTTTTTAAAAAATTTAATGTAATTACATGTAAACTCTTTACAGTTTAAAAAATTATATTTATACATAATATCTCTGACATCTGTTTTCATCCAACAAATGGATTAATCTGTTAGTCAAAATTTAACGAATTTATTGATATTAGTCCAAAAAAAATAAAAATTAATATTTAGCCTCGATTAACTTATTACTGACTTACTACACGTCAAGCAAATCTTTTCTAACTTGTAATAAGTCAATTAAAACTAAAGATAAATATTCTATTTGTTGCACGAAAATAAAATTCAAAAATATTAAATATAATTTTTTAAATTATAAACAAACAATATATAATTACAATTACCTTTTGAAAAAGAAGGGTGTAACTATCCCGGTACTAATCCATCATTGCTAACATTTTTTATTTGGTCAACTCTAGAAAGAAAGCGACTGAAGGGCCGCAGCCATAATGATCGGATCCCTTCTCCACTTCATTTTCTATAATTGCTTGTGATTCTCATTTTTTATTCTATAATTTTTAAAAAATATTACTTTTAGTCCCATTGCATATTTTAACGAAAAATAACACGTGGCTGTTTAGAGTTTTTATACTTTTAGTCCCGTATATTACGCGATTCTCACTTTAAATCTCATAATTTTAAAAAAGATAGCACTTTTGATCCCATGTATTTAACTACCACATGGCAGTTTTCCATTGAACATCTAAGACAAAGTGTCATGGGACCAAAACTGCTACTTTTTAAACTTACGTGATCAAAAGTGAGAATCTCGTAATCAATAAAATTAAAAAATGAAAGGGCCTTACATTATGGGACAAAAAATATTATTTTTCGTACATTTCTATATCATGATTTGATGATGTAAAAACAATCATCATAATACGTATGTATGGGCAAAGTGATGTGCAAGTTCAACAAAATTATAAATGAGTAGATGCAAAACATGCAGGCATTTAGGATGCCGAAGCAGGCAAACACTCAATCCACAGTGCTTTCATCGGAATCTTAGGTAATCCTGCTGATGTGAGGAATAGTAGGCGACTGGGCGGCAATTGTCTTTTATATATGTTCTTATTAATTATTTGATTGATTGTGTTTACTTAGCAAAAACTGATTGGAATTTCAATTGAGCTCTTTTTCTTTTTTTTTCTAAGCTAAAATTTGTGTTTGTCGTTTAGAATTATCGTTTTATATTTAATTTGTGTATGAATATTTATGATTATTTGCGGGTGTTTTAGACGTATAAAAGGACTTATAATATGATGTTATGCAAGTGAATATTGAGAGACAATTTAAAAGAACCGTCGTCGCTTCCAATAGAGTGGTATCAGAACCTTATTTCCAAATATCTCCTTCCAATATATGATTTTTACTTAGACCAATTATGATTAATGGTCAGTGCAAAGATGAGGACGAGTATTTACGGCTTTCGAGATCAAGATTGATGTCCATAAAAATAAATCAGCCCAGAGAAATTTGAGCAATCCAAGAGCAAGGAAAATACTGTGCAGTCTATAGGGAGACAAAGCCCAAGAACCCTCAAAAGCTTGCCAGCTTACTCAAGGTAAAAGCCCAAGAACCCTCCAAAAACCCGTTTCTATGTACCTAGAACTTGGACAGATCCCTTGACCACCTGCATGTTTCCCTTATGTTATAATCTAATTGTTATTAAAAAAATTTCGCAACTAGACGTTTGTAGAAGATTATATTGATATATTAATCAATTTTTAAGAATATGAAATATACTATTATTATTTACTATTATAATACTTATTCTTATAAAAAGAAAAAAGAAAAAGAAACATGAAATTGAAGTACATACAAATGAAAACAAAAAAAAGGGATTAATTGATGCCGTTATGCCAAAAGATGTTTGACAGCAATTCGGCGGATTGTTCGGTTTGAATGGCCTAATAGAGAGTGCTCACGGGACGTTGAATGGGCTGCAAGGAAATGGAGAGGTAAACATATCATTAACTTGGCTTATCGTGCACTTCTGGCTGCATGCATTTACCATATTTGAAGGGAACGAAATTTGATACGCTTTGAACATACGGAGCGACCACCGAATATCATAGCCAACATTATTGTGGAAGATATTAGACTCGTTTTGTTAGTTCATGTGCGTTATATAGATTATGGCTTATCCCTTGACCTATCAAGAAAGAAATCACCAATTGAGCACTGTTGTATTGTACAATCATGTTTTATAAATGAAAATTGCATTTAAAAAAAAAAAGGGATTAATTGATTATTATCTCTTGTGATTGGAAAAAGTGATTTAAAAGGGAGAAAAGCAAAAGGCCCTCAGAACTAAAACTGTGGGCGGCAGAACCGCAAGAAGCGAAATGAGGGGGCGACACGTGGGCGGTGTTCGTGGGCGCTGCAGCGGAGTTTCAGCGATTGCTTTGCGAAAAACAAAGCCGAGTTTCGCTGCCTTTCCCCCTTTCAGCCTCCGTCCCACTTTCCCTCTCCTGATCAAAACTATCTTCACTTGCCTTTCTTTCCGTTTTTCTCCTTTTGCTTTTCCCTCCTCACGTCACGTTCTTGTGTGGATGGTATCGTGTCGTGTTTATGCTCATATGATGATTAGATGGATTATGGTATAGATTTTAGATAAAAATAAATTTAATACTCGATTATATTTAGATTCTCTTTAAAAATTTAAAATTATATTTTTTTAAATAAAATTTTAAAAATTTAATTACACCTTCTCTGAAATTTTGCTGTTTGTATATGATTTCTTTTTTGTTAGGGTTTGTATGAAAAATTGCTTGTGTTAGCATGAAAATTACGTAAATTTTTAATTTTAGCCCTCATTTAACATTATTATTTAATAATTTTGTACTTATAAGAAAAAAGTGTAGTGATGCTAACATCACTCACTATATATATTTATATTATATTTGTCTATTTATAAGTACAGATATATAAATGAGAGTATTAAATGAGAGACAAAATTAAGAAATTATGATTTTTTTTTTTTTTTTTTGCTAACGTTGGCATTTTTTGCCTAAATTTTAACGACAAAGGGTCAGGTGTAAATGAAAATTTTTCGAAGGATGTGTGAGTGTAATTTTACAACTCTTTTAAGGGAATTATAATTTCACATTTTGATAGAGGATCTAAGTGTACTTAACCCAAAAATTAATTAAAAACGGGATCAAATTTTATCATATATTGAATCCAAGTGTAGGATAAATAAGATAGAACATTGACGTTTAAAAGATGATATGGATCATTTGAAATAAATAAATAATTATATTATTATAAATATCTAATGATATAATTGGCCTTTCAAAATTTGGTGATGAATTATTATACACCATTAATTATGAATGGAAAATAATTTTTTTATATTAATAAAGATAAATAATTAAATAATTTTTTTATATTAATAAAGATAAATAATTAAATATTTTTTTGTAAAAAATTTTAGTTCATGTGCAATTGATTTGTCGACATTTTGTAAATAATAAAAAATAAAAACTTATCGTAATTTACCCTTTTATAATATGAATCTCATTGCTTCTTGTATAGCATGCCAATGCAAGATGGATAAAGAAATTATTAGTGAATTTATTAGCTTTTTTTCACAATTATTTAATAATAGAATATCATTTTAGCATCTTATATAATTCGATGGACTTCAGACCTAAGTCACGTAAAATTTAAAAATTATAAGACTAAAATTGTCAATCCAACGATTGATCATCCTGAAAATACCACCTCGCATCCTTATAAGTCTAAACTTTGCCACATCAGACAGTTTCAATAATCTTTAGGGTTTCGATGGGACCTGTTCTTAAGTTGCGCAAAATTAATAGCGATAATTACATTGTGTCCCCTGAGATTTGGAAGACTACACATTGATTTTCTGTGGTTTAAAAAATCACATTTAGTATATATTCATATTTTTTTTTGTTTTGCCTAACAAATAAATCTATTTATTTGTCAAGATTAATTGAATTTGCTGATATTAGCAAAAAAGTTGAATAAAATTCACTGACTTGTTGAAGATAAAACAAATATTTTTCCAACCAAACTACCATTATATATCTCCACATGCTAATGTGTGTGAGGAGGTATATCTTCACCCTTATAAGGGTAGTTTAATTAGAATAAGATTTGTTTGCCCTACCATAAATCAATACTAAGTCAATCAAATTAATATGGTCGTCTTCATTCTATATTTTTGCTAATATCAACAAATTCAATAAATTCTGTCTAATGAATGGACCTTTTTGTTAAATGAAAACAAACGTCAGGAGTATTGATATAATTTCCCACACCACAGAATATTTATATATAATTACATCAAACCTCGATAGTTGAGTGTTCAAATTTCCCATCTCGATAGTTGAGTGCTCTAAACAAGCCATCACATCTTACTTACGAGACGAAAAATATAATTTTCTCATCTTTTTAACAAATAGGACGATTAAATTTCTATTCGAAATTCTAGACATTTTCTATTTTATAAAATACATCATTTATTTTATTTCAGAAAAAAATATGTACACATAACATATATCTAATAAATAAAATCGGGGGAAAGTATTATTTTAGTCCGCTAAGTATGCCTAATTTTAATTTTAGTTCGATAACTATGTCCATTTTTGTTTAGGTCCAGTAACTTACGAAATTGCTTACTTTTAGTCCTCGAGCAGATTTTCGAAAATTGTCCAGTAAAATTGTCCGAAAATCTGCCAAAGGACTAAAAGTAAACAATTTCTTAAGTTACTGAACCTAAATAAAAATGGAGATAGTTATCGGACTAAAATTAAAATTAGACATATTTAACGGACTAAAATAATACTTTTCTCATAAAATAGAGATGCAATATAATTTAAATTTCAAAATCCAATCTAACTATAAATAGTTAAAATTTCTACAAAATCCCACCAAGTGGCATCACACTAGAAGTTAGACAATTTTGGCAATTTATGACCAGCAAGGACTTTGGAAATTTATATTGACCTTCAGTATCACGACAGTTGAAATATTCTAGAACTAAGAAAGATATTTTCCACATATATATGTCTGGGTGCAGAAATTTTAACATACTTATGAAGAATACACATCACTTCTTAGTTACATGTGACACACTTAAATGTGTGTATGATTTAAAACTTGATTATTATTGAAAAATATATATTCATTAGATAAATAAAATATAAAAAAAATTAGATATTATTGAGAAAAATGACAAAAGAAAAAGAGATATGCAAGTTGAGAAGAGATAAAAAAAATAAATAAATAACGGGTATTTGCGAAAGTATATATATTTTAAGTATTTATCAGATTTTTTTTTTAAAAATAAGTTAAGAAAAGAAAAGTGTTTTTGATCTATAGTCTGTCGGGATGTTTGCAAAAATTTATATTTTTTCAAAGTTGTTAATTTTAAGAATATTGGATAAGTGATTAAAATGTAAACATTGAAAGTATCTGAAAAGTAATGATATATTATAAGTAGAAAAAAAATGTTTTGGAAATTTTGATAAAATCAAATAGTATATTACCAATTTATTTATGAAATTACAACTATTTCAGTACGTAGGTGACGGTATACAAAAAATAATTATGACGAAAAAAGTCATAAAAAATATTTCATTATTTACAAAATGTCTTATGTGACAATAATTATATTTTCACCAACTTATAGCTTTTAGCTTATTTTAACTTAATTTGAAAAGAGAACAAATAGAAGTTGTGTTTTCAAATACCTTCCTTTAGTTTAATTTAGCATATGGAAAACACTTGAATTAAGTTTTTATTAACAAGTCGCTGTGCTTTTGAACTGTTTAAATTAAATTGATTTAAAAATTAAAATTTATAAGTAGTTCATTACCAACTTCTATAATTTACTGGTAAAATTACAAATATATTATTTTCTCAAAACACGTAAACTTCATATTTGTTCCACTTTTTACTTTTATTTTCGGTCATTTTTAATCTTCACTGTAACTAAACATACAACTTCCTTTGCAAATTAATCACAAGAAAAGTATAAGTTGTACATACCCATAGTGTCTTAACCTAGTAGATGAAGTGAAGCGCCAACCAACTAGTTCAAAGTAATGGGTTTTGAGTCTCACTAGACGTGTATGTGTTCGTTTCATTTTGTATGAATTTATTTTGATTTATTATTTTATAATACTTAGGTATATCAATATATTAAATCTAAATAATTTATCGTTTAATTGCTCGATTTATCAAAATATCGATGTAATGATGTAATTACCGATTCTATTAAATTAAATAGGGTAAATTATAATTACCTTCTCTAAAGTTTGGTATAATTACGAATACCTCTTGTTATTTGAAAAATTATAATTAAATACCTTTTTCAAATTAAAAATAATTATGGAACTATAAATAGTGAAGTGGATATTACTACTTTACGTCTTTACACTTATTGATATTTTTCAATAAATAAAAAGTATTTTAGAAAATATAAAAAATTTGAAGAATGGGTAATAAATATTCCATAGACAATATTAATTCATAAAAGCATTTTGAAAAATTTTAAAAAGTATATAAAATTATAATTTATAATACAAAATGACATTTTCATCAATTAACCATAAAAAATTAAATGAAAACTTAACATAGACTCACGTAATGGGCTCATTATACAAACATTAAACTTAAGAGGATGTTTATAGTTTTTAAAACAACAATAACGTATTTATAATTATGCTAAATTTTAAGAAAAGTGATTGCATATTACCATTTTTTTAAAAAAAATGGAAAAAGTATTCAAAATGCCCCCTGCATAATTTAATTAAGGGTAATCACTCCCCTCCCCTGAGGTATAGTGTAATTACACTTAGACTCCGTACAATTTAAGAAATTACATCTAACACCCCTGATGTTTACTTTCATCTAACAAATAAGTCTCTTTATTAGTCAAAATTAACTGAATTTGCTGCTTTAAAAAAAACTAAATAAAAATTGATATTTACCTTCGATTGACTTATTACTAACTAATTGCAGGTCAAACAATTTTTTCGTCTAAATTACCTTTATAGTGGCGAATGTATAGTTCCTCACATGCATTAATCCATGAAAACATATAAAGGTAATTTGATCATAAAAAAATCAGTAATAAGTCAATTAGAGATAAGAATAATTTTTTTTCTAATTTTCTTGTTAATATCAACAAATTCGAAGAATTTTAACTAATAGAGGAACTTATTTATTATACTTAACAAACTTTAGGTATGCTAGTGTAATTTTTTCAAATCATAAAAAATTTAAATATAATTACACTAAACATCATGAAGACGAGACTGTAATTATCCCTTTAATTAACAGGTTACAACTCACCTACACGTCCCAGTAAACACACAGGAGCCAATCCACGGCAGCGAAAACCCTGAGCGGACGCCACGTGCATGAAACCAATGATACAACCCCATCTTCCCAGCCCAAGTTTTCTAGAGACGCACAGATTACCATGAACGTAATTTTTTGACATCAAAATTCAAAACCTCAAACCACCTCACCACCTCCTCTTACTACTACGTATGATTCGGGTTGAAGAAAGCTCTTTATAGCTAGCAGCAGAACATTAACAGCCCGCCGAGTACGTGGCCTAAACCTGCTGCTTCCTTTCCATGACCCTAACCAACTACTCTCCCCCACCAAAACACACACCACACCGCCATCACTCTCTCTCTCTCTTTCTCCCGTCACCTTTCTGCACATCGGCCTGACAGCGCCAAAAACCATCCCCTCATCATCACCACCTCCCTCTACATCTCATCCATCTCTCTTATCTTTGCTTTTCAGTCCGATTGTGTATTTCAGTAGTTGTTATACACAGTTCTTGCTTCTGTCTGTTGTATGTTTGTTTGTAATCCGCAGCAGGGTTGAATTTGTGGGCCTGTTTTAGAGGAATAAATCATGGGGAGGGTGAAACTCCAGATCAAGAAGATTGAGAATACAACAAACAGGCAGGTCACTTTCTCCAAGAGGAGAAATGGACTAATCAAGAAAGCCTATGAGCTTTCTGTACTTTGTGATGTTGATGTTGCTCTCATCATGTTTTCCCCTTCAGGCAGAGTTAGCATCTTCTCAGGAAACAGAAGGTTGGTTTTCATTCAAGAAAATTCAAAAATTGAATTATTACTTGATTTCTCTCTCTCTTTTGTTAAATTATTAGGGGAAAAAATAAATTTCTTTTTGCTTGTTTGTTTTGTTGAAGTATCGAAGAGATTATGGCAAGATACGTGAATCTTCCAGAGCATGAACGAGGAAGGTATATATGTATATAATTAAAGAATTTAAGTTTGGATTATAGTAATTGTTGGAGAAATAATTGCTATATTTAATTAAGTTGACAATTTGATTTTATTGTTTTTGTTTTTTATTTTTGAATTTTGTGTTCTTTGTCATGTCTCCATCCATGCAACTACAAAGGCTACAAAACCAAGAGGTAACATGTTCATATGATACTTAGCAGATTTGTCTTGTGCTGGAGTGAATTATGGTTAATTAATGAAGATTTAGTGCATTTATTTGTGTTGCAGTATCTACAAAGGGCTCTTGGGAAGTTGAAATCTGAGGCAGACAGAAATTATCAGGCGGCTACCAGGTAGAGAACCATCCCTCAATTTCATACTTTTTCCTAAGGCAAAAATGCAAATATTGAAAAAAATTAGCAATTTAATGCTTTGTGTTATAAGAAATTGGGAAAGATATCCATAAGTGCATTACATGCGCACTTCAAGACTGGGATGATTTTTAATTAATAAAAATATTATATATTATTTATATATTATTACGTATATTATTTATAAAAATAATATATATATATACATATAACCACCTTCTCCATCTTACCCGACCGCCGGCAGCCGCCGCCCACCACCCCCAGCTCTCTCGCCCGGCCCACCCAGCCCCCAAATCTGCCCCCGTCCCAGCCCCGCCGCCCAGATCTGCCCCCCTCCACAGCCCCGCCGTCCCTTCCCCTTCCTCCGCAGCCCGCAGTCACCGCTCCTCTCCTCCCCGCCGTCACCATCTTCTTCTCTCTCTCTCTCTCTCTCTCTCTCTCTCTCTCTTTCTCTTTCTATATATACATATATTAGATATATTTAAATATATATATATATTTCTAGAAATATTTAAATATATATTCAATTTTAATTATATATTTTAATTATTTTTAGTTATAAATTGTTGATTCGAATGAGATGAAATGTAGTTCATTGATTTATTAGTTAAATTTGGATTTTAAATTGAAATCAAGATCCAACCATCTTTAACTACGTATATAAGTATCATTTTAAATCTTGAATTAAAAAACGGTCATGTAATTCGCGAAACGCATGAGGAGGTATTTTACTTTATTTTTTATAACACATAAAGTAATTACTATTTTATTTTTCATAGGAAAGAAGGTAAATTGCATTTAACCGTATTTGTAATTTTGGACTTGTACTAGGTAATATTTTGAATCTTTTTCAGTGTTTGCTTCACCTACTTTTTGTTTTCTTATTGCAATGGTATGCAGCAGTCCCGGCATGAACGATTCTCAAGTCGAGGTGCGTTTCTTTGCCTGAACGTGTCGCATTGTTTTTTGCACGATTATCGTATAGAAATGATCCGAAACGGTGTCCAAATGTAGGAGATTCAGCAAGAAATGCTCAAGTGCAAGTGCCAGCTTGAGGATATGGAGAAAAAACTAAGGTACATATACATATATGTGTGTGTGATTTGATTAGCATATATCTAGTTCATTAATTGGAATTCCTGTTTGTTGCAACTCACAAAATTACTAAGTTATGTGAATGAACATGGGGAGAAAATGAATTTTCATGTAGGATATATGAAGTCGATCCGTCTGAAATCATTTCGTTGTGTGAGGCTGAATATAGGGAGCAAGTTCTTGAAGAGAACCTGAAGCAGGTCAGGGTGCGCAAGGCAAGTTTCATCCCGTCAAATTGTTGTCTACGGTATTGTTTATAGCGAGATATCTATCAACTTGTGTCGCGCTAACGAGTGATGTTTTATCCACAGCATGTTCTTCAGGACCAGTACAATTCCCCTGCTGCACAAACGTCACAGGTTGCTTAGATTTTGAAAATGGATTTATTCGTATATCGTTTGGTATCGATAAATTGAATAAACCTCATAATTGGGACTAGAATTATATGAAGTTTGAGTAAATGTTTCGACAATTTTGAGTTCAATGATGAGCTAAAATTTCATCTTTTTTCGCATTTCAGGTGATGAATTTGGGTTCGGAGGCTACGGATATAAATGTCTTGGCCGCCCGAAATCCAGATAATGTATTGGACTGGCTGCCGCAAAGGGATCCGCAAGTCCAAATCCTCAATTTCTTGGACTCGAATGGACTGCTTCCACTTAGGTTTTCTTTCACATCTACAGTTTAGTGTACTTAGGAAAACAAATGGTACAAAACTATGTAACGAAGGATTTTGATTGTTGGTTTGTAGGGATCAGCCCCAACGTATTGATGGCATTCTACAACAGTCCCTGACGCTTGTTCATGCACCTAGCGTGCACGTGCACAATCATTTGAGTCCGAGCAGGAGCATGGAAGACGATGCGCAGCGACCTGAGTTTGGGCAGGTGATCGATGTCAATCTTTCGCCGTGGGCCGAATTGTATCCAGCAGGTTTGTCACCTGATTCTCTATATTTGATCATTTGTAGTATGGGCTACTGGTGAATGCTGACACTTGTGTAAAAAGTTATGAATGATTGTGGCATATACTATATTTTTTTTCTACAAAGTGAGATGTGTCATGTGTGATTTTGGCTTACTATTTGATTTTGACAGGAAATGATCCTTTCCCGACGGCGCAGCCCAGAGAACGAGCGCTTCTTGAACAGTTTCTATCTCAGCTCACACCTGTCAATCAAGACCATATTTGAGATTTCAACATTAATATTTAAGTGTACCCAAATAAGATCTTTTAATGACTCTTTGGATATATTGCAATAATGAGGTCTTTCAAGTTTTTCAACTTGTTTTTCTCCTTTGCTCAATGTGATATAGTGATTAGAATTGTATTTTTTTTTGTTTTATTTAATATAACAAGTTAGGATTAAAATGGAACTTCTTGAACAAAATAGGGATAATGTAAAATATATATGCGGTCTGTTTTAAAAGTTATTTTAAAAAAAATAAACGAGTCAATGACGGGATAATCTTGAAAGACCTTTAACTAAGATGAGATATAGGGATCAAAGAAAAGATTGGGGTTAGCACGAAAATGTTAGAATTACGAACTAGTCAAAAAATAGTTAAAAGTCGGATTGTTAAAAGGTGCAGAGATGGGGATAACTCAAGAGTCAATGATTTTGAAAAATTTGTAATAGAAATTCAATTATGTGAAAATTATATGTTTTTATGTTGTCAGAAATTTTATTTCTTAACATAATCTTTTTATCTACTTAGGAAAGTTTGTTTCATATTTGTAATGGTGGTGGGGCAAAGAAACCAAGAAAAATTCCACATCTTTTGGAGAACGAGGCAGAATGGGTTCGGGATGGTCAAAGTATGGTAAAGAGAACGGATCAATTTGAAATTAAACGTTTCCTACATTGGTCTAAAGGGTATTTGGATAAGCTTTTTGTGAACAAAGCGAGTCCGAGGTCGCATCGCTACTTTACTAGTCACGAACGACCTCGATTTTGTAGGTTGCCGGCGACCTCAATACCTCAGTTTTGTCTTTTTTGTACAGTTTCGCTCTTTTATCTTTTCTTTTATATTTTTTGTTTCTGTTTTCGAGTATCTGTAGATTTGGTTAGTCAGCAGTCGGTTAGCTAGATTCCTTCTTGTTGTATTTATATTAGCCTCTCATTGTATTTTCATGATAAATGATTATTAATCTTTCACCATACTGATTTGAGAATGGAGATGTTGTTTTCTCTCTCGAACTTGAGAGTTCTACATGGTATCAGAGCTTTCTATTGAAGGAATCTGTATACGGTGTAACAGTTGACCATATTTTTTTTATTAATAAATTTTGTATAATTATTGTTAATTATAGTTAATTAATTATTAAAATTAATAATTCTAAAAGGTAATAAAAATACAATTATTATTTATTATAATTAGTAAATTATTAATTGTTCATTAAATATTATAGAATAAATTAAAAGTTATTATTAATTACAATTTATAACTTTAAAATTATTATATAAGTATATAATATAATTAATTAAATAAAAAAGAAAAATATGGAGTCGCGGACGTGGTCCGCAACTTATAGTCCAAGCGAAAAATTAAAAAAAAAATTGGTGGAGTCGTTGACCGTTATTAATATTACATTAATTATTTAAATATATTAAAATAATTTTCTTTTTTTTATAATATAAAATAATAAGCCCAACAAACCCTTTATTTGTAGCGAGATAATTTAAAAAATAAAAAAATAACATACCAAAAAAACTACAAAATACCAAAAAGGTATAAATGCTTCATCAAAGTTTTTTGAAAGTAGTAGAATTTGGGATGTCAAATATTCTTTTCTGCAGTGCTGCTATTAACCTTTAATAATGTTATACATTAATATTTAACTGGATTTTAATGAAAAAATATAATATTTAGGAAAATTAAGGTGCCTTATTTTTTTTTAAAAAAATCTATCAAGATTAAAAAATAACCTTAATTTACAAGGGAAATAGACTTGCTGCCTTTTCTCCTTCCTTTCTTCTACACTGATCAGTTGAGTGGTAGCTACGGGTTTTGAGGTAGCCAAGATTCAACGCACCAGAAACTAACAAACAAGAAGATTATTTTAATAACAATAAAATAAAAGGATAATTACACTTCTCTCTTTTGAAATTTAGTCTAATTACATCTAAATTTTATGTTGTTGAAAAATTATATTTGGCACTCCTAAAATTTACTTTTACCTAACAAAGAAGTCCCTTTATTAGTCAAAATTCACTGAATTTGTTGATATTGATAAAAAAACTAAATGAAAGTTGATACTTACCCTTAATTGACTTATTATTAACTTATTGTTCACTTATTGCAGGTCAAACAAACTTTTTTCGACTAAACTCTTGTTATAACAGTGAAAATATACTTCCTCATATTCATTAATGCATGAAAATGTATGAGGTAATTTGGTTATAATAATATTTATGTGACATACAATAAATCAGTAATAAGTCAATAGAGAGTAAATAAGATTTTTTTTCGAAATTTTTGTTAATATCAGTAAATTCAATAAATTTTGACTAATTGAGAGGTTTATTTATTAAATGGAAGCAAACCTCAGAGATGTTGGATGTCATTTTTTCAAACCACAAAAAATTACACCAAACCCACTGGAGGGGAGTATAATTATCCCAAACAAAATGCATAAAAACCCTATGTGTGTTAAAAAGTTAGCTAAAAACCCCTTTATGTTTTAATAATAAGCTAAAAACTCCCTTGTGTTTTGTAAAACTCAGCAACAAACACTCATTCCGTTAGTATTTAACAGAAGGTGCATTACACGCGCTCTTTGTGTATGTGGGATTATTTTTTAATTGTTTTGGACCTTTTTATTAGGTATTTTTAACTAAAATGCCATTTTTTATTTTTATTTTTGTATTTTTTTATAATTTATATTAAAATATTAAATTATATTTAATTTATTTAATATTAAATATTAAATTATATTATATTTTAATTTCAAACAATTTTATAATTGTTAATTCTTAAATCTAAAATTATTTTTAATTAATTAAAATATATATTTAATTACAATAATTATTATTATTATAATTATTCTTAATTAGCTAAAAATACTTAATTATTGTAATTATTTAAAATACTCTTAATTAATTGAAGTATATTTTAATTAATATAATTAAAATTAATTAAAAACTTAAAAAAATCGGCCAATTTCGTCGAGGCTCCGATGGCCACTTCTGATTGGAGAGGCATGTTCACCCTGGTGAGGTGAGGCCAACAGTGGTCCTCCGCCTGCAAACGATCGTCAGACAATCGAGGAACGGCAACGCAATTGGCGGCAGCTTGTGTTGAGGCTTGAGGTTTTGAGATCTATGCATAGAACTGATGAAAATTGGTGGGAGGGGGCTCATTCGATTCGCAAGGAGGAGGTGAAGCGATTGGTGGTGGGTCACTCTGGTGACGGCAAATCGACGACGATAAGCTTCGGCGCTCGTGGTGGTAGCCCAACGTCTATGATTGATGAAAACCCAAATTGTTTGAGGGAAAATGTTTGCCTCATCAAGGGGGGTCGAATGGTATGTGCGGCGGCCGGCGACTCGCGGTGACAGCGCCGGAATTTTAGAGAGAAGGTGGCCGCGAAATGTTGGGCGAAACAACGGATTTCAAGAGGGCCGTGGCGGGGCGTCCGGGGGAATTTCAAGACACGTGCACCATTGCTGGACCACTCGTGAGACAACAAGTCGAACAGTGGTGGTCTTGACGAAAGACGCGCCGATGTAGTTTTTCAACGACCGGCCAGTGGCAGCAGGGGTGGGTTGGGGTGGGGTGGGGTGGGGTGATTAGTTTCTTTTTATATATAATAATAATATATTTTTTTAATTTAAATTATTTATATATAATATAAGTGAAATAATTTGTTGAATCTAAATCTTTCATTTTTTTAAAATCTAAAGGTTGAGATTATTTATTAGATCTAACAATCAATATTTGATAAATGAAGATCCAACAGTTATTAAAATAAGAAATAATATATATTAAGTAAGGCTATAACGGTTATTTTCTAAAAAAAATTAATACTGTTAGTTAGATTTAACAAAGAGGGGGCGATTGAGCGACGTTTAATAAACACAAGGGGATTTTTAGCTTATTTTTTAAACAAAAATATTTTTAACCGATTTTTTAAAATCCAGAAAGTTTTATACATTTTGTCCGAATTATCCTAAAAGAAACTATCACTATAGTTAAAGCGTTTCGAAATGTTTAAATTTGCACGAAAAAAGTTAATTATGAGTCGGTATAATTTATTCCGAAAGAGGTGCCAGACTGTTTCCTTGAAGTGGAAGGCCAAGTAAAACTAACTTAATAATTGACTTAAATCTTGTTTCTTGATTCTTGCACCTCAAGCTCATGATCATGTTATTTGACATTGAACAATTCCTCCTCCGATACTTTAATAATGCAAACTAAGGTGCCTAAAGCTTGGAGGCCACGGCTGAAGCTATTAATTTAAGCCCGGGCCATTACGCTGCAGCATTTCAACATCCCAAACCCTCCAATCAAGCTCAAGAATGGCTCAGAAAACAGCAAAAAAGATCAGAAATCAGCCTTCAACTGGAGAGCAAACCACTTCTAATCCAAAGTTATGGCCAAATCTTCCTCGCCAGCTCATTGGCATGTTAGCAAGGGAACCAAATCTGATGCAAAACATCACGTCTTTTGGTGGTGTCATCAAGTCATGGAGATCAGCCTCTCGGCAATGCTACAGCAATGACGGCAAGGCTCGAGCTCGGTGGCCACAGCTTGTCGAAATCACTGGAAAGAAGTGCACCGAGCATCAGAAAAGTGGGCGTCAGCATTCCATAGAAATCTCATTCCATGAAGAGTACCCCTATAGCTACTATAAGAGAAGATCGTATAAGAAATGGTACCCTGGAATATATTTCAAGGGACATTCTCATGGAGAGCTAGTGGTTATGGGAGAAAATACAGCTGATTTATACTTATGGGAGCCTGCTAGAGGATGTTACCCTTACCTTCCGGCCTGGGACCGTAATCTTGCTTTCAAAATGTGCACCCTATCATCGCCTACAGATGATCGCAAGGGCTGCAACGTACTGGTGCTAACTGGCGCTTGTTCCCCGGCTTTTGCATTCTTTAGATGGGGTAAGCGTGAAATGTCGTGGACTATACAAAACTGCACAGTTAAGGAACCTTATGCTCCCAGCCAAAACATGCAGTTCATTAATGCCATTGGATTCCACGGGAAATTTTACGCGTTGAGCTTGCAGGGGAGTCTTGCAGTAATAGAGGATACTGATTCCTGTTTTAGAATCACAGCAATTGGGGGAAGCAGGGCAGTACCCTCTAAAGTGTCAAGGCAATTCAGGGAGTATTTGGTTGAATCATGTGGAGAAATATTGCTGGTTTTCCTTATATCCAGAAAATCGATTGATCATGTGGAGGACGTTGAGGTTTTCAGGCTTGATATTCCCAAGCTTTCGTGGGTGGAAGTGGAAAATCTTGGGGATAGAACATTATTTCTGGAGGATGAATGCTGTATGGGGGTCACTGCAAGCAAAGTGGGGTGCAAGAAGAACTGCATATACTTTTCTCATCACAGAGTTTATGATCAGTGGTGGGTTTTTAACATGGAAAGTGGGAACATTTCACCAGCTTTTGAAACTAATGCTAAAATTCAAGAATCTTTAATATGGAATGAGCCGATATTGGATCTGGAGTGATTGAGTTTATGTACTCTTATTGATGAACTGTATTTCCTGTCATTATTCGGAGTCAAAGAAAATATCCAGTAATACCATGGTTAATCCTTCTCGTTGTAAAGCAGATTTAACATCATTATGAAAGTGAAATAGTAAGTTGTCACAAAAAAAAAAAAAAAAATCGAAGCAAATTGTAAAAATGAATATAATTCGAATGACAAAACGTAATTACCCTAAAAAAATTGAGAGATTTTTTCAATATATGAGATCAAGAGCATTTTGGCATTAAAACTAAAACTATAACAAAATCTTGAACAAAAAAGTAAGTCGGGTATCTATGCACCCAACTATTGAGTATCCAATTAAAAGTTGTGTACCTATAGACTTCGAATCGAGATCGAATTAAGTAGTTATTTTAATTACTCAAAATTTTGGGTACTCGATTGGAACTATCCAAACCCAAAATACCCGACCTATGCCAACCCCCCTGGATACGAGTACGTCTGCCAAAGATTCAATTTTTAGTAGAGCTACTTAACATCATGTCGAAAGCCAAAAAAGTTAAAGGGAATGAAATTGCATCGTGGTATCTACTTTTCACGCTCTTGACTACTGGTAGTGGATTGATATATTATTTTTGGAAAAAATACAACTAACCCCCTTGTGATATTGCAATGAGCAAATTAGTCCCTTATGAAAAAATAAATAGAGATTTATCTTCCTGTAATTTTTTAAAATACAATAATTTACCCCCTATAATTTTTAAAATGAAGCAATTTACCTACTTATATAAAAAGGTAATGTGCACGTTGATGAAGCATTAGGAATCATGAAGTGTACCACTTGCTCTTTTCATTAGATCAAGATTAGTGGAGAGGTTATTGTAATCAGGAATTAATATTGCCGTTTCAAATTAAAATAACTATTACAAACTTTTTGGTTACTCATAAATAGTTTTTCAAATTAATGAATAATACAAAGGAATAGGAATGTGAGCATAATATTTTGTGCGGTGCTACTATTAAATTGTAATAAGGAAATATGCAATTTCATTTCTATAATTTAGGAATGACATCAATAAAGTTTAGTTCAATACCAAATCTTTGAAGATTCGCGATCCAATCTGCTTGACCAATCGCAACCCCGTTGTTATAGAATCTGCAGAGCAGCTGTTATAGGAGCTGGCCACTCTGACCAAACTGCCCAGAAATCAATTCCCAGTGGACGAGCAATCGGATTACCTATTCAAGAATTCGGAGGAGAAAAATCGAGTGATGAAACAAAGGAGCAACTCTTGTGGTCCAAGAATTCAGACAAAGCAAATCAAAAGAAGATGGCAGCAGAAACACAAAATATGATGGCACTGGAAGAAATTGTTACAATGTAAAGGAGTCGTACTCCTCCTTTTATGATTTTATTGCAGTAATGATGTAGCGATGACTGTTAATTAAATTTCAATGAAGAAGAGATGGGGACCCCGAAAAGCTTCCCCCACCTTCGGATGTTTAAAAAAAAGAAAAAAAAGTTTAGTTCAATTTGCGATGTTGAGGCCCATGATCTTAGAAGTAATGGGTTCAAATACCTGTTTTATGTGTGGGATGTTGTGTCTTTTGAATAGTAGGTGTTGATATTATTGCTTAGAGTACGATTGTTGTAATAGTCTTTGTTAGATATTGATATCCGGTAGGAATAATTGTAATCAATTTATTCCAATTAATAATAGTTCATTGCTCTTATTTCAAAAATTTAGAGAATGACATTTTTGGTTTTGCACGAATTAATTTTTGCAATTTCGTTTCGTAACTTTTAGAAATTTGCAATATGAGGACTTCTTAGACCAATTTAACTGAAAATTTGTATGTAACTTGCATATGATCCAATTAAATCGGAGATCCCAATGAAGTTGACTGAATTTTGTCCTAAATTGTAATTTTCTTTTAATTACAAAACCAAGTCACAAAATTAGATTTCAGCAGGACCAAACTGCCACCCCTTTTTCCTGCACTTTACTCCTAGAAAGGAAAATCAATTTTCGTCCTGTAGCAATAGGGGTGTCAAATTTGATTCTATTAAAATCAATTTTTTGTAATTTTGGTCATGTAATTAAAAAAAAATAGCAATTTTGGACAACTCGTGCCAATTTTCCTAGAAAATCACATAATTTGCATATGACGCACTCAAATTGAGGATGCCGGATAAAATGGCCAAAGTTGTTCTAAAACTGCAATTTTTTTAAATTGTAGAATCAAATTGTAAAATTTGATTTTAATAGGACCAAAATTACAATCCTCTATAATTAATTATGAATAAATTGCATTTCCCACTCTTAATGTTATAATAATTACATTTTAACTGGATTTGGATTTTGGTGATAAATACCAACTATTAAAATATTTACTATGAATGTTATAATAATAAAATGTGCAATTTAAAATTTTGAAATCAAATCAACCCAAGTACTCTCTCAATTTTGATTCAATTTAGTTATATATTTATTTGTACAATTTAAATATAAATATAATATAATATATATTTATATAATATAATATATTATATATAGTTAATAAAATTAAGATATATATAAAAAAATTCGATTTCTTTTTTAATGAAACTGAATTTTCTGGTTCGATTGGGTTTATGACGGTTTAACCAAATTGTGAACACCCCTACGTATGAAAGTAATTTGCTCATAAAGAGATTTATTTGACTTGTAATAAATCAGTAATACGTCAACTAGCGGTAAGTATAGTTTTTTTTTTTTATTAATATAAGCAAATTCGATGATTTTTTATTAACGAAAAAATTATTTATTAAATAAAAATAAATTTAAAGAATGCTAAATATAATTTTTTAAATTAATAAAAAAATTATATCTTATTATATCAAATTTTAGTGAGTAAAAGTGTAATTATCCCTACTAAAAATTCCAGTAGCAACTTTAGTGCCAAAATAAATCCCAATTCAAACCCGAATGCAAACCGCGAAATTCATCACAAAATCCCAAATCCTCGGATTTCGAAACTTTTTAGACGCAGCCCGGGTCTCGAAAAACAAAATGGTGGGCGCACTCTCAAAAATGAAAAACCCGCATCCTAAAGCTAAACGAAATCAAATCTAAAACCCTTTTCAGTTTGGGTCCAAGAATTTAGAGCAAACATCGCCCGCTCACTCGAATTTTTTCAAACACTCGGTGGCAATGGCGGTTCTTATTAGCTATCCCCTATCTTCTAGCTTATATACTCCAACCCTTTTGCCCAAGCAACTCACACTCACAGTCAGAACAATTCGATCAATCTCTTTCTTTTCCTCTGTGTAGTTTTCTTGGAGTCCATTTCTGGTACTCTACAATGGCTGCCCAAGAAAACTGCACGAGAGTCACCCGCCTGGCGGCGAAGAAGAGAGCTGCGGAGGAGGCAATGCAGCAGCTGCAACCGCAGCAGAACAAGAAGAAGAGAGTGGTGTTGGGGGACATTCAGAATGTTTTGCCTTCAGGAGACGTGGGTTTGGGTAAAAATCAGAAGCTTGGTGTTGAGAATGAGAAGCAGAAACTTAAGTCCAAGAGGAATGTGAGAAAAGGGAAAGTGATTGTGAAGGAAACGGAGAATACGAAGGAGGAAAAGGATTCTGGTATTGATCTGGGTATGAAATCTGATGACCCACAGATGTGTGGAGCCTATGTTTCTGATATATATGAATATCTTCATAATATGGAGGTGAGTTTAATTGGAGTAGCCTTATGGTTGGAACTTATATGTGGTGTAAGATTTGAATGCATCTGGGTTTTTGTTTTGATTGGGAGATTGGATTTGGATTTATGATCGACTAAATGTTGGCTTTGGTTGGATGTTGAAAAGTTGTTTGGCCTAATTTTTTCCTAGTTCATTGGTTTTTCTAACCCTTTGGATTCAACTGGTGATTCGATTTAGAATGCTTTGAATACTCACATTAGTGTCAAAGAATCCAAACGTGATGATAGATAAGTTAGTAGTTGATTATATGCTTGATGAATTTTGATGTAGGATGTTGAGTTAGTACTTTTCTTTTGTAGTAACATACAAATTGAAACGGATAATCTTGCTGTTGCTTTAGCACTGGTTTATTGATTAATGATGCTAGTTTCGATCATACACTGGATGCAAATTTTATTTTGGGGTCATAATTGATCTGAGTTTTTGGGTCCAGATCGAGGCTAAGAGAAGGCCATTGCCAGATTACTTGGAGAAAGTTCAGAAAGATGTGACCGCGAACATGAGAGGAATTTTAATAGATTGGCTAGTTGAGGTTGCAGAGGAGTACAAGCTTCTTTCAGATACATTGTATTTAACAGTTTCCTACATCGACAGATTCTTATCCGTGAATGCTATCAATAGACAAAGACTTCAGCTTCTTGGTGTTTCCTCAATGCTCATTGCCTCGTAAGGGCCATGCAGTTGATATCAGATCTCCTCATTGAGTAAAGATTTTCTGCTCTGTTTGCTCAATTATACTTCTGTTGGTTGTCATTTACAGGAAATATGAGGAGATCAGTCCTCCACATGTGGAAGACTTCTGTTACATCACAGATAACACATACACTACGGAAGATGTGGTAAAGATGGAGGCTGATGTGCTCAAATCCCTTAAGTTTGAAATGGGCAATCCTACGATGAAGACGTTTCTCAGGTAAATTCCAATTCAATGGATATGCTGTTCTCAGTTGTTATGTAATCAATTCATTTGGCTAAAATGGGTTGCTCGCTTCTTGTTGGGATTGCAGAAAGTTCACCCAGATTGCTCAAGAAGATTATGAGGTGGGCTTATGTTTACCGAACAATTCTCTGTTGTTCCATTCAAATTAAATATAAGTGGTTCTGATGTGTATATTGACTTCGACAGAGTTCCAGTGAGCAGTTGGAGTTCTTGGGTGGCTATCTAGCAGAGTTAAGTTTGCTGGATTATGGATGTGTGAAATTCTTGCCTTCTTTGGTAGCCGCATCAGTCATATTCCTGTCAAGATTTACGCTCCAACCTCAGTTACATCCTTGGGTATAGATTTGATACACCAAAGAATGCTTTGAAAAATAAAATTGATCAGTTTCATTTCTTTTGCTAAAATGAATGTTTCACTTTCTACAGAATTCAGCTTTACAACGTCATTCAGGATACGAAGCTGCTGATCTGAAAGAATGCGTGTGTATCCTTCATGACTTGCAAATGAGTCGAAGAGGAAGTGCTTTGGTTGCTGTGAGGGAGAAATACAAGCAACAAAAGGTCTATATTTACCTTTCATCCATTTTTCACTCTGTGCCAATTTTAGTTGTCTGATTACCGGTGTACTAATATTGCAATGGTTCCTTCGGCAACAGTTCAAATGCGTCTCAACACTTTCAACACCTTCAGAAGTACCAGAGTCCTTTTTTGAAGACATCAAATCACTGATTAGGCCAAGTACTTGAAGCCTTCAAATTGCAGGAAATGTATATAAAACTTCGCCTTAGATATCTGCCACTGCTGACACTGTCAATGAAATGCGGGCTTGTGTAGCTTTCCTGCTGGATCGATCTTCGTAAGAGCTCCGTTTTTGAGCAGTTTTGCATCCATTTGAAACAAGTGATTATATTAGTAGAACGATAGACATTACTAACATCGGCAACTACAGGTTTTCTGGAGATTTCCTCTGTAGTCCATAGTACTAGAAAGTTTTCATATATTGCTCAAGTCGTCGATTTCTGTTGACCTAATGCAAAAGGTCTCACTAAATTTTGTTTTCTTGATACATTATTCCTATATTGGTTCCTGGTATGAGTCTTGTGCTTCTATGTATATGCCGAATTGTTTGCATTTGTTCTTTAACAGCCTTGAACGCTTAATTCATAACTTTTGTACCCTATGGTGCATAGGAATGCGGGTGACATAAACACGATACTATATAGATATGATGATAGAAAATATAAAAAAATTAGGATATGATACAATCATATATAATATATTTTTTTTTATCACATATATTCTCTATCTCTAATAAAATAAAAGTATGCAATATAAAAAATATCAAAACAAAATATAAAATAAAGCATGTTTTACGTTTAAATTTTTGACTATATGTGGCTTTAAAAATATATATAATTAATTTATTTTAAAAAGTACGTAATGAAAAACTTTTAATAATTCAAATTTATTAGATCATCATCACCATCTCTTGAATTTTTAGTAATTTCATCATGAAACTTTAATCTTAGTGGGGTGAATTAATTCCTTTTTTTTTTATATTAAACCCAAAACGTTTTTTTAAGAAAAATAAAACAACTCAAAACTTTTTAAAATTATAAAAAAAATCCCTAAATGCGTCCAAACATGTGTCGGACTTGACAACAGACGTGGTAGATGCCGTGTTCTATTTTTATTTTTATTTTATTTTATATTCTCGGACATACAAATATTGTATTCAAAGTATGTCCGAATCGTGTCCATATTTAACACGTATTTAATACTACATCAAATAATTTTTTAAAATGTTGGTATATTATATTGTATGATGTATTGTAACAATAATTGTTGGGTGTGATCAAATTCACTTGTAATTGTGAAGGTCTTTGTCCCAACCATAAATTGATTGAGGTCCCAAGATTCTTAACCAGGCACAAGTCTTAAGTTGGAGTTTACTTGATAATGTTCAGTATCATTACCTATATATTGTATGATGTAATTCAACATTTTTATCAAAAAAAAAAAATGGGAGCAGCCCAGTGATTGTCAAATATTTTTATTTTGCTTTTGAATTGAAAAATTTAAAATTGTGGGTTTCAAATCTCTGATAATAATTTTTTTGAATTTGTTTGAGTAATTCTAAATTTAAATTATTTCAAAATTTTTAATTCTAATTTTGAACTATATCTTTCTTGAATATTGATTGATTTCAAATATTTTTCAAATGGAGAGTTATTTGAAATTATTTTTTCAATTCCTACCCTCAAATCCAAATGTATTGTAAGTTAATTGGATTGATGAATTTAAATTTGAGGAAAGGAATTGGAGAAATAATTTCAAATGGTCTCATTAAAAAATAATTTGAAATCCATCAATATTCAACAATACACTGTCTAATAAGGATTTGAAATATTTTAAATTTAGGATTATCCAAATAAATTTAAATGATTTGTTATTAAAGATTTGAAATCCATAATTTAAAGTCCTGCAATCAAAATACAATCTTAAATTTTAGAATTATTCAAATAAATTCAAAGGTTTGTTATTAAAAATTTCAAATTCATAAATTCAAATCCTTTAATTCAAATACAAGCTTATTTAATTTCATAATATACAATGATGTTTATTTATTAAAGCCAACGGACCACCTAAACATATTCAATAAGGCCTCGTTTACTTGGCTCTATTAGGTTGTATAAATAAAATAAGGGGTGAATAACAATTTATCCGCCTGTGATATTGAAAATGAGCACATTACCCCTTATTGCCAAGTTGAGTTATCAGCCATTTAGTAGCCTCGCAAAAAGACTGAAATGCCCCTCATTTTGAATAGAGAATTACAATAATAACCATAAACAACATCACACTAAATAATATCAGTAACATCAAAGATAATTACAAACGTACGCTTGACAGTATATGCCTTGCATAACTCGGCACGTAACAATGGAATTTTCTTAAGTTTCTTCTCATACACATTAAGCTTCTTTAATAACCTAGAAATCACAACCAACCTTCGAGCACACATTGGAGGGTCAATCCATTCGAAGTCCCACATATGCACTCTGCATTTTCGCAAGAAAACAACGAAAGTCACATTAATTGCTGCCAAATAAACCATGGCTTGGCATATATATTTATAATTTAAAAAAATACTCATATAACATACTAATTCACATTCAATAACTAACATTAGACCCAAGGCAACCACGGAACCTCCGTCTAGGATTTGTTGTAGTCCACAATATTCTTGTAACAACATCAATAAACTAGTAATTGTGATTTTTCAAAGAGGACTTCAAGGGTTTTATAGGATTGGTCAAATACTTTTCAAAAAATATTTCAGATTCTACATACCCAACGCTAGAACACATTAGAATAAAAGAAAACGAAGATTGCACGATTCAAGATAGTTAAATACAAAAAAAGCTTCTACTATGTAAATAAAATTACAGATTACCTAGAACGAGTTGAATTGTTGCAGGCTCGGCGTCAACAAATCATCTTCAATTCTAGGGCTCCAATAAATTTGGAGAAAATGGAGTTGTCTTCGTATGCTCAAATTTTTCATGAAATATTTCTTTAAAACATTGGCCAACCAAGGGCATACTTGTCATTTGGATTACAAATTATTTTAATCAACCAAAGTAAACATTGGATAATTTTTAATCCAACACTTATGGTGCACCATAGTAAACAGCTAATAAACACTTCGGGGTTTTTTAATCATTCATTTAATTTAAGAGAGTCCTATCACCCACTTAATTAAATATTATAAGTAAACAGGGCCTAAGAGTTTCGTTCTATTTTAACGGGAGATTTTAAAAGTTTTTAGGGTTCATCTTGTTCAATTGATAGAAAAGGCGAAGGTGGAGGGAAGTGAAAGGGGGAGAGGAAGGAAAAGAATAATACTTTCCTTCAAGTTGTTTGGTATAATTGGAATAAAAGAAAATTTCAAATACTTGTACTTGTTTGGTATGAGAAAATAAATTCAGAACAAAAGACTATTTTTTGTGACTTTACTGAATAACCCTTCTCTTCATTTTGTATTAGAAAAGAAACAATTTGATATTATACTAATATAATTTTAGTATATCAAAAATTTAAAAATTTTATTAATAAAAATATTTTATCAAACAAGAACAAGAATGTTTTTTATTCATAAAAGTATTTTAGTAATAAAAATATTCATCGTTGAATTCGATGCAGTAGTTTTTCAACAATTTTATTATTTTTTCTCTGGCGATTTTGTATGATAGGTACAAGACCGATGACTTTCACCACTAGAACGATAATATAAATTCTCCACATATTTGCTACTTTGCCTACTGTTTTCCTTCTCAATGTTTCCTTCAACATTTTCCATTCTGGTGGAAAGATGTGCTCTTAGAATTGTCACGATGATGTCCACGACCACGACCATGATATGGTTCATGACTATAGCAGTTGTATGTTGCTACATTCACTTTAGGGAATGGAGCAGAACCAGTAGGCTGAGACTCATGATTTTTCAGCAAAAACTGATCATTATTTTATTTAGCCACCAGAAAATAAGAAATTAATAAAATATTTCGTGAAACGTTTTTTACGATATTGTTATGGCAGGAGCATATTGGATGCATAAAATGTAGAAAATATATTTTCTAACATATTATTAAGTGATTTTTTCTCCCCACAATTTCAATTGAGAACTGATTCTAAAAATAGCTAAATTGTAGTCACTTATAATTTTAAAATTCTACAATCTCAAGCGCATCTAGTCAAAGCTAGCTTTTGGAAGATTTTACGATTTTCTGGTAGTCATACCTTTATTTCAAATTATTTCAAAGAACAAACCTCGTTCTTATATTGCCACAAGTTTTGGAAAAAAAATATTGGCAAAATTTTACTTTTGGTCCCACTAGATAGGGCCATTCTCACTTTTGGTCCCGCGCTTTAGGTGCTCAACACTTGCAGTCCCAAAATCCTAATTTTTTAACACTTTTAGTCCCGCGCCGTTAAAAACTGACGGAAACGGCACGTGACTGTCACGTGCCGTTAGTCAGTTGGTATGGTCCATGTTGGTCAACTAGTAAGTCATTTCAGACGAAGGCAAAATACGTTCTTCTCCCCTTTTTCCCAAATCCAGAAAACAAAATCCCTAAATCCCTAATCCCCCAAATCCATGAAACAATCATCCCAGTTTTTGGAGCAAAGAGTGGCGGAAGGAAGATGAGCTTGAGACACCAAGTGCTCGTCGATTTTCCAGACCCTAAGTACGAGAAATACGGTTAGTAAACTTGCAAACTCTTTTTACGATTTCAACGATATCCTAATCCAACTGAGGCTGTGTCTTTGGGAGCGTAGAGTTATTCTTTGTTCCATTGCAATGACTAATGAAGATGCATTATCATACTATCAGATGTATTTAAGTTGAAGTTGCGCCAATTGCTGAATTGCCGTAAAGTAGTTCTTATGAAATAGGATGACTTTTTCATGATGGAAGCAATTGCTTCTTGATTTACCTTTTCCATTTAATTGAAATTTCACACTGTTGCTCTGTTTGGTGATTTTCTGCTATCTAGGTGTGTGCGTATATATGCATATATGTCTATACGTATGTTTCTTTGTTTACACTTCTCTGTGTTTGTTTGGGGAATGTAGTTAAAATAATTTCGAAGGCTTACGACAAATATGTTGTTGTGTATGTTATTTTTGAGATATTTTGTGGTCCTCCGATGTTATTGTTTTCGATTTCTAAGGATAAATGGGTTTGTTTTTGTCCATATGTTGTGTGTGTGTGTTGTTTTTTAGACATATTTTTTTTATCTCCGATGTTATTGTTTTCGGTTTCTGAGAATAAAGGCATGTGGTCCATGCATTTGTTTATCAGAATAAAGGCATATTTTATGTTTATGAGGATGATAAATTATTGTGTATTGTGGTCCCTTTTTCTGATGCATGCTCTTTTGTTTTCCTTTTTTTTATATTTTTCAGGGAATGAACCTTTTATCACTATCATTATGTATCATGGGGGTTTAATTATTCGTAGACCTAAACCTGAATATGTGAGTGGAATTAAAAGCAAGTTTGACTTTGTGGATGTATTTAATGTTACTGTGGAGTACTTGAACAAACTTTGTGAGAAGTTGGATTACATGGGGCCTAAACAATTTTACAGACTACATTTGAACAAATTTACACAACTCAAGTATTAAACTGATATTATCAAATTTACTGAAGCATACAGTCCCAAAAACAGAGTTTTTACGTTATATCTGGAGTGCGTAGAAACCCCAAATAGTCAGCTTGGTTCCTCAAACCCTAATGTTGAACCCAAATGCAAACAAATGTCCAAAAAGAGAAGGGGGTAGTAGTGGATGATGGGAATGATTCTGAATTGAATGAAGTAGAATGGGATGAGGTTTGCAGACTAGTGGATATGTATGCAGATTATAATGAGGGGGAGGGTACTGGGGCAGGTGATGATGATGAGATTGTGGTAAGTAATGATGATGATGGGATAAGTGAAGGGGAAGGGGATGATGAGAGTGATAGTTTAGAGGATTCTGAGTATGATGGGGAGGGTGATGATTCAGATGGTTGTGGGGATGAGAAAAGTGGTCAGGGGGAGGTTGAATCATCTGACAAAGAGGATACAACATCAGGTGATGATGTATGCTGAAGTAGAGATGATTTTGACTCTGTTGCTGGTTCTGATGAGGAGAAAAAAGAACCTAAAAGGATGTGAAGGGGTTTAGAAAGGATGTGATTAAAGAACTTAGATGTCATGTATCAAGAAACCAAGCATACAGAGCAAAGAAAAAAGCAATTGACAAAATTGAAGGCAAAGCTGAAGATCAATTTGATTGTTTGTGGGACTATGCATCAGAATTAAGAAGCAGTAATCCTGGGTCCACAGTGATGATGGTAATGACAGATGGGGATGATGGGCAGAGAAAATTTTCTAAATTCTATATGTGCTTTGATGTTTTGAGGCAAGGATTTTTATCTGGTTGTAGACTTGTGATAGGGGTAGATGGGTGTCATCTAAAGGGTCCCTATGGAGGTGTTTTGCTAACTGCAATTTCTATTGACCCAAACAATAATTTGTACCCTTTGCTTATGCTGTGGTTTCTGGAGAAACTAGGGAAGCATGGCAATGGTTCTTTGAATTGTTAAAGGATGATTTGCATATTGTGAGGATGATACATACACTTTTATTAGTGACAAACAAAAAGGGTTGATTCCTGCATTTGAAAGTGCGTTTCCTAGGGCAGATAATAGATTCTGTGTTAGGCACTTGCATGGCAACATGAAAACTGCTAGATTTAGAGGCTTAGCTTTTAAAAAAACATTGTGGAGTGCTGCAAAGGCCACAACAGTGAGTGAATTTAATTTCAGAATGGAGGAATTTGCTAAACTAGATCCTAAATTGATTGAATGGCTGAGTGACAAGCCTCCAGCACATTGAAGCAGGGTTTATTTTAGGGCAAAAGACAATTTTCGTCCCACAACTATAGGCCATTTTCGTTTTAGTCCTGTAAGTTTTGAGGGATTCAATTTGATCCGTAAAACTGAAAAATTCGCAATTTCAGTCCAAATTTGGCCGAAAAAATTTGTGGGTCGCCGGAAAAAGTCACATGCGATGCATGTGACTTTTAAAATTGGGGGCTCGATCCTGATTGGCTGGAGAAGTTGATGTGGCGCATATGTGGCGCATACGTAGAAATTAAAAAAAAAAACCGACGGGAAATCAAAGTCGTGAAATCCCTGCCAATCGCCGCCACCTTCTCTCTTCAATTCCGCCGCCGTTACTTGGAATTTCTAGCCACCACATATACCATTCGATTACCCATAGTAAGGAGAACAAAACCCCTCAACCAATTTTGCGATCCGACCACGACAACGACAACGACTGGGCTTTGAAATTGACCGCCGCGGACAATTTCCGTCGATTCGCCTGCGACAGGACGACCCACGATCGCGGATTGGTACCATTGGATTCGTCTCCTCACTGCGGTTCTAATGGGACCAGTCTCATCCATTTTCATCAACTAGGTGCAAAGATCCATCGTTTTGAAGATCTCAGTCGTCGTCCGTCGCGACTGCACCTTCCGCCGGCGTTTTCTCTTTCGTCTGAACGAACCACCGGCTCGGAAGACCATGGTTGAACGCCTCTCGTTTTGGCGAATCTTTTGAGACCAGTCCCATCAATTTTGGTCACCTCTGTGCAAAGATCCGACAAAAGCCGTCCTCCATCTTTGCCATTCTTTTGAGATCAGTCTTTTTTTTTAATTTCCACGTATGCGCCACATCAGCTTCTCCAGCCAATCAGGATCGAGCCCCCAATTTTAAAAGTCACATGACCCACATATGTGCCACATCAGCTTTTTTCGGCGACCCACAAAATTTTTCGGTCAAATTTGGACTGAAATTGCGAATATTTCAGTTTTACGGGACCAAATTGAAACCCTAAAAACTTACGGGACTAAAACGAAAATGGCCTATAGCTGTGGGACGAAAATTGTCTTTTGCCCGTTTATTTTAATTGTTTTCCAAAGTGTGATATGTTGTTAAACATTTGTGAAACATTTAACGGTAGCATTCTTGAGGCCAGAGAGAAACCAATCACGACGATGCTTGAATGGATCAGGGAATAGATAATGAATAAACTTTCAGAATTGAAAGACAGGGCCAGAAAAAAATGGCAAGACAAAAAAATCTGCCCTAAAATCAGAAAAATTATTGAAAAAAACATTGACAAAGTTTGTATACCAATCAAGTCAAATGATTGGCATTATGAAGTGTCCTGTTATGATGGTGCTAGGTATGTTGTTAATTTGCAAAACCACACTTGTACATGCAGAAAATGGGATCTAACAGGCATTCCATGCAAACATGGAATGAGTGCCATATGTATTCAATCCTCAGAGCCAGAGGACTTTGTTAATCCTTGCTATAGCGTGGCAACTTTCATTGAGGTGTATAACCATGCAACTTTACCTGTTAATGGCCCTAATCTTTGGGAGAAAAGTGGACTTATCCCACTCCTTCCACCCAACTTTGGAAGGGGTGCAGGAAGACCTGCATGAGCTAGAAGATTGGAGTATGGTGAGCCAGCTAACAAGGGGAAAAAAAGGATAAGAGGCCAAAGGAATCAGATCACCAAAATGAAGAGGCAACCATACAAAGTGAAGTGTCATTACTGTGGAGAAACAGGCCACAATAAAAAAGGATGTGCAAGGAAGAAGAAGGACCAACCCGTGACAAGCATGCAACCTACAGTTATTGAAAAGGCCCCACAAAAAACTGTAAGTCTTTTAATTTAATGCAGCTAACAATTATTGATATCACTAACTTTGATTTAATATTATGTACAGACAAGGAAGTCCACAAGAAAGTCCATGAAGTAAGGTCAAATGAAACGAGTTTCTGCAAATTCTGATGTAAGTTGAAATATAATGTAGTGCCATTAATTATGCATTTGAAACTAATGTTACTTTATGTGCAGTCAAGGAGACTTACAAGATCTATGTTCATTGAGTCATCCTCTGGACCAAATCTTGCAACTTCTCAGTCAAATACCATTGGAATGGTAAAAAAATTTTTATGTTCTTC
This sequence comes from Sesamum indicum, assembly GCF_026168435.1. Lineage (NCBI taxonomy): Eukaryota > Viridiplantae > Streptophyta > Magnoliopsida > Lamiales > Pedaliaceae > Sesamum > Sesamum indicum. Next base: position 12,077,160 of record NC_142658.1, on the reverse strand, counting down.
TCATTAAACTCATTTTTCTTAATTCATGTTCATCTCATTAAGCTGATTTTTTGTAGACAAGTGAACACATGCTCCACAACTTTACACAATGCTCAAAAGTGAACCAATCTTCTGTTAGTGGAGTCCCTTGTCTCACAAAAGGAGGAAAGAATTTTGTCACAATGACAAACTTAAGTGCAGCATTGGATGCAACTAAAAAGAAGAAAAAGAAAATAGCTAAGAAGGAAAAATGAGATGCATTGGCAATAACTTTTTTTGCTTGTATAGCAACATATTTTTGATGACTTGTTGACAGCCATTTTTGGTTTGTATAGCATCAGTTTTTTGCTTGTATTGTAAGAGAAATTTGTGAAGTTTCAAGGAACAAAATATTGCTAGGTATTGTAAGAAGACTTTTGTCACTTTTGTCAAAACCAGTGCATTTGTGTATATTTCTTGTTTTATTGCAATTTAATTTATTTCTTTTGTGCAATTTAGTTTGCATTTTTATTGCTTTTATCCTTACACATTTAAACATAACATAAACTATAATTACTTGTAAAAAAGGCATATCCATTAGTCATTTTACACATAATTGACCATTACTAAAAGGTCATCTAGTAATATATAAGAACATTAAATAATGCATAATTTCTTAATTGTTCAAGCTACCAACATACATAACAACAAAAAAAAAATCCAACCATTACAGAAATCAAAATTTGATTTCTTCGACGCAATTTTTGAATTTCTTCTATTTGCAAATTCAATCGGCGCAACAAACCGGGAACTATTACGATAGCTCTTACGCACATTGGTGGATCAAACCATATAAAAAATCCGCATCCACCTCTACCTCTCCTCGAAGAACAAGTATAAAACCTTTTACCTGGGTTGTCATTTGTCCACGAGGTTCTCAAATGAGCAGCTTTCTGACAATAGCATTCAATATTTGAAGAATTTTGAGATGTTTGTGACATCTTTTGGCCTATGAAAAAAAGATGAGAATGTAGTGTGGTGTTTGTGGGTTTGTTTGGATATATATATATATAGCAAAAAAATGTGTCTTTGGCGCCATTATTTCCCTCCAAACACTGTACACTAGCATTGCAGTCTGTTTTCAGCGCTAATCTTGCAACAGACTAACAGCACGTGACAGTCACGTGCCGTTTCCGTCAGTTTTTAATGGCGCGGGACTAAAAGTATTAAAAAATTAGGGTTTTGGGGCTGCAAGTGTTGAGCACCTAAAGCGCGGGACCAAAAGTAAGAATGACCCTATCTAGTGGGACCAAAAGTGAAATTTTGCCAAAAATATTTATTTAGCCCTTTAAATTTACCCAATGTTAATTCTAGTGCTGTAATCATTCCATTTTTGTTAAGTCCTTTAAATGTAAAAATTGATGAAATTTAGTTAGAATTAGAATTTTGTATGCAATTTTTTGGCAAGATTTTAAAAATAAATAGAAAATTGCCCATGTGATGACTAGTTTGTTGAATTTATTACAACTTATAGACATGTAGAACCATGTGTAACGACATGTAGCTATTAATTTACCGGTCATTATTTTAATATTAAAATCCCAAAAAGTTTATATAAATTTTATAATCTCAATTGAAAAATAAAATAAATTACAATACAAAATTTAATATACTAACTTCAATTTTCAAAATTAAATATCTATATCTATACTATTATAGAAAAAAAAAATCCTTTGATCGTACTAATTTTTATCCTTTAATTCAATTCTGTGGTTTTTTTTAAAAAAATTATCCACAATAGTAATTTACATATTTTTTTCAATTATCTCTTTTTCCCTTTCAACCACTGCTCCATATGTCTCGACCACTACTTTATATTTCTCTCTCACATCTCTTCTTCATGCTTCCTTATTTTCACAATCTGCCTTCTTCCCAACCCACTACCCCATGTTCCATCTCACCTTCATATTTTTTTTTTCACTTACAAACTTTTATGTTTTTAATAATCACAAGTTACAATTTACTTTTTTGTCTCTCACCTTACCCTACATTTATATCTTTTCAGTTTTTTTTCTTAATTTCAAACTATAATTCTTTTTATATGCTTGCGGGAACCGCATACAACAACGACTAATGACTATGAATATTAATTATAAAAACAATATTTTATTAACTAATTTGAATAATTATTTACTTTAAATTTTTTAAATTTATATTATTTATTATAGATAATATTAAATTCTTTTTTATATTATTTATAAATTTTAAAAAGGTAAATCAACTTTTTTTACTTAAGATATTTTTTGACTTTTTCTTTTCTTTAATTACCTTTTTTTTTTTGTAACGGAGGGCGACGACGATTGCACAGCCCTTGTAGAGTAGGACGCAGTGTCGAGCCCTTCTTACCTTCGTGCGACGGCATCTTCCAGACTTGTTTCTACCTGGGCGACCGTCACTACCTATCACTGCGAGGGCGACGGTGTCTTTGTGGCCCTCCATCTTGGGATGTGGTCACCCTCCACCTTTGAGTGACGCTGTCAAGGGGGAGGTAGGCGGGGAGAGGGGGTGGTTTTTGTAAGTTATGAATATTCATTATATAATTCAAAATTTGTAATCTTTGTTTCCTCTAAAACATTTCTTTCAATTTATGTCCAAAGCCACAGCGTCATGTCATTTTTTTTGCCCAAAAATCAAAATTTCGGCCGTCACATGACTATTTTTCATCAATTTTGAAAATTAAAGAATTTAATAAGAAAAAGGATATAATTACAAGACTAAAACTAATATGGGGTAAATTTAAAGAACTAAAAAATGATTTTTTCAACTTTTATATTATTTCATAATATAATCTTTATTGAATTTATTTTATAGTACAATTATGTGCGCCTGTGCTGTATTTTTTGAGATAATTATAGTCTAAAATTTGGTGTAATTAGACATAGACCCTTGTCGTCTGAAAAATTACATGTAGTACCCCTAATGTTTGCTTCTGTCTAACAAATAAGTCCCTCTATTTGTCAAAATTCATTGAATTTGCTGATATTAACAAAAGAAGAAATTGAGTGAAAATAGATATTTACCCTCAATTGATTTATTCCTGATTTATTACAAGTCAAATTTTTTTTTTCGACTAAACTACCCTTATAACAATGAAGATATACCTCTTCATATGCATTAATGCGCAAACATATATGGGAGTAGTTTGATTATAATAAGATTTATAAGTCAGTCGGGTTGTAAATATAATTTTTTTTTAATATCAGCAAATTTCATGAATTTGACTAATGGAGAGATTTATTTGTTAGACAGAAGCAAACTCAAGGGTATTAGATGTAATTTTTCAAACCAAATATGTAATCACACCAAATTTCAAGGAAGGGGAGTGTAATTGTCCCTCTTTTTTTAGAAAATGTTTTACATTTTAGTAAACTGCACCACAATAAATAGACTTTAAATTTATATATAATTAACATAAAAAATATGAATTATTTAATTACAGTATGTTAATAACAACTGATAATCTTAAGGTGAAAAGTTTAACTATTTGTTTATTTAAAATTGATTATGAGAGACTTTTTAACAGTTTAAATATGATCTAAAAACTCACAAAACATAAAAATATAGAATATAACTTTGTACACCTTTAACCAAATGTAAGAGGATTAATTCTCCTTAAAATATGAATGCGAAATGTATAATCATTTTTCTGAAACTTTTAGCGCATTAACAACAAAAAAATAATAATAACAATAATATTATAAGGGTAAAATACAATTTGACCCCTTGAATTATTCTTGATACAATGTTTATTCCTAAATTAATAAATGTAACACTTACCTTCTTCGTTGGACAAAGATGCCCCTCATGTCTTGAATAAATATATTATTTTCAATATATTTTAGTATTTTGTACATTAAATCATCATCAAATTATTTTATTTAATAAGAAAAAAATTTAAATTAAAATTGAAGTATAAATTAATATATATAACCAACAATTATTATAAGCTTTTTAAAAAAAAACGACAAATATATATATGCTTAACCAAAAATTAAATATTTTTAGGAAAGAAATGAATAAATATAAATATTTTATCATATTTTTAAAAGAATATATATTAAAAAACTATTTAATTACTCATTTTATCTAAAAGAATAAATAATTAATAACTTAATTTTATTACCTAATTAATAAAATATTTTTATAATTTTTTTTTGTATATTTTTTGTTCTCATTCATTACATAACTTTAAGTTTATAAAATATAATAAAATTCAAACTATTTAATTCACTAATTATATATTGCTTTATTATAATTAAAAACTATCTTCAATTAATAGAATTTTAATTAAACTTAAAATACAAAATTATTAAAAAAATAAATTCTTTGAACTATATATATAAGAGCAATATTGTTAAAAAGTTTAACTATAGGGGGTAAATATTACATTTATTAGTTTATGAGGATAAATGTTACATAAAAATTAATTCAGCAGGGCAAAGTGTATTTTATCCTTATTATAATCATAATTCTAATAAGAATAACTTAAAAAAAGTAGAAAAAGATTACAATTAGAATAGAAAAAAGTATTCAAAAGTGCCTAGTACTTTTATTTCAATATTTTAGAAATGAGATAATTACACTTCCCTCCTGTGAAATTTTGTGTAATTATACGTAAATTCTTTCTATTTTGAGATATTACATTTAGCACTCCTGAAGTTTGCTTCGGTCTAACAAATAAGTCTTTCATGTAGTAAAAGTTCATTGAGTTTACTAATATTAACAAAAAAAATGAACGAAAATTGATATTTACCCTTGATTGATTTAAAACTAACTTATTGCAAGTCAAATAATTTTTTTCGAACTAAACTACTCTTTTAACGGTGAAGATATACATCCTTACATGTATTAACACATTAAAACGTATGAAGGTAATTTGATCATAAACAAATTTATTTGACTTGCTAATAAGTCCGTCGGAGGTAATATTGATTTTTTTTCTCTGATTTTTTATTAATATTGACAAATTCGATGAATTTTTAATGACGAGACTTATTTGTTAGACAAAAGCAAATACCAGAGGTGCTAGATGTAATTTTCCAAACCACAGAAGATTTACATGTAATTGCATCAAACTCAGAGGACGGAAGTGTAATTATCCCTTTTAGAAATGAACTAAGAATAAAGAACCAAAAATGCAATTTCAATATCCTATGCTTAACTACATAGAAAAATAATTCAGTATATAAATTAAAGTATTTGCATAGAATACTATTAAATCTATTTATTATTTACTTATAATTTAAAATATTTTTTAAATTATTCGAACTTTACATTTGATAAGATTTTACATGAACTTAATATCATACAATAGGAAAAAATCCAACACAGGCAACACATATACATTTTCAATTAGTTAAGGAAAAAAGCAGGATAAAAAAGACGACGCAGACCATGTCCTCAAATTAAAATTTCCTAAAATGACGATCCATGAAGCCTATTTAGGACAGTACTACGAATTTACACAAAATAGCCATACAAGAGGTTTTAGCTCCAGTTTCTTCAATGCTCGAAAGGTGTAAAAATGAATTCTAACAGCAGATTGAGCTGAAACCAAAGGCCTACACTACGTTAGCATCACCCAAACCCATTGCCTGTACTAACAGTAAGAATTTATGGTACCCAATGCACAAAAGAATCTTGCAATCTTTACATTCGGAAATCCAAGACGCACACAACGTTGTTTGCGAAACAAGCAGCAATTTTATCACCTTCCTTGTTCCAGCATACTTCAAAGATCCCACCATTTCCGGTGAATGTCTTCACGATCTTAGCTTCCTTCACGGACCATATGTGCATGCATTTATCTAGTGATCCGCTAGCCAAATATTCGCCATTTGGACTAAATGCAACAGAGTAAACTGGATCCCTGGGTTCAAATTATTAAAACAGAAGAGGTAAGCAAAAGAAAAGAGTAGACTCACATGACCATATTTTTCACCATAGAGCCATGCGTAATAGCATAATTGCCATCCAAGGTGATCACTGAAGTTCAGCAGATACCAGTTTCTACCAATATGCTTTTATGCTTTATTCGATCAACAAATTTGTATATGCTTCTACCTGTGGCCATTTAAGCTGTGCAGAAGACGCCCGGCTTCTACATCCCATAGCTTTATGGTTGAATCAAAGGATGCACTGTAGAGAGAAAGATGAGAGAATGAGATACAGGAGACATAAAGTAACTAACTCTTGAACAGAGTATTTTTCATTACAATATCATCTCTTGCATTCGGCTAAAAACTTCTGTCTTCCATTCTCTTTCTTGTAATTTGTCTGATTGTCGATAAGTAATTTTATGTTGTTTGCAATACTCAATCACAATAACATATCACCATGGCAAATATGACATAAGACCTTAAAGCTATTTCATCCAGACAATACTCTTCATATGTCAACCTTAACAGTTTGATATGGAAGCATTCATACAGACAGAAACCTTCTCTACCAATGCACCCACCTAATTAAGCTAATATCTCCCAAAGCACAGTGCAACAATCACTCTATATGATGATGCACAATTTTAGTTGGTCCTTTACCAAACAATCAAGCATGCATTAGGTTTCAAGTCTGAACTCTGAAGCTTCTTATGAACAAGCATCTCCAAAAACCCCTTGTAACTGTGCACTACTTGTCAGACCCCGAAGATTCCAAAGCTAAACATCTTCCTTGTGAGAGAGCCACAGCATCTCATACTTGCAACCAACGAGGGTTTGCTTCATCTTTGACCATGAATCATTTATCAATGCGAGAGATCTATTTTCTTGACCCAAACTTTAGAAAGAGTCCACCTACAACCCTTACTTTCATAACATCTTTTAAGGTGGTAGACAGGCTTACAAGGGCTTTTCACCACGCAACAGGGAGTTATGAATTTAGGTTGTCATATCTGTTGCTAAGTTCAGTTTTATATTCTTTAGCTTCTGCCTTCACCGAATAGTTGCTTGCATGTTAGGACTTGTGGAAAAGATAAAATTAATGTCAAGCGGCAACTAATCAATAATGATCTTGCACAATAATCACCTTGCCAGCACCAGTTGCTGATTAGGGTTGTTGGTCCCAGGCCCTGTTGGACTCCATCGCACAGTATATATCTCCTGAAAACAGTATATACATGTCAGCAACTCTAATGTACAGCCCCGTGGCATAAAGACAGAACGACAAAAAAATTACAGAAGCTTGATTTCATACTTTGGAATGTTCCCTCAAATCAAGCAGGCAAGTGTCTTGTTTCATCGTCCATATCTGCATCGTAATCAATAATAACCACCAATTATATACTAGAAAACTCAACTAAAATGCGATGACAAATATTAGTATTATATAGATACCTACATTATCCTTTTCCAGAGAAGCCTAAAAGGCTATAATCCAAAAAAGAACTAAATATACACTACCAAGTATAATTCATAAAAAACTGCATCAGGTTACTTATGGTAATTCATAAATTACACTGACTGAACATCAGCAACTCCATGTATACCAAAATTTCTTCTCACCTTTGCTGTAGAATCATCAGAGCATGATGCCAGAAGGGAGCCTGTTGGGTCCCACTTGATGGCATTAACTTCACCCTGAAGAAGCACATTCAAATATTAACACAAATGAAGTTATAGAAGTAGAAAAGGCATTTTAGAAGATAGATGGTATTCTAACACTAGCATGAAGATTTGTGTGTTTCTCAAATTAGCTGCTTAATATTGCAAAAGTTAAATTTTAGTGGTGCAGAATGTAAGAACTGGAACAAACCTGATGTCCTGAGAAGCTTTTGATTGGTCGATTCTCTCCGACTTTACAGACATATATCATGCTATCAGTGGAGCATGTAGCAAATGAAACATTGTTTCGCCAATCAACATCAAGGGCAGGAGCTGCAACCAAAAAAACCATACAATTAATGAAGTTCTAAACACAAATGTGCCTCACACTTGCTTTGATTGACAAACATGCATTAGAAGAAGCTTGAGTGTAAAGAGGGAGCACGCAGGACAAAACCACCTGTGTGAAATTCGAATTGTTGTTTCCATTCGCCTGTCTTAACGTCCCATACAATTGCAGTTTTATCAACACTTCCACTAAGAAGAAAATCCCCTTTCTTGTTCCACTTCAAAGAGAAAATTGGCCCTTTGTGTTTATTTAATGTACTGATCAACTCCCCTGGATAAAAAAGGAAAGCATGTAAGCATGCGATGCACTTGAGCAATAAGCATTGACCCCAAAATTATGGTGCAATAAAAATTTCAACTGCAGCAAAACGTGATTCCATAGCTGAGCAAAGGGCTCTGAAACTTTTGATCTAGCTTCTCAAATTATATAAAAATACAGATTGCCAAGGTTGTCATGAGAAGATCAACTATTCTGTATATTTTAAATTTGTGAACAACATGCCCATCCAATTTAGTATGGCCCAAGTGCTTTTCCAATTTCACTGTAACGAACTCATTACTTGTCCACCTGAAAATGATTTTTCGTTTGCTTAAAAAGTATACTTTCACACCTTGATTAATATTCAATCACCAGAATGGGCATTGCCATACAAACGGATGAATAAGATTTAATTTTCAATATTACACCAGTTTTGCTTATTGACGAAAGACAAACAATCAACAATTTTTAATGATGGTTCTTGATTCCACATGCATGATTTTTGCAAAAGTTACTAGCCACATTGCTTGGTAAACTTCCAACTCCATGAAATAGTCTTGTCCTCCGTAAGCAGAGGCACACTATACAGAGAATCCAGATCCACTCTCTTTTCAGACACAACCCTACAATAGCAGCAAGCCTTCAATTGAGGAAGGCATTTGTTCCATCAAATATGCAAGTAAAGAACTAAACTACAACTTTTTCCTTCTTGGAAGGTAGCCACCTGTGAGGCTACTTAATGTATTTTCCAAATAAGCATTACATGTCCAAGAGCCACTCATAAGTTTGATAATACTCCCTCTCCTTAATTAATCTCCCATCCCACATCCAGTTTGAATTGCTCTCACGTCAGCGTTTATCTTCTTCATACATAATGACATAATCAGTTGTTAGCTACTTCACAATGAAAGACATATGCACTCAATCTTGAAAATTTCATCTAACCAAAAGGTCCATAAGCCACACATCAACCCGCACTCAGCACTTTTGTAAATTGAAGAAGACAAACAGAAACGGTGAATGATCCTAAAAGAACAGCCCTGACAACACTATGTCACTTCACCAGAAACCAACACAAAAACAATTAGGGGAAAAGATTCAGTCTTGATAATGCCATATGCATTGTATGCACTTGATCTTGAAATACGCATGTACCAAAGTGGTACCTAATCTACACATGTCAACCCGCACGCAGCACTTTTGTAAATTGAAGCAACCAGATAGAAAAAGTGAACCCCCCTAAAAGAACAGCCGTGACCACACTTGTCACTTCGCCTGTAACCAACCCAATAAACAACTATGGAGAAAAGATTCAGTCGTGATAATTCCACATCCATTGCTACACCATAATTCAAGAAGGTGTAAGACTCTCCACTTTCCTGCTTGAACTCCATAGTAGCTGCAAATCCTCAAAACTCGAGATGCTCAATGAACTTGAGCAGACTAAAACAAAACTAAGTAGAGGAAACTATTTCTTTTATTTTTAAAATTTAATGCATACAACTATAACACTCCTCACTAGATTTTTGACAATTTTACACCTGAAATTTGAAAGCACTAGCATTTGTTATGCTGTTATTCAGAACATTTATCCAAAAGGGCATAAGAACAGTACCTTTAGAAACAAAGAAAAATATTCATTAAGAGAAACTTCAAGCACAAAATATCATCACAAAATAATAACTGACTAAATTCATAAAACCAATAGTTTGCTAAATATCATATCCTGAAACAAATTAGCTTGTGTCATCAGATTCAAGATTTTAAGAGCATAACAAGCATCAAAGAGATTTGAGTTTTTTTTTTTTACCACATTAAGAACAATTCTTACCATCTCTACTCCATATCCTTGCTTGGCCATCATAAGAACCAGTAGCAAGCAGGGTTCCCTCAGCCTATGTATAAATCACATTATGGTAGGAAAATAATGTCAAATCATTTTAGGTAACAGATTGACAATATCCAGCCTGAAGCGAGGACATTGGTGAAGAATTAGAAAAGTATTCAAACGCTTAGAAGATACTGTGGAGCATAGGAAAACTCACGTTCCAATCAAGTGTTGTCACATCCTTGCTCTTTTCATTTGTTCTACCCTTGAAATGCCTTAATACAACATTGAAAGGCCCATTTTCCATATTGGAGCTAGATGGTCCATCAATGTTCCAAATTCTAGCAGTTGAATCTCCAGATCTATAGAAATGAGAAGATAATGATTATAGAACTTGAACTAAGACTAAGAGAACAAAATTTGAAAAGGACCATGCACGAAACAGACATGAATATAAGTATCCCAAAAATATACTATTAATTAAATCAACGGCCTGAACCATGCAAAGTTTTTGTCAATATAAACTATGAAGATATCCCATATCCCATGCTACTGAACAGTCTAAGAAGAAAAGCGAAAAGGAAAATCCAGAAGTGCAAAAGAAGGTTAAGTATGTTCGCAAAGATGCCGAGAAAACATGAAGATCCAACAAGGTTTACTTGAAACCACACATGGAGTTTTGGTAGAAAGCAATGATGCATTAAGTGCCCCCAGAAATAAATTAGCCACAATCAATGAACATAAGCTGATTTTTACATGTTAACTTAGCGTTATTTTGTACATCTTAGATTGTTACTTTTGCAAGAAATATTCGATAATGACAAGCCATGTTTACTCTAGTTGTCAGATTCAATTTCTAGTGACGATATCAAGTTCTTTTGGTTAATTAAACTTGGGAACCTATATATCTTGATAAAGATACTGTTTTAGTTTTTGGAAGATGCTTTTCCCAAGGTTCATGGCAATAACTAAATAGTGACCTAAAGAACTTTACATTAGGTAAAGTGGATTCTTCAGTCCCTTCCCATTTTGCTGGAGGACAAGCGAATACCAACCAGGATGTTATTGGAGACGCCGAGAAGGAGGAACAAGAATATCATGATGTATGCTCAAAATTGAAAAGACATATTCATATTATCCTAGAAAACAAAGACATCAGGGATCAAACAATCAGGTCCTGTCAAAGAGGTAGGCAGATGACTATTGAAAAATAAGAAACGGAATAGAAAAGCATTACTAGGAGAGTAGAATCTTCCCTTTCTGACTTCACAACCCTATATGTTCTAATGTATCTCTAATTTTGCATTGTTCTTTTTTGTTTGCAGATATAAACTCAAGGCCTATAACTTAAAGAACTCTATTTTCATGCTAGATGAGAAAGAAAACTATAATACTTGAGTTTGTTTACTAAGGAAGATTAGGTCATAGTCTATCCTTACTAACATTTATTGATCATGAAATGTAGTTAGTATAATGATGCTAATGCTAATAGGTCCTCTGTAACATGGTCCCTTATGTTTAAAGAGGTTAGAGCTCATGTAAAAATTTATTTCTATGTACAACCAGGATGCAAGTATTACAAGGACAAGTATACCGTTGATTTAGTAAAATTTGATCAAATTAAAAAGATTGTTCAATTCACTTTTTCGGAATCAAAACAATGCAAACTTTCTGAGATATCATGCAAAGGGAAAAAGAAAAATGAGGATCAAACTCTAGAACAGACAGAAAACAAAGACAATCATTCTGAAATAAGTAATTTATATAGATGATGCTAACCCAGAAGCAAGAAGGGATCCAGTTGGGTTCCATGCACAAGCAAAAACCTGTGAAGATTAAATGGGCGTGAGCAAGGTATAGTTGCCAATTAATCAAGATATTTTGTCATAATATCTCTTGACTATTGTGGTTATAGATGAACGATTAAAAATGTTATCAAACCTCAGAAGTATGGCCTTGCAACACAGTTACATCACTATTTGGGATCTCACAGGGCAAGGACACTAGACTTGTGCAAATATCCATTGGCTCTGGCCCTATCAACATCAATCAACACATAGAATAAGTTACACATCAAGAACGTATTAGCAACTAGCAAGACTTGAACATTAAGAGAACTACAAACTGAAGTTCCAATAGCTTTAGCAAGATTTCTAGTTAAATCCTCATTCTAGATGAGTAAAGATGCATTAACCAAGCTGAAAACATCTTACCTCCATCAGTTCCATTCTCCTCAAGTCTGCCATTAATCTCATCTCCATTATGGTTCACATCACTGACATCCTCAAATGGCTTTTCCTTTTCTTTGCCTTTTGCTTTCTCCTTTTCTTTCTCCGTTCTCTCTCTGTCTCGTTCTTTTTCTTTCTCCCTCTGTTGTTTTTCATTTTCCTTTTCCCTTGCAAGTTCCTTGTCTTTTTCCATTGCAAGCCCACGGTCATGTTCCCTGCCGTTTTCAATAATTTCTTTCTCCTTTCCCTTAGATTTATCCTTCTGAATATTTTCTTTTTTCTCTTTTATGATCTTCCGAAGTTCATCCACATCTTTCGTTATAAGATCCAGAGGATGTAGAAACTGGAAATCTTCATCCGTGTCCAAATCATCCTGGAGATATTAGAAATTGTGTATGGGTGCAAAATTCCCAACATGCAAAACAGAACAACTCAGAAGAGAGAAATTCAATTATGACATCCTTACATTACTCAGATTTGCTTCTAGTTCAAGATATTGAATTCCTTTCTGAACAAATGTAACAAGAGCACCAGGAGGAACAAGGTTGCCATCAATGGTACTCTTGTTGATTCCTGCTTCATAGCCCAAAGCAAATGCGGAATGCGTAAATCCTGAAAACCATTTATTCCAAATAAAACCTTAATAATGCAAAGGAAGTTTTTAATTACAAAATATTGATTCCGGAATACTTTATATCACCAATACTAGGACAGAAAATTAATGCTTGAGAATACACGGTTTAAATCTAAGTATGTTCAAATTGTTCTCCTAGTGGCAACAACAACTTATTCTTGGACATTCTAAATATCTGCATGTTATTAATTTCTTGCGAATAAATATTTTATCTAAAATATAAAGTAGCAGACATTGTCAGTTTGTAAGTATCACTCTGACATGGGTATGATTTCTTGGAACAATTGACCACGTCCAGACTCCAGAGGCTGCACAATCTATGGGACTTACAACTAAAAACATCTTATATTCAATAGTAACTAAAACTAATGAACACTGACTTGAATAACACTCGCAAGATGTAATACTATGCACCCTAGAAACCATTTGTAAATGCATTCGAAATCTGAAGAAGAAGAAACAAGATTCTGAATCCTGTATTGCTCAAGATTGGAGAAGTTGTCTCCTGATTTCAATTACGTGATTATAGTGGCATTTTCAAATATCTATTTTAGAACTATAATGGCAATTGCCATCTTCAATGTTCACTAACAATATTCTATAGAAATGTTCAGCCACCTTCTCGTGTGATTTCCACAGGGAAATGTTGAAAATATCTTTCTAGGAATGCCACAAGTTGCAGTGACACGCAGACTTATCACCGCTAGACGTTTGGCTATTACAGAAAAAGAATAACAAAAAAGTAACATCATGGAATAACCACAGGAAAAAAAAACACTTGTTGAGGGTCCCCTGTCTTCAGACAAGTACAGATCCAAGTAAACAATAGTTATATTTTTCCCCTAGTATTGGAAATTCACAAGAAAAACAAAATAAAAACAAAAAAGAAACATTTTTTAAAGAAGAAAAATATTAAATCATATTTACTCTTCCCTTGAACAAGCAAGTTAAGTCGATTCTAACAAGCTAAGGCAACGATTCTGAATATGTTGTTTCTTAGTAATATTTTAAGTCCTGTGAAACAGCACTATTTTGAAACCTCTTCTCTGTTTTTTGATTAACTTTTAGAGAGATTCAAATATTACCCAATTATAGATGGATAAGTGGCGGTTGACTCACCATAACAAAACTACATTATAGACGTATTTGCGTATATTAATCTTTCTTGAATAATCTATCGTTTTTGTTTACCTTAGAATCATACAATCATAGAGTTCTACTGAACATCAAGAAATAAGACATGCTTAGTATTGTTTAGTCCAGCGAGAGGATACATTTAGGGAAAAACAAGTGACTGGGAACTTTGGAACTCTTTATTTTGACTCCCAAAGTACCAGCACTCCTGCAACGAAATCTATTTGTTGGAAGCTTTAAATGAACACACCAAAACTTCAATAGCGAAAAGGGTTTTGGATTGTGATGCATGTACAAACCAAATAAAGGAATAAAATACTCAATAAAATATTTAGACTGCAGGCTTTTTAGAAGAAATAATCCAATGCAACTAACCTGAAAAGAAAATGAAAATATCACCTTAATAAATTAAACCAAGTTAATATTGATAAAGGAATATATACTCAATCTCAGAAAAAGGGTAATAGGTGATTGTTTACATGAGTTTTATTCGCGTGTGTTTTAAATGTTCATTAGGAAAAGAACATTGAATATGCAAACAACTTGAAAGTGACTTATCTTTAAGAGTTTAAAAAGAGCTAACCAGAGGCAAACATCAACTAATCTCAGTAATACAAAATAAATAAATTCAAGAGACTTAACTAGAAGTGTAAATGACTTCATTGGAACTGAATTTCTGGCTACCCTCAACCTTATTGCTCTAAATGAAGTGATGAAACTGAAAACAAATCTCTAAAAAAAAATACTTCCAAGGACTTATAGATGGACTCAATTTTGAATCATATTTAAAAAGAAATTTACCATGAACCATTAATTTACTTATTGGAGTTATTTCGGAGAACAGCGCAAAGTGAACGTAAACCTTAACACATACACAGTCCACAATACAATTTTGATAACAATGTTATACAGGGCGCAAAATTTGAGTAAAGAATCCCTATAGAGAAAAATATTGACAACATGATCATATTGATCACATTATTTCAATTGTAAAGTCTTCTGAGCCATGTAAATTCTGAAAATTAATATTTCTTTTTACTTATTTTCAAGGACTAAATACTTTCATTGTTTTCTATCCATTTAAATTTATATTTCTGGGGACTAGACCTCATTTTATCTATTTTAAGCACCTACAATGCAGGGGGACGTATATAAAGAGCCTTTCCAGTTTTCTTCACAACAATATCAGTCAAGCTTAGGCAATCAGAATCCATTAATGTTTAATCTGTTTAACTTGTTATTCTAAATCTCCAACAGTCTGAATAGATTGTAAACTACGTAATTTAAGTGTAAAACATGTACTCCTTTAAATTCCAATGTGTAGAACGTAAGGAAACTGCAAAACACGTATTGTTTTCAATTATGATAAACTAAAATCTATGCTTTCATTTGGTAAGTTAAACAAGAAAATAAAAAAGGGAATAACGTGCAGAAGCACAAATCAGCAGAATACTATTCACAGTGATCCATATTAAGATTGAGTCAGATTTATGTTTCCCACTGGATTCATTAGCTTCAACTTGTATTCTGGTTCTAAATTGTGATAACATTGTAGCATCTCCATGAAAAGACTCATGAACCTTCATCTGGTTGAGGAATAAAAGGTCAATCCAAATTAATATTGCACTATATCAACATAGGCAAGAAGTTGATGGAGGATAACATTTTCAAAATCACAGTGACTAATGCAAATTTAGAAGACACCTTACATAAATCAGCCGTAGTCTTTGGATAATATTCTATATGTTCTGACGAGATTCCTAATCACTTTGTAAACAGTGAAGAACAGTGAGTTTCAGAGAAACACACTTTTAGGCTCGCAAGCTTGCTCTCCAAGAGTAGATATATCCACTCCTACTCGTAATTTCAAATCCACCATGAATAAATATCTGTTCAACTGACTTGAGATGAACATTTCAAATCAAATAAGACATGCACTTAATCTAGCTAGCACCTTTAACTTCTTGAAGGCTCGATTCACTTATATCTCAGGAAGCCTCCTAATAAAACTTAAGATCCATTTACATGTAGTATCTCATATATTTTCAGTGATATATAACATTTCTCTAATACTAATAAAGAATTTTGTTTCCTTCCTATACACTTCTCTGTTCTGCAACCTTCCAGAGTTTTCAGTTCTGACCAGTACTAAGGCGCCACAACTGAAATATAGTAAACACATGTTTCTCAAAGTTATATCCAAAGGCCTCATAGGTACAGCTGGTCTTTTTGGTCTAATGAAATACTGCATCCACCTTAAGTCTAAATCTTTTCACCACTTTCAAGTTTCAAGGCCTTTCCTTTACGTTCTCTTCCATTATTCAACTGCTTACTTTTTTACTTCTTCTCTTTTGAGTTAGGGGAGCAAAAATTCCAAATTCTCAAGTGAAACCTTACAAAACAAACTGAATTCGAGAACAAAGGCCTCCAAACGCCACCAAATCGGGTCATTCCAGCAAGGAGAAAGAATTGAACTCTCCAACACTAACAAAATGCTCAATTGGACCCAATTCAAAAAAAATTTCAAACCCAGTTTCAATTGAAGCACAGCGAAAAATTGGAAGTACAAAACCCTCGACGGCAACCCTAAGTCAGAACAACAGTTCATAAACACATACAAACACATATACACAGAACAAAACCGAGAGATACCAGATTCGTTAAGATAACGGAAGATGAGGTAGTTCAACTCCGCCGAGGTTATCGAGATCATTATCAGGAAACCACTCCTGCATGTAAAAACTTCTCCCTGTGTGAATTGGTGTGTCTTTGGGGCGTCAGAAAGGGGAATTGAGGGGGGGTGGGGGGCAGAGAGAGAGAGAGTGTGGAGTGAGCGAAAGAAAGGAGGTGGGGGGCGTTGCGATTTCGGACGGGGTTTCTTCCGGCTGTTACTTTCGAAGACTCTTGGTATCATAAATGACCGAAATACCCTCGACTTGCTGAATCGGCTCTTCTTTATATTTTTTTCTTTTTTTTTTTCAAAAGGTTAAATTACAACAAACTCCCCTAAATTTTATCATAATTATAAATACATCCTTATTATTAAAAAAATTATAAATATTTTTTAAAAATTACAATTATTCTAACAAAAACCCCTATAATGGGTTATCAAAAGTTATAGGGGTTATCAAAAGGTATTTATAATTTTAAAAGAATATTTATAATTTTTTTAATAATAAGGATGTATTTATAATTATGACAAAATTTACAATAACTCATACTAATTTACCGTTTTTTTTAAAAGGGTAACCGTCATAATATTTTGGTCTCATTTAGTTTTTGTTTATAAGTTGTTTTCATTTTTTTTTTGGAGGTAAACACAAAGATGAAAATATGGTTGTGTTTTTAAATCTTTAATTTATTTAGTTATATAATTTGTATTAGTATAAGATAAATAATTATAAATTAAAATTTGAAAAATTGTATGTTTGTAAAAATATAAACAAAAATTAAGAATGTCTCTTTGTTGTATCTAAAACAACAAAATAAAAAATATAAACAAACAAAGGTTTTGTTGCTTTCTTTTGCATTTTTAGGATGGAATAAATTACAATTAATATCAAAATATGAGGTATCAAAATAATTTTGTTCATATAGTGAAAAGGATTTGAAAAAATAATTTCAAATGAATCCATGTCGAAAAATTTAAAATTCATCAATATTTAATAAAATATAGTTCAAATTTAAAATTAGAGAATTTGTAATCCTTTAAATTTAAAATTACAGAGAAATAAAAGTTTATTAACTATTGAAGATCCTTTTTCCAAATTCTTCTTTCAAATTCAAATTTATGCGACATTTGGATGCATTGATGGATTTGAATCTGAGTAAATAATTTCAAATTACCCATATAAAAATTGAATTTTATCAATATTCAATAAAATACATTTTAAATTTATAATTAAAAAATTAAAATTCTTTTAAATTTAAATTTTTCCAAACAAATCCAAAAGATTTTGTTATCAATATTTAAAAATCCATAATCCAAATGCAGCAAAAGAGAATTAGAAGGAAAGAACACACACACAGTTCAACTGGAAAATTAATTTTGAAAATCTTCAAAAAAGAAAAAAAAGTTACTCAAATTCAACAAAAAAACATGGAAATAATTTTGAAATTAGAGTGAAATGTCAGAAACAAATATAAATTAAAGATTCCAAAAGGAGCCCAAGTAAAGTATGACGGCCCAAATAGAATTGGAACTGAAGAAATGTGTTGAGGCCTCATCATTAAGATAATGGGCCCAATCCCCAACCCAACAAGAAGAAGTTCAGCCAAATTGACTATTCAGCTTCAGAAATATTCTTTGAAGATTTGGATAAATTCGAACGGGCTCTTATGATATTTGACATAATTATAAATATTTTAGTGTTATTTAAAAAGTTGTTAATATTAATTTTTTATTAGTCCCCGTCAGGTTCCTTCCGTTTCTTGTCCGTAACTTTGGGGATCGATATTTTTTATTTTGAACAAATTGATCTACTTGACTGGTTGTAATTTGATTAGATTTTGTGCAAGTCACATGCATTTTTACGATCAAATTTGACGAAAAAATAACTAAAATACCAAATTATCAAGTTATAGAGCTAAATTGTGAAAATCAATTCGTGCAGGACTAAAAATGCCTCTCCATCTAAGTTACAAGACTATAATTTCAATTTTCACTTACTACATGTGTGTAACTAATTATTTTCTAGTGACAACTTTATGCATAACTTTTTACATTAATTAATTTTTACTAATAACACCTTTTACAAAATAATAAGCATTATTTAAACCATAAAATTCAGTATTATGGCAATAAAGAGATATATAGAGAGAGAATTCTTGCTACTCGATATATATAATTATGACTGATGCATCCCCAAAATATTGAATCGGGCCAACAAACGAACAGGCCACTCCAACTGGCTCCGAGCTTAGCTGACCTACCAGTAGAAAAGCAAAGTCCACAAGCAAGATACATCAGCCCAGCCAGGTGTGAGCTCAGTCGGCTCATCAGCAGGGAGGAAGAGTCCATAGGTTTATCTCATATTTTACTGAACTAGCAGGCCTAACAAACAAGCCATTCTAGCCGGACACGTTACCATATAATTGGATGGACACGTCATATAGCTTGCCAACAAATCGGGACATGTCATTCTAAAAAATAACCAGGCGGTTCTGAGTAAATTAATGAAAAATGACCTGGGAATCCGTGAGTAACCAATTCCTAAATTTTCAAGCAGACCTACCATGACTTGGTAAAACAGTCATATTTCTGTCAATATTTATAAAAATCACAAATAATTTTTGTGGATGATAACCAACTCAAACGGCTTTCCAATATCGTATGACACTCTACAACAACTCCTATGTTCTGCCACGCCTATAAAATATAGATCCTGCATAGTCATTGGATAAAATCATTCTTCACTCTCAAACTCTCATTTATTCTCTCAATTGTTTCTCGATTTTTAGGCTATGTGAACCTATATTTCGAACTTCACAAAATATGTACTTTATTATTATTCTTACTTTAATTCAATTTTTCTTTACTCTTTTTCAATAAAATTGTTATTGACTTAAGCGTCGTAGAGTGCTAACCTCTGAATAATTCTCTGATAATCTTAGAAATTTTTCAAAGATCCTTCGACCCTTATGATGTCGCAAAAAAATCTATGACGCATCAATGGCAATATTAAAATTAATATTTAATCTTTAAGTTTTTGTCGCTAATTTCTTTTCTCATTTTCCCTCACACACACACCCCACACTCAGACTTGAATCTAATAAGATTGAAACCCATATATGAAACATTGGTATCTAATTGATGAACTATTGTCCGAATGATTGAGATGGCAGCACTAATTAAATTTAAGTATGGTATTGTTGTTGGTATAATTCGCTACACAGTAGACCCTAATTGATGTGCCATATATATATATATATATATATATATTCATAGACAAAAAAATGATGAGGGTGTGATCATGCTGAAACATATTGTTATAATGAATGAGTTCACGTTCACGCTTAGTTTGTGATCAATTCTCAAAAACTATATTTGTCTTTGTTTGTGATTGGGATTATTTTTTAAAAAAAATAGATTGATAGTTTTAAGTCAACCAACGTATAATTATATTAATATTTAATATATTCTATTTAAAGTATATTAAATGCCTTCATTAGTAGAATTTGAACACACAACTATTTGGTTGAGACCTCAATAAGAGAAATAAAATTTTTTGTCTTGTAACTTAATGACTTTATACTATTGTGTTGTATTAGTCATATAATTCTCACCTTAGGTATCGTAACTTTAAAAAGTAGCACTTTTGATTCCATGACGTCTTTCAGTAAGACACTTGATGAAAAATGCCACGTGGTTGTTAAGTGCTTAGTTTGAAAACTTAACGGCCGCATAATGTTTTCTGTTAAACATTTAACAAAAAAGTTTTATGGGATCAAAAGTGCTGTTTTTTTAAAGTTAAGGGACTAAAATTAAAGTGAGAATTGTAATCAATGACAAAAAGTGTTATCTCTTTGACTTCAATCCCACCAGCTAAGCAAGGGATCATTGATCTTGTGATTATGAGTAGGGGCGAAGTCAACTCCTGTCGAGCTCTAGCTTGTTAGGAGCTCG
Source organism: Sesamum indicum (assembly GCF_026168435.1). NCBI lineage: Eukaryota > Viridiplantae > Streptophyta > Magnoliopsida > Lamiales > Pedaliaceae > Sesamum > Sesamum indicum. The sequence goes on along the minus strand of NC_142658.1, from coordinate 12,056,548 downwards.
AGCTCAAAACGAGCTCAAAATCAAGCCGTCTCGCGAGCCGACTCACTCGTCTGCCAGCCTTAGTCTAGGGCATGGACTTTTGTGCCGGTTCACATCTTAGACCAACATCTATGCTTTAATACTTGACCGCATTTTGCTTAATTGCTCGACATAGGAAATCATATATTTCCTATTCGATCAACCATTGTAGCTACAGATTTATGAGGTGTGAATGCGTTTCCAAGTGCATAGGAGATACCGTTATCATATACTGACATGGAACAAATCCTCTTCTTGAAACCTACCGTCCTCACTACACAATCTGACTACACCAGACAAAGATTATAATGATCATGTCTATGACATAATCACCTCCCATCAGATCCAAGATACAACCGTTTTGTGCACGTGACTGTGATGGTTCCTCAAGTCTAAGGACTACTCCTGTACTAGAGGAGCTGGGGAATTCTAGTCATACCAACCAAGCCTCCAAAGCTTCCATATGATGATTTGACACGAGTCAGATCAGTCAACTGGCTACTTTGTCAACAAACCCACTGAAATCGCATAGATGTTCAATGTTTGTATCCGATGAAACACGGCAGTCATCCAATGAGTGCAATATTCAGTACAAGTTTCAATAGGACTCTCGATGCTCAATCTCGAAGTCTTCGACTTGGTACCTTTTAGACCAATCCTCACAAGTTGGTTTCAAACCGTCGTCCAATGCTCAACCCAACTACATGGGTTATCTAAATAGTCTGTGTGCATCTGTTGTGACGTTAAACCAATGTTTAACATAATTGGTAAGCACAACAGATACATATGCTAAAGATGAATACTTACCATATTCATCAGGGCGATATTACTTGAATAAAAATCGCTGAATAATTCTCAAAAATTGCCAATTCAATTAGCTTTCTGGTCACTTATTCCAACATTTATGTTATGAGTTTTTCTTCATTCCCGCGTATGAGGAGGTGGACAGAGGAAGATGGGATTTAGAGTTTCAATGAGGTGTGTTTTCTTATTTTTGGGATGATGGTTGGGTGTAAATAGGCTTGAAAAATTGAATTCTAGCAACAATCTTCCAAAAAATAAATAAATCCAAGAATAATAAACAAAATAAAAATAGCTAAATTTTAAGGTGTGTCATAATGAAGTTTAAATCAGTTGATTTAGATTGGATTAAGTGGGGGTATTTATCAGGAAGTTTGCCTAGAAGTAGTTGCCCTTACAAAAGTGTGCAATAGGTTACTAACCAAGCGCTCTTGTCCTGCAATGTGAAACTATATTGGTAGATGAGTGTTTTGCTTTAGAGAGATGCCCCTGCATGAGCAATGATGGATGAAATAGAAGTAAGAATACGGGACTAAGTGATGAAAACATGGGTGAAAATCTGATGCCCCAAGAAAATAAGAATTCCTCTACAAAGTTCATCGACCGATTAAGGGTGAGTACTTGGCACTTAAGATCAAGCCTAAAGGCGTAGTTGATGGATCCTTATTGGTCTGGCGGACTAAGTAGGCTGAACTAGCCAAAAGATGATTATCAGTTAAAAAAGATAAGTTAACCCGTCCTTTTCAGGATCAAAATTACACATAGAAAAAATGCCCCAAACCATATTATTCAAGCATTGCAGAAGCTACGATGTTGTACTAACACCACATCATACTTTCAAGAAAAAGTCGAATTAGCATTTTGTTTTTAAACGAAAAGGATGAAGTTTTCTTTTTGGATACTTACTTAGAGTGTGAGTTCTTTATTCCGTGTCCGAAGTTCCAGTTGACTCGTTAATAATACTCTATCCGCCTTTGTAATTTAAGGATAATTTAATATTTATTTTAATTTGTGTAAAATAGTTTATCATACGCACAATATTTTCAAACTTGATATCCTTATTAATTCAACTGCACTTTATGTCCTTTTATGTTAAATATAACTAATATGATCAAAATCAATTTTATATTCTGTTGGAAAAATAATTTGGTTTCAAGTAATCGAAACATCGTTTTGAAATAGTACAATCGAATTTAGAAATCAAAAGCAATTATAGCCACGTTGGAACAAATAACATAACACAATTAGAAACGTTATTTATGACAAAAAATTTAAATCGAAAACTTACAATGAGAATTGTATCGTAACAATTCTCAGTCCAATTTGAAGTCGTAAATTTTTAACCAAATCGCAGAATCACTGCTTGCCTTGAAGAAAATATACGCCCCGTATCAGCAGTGCACCGGGTGCAACGTAATTTCTCCCAGGATAAGACGGTTACAGTTCTTTCGGTTTTAGCACTATACCGTAGAACACCTCGAACAACACTCAAAAGCTTGTTACTAAAACTAAGTTAAAATCTATAAAATATTTTATAGAGAAACCAAGAGAGACTTCAAGAAAAGAGGGAAATTGATCAAATGTTTGTGTGTTTTGACAAGCATGAGGAATGACCTTTAATTAGGCATGGCCATTCCTCACACTAATGCAGCCATAAAATGACTTAAAAACTAATTAAAATCAGTCATGAATTGCCTTAAAAACCCATTTGAAATCAGCCATGAATTGCCTTCAATTGCCACATGAAACAACCAAATAAAATCTGTAACAACATGCTAAAAAAATTGGCCATCAATGCTCTTTCAAATGTATGAGTTTCAATATTAAAAACAAAATTCAACAATCCCCCACAAACGCATAAGATTTGAACTCAAGTTTCTATGACTTGCTTTCAATAATGGTACCTTCCAGTTTGAACCACTGTCTAAGTTATCTGACGTCAGTTATCACCAGGTTAAATAGAACTAAGCCTTGAATTTAAGCCGTGAGTGTGACAACGTCTGTCAGTAACAACAAGCCACCAGCTTTGTGTTGATCTTTAGGGTTGACACTTAGGCCATGTGTCCCGATCCTGTTCATGAATGCTTTCAGGAATAACCAATTCCTTTGTTGCGGCCAAACAACGACATTCACTTAGTTGGGCATCTCCAGGGATGCACTGCTAGCATCTTGTCTTATAAGACTTGACCCCATTCAGAGATGATCTCTTACTATACTTGCAGTAGCAGCACCTTCCAGAATTTCAGGGGACAGACTCCAGATACAAAGTATCAGTCTATTTGGTGCTCTGACATACCCTTACGACTTGTTGATACCACATTGAACCTTCTTTGGATCCCCACTCAAAAGGTTGGGTTGCCGTCGTAGATATATCACTGATGGGTTTTCAGTCCCATCCCCAATCTGGACTTATGAACTTGTGACAGATTCAATCCTTTCGTCAAAGGATCAGCCACATTGTCCTTTGTGCCCACAAAGTCAATGCCTATTACTCTATCTGACACTAATGCCCTTATAGACTTCAGTATAACTTGGATGTGTCGTTTAGTCTTTTGATTCTATTTACGACTCCTCACCTTCGCTATTGTGGTTTGGCTATCACAATGTACAGCAATCGGTGGAAGAGGCTGACTTACAATGGGAAGTTGTGATAACAACCCAAATAGCCATTCTGCCTCGGTACCAGTCGCATCTAACGCACATAACTCGGCTTCAAACGTAGACCGAGTTATCAAAGTCTGTTTTGCAGACTTTCAGGAGACTGCGCCCCCACCTAAGGTAAAAACATATCCTGAACATCCATTACTTTCGGAGGTTTTGGCTATCCAGCTAGAATCACTATATCCCTCAAGAACAGCAGGGAATCTGCCATAATGTATGCCAGTGACACCGTGCCCTTTAAGTACCTTAGTACTCTATCCAAAGTATCCCAATGGGTTTTGTCAGGATAACTAGTATATCTAGCCAGCTTACAGACAGAAAAGGATATATCTGGTCTCGTGCCATTTGCCAGATACTGTAAGCTCCCAATAATTTGGGAATACCTTAGCTGTGCAACCGAAACACCAATTTCATTTTTGAATAAAGCTACAGAAGGATCATATGGTGTCTTAGCGATTCTACTATTTTGATAACCAAATTTCTCAATTATCTTCTCAACATAATGAGCTTGAGAAATAGCTATTCCATCAGTTGACCGAGTCAACTTGATGCTAAGAATCACATTAGCCTCACCCATATCCTTCCTTTCAAACTTATTTTTCAAAAATGACTTGGTTTCGATAATAATATCTAGACATGACCCTATTAACAGAATATCATCCACATACAGGCATAGAATTATCATTTTATCTCATTTAACCTTGCAATATATACATTTATCATTCTCATTTACAATGAAGCCAAATGCAAGAATAATTTTATCAAACTTTTCATGCCATTGTTTGGGTGCTTGTTTAAGTCCATATACAGACTTAACAAGTTTACAAACTTTATGCTCGTTGCCATGAGCTACAAACCCCTCAAGCTGATCCATGTAAATTTCTTCATCGAGTTCACCATACAAGAGGCTGTTTTCACATCCATCTGATGAATCGGGAGATTATACACCGAAGCAAGTGCTATAAGCACCCGGATTGTAGTCAATCGAGCTATCGGAGAATAGGTATCGAAATAGTCTATTCCCTCCTTTTGTTTAAACCCTTTAGCCACCAATCTGGCTTTAAACTTATCTATGGTCCCATCAGGTTTCAGTTTCCTTTTAAAATCCACTTACATGTACACTCCGGAGGGAGATCGACTAGCACCCATGTTCCATTGGAAACAACGGAGTCCATCTCACTTTTGACAGCTTCTTTCCACTGCTTGGCTTCTTCAGAAGCCATAGCATCTTTGAAAGTTATCGGATCATCCTCGATGTTGTAAGTGACAAAGTCACTTCCAAAATCCTTGATAATCCTAGCTCTCTTACTCTGTCTAGGTTCATCTGACTCCTCATGAGTCTGATTAGAACTACTAGAACTAACCCCCACATTTGACATATTTTCCACATGTTCAGGAAAAGATGTGGAGGCAAGTGAATCATCAAGTGAAACATTTGAAGGTATTCCTGTTTTTAAAGGAAATACATCTTCTAGGAATACAGCATCACGAAATTCGACTATTTGTGTTGATCTCAATGCCTGGAATTTCTGATTTAATAACCAGAAATCTTAAGGCATAACTTGTCTCCACATAGCCCAAGAACACGGCAGCAACAGTCTTAGGACCCAATTTCTTTCATTTGTGTTCTGGGATCAGCACTTTTGCTAGGCACCGCCACACTCGAAAGTATTTCAGGCTTGGTTTCCTACCTTTCCACAACTCGAAAGGAGTACTCGTATTGTGTTTCAGAGGGACTCTATTCAGAATATGGCAAGCTGTATTCAAAGCCTCTCCCCACAAATACTTTGGTAACCCGGAGGTTAATAGGAGACTATTAATCATATCTTTGAATGTTCTATTCTTTCGTTCAGCCATTCCATTAGACGAAGGGGAATACGGGGGAGTCTCTTCATGAATAATGCCAAAAGTTTGACAATATTCATTGAACTTACTCGACTCATACTCTCCTCCTCTATCGGACTAGCCTTTTAAGTTTCTTACCAGTTTGGATTTCTGCTTCATTTTTAAACAAAATAAATTTGTCTAAGGCTTCATCCTTATTTTTCATGAGAAACACATAACAATATCTACTGCAATCATCTATAAAGGTGATAAAATATCGTTTGTGGTCCCTGGTCAAAACTCCATTGAACTTACAAATATCTGTGTGAACTAAATCAAGTATTTCCGAATCCCTTTCAATTGACTGATAGAGTTTCCTAACTTGTTTAGCTTCTACACAAACTTGACATTTGTGATTTCGTTCAATATTTTGACTAGGAATTAAATTCAAATTCATCATTCGTTTGATTGAATTAAAATTTAAATGACCTAACCTACTATAGCACAGAGTAGAAGATTCAACATTCAATATAATAGAATCAGAAACATCAATTTTCTTATTATCAACTCGAACTTTGAACAAACCATCGTCTAAATAGTCTTTACCGACAAAAATATCAAATTGCTGAATTACAACTTTATTAAATTTAAAAGGCAATTCATATCCCTCCCTAACTATTACAGAACCACTAATAATGTTTCTTCTGACAGTGGGTACATGATGAACTCTTTTTAGCGACAGAATGCGCCCTGAAGGAAACTTCAAGTCCACGCTTCCTATCTCAAGTACTTCAGCTGTACTGGAGTTCCCCATCCTTATTGTCTTTCCACTGATGGCCTGATAAGACACAAAGAGAGATTTATCAGCACAAACGTGTACATTCGCTCCAGTGTCAATCAACCAATCATACGGTTCGTAAATAGTCAAGAGTTCGGATTGTACAGATACATACCCGCCAGTTGCTCCTGAGGTGCTAGCACCGCTAGAACCTCCCACAACCATGTTGACAACTGCCTGCCCAGTCTTGGCCTTTTTATTAGGACAAAGCTTGGCCCAGTGTCCAACCTGCCCACAGTTCCAGCATGATTTGTTTGCTTTTGGTTTCTTATTTTTGGAGACCTTGCTTTTATTGATGGCTTTCGAATTCGAATTAATCTTATTCACTTTTTGTTTCCTCACTATAAGATTGGCCCTTGGTTGATGTTCAACAGGCATCTTGTGCGTTTGATTTCTATGTTCTTCCTCAATGCTGATAGCAATCATAAGATCATCCAGAGACAATCTCCCTTTCTGATGCTTGAGTGTCATGCCAAAATTTTTCCAAGATTTGGGAAATTTGTCCACTATGGACATGACCAGAAACTTCTCAGGAAGTTTCATCTCAGCATCAGCCAGAGCATGCTTAAGGTTGATAATCTCATGAGTCTGTTCAGCTACAGACCGGTCCTCAACCATTTGATACCTCATGAACTTGGAGGCAGAATACTTTTCGAGCCCTTGCTCTTCAGTATTATATTTTCGGTCCAACTCATCCCACAGAGACTTAGCAGTGTAAGAATCGGAGTAATAGACATCGAAGAGCGTATTTCACAGGGCTGACAAAATCGCTCCTCTGCCTATTTCATCCCTTTCTGTCCACTGCGCTATCTCAGTAGTTTTGGGATCGGTATCAGTAGGTTCAAGTCTGATCACCTGAATCACTGACAAAAAGTCCTTTCATCGTCAACCAAATTTTCATTCGTTGTTGCCAGCGTTTGAAAAATTGGCCCGAAAACTTGTCCGGTAAATCGGTCAAGTCGACCTTTTGTGTGATCGGAATTGCAATAGAAATCGGCTCAGCCATCTTTAGTATTTTAGGAAACTAAAAGTAACGTTTCAAATAAAGAATTTGAAAATAGCGTTTTCCAAAACAGTTCCAACGACAAAATCTGATTTTTCAAAACCTATATATTTTCTTCAAGATTGTTGGAAAAATAATTTGGTTTCAAGTAATCGAAACGTCGTTTTGAAATAGTACAATCGAATTTAGAAATCAAAAGCAATTATAGCCACGTTGGAACAAATAACATAAAACAATTAGAAACGCTATTTATGACAAGAAATTTAAATCAAAAACTTACAATGAGAATTGTATCGTAACAATTCTCAGTCCAATTTGAAGTCGTAAATTTTTAACCGAATCGCAGAATCACTGCTTGCCTTGAAGAAAATATACGCCCCGTATCAGCAGTGCACTGGGTGCAACGTAATTTCTCTCAGGATAAGACAGTTACAGTTCTTTCGGTTTTAGCACTATACCGAAGAACACCTCGAACAACATTCAAAAGCTTGTTACTAAAACTAAGTTCAAATCTATAAAATATTTTATAGAGAAACCAAGAGAGACTTCAAGAAAAGAGGGGAATTGATCAAATGTTTGTGTGTTTTGACAAGCATATTGCCTTTATGTAGGCATGGCCATTCCTCACACTAATGCAGCCAATAATGGCCTACTAATGCAGCCATAAAATGACTTAAAACCCAATTAAAACCAGCCATGAATTGCCTTCAATTGCCACATGAAACAACCAAATAAAATCTGTAATAGCATGCTGAAAAAATTGGCCATCAATGCTCTTTTAAATGTATGAGTTTCAATATTAAAAACAAAATTCAACATATTCTTTTTGATATATAGCAATCACCTTACATAGGAGACGTAAATCTCAAATCAACTTTCATGCCATACATTTTGTAAACAAAAGTTCCACGCATGTACATGTGTGCTTCCCTTAAGAACTTAAAATCTATTCTTATATATATACTTTTCTTAAATTTATCATCATGTGTTTTTTCCACAGTATAAAGTTTAAGTAATGTATATTCTTTAGTTCTTACTTCTAATGAAAGAAGGGAAATTTCAATTTCAAAGAAAAAAATATGTTTCTAGTGTAGTAAGTTCACTTCTTTTTGTTAGTACGGTAAAATAGTCCCATGTCTTTTTAATTTCTCATTTACAAATATATTTGGCAGGAAAATTAAAATTTGCTGGAAAACTTTTACCTTCAATTCTATTTCAATGAGTTTGACGTAACAATTTAGAACACATTACTGTTTGTTTTTTTGACATAAGTCTCTAGATGGCACGTCAACCAAAAACTACTATTAAGGTGAGAAGCCCCAAATTTTGCACGTGCCAATTTCTTGTCGATTTAGAATTTTTCGGCCAAATCTGTACGCTAATCGAGAAATTGAAAAAGATAAATGACTATTTTGCAACTAATTTAAGAAACTAATATTCCAAGTGAATAAATACATGACTAAAACATACATTTAAGTCTTTTCTTAAATCCTAAAAAGATTTAAAAATACAACAATCATAACAAGATGGAGAGGGTATAATAATGCAGCCAGCCTCTTAGAAACCAAACATTCCAAAGAAACATGAGAGATGGCTGATGTCGGGACAGGCTTGTTTTATCCAATCTTTTTAGGCATATTTAAGTGCTGCAGTTTTGTGTTCACTGCAGAATCAGCTACAAAAAGCAAAAATCAGACTAGTTTCCAAGATACAAACCCATCCCAGAAAAAGATAAAGCACTAGAAACCAAGACCCCTTTTGCATGATAACCTAAATATGGAGTGTGGGACTCTGTGGGAGTGACCATATTTTGGGGCATGAAAGCGAGATGAAAAGCTTCAAACTTGAGATAAAAGTAAAAAGTTCTCGTGAAACACAAAGAATATATATATATATAAACAACCGCAATGAAGCTATAAAGCAAAAGGCCCATCGTGCGATGTGTCCCTTGTTTGCAGGGCGTGTACTCATAACCCCTCTTTTTAAATTCCCATTTTCCCTTCGTCTGCCCCACAGCCACAGGGCCCTCAAAATCTGAAATTCTTCTTCCTTTATATGTTCACTACTTCCATACAAAAAGAGCAGCCCTTTGTGTCTCACTTTACAGTTCATTTTCCTCTCTCTTTTCCCCGTCAACCAACCATGCAAATTCGTCGTCAGCCGGCCTTCCGAGTTGGCGTGCTTCAGAAACTGGCCTTCTTGTTTCTGCTGGCCCTGTTAGTTTCAGCCCGAGACAACAACGACACAATGCTCGTCCGCAATAGGAAAATCTCTGCATCAAAATTCCTAGAAAAGTTGCAGCAGCAGCATCAGCTTGATCAAGGTCAAAGAGTGATGAAGATGAGCCCTCCTTTTGATTTCTTCTTCTCTAGCAAACGACGAGTGCCGAATGAATCCGACCCTCTTCACAATCGGTGAAGAATGATCTATTGAACCCGCCCATTTTTGGTATATTTGAAGCAAGAGAAGGCAGACAAGTCAAGTATGCGAAAAAGAGAGCATAATTTAGTTTGGAAGAGAACTTCACCTATGCCTGTATATGAATATGATCATTTATATCCTTGTGAATGAAATTATATATATATATATGTATTAATTTTCTTCATAAAGAGGTGATGTATGAATATTTTCTTTTTTTGGTTAAATGTTTTGGGCTTTTTCTTAATTGTTCTCTATATGAGCATTAATATATGGTTAGATGCAATTTATTTCATGTTATATGTGAAATATAAGTAAAAAAAAAAAAAAATTGTAAGAAAAATAATTAGCAAATTACCTCCTAAATAAGAATGATTTTCTTTGTTTTTTAAAATACAAATGATAATTTGCTATTTTCTTTTTTTCAATAATTTTTTTCTCCATTTTTGATATCACACGAGGGTCAATCGAATTTTTCCATAAATGTATATAATTTAATACAAACTTAAATGTTAGAATTTTCTTATCAAAATTTAATAGTATTAATGTAATTGGTAGAGAAGTAATTACATAGTCTTCTTTCCATTTAGGATGTCTTGTTCACAATGTTATGTGTAACTCATCAAAATATATAATATTTTTTGATTAATCTATATTGCTTACTCAATTTTCCATTATTATAATTTGATATTGTTAAACGATTACCTGTCATCTAAAAATATAAACGGTTAACGGTTAAATAAGAAAATCATTTCCTAGTAACGACTTAAAACGTCCCCTGACATGCAACCCCAACAAGAGAAACCTTTCTTTGACGAGCAGCAAGAAGATTAATCCAAACCAACGACCTTTTATTTAGCCTAACTATAATACCACATTAAACGACTACTTCATCCAAAAATTTAAAACTTTTAGATTATATATGCAATTAAATAAAAACTTTATATATATTTATTAATTTTTATTTAAAATATTCAACTAATATGCAATTAAATTAACAGGATAATCCATAGTCAAGTAAATGAATCAAAATCATAAAAGAACATTCAAGTGCAGACAAATGAGAAGGATCAAAACCGAGTATCATGTGAAGCCTTCATCAACTCATATGGATGCAGAATTCTGCCAATTTGCTTCTTGTGTGTGGCTCCACCTTCTTGTCTTTTGAGCTTGTCTTTTTGTCTTTCTTTCCTTTTCCTTCTCCTTTGCCCACTCACTAGTCACTTTTCCCCGTTGCTTTTCTTTCTTTTCTCATGCTAACATTTCAAAGCTGTGATAACTATCTGATGAAGACACCCGATTTTTTCAACAAATTTTGGAGTCAATTGGGGCCGGTGGAGGTGTTTATGACGGGAAATTCTAGTTCGGAATTTGAACTGATTATATGGTAATTGTAGTATATTTATCTTATTATTAGTGTACAATTCAAGAAAAGTGATCAATTATATAACAAATGTGATACACTTATTCAATTATTGGTTTGGTTCAGACAAATACTACAAGAATTAGTGACAAAATATCAAGTGTCAATTTTTAAGTTACCACTAAAAATATATATTAATTTTTATGTTATCATTTTATAGTTATTAGTGACAAATATTTTGTATAAAGTTGTCACTAAATACAATTGGCGACATATCTATAGTGGCAACATAATATAGTGATAGGTATTATTTGTTGTCATTAGGTCATCACAATAAATGAGTCGCTAATTGTTTCGTGACAACTTTGAGTACATTTTTTTGTTACTAATTCTTGCTACCAACACTTTTTGAAAAATAATAATAATTATTAAAATACCGTAATTCATTATTGTGACAAAATAATTTTTTTGTCACTAAATATATATAATTACTGACAATATTAAAATTGTCACCTAATTTTTTGTCATTGATTTTTTTTTTTTTAATAAAACTTGATCCAGATAAGAATTTTTCGTTTATAATTGTGGTAATTTCTGCATTTTTCACTCAATTTTCAATATTTTAAGAACAAAGTTATGAAACTCTTTTTTTTTTTTCCTTAACGAAGTGGATAAGTTTATTATTACATAGAAAGTTTTGGGGTTTGGTTTTGGAATCAAATAAAAGTGACTTCTCCGTGAAAATACTAGGCAATTTTTTTTAAAATAATACTGTAAGAAAATAGTTTAATATATAATTACGAAAAAAATAATAATAAAATTAACGTTGAGTTCATTAATAAAAAAACTCACTAAATTTTTTGTTAATTTATATTAACAACGGATTCCGCTATTTTGCAAGAAATATATATTATTACTATTAGTGTTATTTCTTGTAGTGTGAAAAACATATTTCTTATTTAAATAAAGTTAATAGTAATGACATGTAAAAGTAATATTAAAACAATATTATAGATTTATAATTTTAATGATTGAGAATATATATGCAAATATCTAAAAAAAAGTAATGATTGAGATAAAATAACGAATTAAATGTAATTTACTTTATGACATGTGAAATAAATAAAAAGACTCCCTATAAAAAAAAATTAGCGAATGAATAAGATATATTTTGGAAAATAAAGCGAATTATTTTCCTATCAATAATTCAAATAAGGGGTAATTTGCTTCATTTTGAAAATATATGGGATAATTTGCTATTTTTTATCACATTTTTTTCTCATTTCTTATATCATAGGCGGATAAATTGCATTCTTTTCCTTAAATTACAATAATAAATATTTTCAACGAGAATACATATAAAACCGACGTAGTTTTCATTTTCACCACCCTTACAAAAACTAAAAATGGAGAGTGAAAATGAAACCAAGCAATGCATGAGTGATTCACTCGCAAGATTTTATTACCAAGAAAAATTCAGCCCGAACTATAACTATTGATCCGGTTCGTTTACGTGCGATCACGATCCTACCACGTCATCTCCCCGAATTTGATAAACCTGAGGTTAAGACAAGGTAAAGCTAGTCGGGTTCGTTCCTACGAAAATACTCCGATGCTTAAGTCAGTTAAAAGTTGAGAGAAAATGATGCGAACTGAATTTGCGATTAAAGTGATCGAAGTGAAGATATCTCTTTCTACCGTGATATGGGCTATTTATAATGCTTAAGTGGGTCCCTTTATGTGGATCCCGTTCCTAGACAGGTGTCGCACTTAGGACTGTTCATGTAATGACTAAGCAGTCTCTTGTCTTGCCATCTAACGAGGTCAGAGTATGGGTCGGATTCAAATAACTTAACTCAAGTATTATGTCCATGACCCGATGCGACCAACGACCTCATATTTTCCTCTTATATTTGGTTATAAAATCTTTATTAACTATGATTAAATTAACTAAAATCCAACAACACATCATTTATAATTAAATGACAAAGAAACACATTAAGCTCCTGCTAATGATTAGCTGGAGAGTGCTTGACGTGGTCAGGTGGGAAACAAGCATGTTAACTAATAAAGCACGACATTAAGCAGGTCCATAATCAGCTTTTGCGTCCCAATAATTCGATTATTTTAAGCATCAGCTTTTCATCGAGAAGCTGAAATCTTTGCCTTTTATTTTGTTGACTGCTTAATTTTACCACTGAAGAAGCAATTGCAAGCGAGTACGGTAAGTGAAGTGACTGTCTACAGATTCCCTGTGAGATTCCATTGGCTTATCAAAGATCTCTCACTTTCACACTCAAGCAAGCAGAGGTTGTGGGCGTAATGATGCCTCTCTTCTCATTCTTCCCTTGTCAATCACATCACCTTATTTTACTGGATTTACCCTTACTATCTCGTGTTGCATTATTTGTGTGCTACTTGCAAGAGGGGAATTTATTTAAAAAATACTGAAAATTTTTTTTAGAAAAGTAACATATTTTGAAAAGATTTAAAAAAGTAAGTGGCACCGGGGTGCTACAATTTTTATTTAATAAAAAAAAATTCTCTATATCACCGCGGTGCATTGTTTTTTTAAAAAAAAACTTTTTTAATGTGTCACCGCGGTTCAAAACCACGGTGACAATTTTTTTTTTAAAAAAAAATTATTTTATTTCACGATGAATTGCTGACAACTTCTCGTTGGCGAGTTGTCAACCATCAAATATACCGTTCGACTCCCCTTGATGAGACGAACATTTTTCCACAAACAATTTCAAATTTTATCAATCGTAAATAATGAATTTTTAGCACGACCACCGCACCTTTCAGCCGTCGATTCACCGCCACCGGAGCGACCCACGATCATGGACCACCACCACTAAACTTGCCTCGACCTAACGTTTCTAACGAGACCAACCTAGTTCAATTTTATTAAATATTTGTTGAGATATGAAAATTTGAAGATTTTTCCGCCAAAAATTCGCGCTGAAGCTGTTTGCTGCCATTTCTCCACCGTCAGGACGAATCACAGATTAAGACCATAGCTGTTCCCAGACGATTCCAACAAGACCAGTATTGCTCAATTTCATCAAGTATTTGTTTGTTTAATTAAAATACATATGTTTTAAAATAGTTATAATTTTATTAAATTCTATTTAATTAATTAATAATACTATTTATAATTAATTAAGTAGGATTTAATAAAATTATAAATATTTTAAAATATATGTATTTTAATTGAACAAAAAAAAATGAATTTGGCAAACAGTTTCAGCAAATTTTTGGTGGAAAAATCTCTAAATTTTCAATTCTCAACAAATACTTGATGAAATTGAGCAAGACTGATCTAAATAGTATTATTAATTAATTATAAATAGTATTATTAATTACTTATTTTTATAAATAGTATTATTATTTAATTATAAATTTAATTATTAATTATTAATTAATTATAAATAGTATTATTAATTAATTATTTATTATAAATAGTATTATTAACTAATAAATAGAATTTAATAAAATTATAACTATTTTAAAACATATGTATTTTAATTGAATAAACAAATACTTGATGAAATTAAGCAAGACTGGTCTTGTTGGAATTGTCTGGACGACAGGATTCAAACGGCTATGGTCTTAATCTGGAGAAATGGCAGCAAACAGGTTCAGCACGAATTTTCGGCAGAAAAATCTTCAAATTTTCATATCTCAACAAATATTTAATAAAATTGAACTAGGTTGGTCTCGTTAGAATCGTTAGGTCGAAGCGAGTCCAGTGGTGGTGGTCCGTGCTCGTGGGTCGCTCCGGTGGCAGCGAATCGACGACCGAAAGGTGCGGTGGTCGTGCTAAAAATTTATTATTTACGATTGATAAAACATGAAATTGTTTGTGGAGAAATGTTCATCTCATCAAGGGGAATCGAACGGTATATTTGATGGTTGACAACTCGCCATGATGGTGTTGAAATTTTAACGAGAAGTTGACAGCAATTCGTCGTGGAATAAAATAATTTTTTTTAAAAAAAAAAATTATCACCGCGGTGACACATTAATTTTTTTTTTTAAAACAATGTCACCGTGGTGACATAGAGAATTTTTTTTTAAATAAAAATTGTGGCACCACAGTGAGTAATTGCGGTGCCACTTACTTTTCTAAAATCTTTCCAAAGCACGTTACTTTTCTAATTTTTTTTTCCCAACATTTTTTAAATAAATTCCCCCTTGCAAAAGGGTGCTAATTTTTTTTTTTAATTAAATCATTCGATCGTAGGGAAGCTTTTGGAGTTCCCGACCCTTTTTTATTAAGATCAAAAAACGAGAAAATTTACAATGGGAGTACTGACTCATTATTTCTAAAAAACTGTAAATAAATGAGTACTACTCTCTTACAAATATTCACCAAAAACATAAACGAGAAGTATTATTCCCTATTATATTTTCGGAGTACTAGCACCAAAAGGGTGCCATTTATTATGGGACCTTCAAATATTATATATATATATATATATATATATATATATATATATTACACTGACGTCCATCGTGTTGTAATTGTAAGTTTACAAAAGATAATGTATTTGCGTATTTTAATCAAATTTTAGAGAGCATCAATATAGTTTATCTTTGTATTAGTAGAAATTTCAAATTTTTGATCAACTTAATTAGATTAGTGACCAATCTTTTGGTAGCAAATGAAAAAATCTTTGTTTGCCTTTAATTTGGGAAAATTGTAATTTTGATTCGATAATTGTATAGAATACTGACAATTTTAATTTTATTGGAAATCAATTTGCTGATTAGGGATTAAAAATTTAAAATATTTGCGTATTAAGGACAAAATCTACTGAAAATTGCAATTTGGTTACAATTTGGCATATGCGCCTCAAATTTATGTCATATTTGCAATTTTGAC
The DNA here is from genome assembly GCF_026168435.1 of Sesamum indicum. NCBI lineage: Eukaryota > Viridiplantae > Streptophyta > Magnoliopsida > Lamiales > Pedaliaceae > Sesamum > Sesamum indicum. Next base: position 12,040,731 of record NC_142658.1, on the reverse strand, counting down.
GGATTTTATTCTTAATGTGTATTTTTTTAAAAAAAAAAATGGTAGAGCTTAACTGCTAAATTAAATTCCAATAGGTCAGAAGACTCATTACTGCTAATTAAATTTATGGATTAAAGGCAATTTTAGTCCCTTAACTTCAGACAATTCTCATTTAGTCCTGTAACTTATTAGGGTTTCATTTTAGTTCTCTATAACTTAAAAAAACTCAATTTTGGTACACATTTGGTCGAAAATTTACCTCAGTCATCAGGAAAAGTCACATGGCCTTCACGTGACTTTTTAAATTGGGAGTTTCATTTTTATTGGCTTAAAAAGCTCACGTGGCAACGACGTGGAAATAAAACGTGTACTAAAATTAAGCTTTTTTTAAGTTATAGAGGACTAAAATGGAATCCTAGAAGTTACGGACTAAAATGAGAATTACTTGAAGTTAGGGGACTAAAATTGCCTTTAATCCGTTAGACCGTGTGACTTTTTAAGCCAATAAAAATGGAACCCCAATTTAAAAAGTCACGTGAAGGCCATGTGACTTTTTCCAGTGATTGAGGCAAATTTCCGACCAAATGTGTACCAAAATTAAGTTTTTTTAAATTATAGAGGATTAAAATGGAACCCTAATAAATTACGAGACTAAAATGAGAATTACCTGAAATTAGGAGATTAAAATTACTTTTAATCCTAAATTCAATATTCCAATAGGAGTAAAATTGCCACCCTCTCTTTTCAAAGAACCAAAACTTATAATTTTTTTCCTATGAATGACACCAAGATACTTATGAGGGCATGTATGAAGAGCGAACATTGGGATTGTGTTGGAATTCAATTTGGCAATTAAGCCATGTATTTTTAAAAATAACACATTAAGAATACAATTCATGGAAAATTGCAAATTTGACATGTGCCCTTCACATAAGTCCAATATTAACCAAATTGCAATTGCTCATATTTTGGGTTTAATGTGCTAATTTTTAAACGCTTAAATATATTTTTGTTGCTATAGTTTCGGCACCTTAATATGTTTATCTTTTATCTTTTTGGGTTGCAAAATAGTCTTATACCTTTTTAATTTTTCACATTTTTTATCATTCCGGTGCTAGATTTTGTAAAATTGTCGAAATGAATCATATACCCTTCGTAATTTTGGAGTTTTTATCTTGTATCTTTCTAGAAGTTGCAAGAGAGTCTTGTAATTTTTTGACATTTTGCAATTTTGGTTCCGGTGCCGAGTTTTTTAAAAAGTTGTTGAAAATAAATCATGTGCCAAGTAATTTTTTGAATTTTTGGTCCAAGTTGGCAAAATTGAACCAATCACAACAAAAGCCCCAATTTCAATGAACTACATGAGAAGCACATGATTTATTCTGATGACTTTTGCAAAATTTGATATCGAAAAAAAAATGTAAATGTCAAAAAGTTACAAGACCTTTCACAATTCTAAAAAGATAAAGGATAAAAATGCCAAAGTATCAAAATTATAGGACCTTTCACAATTCTAAAAAGATTGGGCCGATTTTATGTAAAAATATATTCAAGGCGTAATGAATTTTAATTAGATTCAATTTAATAAGATCCATTTAATTGAGCCCACTAGGTATTTAATCCATTCAAATACTCAAGCCCAAATTGTCTCTTATTAATTAATGGAATCTAATTCATTAATTATAAAGACAAGCCCAATTTAAATTAATCTAATTAATTTAAAATTGGACTATCCATCTAATGGACCCCCATTTGTGAGTAATCCAATTACTTACACCTTATGGAATTAATTCTAAATTAATTCCTTGTCTTTCTTGGTGATTTGTGTGTGGTTCTTTAGGTTCACCTTTCAGCTAGACTTGGGCTAGTGTCCAATACTATTATTAATTAAATCGAATTTAATTAATATTTATTGATTAACACTTAATCAAGAAAGCCCGTCACCATGGGTGACAGTCTAGCAACGGTACATGACACTAGAGACGAGGTGAATTTTTGTCTGAACATTTAGGCTCCCGAGTCGATGTGGGTAGGATCCTTCCATCTACCGTCTCTTTACCTTAGTTTAGGGCATGGAATTAGGTGTTGGTTCTCATCCTTGACTAGGCGTCTATGCTTAATACTTGAGATCGCGTTATGCCAAGTTTCTTGGCATAGGAACCTCATTTTCCTATTCGATCAACGACTGTGGCCATAGGTTCATAAAGCAACAACGCATCTCAAAGTGCATCGGAGATACCTTTGTCACATACTGACAGGGGATGGGTCCTCTTCTTGGTACTCAACGTCCTCACTATATATTCCGACTGCATTAGACAAAGCTTATGATGATCATGTCTACGACACAATCACCTCTCGCATAGATTCCAGATACAGTCATCGTATGCACGTGTTGCCATGATTCCTCAAATCTGAGGACTATTCCCATACTATCGGAGTTGGGGATTCAAGTCATACCGACCAAGCCTCCAAGGTTTCCATATGATGATCCCCACGAGTCAGTTCTGCTAGTTGATTACATTGTCAACTAACCCACTGAAATTGCATATACGTCCAACGTCTGTTGCCGATGAAATGCGGCACTCGTCCAATGAATGTAATACTGAGTGCCTGTGTCAATAGGACTCTCAATGCCCAATCTCGAGGTGCTCATTTGGAACGTTTCAAACCAACCTTTAGAAGTTGGTTCCATAACTACCATCTAATGGGCAGCCCAACCTACATGGGTTATTAAGTGGTCTGTGGGCATCTGTAGTGACGTCAAAGCAGTGCTTAACGTAATTGATAAGCACAACAGATACATGTACCAGAGACGAATACTTGCCATATTCGTCGGGACAATATTACTTAAATAAATATTGTTTGAATGGTTCTGAAAATCATCAATCTAGTTGGCTTTTGGTCACCTATTCCAACATGTTGTCACCCAGAGGTGGAAGGCGACGACCTTATGGAGGTCAACGAAGGTGTCGCCTCCTACTGCGGTGGCAACGGCGACCGCCCTCCTCTGCTGCGGTGGGGGCATTTTAATCACCATGACCATTAAATTAAAAAAAAAGTTTACTAACTATTAATTAATTACACTGTAAAAATTAAAATTACACTGTAAAAATGAAACATATTTTAATAATTATATTGTTTATCATAAATAATATTAACTATATTTTTATATTATTTATAAATTTAAAAAATGAATAATTTTTTTTAACTTTCTCTCTAAAGCTTAACTTCTTCTTAATTTTTTAATTATTTTTAATTAAATTATTGGTAATTCAATAATGACCAGTCAGCATTAATGGCCATGTGTCATTACACGTGGTTGCACACGTGTATAAATTATCGAAAATTCAACAAATTACCTGCCACGTGGGCAATTTCCAGCTAATTTTCAAAATCTTGCTGAAAAATCATATAGAAAACCCCTAATTCAAATTATTTATCCTCAATTGTAAAATTTAACAGACTTAATAAAAAAATAAAGAACATAGTTATAAGATCAAAACCCATAACAGATAAAATTAAATGACTATACAAATCATTTTCCCAAAAACGAAAACCAAATGCTTCCACTTCAGAGGTAATCCACCAAACTTGTCAACAAACAAATACAGTGTATATAATCTTCATGATTGCACAGACAGACTACATAAAGATCTTAACTTAGGAAGATAGGAACTAAATATTCCTACTCCATCCCATATCAGGCTGGGAGTGCAAGCCTCTGCGCTGAGCGAGGGCCAAATGAAGTAAAACACAAGACTCTTCACTGTCCCATAAAGGGTAGATACGAATATCTTATAGATAATCAGCAAGCTTCAACAGTTTACAACTAATCTACACACAAACAATACAATTATCATACGGATCGTAGATTAACAGTTGAAGATTGCTTTTAGTTTCACAATTTCCAATATTTTACCTTTGACGTTATAATTTAGGAGTGCAAATCAATCGAACTTGAAAAGCTTTAAGGCTCGAGTTTGAGCCCGAGCCTGCGCTCAAGCACTAGCGCGGCCAGGCCCTTGATTTAGAGTGCAAGTTCATTGAGCTTAGTTTTTTGATCTTGAGCTTACACAAAAAAAAAAAAAAAAGATAGACGTTACTTTTTGATTAATATATGAAATATATTTGAATCAATTACTATTTTTACATTATTTATTAAATACATTAGATTGAGAAAAATAAAAAGTATCTTCGATCTAATTATTAAATACATTTAATTTTTTATAACACTTGAAATAGCGGCTGAAGGACTTCCGTTCCAAAAGCCGTTCAAAATTAATAAAAACTGTTACATAATTAAAAATAGCCATTATAAAGGCCGCTCCAATAAAATAATTTTCTTGTAGTGTAATTTTCATAGGTCTAAAATTAGTGATAGAAGACAAATAAAATGGGATGAAATAGAATTTCCTGAAAATTAGATAATAGATTTTATAAATAAATTTTATAAGTAAACAAACAAAGTTTATAAAAAATAATTCTATGAAATAAGAACTCAACCTAATAATATCGCTAAAGGAGTTTATATAAACACTCCAGAATAAATGAAGAATTAATTTTTGAGACAGATTTTAGAAAGTTGCTTTCATCTCTTAGTTTGTAACCAAATATTTTAGAAAATATTTAAATATCCGAGAAATAAAGTGTTTTTTGGATAATGCTAAAGTGGTTAATAATAAAATTCCCCTCTCAACAATCTTTTAAAATAAATTCAAACGAAATAGAGATAAATTTCAAAGTATATTCGAAATTAATTGAAGGTGACACTTTGATGATCATAATGGCCCAAATAAATGAGTTATTAAAAGAATAAAATTATACTTAAATATTATAGGGAAATAAATTATGAAATTAAATAATAAAATTGATAAAAATTGTTAATTCGTGAAGGAATAAGCAAAGGAATACAACCATGAACCACCTAATAGGTTTTAATTTAAAATCAATAAAGGAATTACAAAATTACTTGGTTAAAAATTTAAATATTTGAAATTAAATACTCTAAACAATGAGATAAATTTTGATAACTATAAAGAAAATATTTCAAAAGCAATAAATAATCTGGAAGAATTTGCTAGAAAATCAGTACAAACAAAATTTTATTACCCTAGGCCTAGACCTCAAGATGTTCATTATGAGGAACAAGAAATAACTGTTGGAAATAATTATAATGAAAAATAATATATAAATGGAATATAGATAGGTTTATGGAAGACAAATTTATAATATTATACATAGGATGATCATAATTCTAACAAAGCCATTGCGAAAATGATAATAACAGATTTTGCTGGCCAATTAAAAGGTTGGTGGGAAAATTACCTCAGTCAAGTAGGTGAAGACGAAATTTTAAATATAATAAAAATTGAAAATAATATTCAAGAAGAAAGAGCAGTATAAACGTTTCATATAAATATTGTTGAACAATTTACAGGAAGATTATTAGACAATAGTGAACACGTTAGGCCCTTATTACAAAATTTAAAATGCAAAACTCTGCACCTCATTTAGGTGGTATAAAGATGTTTTCCTCAGTAGAGTAATGGAATCAGAGTCTAACGATGTTCATTGAAAGTCTAAATTCATAGATGGTCTTCCTTCTTTATTTGCAGAAAGACTTAGAAATACTCTTAGAAAAGGAGAAAATGCAAATTAATTATAATCAGTATATATACTTATATAATGAAATTAAATTTAATTAAAAAAATTTGTGCCCAATTTGGAATAGAAATGAAACCATTCGATAAGCATAAAATCCCAAAATATAAAACTCCGAAAGCTAGAGAAATATATAAAAAGAAAAAAAAATAAGAAACAAAAATAATACGGAGAAAAATTTAACCAGAGAAAATGAGTGGAAAGCTAAGAATAATAAATATAAAAAAGTAAGATGATGTTACGTATGTGGAGAAACAGACCATCTAGCAAGTAAATGCAAAAATAAAAGAATCAAGAAATTGAAAAAAAGAATTAGTAATCTTAACCTCGAAGAAAAAAATAAAGAAAATATAATAAGTACAATATCTATTGAAGAAAAAATAGAATATTCTCAATTCGAAGCAGAGTCTGAAGAATTAGATCGGTTAAAAAATATAGAATTTTTTTTGAATATTCAACTTCTTTTGAATTAGAAGGAGAAGAACCCTCTTGCTCTTAAACAAGAAAGCATTGAAGAAAATTCTAATCAGGAATTTTATGAATTAAAAAAAAAAAGTTTTGACACTTATATTGGAATGACCTTGTTAAATATAGGGACGGTCATTTCCAAAGCTATCTAAACCACGTCGTTCTACTTAGAAATAGTTGAGGAACGATTTATTTATAAATGATCATTCCTAAACCATTTCAAAATTTAATATATATTTTATAGCAGATTTTTTCTTACCTCCTACCCTCTCTCTCTCTATTGTGTTGCTTCGCTTTCCTCCTGCTGCCGCCGTTCGCCGTCCACCATCCCTCTATCTCCCTCTTCCGCCATTCGTCGTCCCTCTTCGACGGTGGTGAGTTTTCTCTTTTTTTTTGATTTATTTTTATTCTTAATAATTTTGAAAATATTTTCAGAAATAGTTTTTGTGTAATATTTGTGCAATTTTAGAAAATAGGTTCTGTAATTTTTGTGAAATTTATTGTATAATTGTGAAATTTCTGCTATTCTTGTGTATTTTTAACAAAAATATTATTTACATATAATATCAATAATCACAAAATTAGGCCAATATTTTCAATAATAATATTATTTACATAATAATGTCAATAACTATAAAATTAGACTGATATTCTCAATAATAATATTATTTACATAATGATATCAATAATGAAAAAATTAGGCTATTATTTTCAATAATAACATTATTTACAGAATAATATCGATAATAAAAAAATTAGACTAATATTCCCAATAATAATATTATTTACATAATAATATCAATAACCATAATATATCCTATTATATACAAGTTTAAAAAATAATTAATAATTAAAATAAAACTTGATTGGGATAATATTCTATTATTAATAATACCAATTATCACAAATTGATGCGCGTGTTTCCATATATTATGAAATTAGGATAATTGTTTTCATCAATTATACAAACTAATGCTTATTATGATTTGTATAGATTATGTCTAGTGGTACGTCTCCACTACCACGTGGATGACGTGGTCATGGTCGTGGTTCGGCACTTCCACCAGTGTCATCTGATGCTTCCCATGTTGCGAAAGCAGTCATTTGACTACCCCCACCACTTGAAACAGTTAGACATTCAACTGCCGAGCAGACTCCAGATGATGCTGGACAATCTGCTGCGGCACCACAACTGAGGAGGCCAGACAACCGTCGGCCACACTAGTGGTTGATTCTGTACGTCCGTGGGCTGTTCCACCACCACCAACAGTCTCCTGACCATCAGCGCATATATCAGCCTCGATGATAGGAGGTAAATTTTTTTATGAATATTTTTTAGTATTGTTTTGTCTTGAAAATCACTAATTAACATGTCCTTTCAGGTCTGACCACAAATTCCACGAGCACATCTATGCGGTGGTGCGATGACACTTTCCCCACCCTCGGGGATGTTTGAGGCAGGTGTCGCCAGAGCACCAACAGTTCTGGTTCGAGAGCATGAGGGTAATGTAATTTAAAATAATTTTATATTATCTTATAATCTCAATTTTCTAATGAATTTTACTAATTTTTTTTAAATTTGATATTTTGTAGATGACCTACTGGTGGGATTGTGACGATGAGTTTATGTTTCGGGTTTTCCACATGTGGGCGGGCAAATTCATTTGGAAACGGTTCACCGTTGCCCGGAAGGAGCCGATCAAGCCACTTTGGCTAGCCAACGAGGTATGGCTCTAGCTCCAGGCATACCGAGCCAGCGTAGACTTCAAGGACGAACTTGCGAAGAATAAGGCGAGCTGGGCGGCGAACCTCATGGCGTGCCTCTACTGTGTATCACGTGGGATCTTCCTCTATCAGCATGCTCAAGAAGAAGATGGTAAGTATATTGTTTTTTAATGTTTATCATTGTTTTATAAATATTATGCTAATTGTTATTCTTCTACAGAAGACAGAGCTCAGTCGGTCACTAAAGCAGATGGAATTGTTAGCCAATGCTACAAGAAGAAGGACGATGACAGTTGGAGCAGCCCTAGGACAGTTGAGGTAGCGGTAAGTACAATAATAATTTTATTTTTTAAAAATATTTTTGAGGTAAAGTTTTAATAATTTTGTTTATTTTGCAGGAGACGTTCTAGAAGCTGATGGAGGATCATCAGCCCTAACCCACGGCCGAGAACCATGATACCCCAGTTGAATCAGAGGCTTCGGTGGAGATAACCGAGCACCAGCTGTGGCTGGCTGCAGTAATGGGGCAAGAGCAAGGGCCGTGTATTAGGTCTTGATTTTGAAGCCCACGTCTCTAGCCGGACCTACGCGTCACCATCTCTACCCCACTGCCACCACCACAACCAAACCCGGCCATGGAGGATAGCATGAACTGGCTGGAGATGATGATGATTGACATGATGGTCATAACAAGGAAAATGCAGGCCAGCTTCTCGACCGCGCGACTGTTACAATCGATCGCCTCCATTAGTGCCCCAGCACAGCCTCCGATAGACCCCCTGCCCCGAACGAGGACCGTATGGACATTGCTAATGAGGAGGATTTAGATTAGATTTTATCTTTTTTTGTTTTAATTTTGTAATTGGATAATATTTTTTATTAGTATAATATATTTTCCCTAATTATTCATATTTCATAATGTTTATTACATTCCATTATTTAATAGTTATTCAATTAGTTAAACTCATAAATATAATTAAATTTAATAATTAATTATATAAATTATATTATTTTTTAAAATTTTATCATTAAATAAAAATTAGGGACGATTTCAGTAATTGCAAAGAAAGTGTTACAAATTTCAAAATTACGATCGTTCCAAACGCCATGCTAAAAATCAGTTCTAAATAAGTGTTCCTATAAAAGACCGACTGTTCCTAAATGTATTGCAACTCAAACTAATGCACACACCATATTATGTTCCAAAATATATTCCTAATACAGTTACAAGAGGCTGTTCCAAAGAAAAAAAAAACTACACCTAATACTATTTTAAAAGTTGAGCTTTATACAATTTCAATGACGATTCCTAAATACATCACCAATACAAATAAGTACAGTTCCAAAATTCAACAATGAGTATTACAATAATCATCCCAAAATAGCAGGAATTAAAATACATAACCGTTCCAAACCTTATCCAATGTGTTCCAATCAAAAAAATAAATTCTCATATTCAAATACAGTATTAGAAATGGTATGTATTACAATATCCGTTCCAGTTGGGAAAGGCTCTTTATCAAAATTGTTCCTAAATTTTAGGAACACCATCTATAATGATGGAACGTAAACCATTACAAACTTCGATTTAAATTAATTTTATAAAATTCGAACTGTTCCAAATTTAAAAAAAGACGTTCCTAAAACATCCTCAAATTCCGTATTTTTTGTAGTGTATAACAAATTTTGAGTATTAATTTCTATCTTTATCACTTTTTAAACTATAGGGCTACAAATCCTAGGCATGAATCTGTACTTTTTATGGTTATTGCATTTAATCTGCTTGAAAATGTGTATCTTCTAAGCCTATGGTCACATTGTTGGAAAATGAAAGATTGTGTCGTGGAAAAACCACTGTCTTGAAAGTGAAATTTCGGTACTACCATGGTGAAGATAGTATAAACCGATCACTCCCCAAGGTTAACACAGCTATTACTTTCTTAGACGCGCACTCGTGGAAGAAAGTTTGAAACAACGAACAAAATTAACACTCAAAAGTGAAAGAAGAGGAAAGAGGTAGAAGGGAAGGTACTCTCGATTTTTGGTGTGTGTGAAATGCATAGAGGCTGAGGCTATTTATAAATGTGTAGCTCAGTTGCTTGAAAAAGTTGGACTCTTTACCAACCACAAAAAAATTGCCAACGGATATGTTTAAAATATGGATAAAAAATGAGTAAGAGATTTAGTCATTTCCAACACACATATTATCATTCTTTTATCGTACAATCAAATCAGACTCGGGTCATCCTAAATTTTGCACGAAATATATACTTTGGAGTCTCTAAAAATACTTGGAATGTTTGTGTTTCTTGGTCAGTTTATTTTATGTATGAAAAACAATCAGATGGTTTTCGTATTTGTCTGTTGTTGCATATCATTGTTGATTTCAGGGGGATAAATATCTTGAGTTGAAATGTTGTACGATGAATCTTTGTATTATTTAAATTGTGTCATCTTTTTACTTCCACAAATCATCTTTTGTTGCTATTGTGCTTTTGATACATTTTTATCTATTTTTGTTTTAATAGTTTGATACATACTGAAACATACTTTTTAAAATTTGATATTTTTGATAGTCTTAAAGTAATAAAATTTTATTATTCTGACTCGAGGTGTTTGATGAATTGTGTCAGGAAAAGTAGTTTTAACAAGTGTATATTCAAATCATAACTTGATGTTGGAGAAAATTGATTTTTGACGTGGTTTCATCCGCATTTGATGAGGAGGATCAAGGAGCCGTGCCATTCAACTTGCATTAAGTATTTATCTGGATTTGCTTCGGTCATGCAAATAAGTTTGATTACCAACATAGTTACTTATTCGCATTTAATCTACTAAGAATAGTAAATACGTAAATTTTATTGATATTTTCAATATGAACTTTTTGAAACAAAAATCATCTGTTACATGAAAAATTTTCTTATTGAAGTTTTTTATGTGATATACAATGTGTCTGTATGTTGAGTTGTCTATTTTTTTTGACAAATTTCTCATAAGTATCAACACTATAAACAAGTTTCAATAGAAATCTATACCTCTCTAATATTTTTTTTTTCTTTTGGCTTTCATTTATGAATAAAATTACTAAATTACTTGCTTTGAAATGCAAATTATAGAGATTTTTGTAATAAAGTTGGCAAAAAATAAAGAAATATGTTTATCTTTTATTCTTTTCTTTTACTTTTTAGTACTTTTATATTGAACTATATAAAATAAAATATCTCAGCAGCTTATAAAAGAGCAGCATATTATCCCAGATTGGATCTTATCGTGACTTGACATGAGATCCTCGAGACGAGACTCTTCGTCAAGCTATAAAACAATCGGGTGATGAGCAAGAAAACAAAACACACGCTACTCTCAATTGCTACCTTACCTCAGCGCTTACGATCCATTACTATTATATTGTCTGAAAAGCATAAGAACGACACACACACACACACACACACACATATATGTATATATATTAATCTGACTGAATGAAGAGTGACAGACTGCATATGAAATGGAGATCTTCATCTCCTTGTGCTGGCCGGTTCTGATTCTCCTAATCTTCTTGATTTTAAAGCATTTGAACACACGTAAACATAGGAACTTGCCACCAAATCCGCCTTCTCTACCGATACTCGGCCACCTCCACCTCGTCAAAACTGCGCCCCACCGTGCTCTCCAAGCTCTATCCAACAAGTATGGTCCGATTCTGTATCTTCGGTTCGGCTGCCTTCCAATTCTCCTCGTTTCCTCTCCCTCGGCAGCCGAAGAATGTTTCTCCAAGAACGATGTCATCTTCGCCAACCGGCCTGAATCCATTGCCAACAAAATTCTTGGGTACAATTGCACCACCATTGGATTCTCTCCTTATGGAAACCATTGGAGGAACCTACGGCGTCTGACAACCATCCAGGTCTTTTCCTCCGCCAGTCTCCAGTATTCTGCAGCTACTCGAGGTGAAGAAACTCGTTTCCTGGTGCGAAAATTGTTCCAGGGCTCTGACCCCACGGCTTGGAAGAAAGTGAATCTGAATGCTTTGTTTTTTGAATTGGTTTATAATGTGGTCATGGTGATGGTTGCTGGAAAACGTGGATCCGTGATGACCAACATATTCGGGCCAATGAAGATGCTTGATATCTGCGATTACATTCCTTTGTTGAGGTGGGTGGGGTTCAAAGGGATGGAGCGCAACATGGTGAATTTGCAGAAAATAAGAGATGTTTTCTTGCAGCGTTTGATTGATGAAGGCCGGAAGCAGATTGGTGATTCTTCATCCGTTGAGGGAAAAAAGACATTTGTTCAAGCATTATTATCTTTGCAACAAGCTGAACCCGAATATTATACAGATGAAATTCTCAAGGGACTCATTCTGGTGAGCCTTTATGTTTTAATTTTGGAAACTTACCATTTTCAGATAGCACAGTATGGCTTCTGATTCTATACGATGAAAATTAAACTATATGATTTAACAGTGAATTGTTCTAATCCGTGACATGTGGTTGTAGCCAATGTTTACTGCTGGAACACACACTACAGCTATCACAATGGAGTGGGCAATGTCACTTCTTCTGAATCACCCGAACGAGCTAGGAAAGGTGAGGGAGGAGATCGACAGTATTGTCGCGCCCGGAAAATTGCTTGACGATTCAGATCTCCAGAAACTACCATATTTACGCTGCGTAATCAACGAAACACTGAGGTTGTATCCTGTCGGGCCCCTTCTCGTTCCACATTTATCATCTAAAGATTGCACTGTAGGGGGCTTCGACGTTCCGGCAGGTACAACATTGCTAGTAAATGCCTGGGCCATTCAGAGAGACCCTAAATTGTGGGAGGAGCCCGGAGCGTTCAAGCCTGAGAGGTTCAGAGGATTTGATGGGGGATATGATGGGTTTAAATTTTTACCATTTGGGATTGGGAGAAGGGCATGTCCTGGTTCTGGTATGGCTATGAGGTTGATGGGGTTGGCATTAGGCACTTTTATTCAGTGCTTTGAGTGGAAAAGGGAAGGCCACAACTTGGTGGATTTGGATGAGTTTACAGGCATAACCTTGTCGAAGGTGAAGCCGTTGGAGGCCTTGTATCGGCCACATTCGTCCGTGACGAGTCTCTTGTCTCAGCTTTAGGTATTCACCGGTTGTGAGCAAGTAATGAAATACTCTGGAGAGGTGGATGGCCAATCTGTCACTACTTGTGTAATTTACTAGTTCTAGCTACACTAGATTAGTTTGTAATTATGCATGTTTTTCTAGTTATTTTTCTCTCAGTTGTTTCTAACTGATGCAGCAATGTGGGAAACATGTTGGTTAATATTCCTGGCAGTGATTTCGTCATATTTGCAAACATGAGCAGTACTGTTTCAGTTCATACTACTGGAACTCTTGGTTAGGCCGTTGTTATATTTATTCATTTATGCATATCAATGTTTTCAGCCTGTCATATTGTTATTACATAAATAGCATTTTTTATTTCGTAACTTAGGGTCTCACTTGTAGTCCCATAATTTTAAAAACATTTATAGTTTTAGTCCCATAACTCATTTCCGTTAGATGTTTAACAATAAATGCCATGTGGCAATTAAGTGCATGAGACCAAAGTTACTATTTTTCTAAAGTTATCGAATCAAAAGTGTGAATTGCGTAGCATATGAACCAAAAGTGAAAAGACTCAAACGGCCACGTGGTATTATCCGTTAAAATATATAACGAGAAATGTGTCATTTGACCAATAGTGCTACTTTTTAGGAGTTAGCGGACCAAAAGTGAAAATCCTGTAATCAATGAGACCAGAAGTAGTGATGCTCTAAATTACGCTATTTCCCCCTATATTATCCAATAGGAATGCAAGATTTATTCATAATTTTTGAAGAGCTAGGCTACTGATCATCCAAATTGAGTCCTTAATGATGGAAATATTTTGAGAAATAGACTTGCAAGATTTGCCAATGTGGTTTGGTTGCTAAGGTGGTCTCTTATAAATGGACCTCAAACAGAAGCCTTGAAGAATGAAGTTAGTTCACATCATCAGGATGGTGAAGTGGGGCTGGAAGGAGTAAAAGGTACGGTCACAAACAAAATAATGGACTGAAGTTTGTAAAGGAGAAATCTAGAATTTCAAGCACTTGAGAAATCTGCCAACTAAAAACTCCTTCACACTTGTAGTAGTTTGTGAAGGAGAAAGCCAAACCTCATTGTTTTCAAATGCTTTCATCAAGAATCGCCCATGCTTCATCAAATCTAACGCCCATTAGCATAACGTGCGTCGAGCATTACTGGTTCCGAACAAGAAACTCTGGTGACGCCCCTGCAGGCTTTCCCAGCAGCAGTCAATGCCGGCTGCTGAAGGCCGAACCTTTAATTAGCTTCTCTGCGAGTATATATGAATCCTGCTTCAAGTCTCACAAGATTTTCAATATGCTCTCCCCTTGCCAAAAGTTTTCAGAAATTCGTTGTCAGTTGTACTTGTTTGCTGTTGCTTACTTAACCTCACACACCAAGTCTATCCCTAGGACGGGTTTAAGTGTATAATAATACTTTTGATGGAAGAGAAGAGGAGGAAAACTTGGGATTTTCGTACTCGTAATTGTGCCTCATTATTCCCTTGAATATCATTAGATTACACGCTTTTATAGGCCTAAATCGCATAAAAATTCGTACACAAATAAATGCAAAAATAGAGTTCTAAACATCATTTTTCTATTCTGGCAGTCCATGGCCTAAAGGTCATAACTTTCTGCAAAATTTTTCAATATACTTGAAGAAATTTGGACCATTTGAAATTAGACTCAAAGAGCTTTAATTTCATATAAAATTTACCCAAAATTACAACCATTCGACTTCTAAAAATGCATCTAAAAGTCGGTAAAAACTATGACTGCTAAAAATGAGAAGACAAGTTTATATCTTTTTGAAATTCTCAACCCCTTAAACTTGACCTCTGGACAACTCCAATCCAGTAAGCCGTTGGAATATGTCTATATGAAGAATGTTCTTATGTTTCAAAACGGTATGCCTTTTCTCTCCAATCATTTTCAGCAGATAAAAACCAAAGTGGTATATAGCTTTCCCAAAATTATTTGTTTGATTGTTTGAACAATTATTTGTTTATTCTTATGCAGTGCATATGGTTCATCTTCAATACAACCAAGTTTTTGCAGCAGATGTCGTATTGGAATTTCCAACTGATGCAAAAACTACCAAATACATTCAATAAGACAGCTTTGTTTATACTCTTTTTTTTTTTTTTTGTTCTTTTTTCCTAACTCCAGCATTACACTTATAGTTCAGGATCAATTATATAATAAATTCGATACACTTATTATGTGATTGGTATATTACACTTGCTTTGTAGTTAATTGAACCTTTGAGTGCGGTTTGAACTATTGATTTACGTAATTGGAAGTAACCAATTAGGTTTAGGACGAAACCTAAAACCGATCACTGATCCAATTTGAGTACCTCTACAGGATAGACCTCAATAGAATATTGAAGAGTAACGGCAGCAAGTGATTGAGTTCAGTAGTTCCTCATATAAAATTATTGACTCTAGAGATATAGTAATATGGAGAAAACAAAATTGCTTCAAGCACCGACAGAATCGGAAGCGCCCCTTCTTTCAAAGAGAAGAGGACGGATTATTCATATTTCATTTGATGGGCAGAAGCGAATTGTGTAAAGAATTTTGTTCTAGCAATCTAATAACTAATACGTATTATTTATTCTCTTGGGAAATGATTATTTATATTTATTTCCCTCTTTATTTCAAATAATTTTTTATTCATGTATGGGAATCTTCATTTATTTAAAAAACTATGCACATGGAACGAATTTCGATGCCTTTAGTTATATAAATGGGATAAATTACATGCAACCCCCTATATTTTATCCTAATTAGAATTACAACCTTCTCTACCGAAAAACTACATACTAATATCCTTGGTATTAATATCTATCCAATGGTAGAGCCCTCCGCCCCTCCGTTGGGGTTCAGTTAAAAAATATGATCAACTTCCTATAGTGTCCTTTAATTGTAGTATTGGAAATGAATTTTAACTTATATTTTTTTGCCATTTGTGTGGACGGAAATGACCTTTGAATTTAATTAAATGCCATTTCAGTATCCTAGGAGGTAATTGTTATATTTAAAATTTATAAGGGGTTAAAAAGTCGAAAGTTGCCGAGGAATGAGAGATGTGGGTACCACAAATAAGGAAGAAAATTACAATCATAATTATAGAATCACATACTTAATCCAAGTAATTTAAGTTTTATTTGAAATTAACACTAAAAATTATATCAACTTTTTCCAATTACTTTTAGTTGATAAAAGACTTTTTTAGTCGGAAAAGAATATTTTATTTTATATGATTAAGGGTAAAATAGTCATTTGAATTTTTAAAGTCGTTTTTAAAAGACAACAAACGTAATATTGATATTTCTATATCACCATCTAAGAAATGTACAATTATATTATTATAAAGGTAAGGTAGTAGTTATGATTAAGGAAAAATGCAAGCAATCCTTTATGATATTGCAAATGAGCAAATTATTTTCTTATAAAAAAAAAGTGTTAATTCACCCCATGTTTTTTAAAATGAGTATTTTATCCCTCTATGATTTTTAAAATGAAGCAATTTACCTTTTTGTAATTACCTCGATAGACAGGGAGGTAAATTGCCTTATTTTAAAAAATATAGGAAGTAAATTATTATTTTTCTTTTATTGGGGGACAATTTGCTCATTTGTAATACCGCAAAAGGAGGTAAATTTTTTTATTTTTTTAACACAAAAAGATAAATTATTATTTATTATTAGATAAGGAGAAAATTTATTCATTTTGAATATTAGAGTAATAAATTGCATTAAACCATTATAATTAAGTAAAACTACAAATTAAGCAAGTACACGCGATTTTCCCTATAAATGATCCCCAACCCAACGCTTCACTAATTGTCCATGGATTCTCATACATGCACCAAAGAATGCCTCAAGAACAAATCCCTGAAATTCGTATCCTACCAACATCCACAATCGGCTAATTGCATTTTACGAAAATGGTTAATCTAACGTAAATTACAATGTCTTTTGACTTGTAGTTAGGACTAAATCTTGAGCCGTAAACTAAAAGGATCAAAATTGTAAATAGACTAAGTTATGGGATGTAAATTGTAATAATTTTTATTTATGAAATTAAATTTGTTGAGCCGTAAAATAATGGGACCAAAATCACAAATGGACTAAATTATGAAAAGTAAATTACAATTTTTTCCTAAAAAACTTATTAATTGTTGAAAATAAGTTAAACAAAAAATTATTAAAAAACGGAAAGAAGAAGTAGAGATCAAGAAGCAACTATTCAAGTAGAATATGAAAGCAAAATTAAGTGGTGTAAAATATAAATGAACAGAATACCCAAAATGGGGAATATTATATTTTTTATCTCTAAACAATGCCACTAGGATTTAAATATTTTAAATGTAAGGATTTTAAATTTTTCTATTTTGATTTTGAACTAAATTTTGATAAATATGGATGAATTTCAAATTTCTCTCAAATGG
Source organism: Sesamum indicum (assembly GCF_026168435.1). Lineage (NCBI taxonomy): Eukaryota > Viridiplantae > Streptophyta > Magnoliopsida > Lamiales > Pedaliaceae > Sesamum > Sesamum indicum. The sequence continues at coordinate 12,023,351 of NC_142658.1, read as the reverse complement.
AGTTATTTGAAATCATTTCTCCAAATCCTTCATTAAAATCCAAACTCATCAATCCAAATACACGCAAAATAATTTTGATTTCTTTGTTCCATAAGTTACGTTTTCGGTCCTTAGACCTGCCAATTTTGATCAGAGCTAGTGTCAATTATTATGTTTCCATCAAACAGATGTGAAAAAGAGGGAAAATAAGTTTGATTTCGAACCCAAAATTAATTATATATTGTTTGTAACGAATTTGGTGCGAAAATCAAGCCTATTTTCTCTCTTTGTCATGTCCACGCGCCCCTCACGCATGCATTTTCATTAGTGTGCAATGGAGACATAACGGTCGGAACCAACTCTATTTAAATGTCCCAAAAGGAGATTTTACGCAGAGGTTCACTCTAAAATTACTGCATTACTGGCCATCATCAGATACTATATTTTGCTTTCTTGAGCATAATTCTTGTCCATCTACACCTCACAATTCACATGAATGTGTGTAAATTTTGCTCAGCAGTTACAGGAAATTAGGCTTCGTTGTTTATTGTGACCAACAGTTTGCTTACACAACTTACAGTTCAGCAGCAGCTAATTAGAGAAAAAAGTGATTGGTGAAGTAACGACACGACTGAATCGATCAGTGTTTATCATTTAAGTACTCCATAAAAGCAAGTGAAGAAGCTCATCGACAGCATTATTGGGAAATCGATCTGATCAATCCTTGTACGTTTTATGTCAACTAAGAGACATCGTTAACGTTGTATAGAGAATTGGACTCTACACTACAGAAATCAGAGAATTCAGAATTTGAACATGGGAATAGTAAAAAGTGTTCTGAGCACTCAATCAACTGAATTAAGTTCTTCAGTTAATCCTCCCAAGAATTCGTCTGCAGCCTGAATTATTGCAATTGAATTTGTACAGCTTCTGCTGCCTCTCCGTCTATAATCTGATTGCCATGTCTCCTCTGAACCATTTCCCTGCGAGAAATTTCAAAAAACACGAAAGGATAATCGTAAGGAGAGACCGTGCTAAGACCAAATTAATGAACATGGTTCTCCTGAAGGCGTACTTCTTGAAGTTCACCATTCCATTTTGGACAATATGCTGCCTGTCGTCAACTCGGATCTGCAAAACACAGCACGCGATCAAGAAACATGAAAAATAGCACAGTGGGAAGCTTTGAAGAGGAACACAACTCTTAGAATCTTACATATTTATAGCCCAACACTTCACGACATCTTACGCAGGAGATATCCAAAACTTTGTGAGAACCAACCTGCCAATCGCGATCATCATCGTCGACCACCACGTTGATGCTGCGTATGTACATGAATCAGACAGTTAAACACTAAAGTTGTATGTCAACTTCACATGGGCTTGTGCATGGGAAAATCTTGAGCCATTGAGGCGTGAGCATGTTCTCAACTGAGGTTTATGTATACTTTAGAATAATTTACGATGGACATATTAGTTTCCTTTTATTGTAATAACTTGTGATGAAAATGAATAGTATATACACAATCAAGATCTTACATCTTACGGTCACGGAAGACAAGGCATTCACCTCCGTCATCCTGCATACCAAACCGAATATCACTAAATTGCACATTCAGAAACACAATACACATTTACATCAAGAAATGCCTCAAGAACAAATGATGTCGTTGTGACGAAACAATAATCAGATCAAGAATTAAATCCCTCAAGAACAGCTGATTGCTGAATATTTCAAGATCATGCAACAGAAAATTGTTCAAGTCTTGAACACTGAAGCTACAGAGATTGGAGATGACACAGAAGTAGGGGACTTTACTGGGGACATGCAGTGGAAGTCTTGTGGTAAGGCAAGAGGGGCTTCGCATTCCTTGCACATCAGGTATTCAGGGTTTCGCTGATTGAATTTCCTGAAGATTATCCTTCCCATTGGCAGATATTCCAAGATTCTGAACTGTTCTTGAAAGTAATGATTGCTGATTGATCTCTAAAATGTGGGGAAATGTTCAAGAAAATGGAAGTTTGAAAATCACTGCATGCAGAGAGGAAAATGAAATGCGTTGATGAAGAAATTGTTGGGTTGGGAGGAAGGCAGAAGGATATGTGGTTGAGTGGAAGCAGTGGTAGCATTTATATATATAGAGGGAGAGAGATAAGAGTTTTGCTTAAAATTAACTGTCATAACTGTCATATACACTACCTTATTATCTGATGGACTGTGGTAGTATGATAGTAATATTCTGTTGTTTGTCACTCATTTTGCTAAAGAACTTCTCAGTGAGGCCCTTAAATATGCTCATTTTGGTTCTAAATTAATAATTCCAGATTACAATATTAGTTTCCATAGGGGAAAAATATTATTTTAGTTCGCTAAGTATGTTTAATTTTAATTTTAGTCCGATAACTATGTCAATTTGTATTTAGATCCATTAACTTACAAAATTGCTTACTTTTAGTCGTCTGGCAGATTTTCGGACAATTTTACCCCTATGCAACTTTTAAAAGGCAGGTTTAGTCCATATGCACTCTATAGAGGACTAAAAGTAAGCAATTTCGTAAGTTATTGGACCTAAACAACAATGGATATAGTTATCGGACTAAAAATAAAATTAGGCATACTTAGTGGACTAAAATAATAATTTTCCGTTTTCAGAGTGTTATTCTATAAGATTTTCGACATTTTCTGTCAAGTGTTCATCAAATCTAAGAACATCACGTTTTTTAAATATGATGCAATTGAGGAGGGTAAAAGACCAAGTCATAAAAAAATTAATAAATAATACAGTTTGAGGATCAAAATTGACACCTGTGATTGTTTGAGGACCAAAGTTGAATTAAGGTTAAATTTTGAGAACGAAAAGTGTAATTCTCCTATTTTTTTGCCTCCTCAACTGCATCACATTAAAACATGACATCTGTAAAGTTTGACGGACACACGGTAAAAAATATCTAAAGTATCTATAGTAAATATAAAAAGAAAATCTCTTTTTGTGTTTTGTGGCATTTTACCAAGATTTACTCTTTATTTTTGCATAATTTCTTTCGAAATTCTTTTCTACAAAGTGAAATTGATAACTTGTGGAGGGTAAAAGTAGAAACTCAACATAATATTAGTAGTTCTCATACCAAATTTAAACTATCAAGTATGCTCTTTTTATCATCCCCACGTTCTCATCTCAATCCTAGAAAAATAAGATAAAATGACAACTATATCCTCTGAAATTTATCATAATTACGAGTATCCCCTATTGTTTGAAATTACAAATACCGCCTCAAATGAAAAATAATCATGTAGCCCCAAGACGGAGATGTGAAAATTACGACATTACCCTTTTGTTTATTTTTTCTTTTTTTTTTTGAAAAAATATAGAAAAATCTCATGAGAATTGGTAAAATAGATAATTCAAAGAGCAGCTCATCCTCGAACAAAATTAAGATTAAACAACTCATGAGTTTCTTTTCGATTTCATTATATCAAAACAAAGGTGCCAAGCAGAGATCTAGTTGGATATTCCAAGAATGATTCATCTCATGATAACAACAAGTTAAACATGCTTCAAATAAGTTTTCACACAATGGTCTTATATCAAAAGCCAAGAAATTAGTGAGCTATTCTCTCAATGCCTTCCGACCTTTCAAGTGTTTATGGCCTATGTGTTTCGCTCAACACTTGCTATGAAAGTGCTTCACCATAGACTTGGTTATACACCACATCTCTATCATTTGTAAATATGCACATATTTAAATCAAGAGGTTTTTAATTTTGGTTGTAATGGGACTTTGATTTAGGGATAGGAATTTTCAGAAAAAATGAGGTCACAATTCAAGTAAACCAGTATAGAGTGCCAAGCATAGATACAAGTTTTTTTAAATTAGTTCGTCTAATGCACCAATTGCTTACTTGAACTATGCTTTACTTTAGAGAGAGTATTTTTTTTTTCTTTTTTCTTCTTTCTTGCCTTTTTTGATTTTCTTTTCTTTGCCATGTTCCTCTCCCCCCACCCCCCCTTTTTTTCTCTGTTTCTTGTTTGCAGGCATTTTTGTCTTTCATTTTTTTTTTGCCATGTTCTTCTCTTTTTCTTTGTTTTCATGCAATAAGACATAGAACAAGATACCATATGACATATTTGCTCACATACTTTTTTAGCACAAAATATGATCACAATAGATAAGACATCCTCGTACTTAGAATACATCTTCTTTTTCTTTTTCTTGATACTCTTCTACTTTCTTGGAAAGGCTAAGCGGAGAAGTTAAACTAATGATGAGATTAGTTCATAGAAATGATTCATGACAAAGAAAAATAAGGTTTTAAAGGCTCAAATGGGTAAATTAAGGAAAAAAATTTATGTAGAAAGGTTGTCGTCCATAAGTTCAGAATCAATTACAACTAGTGACGGCAATTTTTTTGTAGCAGCTTTACAGATACACATGTGTAGTAATGGCTTTTGTAACGAATGCAACTACTACAAATAAATGAAATTTTTATGGCCTCAGAAACGATGTCATCAAATGTTCTCTGTTCCAATCTTGCTATAAAAGCCGTTACTATTGGCCGTTCCAAAAAATTGTTATGAATCCTGCATTTTTTTGTAATGCGTATCTGGACTGATCGTCTAATTGAGTAATTTAATTGAGCAACTTATAGCTGAAGATGGAAAAGTTCCAGTGCCCATCGTGACAATAATTGTGGCTTAGCCTGTTGCAGAAGCCACTAAATGGTTTAACTATTAGTTTGTGGCCTAGTTCTAGCTAATTGAATGCCATATTTCGTCAATAATAATGTCATACGAAACAATCTTGCTTAAACTATAAACAATTGCATAGTAGCATTTTTGTGTATATATATTATTCTTATGTATTAATTTATTAAGAGCTTCTATAATTTTGATTTGTAATATTATCTAATAATTTGTTATGCATATACTTATATATATATATATAATTTTACTATTTTTTGGGAGTTTCTTTAACATTGTATAATATTTTATTTCATATTGCCCAATAATATCACGATGAACCGTAATCATGTGGAACAATGCCTGCCAATATATCGTCAATACTGCGACTTTGAACAATGCCTCATGCATGTATTTTCTTAAGTGCTCGACGGAAGCATAACAGTTGAGACCAACTCTATTTAAATTGGGGATTAAATGAAAAAATGGTCCTCTAACTTTGGGCAAATGGCATTTTAGTCCTTTAGCTTTAAGACAAGCAAATTAGTCCAGTAACTTTTCTAAAAGTCGCAGTTTTGAATGTAACTAGTGGACCATTTTTGCGTTTGACCCAAAATTGGATCAGTTCAAAGACCAAAAATGTAACTAGTGGAATAAGGGCGACCAAAATCGCTTTAGTGATACTGATGATTGACAAAAAATGTAATTGTCCTAGAAGTAGATGTTGCGTACTGAATCAATGGAGTTGAAGTCTTCTGCTAAGCCAATATGAGTTCGACATGATTTAAAATTTTCACCTCATATCTTGTTTCTATTTTTATTTTTTGGTTGCAATGATCACTTATGTGTTTGTTTGCTCATGATAAATCTAGCGGTTCAATCTAAAATTACTGCATTACAGGCCATCATCAGACACTATATTTTGCTTTCTTGAGCATAATTCTTGTCCATCTACACCTCACATTTTACATGAATTTGCTCAACAGTTACAGGAAATTAGGCTTTGTTCCTTATTGTGACTACAAGCAGTAGTTTGCTTAGAGAACTTACATTTCAGCAGCTGCTAATTAGTGAAAAGAGCAGTTGATGAAGTATTCGAACAGTGCAACGACGTCAGTACTGATCCATATGTCTTCAGCACTTGTATTGTTATGCTTGAAAACTCTACAAAAAGTATCCACAAAACTGAATTGATCAGTTTATCATTTATATATATACTCGATAAAACCAAAGAAGAAGCTCATCAACAGCTTTATTGGGAAATCAAAGAGACGGCGTTAATGTTGTATAGAGAAATCAAAGAATTCAGAATTTGAACGTGGGAATAGTAAAAAGTGTTCTCAACACTCAATCTAAGTTCTTCAGTCAATCCTCCCAAGAATTCTTCTACAGCCTGAATCATCGTATGTGAACTTGTACAGCTTCTGGCTCCTCTCCGTCTATAATCTCATCGCCATGTCTCCTCTGAACCATTTCCCTGTCAACAAATTTCAAAAAAATGAAAAAAATAATCGTAAGGAGAGACCGTGCTACGACAAATTTAATAAACATGGTTCTCCTCAAGGCCTACTTCTTAAAGTTCACCATTCCATTTTGGACAAGCTGCTGCCTATCGTCAACTTGGATCTGAAAAACACGTGCAGCACGTGATCAAGAAACATGAAAATAGCACAATGGGAAGCTTTGAAGAGGAGCACAACTCTTAAATCTTACGTATTTATAGCCCAACACTTCACGACATCTTATGCAGGAGACTCTCGCAACTATGTGAGGGAGACGACCAACGCTCCGAAGGCGATCATTATCCTCGTCGGCTTCCACGTTGATGCTGCATACATACATGAATCAGACAGTTAAACATTGAAGTTGTATGTTAACTTCACCTCGGCTTGTGCATGTGAAAATCTTGAGTCATTGAGGCTTGATATGTTATCCACTTGGACATAATAGATTCTTATTAATGCAATATCTTAAGATGATGAAAACGAATAATATATAGACAACATCAAGATCTTACATCATACGGTCAGTAAAGACAAGGCCTTCAGCTCCCTCTTCCTGCATACCAAACCGAATTCACTAAATTGCACATGCAAAAACATAATAAACATTTACATAAAGAAAATTCCTAAAGAACAAATGATCTCGTTGTGACGAAACAATGATCAGATGAAGAACTAAATCCCTCAAGTACAGCTGATTGCTGAATATTTCAAGATCATGCAACAGAAAATTGTTGAAGTCTTGAACACTGAAGCCACAGAGATTGGAAATGACACAGAAGTAGGGGACTTTACTGGGCACTCGCAGTGGAAGTCTTGTGGTAAGGCAAGAGGCGCTTCACATTCCTTGCACATCAGGTATTCAGGGATTCGCTGATTGAATTCCTTGAAGATTATCCTTCCCATTTGCAGATATTCCAAGATTCTCAACTGTTCTTGAAAGTAATGATTGCTGATTGATCTCTAAAATGTGGGGAAAAATTCAAATAAATGGAAGTTTGGAAATCACTGTAGAGAGGAAAAATGAAATGTGCCGATGAAGAAATTGTTGGGTTGGGAGAAAGGCAGAAGGGTTTGCGGTTGAGTGGAAGCAGCAGTAGTATTTATATCTATATATAGAGAAAGACAAGGGTTTTGCTTAAAATTAACTGTCATAACTGTCATATAAACTATCCTATTCTCTCAGGCGTAGGCATGTGCATTTCGATTAATTGAATCGAATTTTTTATTAATGTTTTGAAGAATCGAAAATCGAAATGAAGTGGTTTGGTTTCAATTCGGTGAAAACTGAAAAAATTATTTTTTTAAATAATATATATATATATATATATAATTTTGATATTCTTTTAATTTTATCCAAAAATACAAATACCAAAATATGAAATGTGATGAATTTTTGTAATCCCTAATCCACTTCTTCTCATAAGCGCACCAACTTTTGCAATGAAATTTGAATACTGACTTTCAAAGTTCAACCTCAATACTTGTGTAAAATCACTTTACTACAAACTCAAGCACACAATCAATTAATCAAAAAAAGAAAATAAAATATTTTTATTAGGCATTTTATCAAACACCTTCAAAACAAAAATTTTAAGTCAATTTTTTTTTTTATTTCCTTTTCTTTGTAAGAGAGAAAAAGACCTACCCAATGGAGAAGATTGGTGGAGAGAGCTCTGCCGTCGGCTGGAGAGTGGAGGAGGTCGCGCTTTGCCATTTCTCTTCTCAGTTCTCTCTTTTTCCTTTTGTTTTTGTTCTGCCGTTCTGCTGCATTTCTTCTTTCTTTTCTTTCTCTGACTCTATATTCTATAATAATATATACGGTAATAATATAATATTAATACATAAATATACTATATATAAAATACATTTGATTTAATATAATATTTAAAAATTCAGTTATTCGATTCGATTCGATTACTAAACGGCAACCAAAATCCCAAATCTAAAAAAATGATTTTAAGAAAAAAATGGGAATCGAACTAAAAAATTTGATTCGATCCGATTTAACTGTTTTTTGAAGACCCCTATGAGGGGGTGTGTTAGTATGATTGTAATATGAGACTACTCCTGTACAGACTATTATGCCAGCCAACTCTTTCACTAATGCGTTAAGAGACAGTGGCAAAGCCAGAAAATTGACGTAGTCCTATTAAAATTTAATTTATTTATTTAAATAAATATTGAATTCATCAAAAAATTTAAAATCAAAATATAATTATATAAAGTGTTCGTTTGACATTGTGATTAAGCAAGTCAAACCTACAGATTGAGTATAACTATCTTTTTTGTGTCAATTTTTAGTCCTCTAATTTACAAAATTTATAAAACTAAATCTGGTTAGTTTTTTTTCTGTTTTGGGATCGTTTTGAAAATCTCATAAAACATGAGAATAAATGTGTCAAATTTTCTTAGTTTTAAGACTATTTTGAAAATTTTGCAAAAGAAAGACTAAAAGAATTGAACTCCCTATCTTATGGGAGTAATACGCTCTCAACAGTACAATCACTTCTAAAATCAATTATTCCAAATTAACTGTTTCATAATAAAAAGTTTTATGATTAATTATGCAATCGCCAAACCAAATTATTTCAAATACAATTAATATTAAAATTATGACTTCGCAATCAAAAGGCCACTAAATTCCCGGTACTAGTAATTGTTGTTACAACAATATTTCAAAATTATTTATATAGTAGGAATTCTTGTAATTAGAAACTATTTTTCCATTTTATTTTAAAAAAGTCACAAGAGACATTCAAATTAAACTACTTACTAACTATAATTTATTCATCAACGTCAAGTAATGCTCCATAATACTTGAAGGTAAACTCTGTCCACCAGCGAGCTCGACAGGGCTTAACTTCACCCTTGATCAGAGAGGTTACTGGCCAACATTCAAGTCACTATACTTAGGCAAATCACAAGATTATGCTAGTCACTACCGTCACCTAACATAGTCAAAGTCAAATTCGACGACACTGTTTTTAGTGGAGGCAAAGAGATGGGTATTGCTGTTGTCGCCCGGACCTGAATGGATCAATTTTAGCATGAATTTCGCATAGACTCAGTAGTTCGAAATTTGGAGAAAGATTTTGAAAAGGAAAAATTATTGATATATTGGGAGATTTTTTACTTCAAATATTTTTCATTCATTCATCTATTACTTCAACTTCAAGATTACAAGTATTTATATAGGAGAACAAATATTAAATTAGTAACATATTCCTATGGATAAATATTTGACTTGATAACCTTGAGAATCATATACATGCATAATACTTTGGGAAATTCAAAATTTTTAATTCCAACTCTATTTTGAGACTGCTAAAACTTTTCCGAACATACGACTTTAGCGAAACTATCAGATAACTGTTCATTTGTGTTGGCGAACTCCAAGTAAATTTCTAAATTGTTTACACAATTCCTTATGAAATGATGATGAAGTTCCATGTGCTTCGACCTTGCATGGATAATAGGATTCTTTGTCATTGCAAAAGTATACATATTGTCACACAAAATTTTTGCGGGAGCTTCATATTGTTGTTCAATATCACATAAAATCCTTTTTAAACAATTTGCCTCACAAGCTGCGTTGGTTGCGACAATGGATTCCACTTCTGCTAATGAGAGTGCCATTGATCTTTTTTTTTTTTTAATTCCCACAAAATTATTTTCGTTCCTAAGCAAAACAATAAGCTTGAGGTACTTTTTCGATCATTTATGGATCCAACCCAATCACTATCTATATGTCTAATAAGCTTATTTTCTTTCTATTTGACATATTTTAAGTTTTTTGGTGCCTTCAAGGTAGCGCAAAATTCTCTTAACAACTGAAAATGCAATTTGCTTGGTTCATTCATGAATCTTGATATTGGGCTAGCTAGATATACAATATCAGGCCTCGTGTTAGTCAAGTAAATCAAAGAACATACAAAACTTCGATCTTTGAATCAACGTTAGATGCACTGTCATTTAACTGCATCTTCTCATTGATTGCACGTAGAGTTGAGATTGTAGTTATGCATTTGAAATTTTTTAACACACCTTCAAGATTTTTTTTCTATGAGATAAAAATTTCTCCTTTTGACTAACGGACTTGAATTCCAAGAAAATATTTCATCATTCTTAAGTCATTCATCTCTAATTTTTCCATCATTGCCTTTTTGAACTCTTACACCATGATTGGATTTGTCCTAGCATAAATTAAGTCATCAACGTAAAGACAAAAATAAGAAAATCTTTTGTACCTTCCTTTACGTACAACGATGGCTCATTTTGACTTCTTCCAAATGCATTGGACTGAAAGTATCTATCAATCTTGATGTTTTGACCTCGAGGTGTTTGTTTGAGTCCGCATGATTCTTTTCTGAGGCGATAAACTTTTTTTCTTTTCCTTAAACGATATAAACTATTAGCTGCTCCACGTACACTTCTTCTTCTAATTTGCCATTGAGAAAAGCTAGTTTCACATCCAACTGATAAATTGATAATCCCAATTGAGCATATATAGCAAGAACAATACATATTGTCTCTCAAATGGATCATAAGTGATGCCCCATTATATTTACCTTAAAAGCCCAAGAGCAAGGAGGGCAGCTACCAGTCTACCAGGCATAGCCCATTCGGCCCAGAGCAAGACGCTTTACATATTTCTATTGACCTGGCAAGCCCAAAAATAAAGCCCATTCGAGCAAGCTTAGCCATAGTACAAGGCATCCTCGTCTTATAGGTGAATGACACTTAGAGATATATCATAGTTAAAACCTTCATATAACTCTAAGAGGCCTGATTGGGATTGACTCTTTAGTTATCAATTAACTGTAGCCCTATATATCCGAATATATTGGGCAATGCTTGGTCATGTGGTCATATCTTTATCTAGATAAGTCCAAATCACATGATTTTCTTTTGTTACAAATCTAACAAGCGCAGTTATCCAATTGTTATAAATTTAGGCATGGTGCAGTCATTTTGGTAATTCAGGCTATAACACTCAAATTCTTATTCTCTCTCATTTTTTAAGTTATTTTCATAATATTGTTTGCACTCCATACTATTTTCTTCACTTCAACATTATTTTCCATCATTATTCTCATTTTGATTTGAGTTTTTCGTTCATTTTTTTAGTAAAAACGTTATTAACTTATATACCAGAGTGCTTAACTTTGTTTTGCTAGGTTACTCCCCTAGTAATTTTAAAATTTTCGTGAAAGTCCTTCAACTATTGGGGTATTGTTGAAATTCGATATGGAACATTAGCGTTGGCTGTAGGAACTTTGGAGTTTTATCGTCTTGTGATATAGTTCTCATATATATTTCATTATTATAAAAAATATATGATAGTAAATCAACTATAATAATTATATTCAAGGTAAATGACAATGAACTCATATGAAATTTGTCATAATTATAAATACATTATTTTAAAATTCATAAATATATTTTGAAATTAATGAACATCTAACAAATACCCTCCTATAATGGGTATTTATCCTTATATTTTATATTCCTACTAAGTTCTGCTGACATAAGGGAGCCCAAGTTCAGCCCACATATTATGAAGGGAAAAATTAAAATAATTAACTAAGGTAACGGAAGAAGACTAATGAAACCAAGATCAAATTGGAAAATTCCTATTCAACGGTCTTATAGAATTAAAAACAAACCATAGAACAATTTCCGCATCTTCATCTTTTTCTTCTTATGTTCAAATTTCAAAAGCATTATTAGATGTCTAATTAGTGCTCCTCTGTAATTCTCATTTATGGTCATTATTAGACCTTAAACCACCACTTTTACTACACTAATATAAATTCATCAACTCAACACTCTTTCCACGCAGTGATACCAGTAAAGAAGATCACACTACATACACTTTTGTCTCTCTTCTTTCCCAATATCCTATTACATGTCACCAGTAATCAACACTGATGATCTCAACAGGATTTTCAAGAAGGTTTAGCCATTCTACTTTCACAATAAGTCAAATGAGAACTCAATAGCTTTGATCTAGTTTTGATCAAGCAACTATGTTTGCTGCTCTCAATCTGTTGCTAGTCGAGCAGCTTAGAAAATTTATAATGTAGACTGTCTACATAGCTCTCTAAAGCTCTTAAGCTAATGGAGCTAGACAACCTTTCTAGTAGGAGAAAAGCGAAACATCTGGTGAGCAAGGAACTAACAAGCAAATTCCAACTAGTCTTCAGTAGGATAGCCCTGCACCGGCTAGCAACGAAAGACATCTTAAGAGCTGGCACTCTCTCACGAAGAGAATATAATAGATTTTCCATTCCTCCTCATCCTCTACTTGCTGTAAAAATCTAGAGCTATGGTCTTTGTGTTAGTTAGTTTGCACCTAACTCCTTTATGTGCTTTCAGGGATGGTGACGTCTCTTTTCAGGGCAAGGGTTTCTCCTAACTCTAGGAGGCTTCCATTCCTTGTGAAATGTTCATGGAGTGGCTGAGTTATCTTTCTCTATCAACGATGTGCAGCATTTATATTATTATTCCCCACATGCATATCAGTTCTTGAACAGGTTTATTTCTTGTAAGGGTCCTAGGAAAGAAAAAAATTTCAATGTCTAAGATGATAGTTGGGGCTTAGCCTCAGAGTAGGGTAGTTTACCTATCTAGATTATTGACTGCCATCATCTGGTGATACCCCTAGTGGGTTTTATGTCAGTAGGGTTATTTAGCTACATGGTTTCCGTTGAGAAATACTTTTCGTTCCGTATTTATCGAAAATTTTCCGCGATGCTTGAAGTGTATGTTTCATATATCTTGTTTAAAACCATTGGGATTTGATTTTTCATTCTATTAATTTATCCCTTATTTTTAGGTAAAAGGCTTGAGATCAAGGTTGTGTGCGCGAGAAAGGCAGTCACAAGGGAGCAAAAGAGGCTCGAAAAAGAGTTAGCCCAACAACAAGTGGGCGGCAACAAAGCTATGGTGGCTTAGAGGAGCTCTACTGGAGACGAATGCTCTAGCCCTCTTCCCACTGCACAAGTGGTCCGTTCTTATCCTCCACATATCAGACCACGAGGAGTTGCACCTGGTGCATGAGGTGACACATGTGTTGTAAGGGCAAATCTAGCGAATAGGGTGCAGTCATACTGGGACCCCATTCAAAGTGTTGTGAGCAAAAATAACTTAAATCAGGCTGTTGAGCTTTTGGAAGAGTAAAAGGATGAGCTATTGGCTATGAACATGGCTTGGGTATATACTATGCTCTTTCACTTTACTTATGTACTGTACTCGATTTTACAGACTTAGTTTTTTTTCTCTTGCAGGCTATTGTTGTGAGCACGACGGTGAAGAACCAACATGCAACAAGGTTGGGAGAGTTGAGGTGCTTGGAAGCTACTTTGATGCAACATAAGGACGACTTCTCCTAACTAAAGAGGGAGAGGGATGAGGTTTTTGGATAGCACCTCTACTTGGGAGTGTCGGTTTGAGTGGGAAGCGTCCACGGGGAGGAACTCTTTAGCCTCTTCATTTGGTGTTGCTTTCATTACCAAGACCAAAGAGGAAGCAATTTTTGAGTTCTAGGTCTCCAACGAGTTTGAGAATATTCTAACCGATAGGACTACTCTACAACATTCATAAGTGTTGTCAAGTCCTCATTTAGGCCCTTAGTGTGAAGGATCAATTCACCAAAGAGGACATCGGTCTTTTCAATCCCAAGGAGCCGGAAGATGTAGATCTCGAGCATGATACATCCCTTTTGACCTTGAGGAAAATGGGGAGCATAACTATTTTTCTTTATGATGGAGATTCGATTTGTTTCTAGGTTGCAAGTTGATGATTTTGGCTTGATTAAAAACTTGTGTATTTTGGACAACTTTTTTTGGCTTATGTAGTCGAATGATTTGGCATATAATCGATAGTATTTAGTACTTTGGATAGCTTTCGTCCGACGTTTTAGTCGGATGTTTCAACATGTAATTTACAGTATTTAGTATGGATGGTTTTTCATTCGACTTTTTAGTCGTTTTGGCATGTAATCAACAACATTTACTCCTGCAAATGGTTTTCATCTGACTTTTTAGTCAAATGTTGTGGCATGCAATTAACAATATTTAGTAATTTATTGGTTTTTATCCAACTTTTTAGTTTGGATGTTTTGACATGTAACAATATTTAGTACTTCGGATGGTTTTTGTTCGACTTGAGTTGGACGGGAATTTCAAGAAAGTTTCAACTATGGGTTCTCAGTTCAATGGTGATTTTTGCCTCTAGGAAAACGGCAATTTTTGCCTCTAGGGTCCTTTTGAAACATAAAAAATCTCTACATCTAATTTGATTTCGTTCGATGAGGCAACGACAAGAAAAGTAACTTTATTACTAAGAGTTTACATTACAATATCTTAGGGGAAATAAAAAGGGGAGAATGATATATTGAGCTCCTACTCGAGCTTTCTCCTATTACAAGTGAATAGTCAAAAAGGAATTTTTTCTATTGTGCGAACTTATGGTTACTCTTCTTGACAAGGGAGTCTTTTTTTGCTAGTTCCCCTAAGTTCACAAGATGATTTCTACTGTAGGAAGATTATCATTATGGGAAGTGTTGATGCTAACTCTCTAGGTGGCTCACTCACCCTTTAGTCAAATTAGCATCCTCATGCATATTGATTGATGTAGTCCTTCAAGTGTCCCCAATAAATAAGTTTCTCTATCTCTTTTTAGAGGTGATGACATTCGTCAGTTGTATGCCCCTTATCATGGTAGAAATGACATACTTTTCGTATGTTTGCCTCCTTGGATTGTCCTTCTTGTCTTGTTCACTCGTTGATCAACCTTTATTACTCCACTATGACTAATATCTCCCCTTTAGTAGCATTTAGGTGAGTGTAGTGCACAAATCCAAAAGGAGGCTAGCGTCGACATCACTCAGGTTGGGGGAGCTCGGGACTTAGTTTGTATATTCAGTGTCGGGGATAATTATTTTCGATGGACGATGCCAATGATGAGGTAGTAGATTAAATGAGAGTTTAATGAAAAATTTATCCTCGACACACACTGCTTCCCAAATCTGGTATTAGTAGAGAGAGATTTTTTTTTTGAGAGGGAGTAATGAGTGGGTCTTGTCAATGGATAGTAAAGTTAGTTTAAAAAATAACTAAATACGGTGACATGCAGTACATGCCTACATAGCTTTTAGTAATGCTTTTGTTTTATTGAAACTCATAAATTGTTCATTTATGTTAAAATTTATTATTTTCTAACAACATCATATACAAAAATTATCTAGTAATCTTTTTAATGCAGTAATCATCAATAAGTTTTTTTTACTCAAGTTAACTTAAAAATTGACACTTTTTGTAAAATATATGTTATATCGATTATAATGATTATATATACATGCAAAACAAATACTAATATATCATTTTAATTTTAATTCACAATAAACTTAGACAAAATTAGAGCAAATTTAATTTTTTATTATATATAATTGCATGGAATGAATTTTTTAAAGGTACTTGATTAAGTAGTTAATTACATGAGGTGAAAAGTTGAAGGGCATTTTTGGCATTATAATAATTTGGTATAGTGGTATCAAAACTACCACTTTGAGTCTATAAACCCTCTTTTTTTTTTTTTATAATAGTATAGATATATGGAGTATGTATAATGGTATTGAAAATTTTAGATAGTTAAGCAGTATGGTAGGGTGTATATATTTATTGTATGATATATATATATTAAAATTATTTTTTTCCGTGTAACTAAACGTGTTTTACCAATATATATATATATATATATATATCAGCTTCTGTTTCTTATCAAGCTAAAAATAGCACATTAGTTGAGAATGGCACTTTCGATGTGTGTGAAAAGTATTTTTTATGTATATGTTAGTATTACTCATTTATTTACATCACTATAAATACTTAGAATATTATTTTTTACACTAGGTTGTTGTTCATTGATTTGACCACCCATAACACCTTCTCTCTCAAAAATTCTCTCTCTAGAGTTAGCCACACTTGGTCTATCGTTGTGTCGAGGGTAAAATTCTCGTTTTATTTATTAATCAAAATTACAACCCAATCATTGGCACCGTCTATGGGAATACATTACCCCGACATTGAGAATGTAAACCAGGTACCAAGCTGGCGATGTTCATGTGGTGGATACCACCCAAGAAGCACATATGAATGGAGCAGGTCAAGCTCCACCCCGTGAACAATCACCACTAAATGGAGAAATTATTCAACCCCATGTAAAACCACCCACTCCAAGTGGTTCACCCTAAGAAGCAATGATACAGTTGACACAACAAGCTTTATTGGACTTGATCTGTGATGCATCTATACTGGCGGCTGAAAAAGCAATGGCTCAATTTGTGGGGCATCACCCTATCAATCCACCCTTTCATTCCCCTCGTCAAAGTAAAAACTTATCCTCGGCTCTTAGGAGGAAGAGCATAGGTAAGAAAAAGTGAACAACAGAGTCTCCCGACCTGAAGGCACTCAGACGCAAGAGCAAATTCTCCCCCCCCCCCACCCCAATCGTGGCAACCTACCTCTTCCCTCCCATCAAGGGGAGTCGAGGATCCTTATTTGCCCATGACTATCACTCCCCCATAGCGAAGCCTTTACTCGCCCGCAATTTTAGTTGAAGCACTCCCAGCAGCATTAAAGTATAATCTTTTCGAATACAATGGAATGGGGGACCCACAATAACACTTGGACAAAATTTATGCTAAAATTTATTGATACGACTTAAGCAATGCTGCCTATTGCAAGGTCTTCCACACTACACTCTCCAAGCATACTCTGGCATGGTTGAACTAGTTAGCAGTTGGAACTATCTCTAGCTTCGAACAGTTGACCCAATATTTCATGTATCACTTTTTCATGAACAAGAAAGTCCCAAAAATGGCCGCATATTTGTTAACCATTCTCCAGAGAGAAGATGAGTCGTTAAGAGATTAAGTTCAAAGTTTTGTGGAGGCAATTCACAAGGTGTCACATGTCAACCATGAGTTATTGACAAAAATTGTTTAACAAAATTTGCTACCAGGAAGATTCAAAGAATCTATAGCCGGAAAACCCGCTAGCTCTCTAGAAGACTTGTTCATGCGAGCACAGAAATATATTAAAATCGAGGAGTCCAATGTTTTGGACACTTCCCTTATTGTCAAAAGAAGGGGAAAAGAGGAGGATAAAGAGCTAACGACGGAAGAATGCAGACACTTAGCATCGATAGGATTCACACACTACACCCCCCTAAATGCACACATAAGTGAAATATTAGTCGTGGTGGAGCAACAAGGATTGATTAACTAATAGCCAAGAAAAATAAAAGAAAATTCCAAGAGGCTAAAGTATGAGAAATATGGTCACTTCCACCGTGACATGGGGTATATAACTGAAGAATGTCATCACCTCCAAAATGAGATAGAAAAACTGATCCAACAAGGACACTTGAAGGAATATGTCAACTACTATCTACAAAGACTCCAATGTTAACATCAAATCGAACTCCTCATGACGATAATCTTCCGACGACAAGAGCCATCCCATAACCTCAAGAGGACCAGTAGGAAGAGACTCTCTGGCCACAAAGGAGGGACCTGAAGTTCACCTAGCCAAAAAAATTATTTTTTGGCTATTCATTTGTGATAGGAGAAACTTCAAGTAGGAGTTGAACATATCCTTCTCCCCTTTACATTTTCCCTCAAACTTTATAACTCAAACTTAAACAATGAAGTAAACTTTCCTATCATAGTTTAAAACTCACCCGATGACGAGATCCTTGGAGTTTCGAGATGCCCGTTAAGACGACAAAGAGTTGCCTCGAGACCCCACAATTGAAACTTCACTAAGTTCCTCCCCAACAATGTTGGCCCCGAAAATTTTGCTCCCCATTTTGAAGTTGGTAAAAGATCAACTCTGGGGCATGAGAAAAAACATCCATTGAGGCAACACACCGACAAAAATAAGTCGTAAGAGAAAAAACAACCACAAAACAAGTGAAATAACTATATTTACAAATATGGAATATTGTCGAGTTAGCATACCAGATTTTCGACCATGTAAATAAAAAAAATTCATCACAAATATAAAATATCGCCAACTTAAATGCTAAAATATTCGATCATGTGAGCCGGTAAAAATTTACCCCAAATACTAAATGTCAAACATACAATGAAAATAAATCATAAAAGAACAAAAGAAGAACTCATTAGTTGCAAAGACAACATTCATAGATATAAAATATTGTCAAGTTACATGTCAAAATGTCCGAGCATATGGGTTGGAAAAAATTCATCCCAAGTGCTAAATGTTGAATTACATACCAAAACTTTTTTCTATACGAGTCAGGAGAAAATCATCCCCTGAAGCAATATCCATATAATTCCAAAAAAAAAAAAAATCAATGCGCCAGTAGACCTTCTCTAAGGCATTGGGGGCTTCATCACCACAAGTAAGAGTTCTCAACTTTTCCCCACCCACCTCGAAGCCGAGAAGAGGTGAACCCCTCTAAAAAATTTTACACCTCAAGTAGGGATAGAAATAAAAATACCTCTTATCATTGATAGAGGAAGACAACTTGGCAACTGACCGCATGTTCCACATTGTATGAAAATCTGCTAGTGTAACAAGGAGTTTTACCTTTTGAAGAGAACGTTAAAATCTCTCAAAATACATGAAAGAATACCGCATAAAGAATGACTAAAACAAATGCCATAACTCTGAATAACCGTTATTAATAGAGAGTGAGAATAAAAACTAACGAAAATAGTTTTGGGTGAAGTAGTTGAGATCTCCACTTTCCACCTTTTTGGCCTGGGATCAAAATCCATAGGACGCGACATTATGTGCCTCCTCCCAAAGCATATGGGACAACACTACTCAAGTATTCTAGCCTCAAGCTCTAAACAATCCTGACTAAGCTGGACCAGCTCTAGAGAAGACTCGTGGCCTCGAGCTCGAGGCTCGAGCCTGCCAGCTTGAGGCAGGTGCCTCAAGCTGGACCAAGACGCGAGCAAGCGCTAGCTCGAGGTCTGCAAGCTTCGAGCCACCTCCTTGGGAGCTGGCACTTGAGAACAAATCACCGGCCTCGAGTTGGATATGACGGGCCTCAAGGCCGCTGATGGGTGTCGAATTGGTTTCTTTTCGAAGTCTATGAGCGGTTTTCTCGATCTCTGGATCAAATTCAAGTTCACCTGTACGAGAAGAACGTGACATAAAATCAAGTAATAAGAAAAAGAAATTAATTTAAAGACACCAATCCCCGGCAACGGCGCCAAAATTTGATGGGTGTCGAATCCACCAAAAAGTAATTCCTATGAACACTTTTGTAGATGTGTGAGTAGGGTCGAATCCACAGAGATTGGTTTTAAATTAATTCCTTCAAAAACGAAAATAATTAGGGGGAGTTTTGATTGTGAAAAAGAATAAAACTAAAAAATTAGAAGAGATAAATATAAGAGAAGAGTATTCCAGTCAAAGACAGGATCACGCTTAATTCCACGGTTGATCATAGATGCAAGGATAACAGTTATTTATGATAGATAAATTGGTTATGGCCATTGGTACGACCTAACAACATCACCTTTCCTTACCTTGTGGATAGCCAAGGAACGTCCGTTGACTAAATCCCTAATCAGTAAACAACCTTGGGAACGTCCTCAAGATTTAATTTACCGACAGCATTAAGAACTAGAAAGGCCCAATTCTAACCAATAAATTCCTACGAGGATTTATTTAAGTTAGATTGTGCATTCCCCACAACATAATCGAAAACTTCTACATAATCAATTATGTTGTGTTACCACTAGTTATCGAACTAAACAAACAATTACGGATTTGAAAGTTCAATTGGCTAGGCAAATATTCTTGACAATAAATCAGATTATTTGTAATAAAAGCACAGAGAACAACACAAATACCAATATGAATAAAAGTAGAAAGCATAAATTAGATCTTACAACCCGTTGGATTTGAGCGTTCACCAAGTCTTCAACCGGAATGAGAGATTTAGCTAGACATGCTCATGGAAGAACGCATGAAAAGCAAAATAATATAAGAACGTAGAGAAATAGAAGAGTTCCAAAGTTATCTCTGAAAGTGAATTACATCACCTATTTATAATAGCTAGATACCTAGTTCTACTAGGATTAGAAGTAGATTCCTAGTTGAACTAAAAGACTTATAGAGATAAAATTATAATCCTAGTTAAACTCTTCCTTCATCAGAGGTAGTCCAAACAGTTCCAAACTCTTGCCAGAATTTGAGTTTGAGTCTTGTTTGAATTTCCATTTTGGTGCTTTTCTTCATTTTCCAATTCTTTTGTCCTAATGCTGCAAAATAATATTTAATTAGGAGTATTTGATCACAAAATAGGCTAAAATATTAATATGAAATAAGTACAAAATGCGATTCTATCAGCCGCATCCCAAGTAGCTACGACCAACCACCTTCTCCTCCAAACTGTCCGACCAAACGACTTGGCCACCTACAACAAAAATATTGGGCCCATTAACTAGTTCAATATTAACCCAAATAGTTGTTCAAATTAAATCAATGCCCTAAATACTTCTTACTCTCGAACAAAATACTACACTATTAGATTTTTCATCTGAGGGTGGACACTATAAGATGCATATGTTGATAATACGCATTCAGTTATAGGGGCAAAAAAGTAATATTTATATGTATACAAGTCATACAAAAAATACATACACTCCATCACACTACATAACTTTCAACACCATTATAAATACTCTAAATATTATTTTTCAACCTAAGTTATAATTCATTAATCTGACCACCCAAAACACTTTCTCTCACAAAAATTCTTTAGAGAGTTAGGCACACCTAATATATTATTATGTCGAGGATAAAATTCTCGTTCCACCTTTTAATCAAAATTACAATCACAAACCTATCAATCTTCATCATGAAACCAAATTAAACGATGAGACAAAGGGCACGGTGAAAGGTTCAGCAGACAATGAGATCAGAGAAGATTTCGTCTGTACTTTGAATTTATAGAAAAGTCCAAATAATCAAATACGATTCGTTTTCTTTCATGGCCCAGACATATACTCCATACCCACCACAGTTTGGACGAAGCATCCACGACAAACTCATTAGTGGAGCTTAAAAAGCTTTATTACCCTTTCTCTCTTTCTTTTTTCACTAGAAGAAATATATAAATTATTGTTATAGACTTATAGTGAATTATTCAAGACATAGCCATTATTTCTATAGTTGAGGTGGAAAAAATTAAAAGTGTACGCGCTTTGAGTTGGATCAATTTAGATAATTTTCGATCTAATCTAAAATTTATGATTTTTTAAAGGATTAACTCAAACCTAACTCGATAATCATCAAAAATTTCACTTTGCAGTCTAATTGGATAACTTGGGTTAGGGAGGGTTAGGGTGGTTTTTGCGAGTTTTAGTATAAAATTAATAACTTGTACAATCATATTAGTATTTTATGACACTTTATATTTTTTTATAATTATTTATCAATAATAAATGAATTTAATTTCTGGAGTGATAGAAAAAATATACATGATTATATATTTACTATAGAAGAGTACAAATAAATATAATGAACTTATCAATTTTTTTAATAATATTGTGAAAAAAGTCCTTTGGAATTAGATTATAATAAATTTAATCTAATCGTAATAATACATAAATATTAAACAAATGTTATTTAAAATAAAATAAAATAATTATAAAAATAAATAGTAACAAAATAATGACATCATCTATTTCAAATTCTTGTATTTAATTACTAATGGCATAAAAATATAAACAAATACCAATTGTTAAGAACTATTAACTAATTTATCTCATTTATATATTTATATATACCAGTGAGAAGCATGTGCATTACACATGATTTTATTATCTTAATAAAATTGTGACATTATAATAATAGATAAATTTATAAATACAATATGTTAAATAAATTTTAAAATTACTTTTTACACGGTAAAAGATACAATTAAAAATAAAATAACTATTCTCTACCTTATTTATTATTTATATTGTAAAAATTATGTTTTTCCACATTCAACATATGCATTTTTTTAGTTAAGTAAATGTCAATACATGTAATACATTGTATTTTCTTCTATTTATATAGCCTATTGATCCTTCAAGTTTGTATTTGTAACCACTTTAATTCCTTAAGTTCATTTATTGATTTTAACATCTTTAAATTTTATCTTTTGCATCATTTTTGTCCTTCTGACCATTTTGCGGCTAGAATGTGGTTCGGTTTTTATTTTTTTGGAGGGTAAAATGGTCAATTTAATTTGTTTCCTCATTTAAGCTTGTTAAGTTATCAAAATTAGTCTTTTTCTAAGGAGGGAAAAGAACTCTTTCAAATTAGTATATGTTGAATTAATATATACAATATAATTATCTTACGTAAAAAATGAAAACCTGAACTGTTATAAATATAATACAACATATTATTTAACTTAAAAATAAATCAAGAACTCTTTATTTTTTATTCTAAAAGAAGTTTATAAGTTTCTAACAACTATTTTTGGACCCTACATGCTCATTCTCTATAAATTTTAAACATTAAAACGTTTCGTAAGCTGTTAAATATCTTATAAAATATTTTAAAAAGCTGGTAAACTCCCCCAAACACCCTTAATGCCAAAATGAGGTCTTTTCCTTTAAGAAATAGCTTCAACTCTCCAACTATAAATACATCCAAATGAATCTGTAATTAACTTTGCAGCAGCAAGAAATAGTGAAAATTGTTGCAGAAATGGAGCTCACTCTTTATTGCATTATACTTTTAGTTTTCCTACTCAGGCTAAGGCATTTTCTAGTGAAGCAACAAAGAAACAACAAACCTCCAAGCCCACCTGCACTTCCACTGATAGGCCATCTCCATCTGGTGAAAGAGCCATTGAATCAAACTCTACAAGCTCTCTCGGCCAAGTACGGCGACATATTGTCGCTTCGGCTTGGCGTCCGTAAGGTCCTCGTCGTCACCTCCCCTGCTGCTGTGGAAGAATGCTTCACCAAGAACGATGTCATTTTCGCCAACCGGCCGTCCACCCTCTCGACGAAGCATTTCAGTTATAACTACACTACAATAAGTATAGCCCCCTATGGAGATCATTGGCGAAACCTACGTCGTCTTGCAGCGCTTGAGATCTTTTCCCCTGCTCGGATTGCCATGTTCACAGCCACGAGGAGACGGGAACTGTCACTTCTGCTAAATGAACTTTTGCGCGATGCAGAAGCAGGCGGGGGATCGACAAAGGTGGATCTGAAGTCCAAGTTCATCGAGCTTGCTTTTAATGTGCTTTCGATGACTATAGCTGGGAAAAGATACTATGGAGAGAACGTGGTCGACGCCGAGGAGGCGAGAAGGGTTAGATTCATAATCAGGGAGATGCTCGAGTACAGTGGGAATACGAATTTAGGCGATCTTTTACCGTTTTTACAGTGGGTGGATTTCCAGGGCCTGGAGAAGAGGTTTGCGGCTTTAATGGAAAAGCTTGACAAGTTTATGCAGGACTTGGTAAATGAACGCCGTGAATTGATGTTCAAGGCTGGACTTTACGGTGGAAACGGTGGACATTCCGGGAAGACGATGATCGATCACCTGCTATCATTGCAAGAAAATGAACCGGAGTATTACACTGATGAGCTCATCAAAGGAATTATACTGGTAAGTGTTTAAACCCTGTTTATGAACTAGAATGATCAGCTCATACTCCTGACCCTGTTTCAATAGCTGATCTGGGGAATATATGAACAACAATAAAATGTCTATTTTGGGGGGCATGTTTTTGTGTAACAATAAAATACCCCCCATGATTTTTGAAATATGGCAAAGCACCCCTTGGATGTTTTGCTATATTTAGAAAATTATAAAAGAGATTTTTAGTGTTTTTATTTTTCGTACCGGGAAATTATAAACATGTTCTATAAAGAGGGGATAAGTTACCTTTTACCCAGTTTTAAGTATACTTGCTCGATATGGACAGGTGCTGCTCATTGCAGGCACGGACACGATGTCAATAAGCATGGAATGGGCAATGTCGCTACTACTTAACCATCCTGCCGCTATAAAAAAAATAAAAGCTGAAATAGATGCTAACGTTCCAGCGGATCGCCTCTTAGACGAGCAAGACCTGCCTAAGCTAAGCTACTTGCAGAACGTAATCACAGAAACTCTACGTTTATACCCACCGGTCCCGTTCTTGATACCTCATGAAGCCTCTGAAGATTGTACGGTTGGTGGCTACAACATATCAAAGGGAACAATGTTGCTAGTCAATTTGTGGTCCATTCACAGGGATCCAAGATTATGGGACGAGCCAACAAAGTTTATGCCTGAGAGACACGAGACAATGAACGGAGAAGGGTTTATGCTCCCATTTGGAGCCGGAAGGCGTAAATGCCCTGGTGGGGGTATTGCCGGCAGGGTGCTTGGATTGACACTAGGGACAATGATTCAGCTCTTCGAGTGGGAGAGAGTTAGCGATGAATTGGTGGACATGACGGAAGGTACAGGGTTCAGTATACCAAAGGTTAAGGCCTTGGAGGCTGTATGCAAACCAAGGGAAGCCATAGAGAAGTTTTCTTTACTCCTTAATTGAGATTGGTTTTGGTTTCTGGTCTATGTTTGCCACATATGCTTCTTTGTGTTTGATCACAAGCTAATCAAGTATGATTTCATGTGCTTCTTTCCATGTAGGCTGTAAAGTTTTTCATAGAGGGTCTTAGAGAAGGCTTATAACCTCTTCAAAACATATTGTGAAATGTGGGGAAGTTTATAAGGTGAAGAGTGTGGCAACTTCTGTTTTTTTGTTTTTGATAAAGAGCTTCCTTTATTGAAAAATTAAGAAGTTGAAAGCTTATAAGTTCTTGTGGAAAAAGGTAAAGAGTTCACAACTTATTTTTAAGATTTTAGGAAATATCACATGCGATCGTTAAAAGAAATATGGCTTTTCACATGGTTAATAACCATGGTTAAGGTAAAACATTGTGACGAATATTGTTGATATCGAAATTTTAGAATAAAATACCAATGAAAAGCCCAAATAAATTGGCTAATAATCGAGTTTCAAATTAAAATTCATAATAAATTTAGGTTTCTCTATTTTTAAAATGATAAATTCGTAACCCTATACAAAATTTGGGCTTATCATTTTTCTGGGTCATAAGAGAGAAATATAAATTTAATTATTTTTTTTGATTGACTAAATTGGGCTAAAAATATATTCAAGAATGGCCTATTAGGAAATTCAAGTCCATGATGTTGAACCCAATAAAAGTAAGCCCAAATTACAAGTCAAAGCATGCTCAGGGGCTCCACCACACAACAAAAGAGGATACAACATTCAACACAAGTCATTCCACTCCATACTACATACAACTCAACACACAATACACAACAAATTAAAATGACTCAAGTCCAAAAGCTCTCTGTCACGACGAGACCTTGCAACCACAAAACTCCCATGTCTTTCTTGGCATATCGAATCCATCAAGCCTTGCTTCAAACTTCAAAGTGACATGTAGCTTGCTCCAAAAACCCGTAGAAAATTACACATGATCCACGCTAAAAAACAAGCTTATTCAAGCCCTTGGATCAATATCCAAAGTAAAGAATCAGGGAATCATCTTTAACAGAGTTAGTATCAACTTTTTTATGTGATTAATAAAGATTCATTTGTCGATATCTTTCTTGTCTTGTAATTAATTTTTGCAAATACATAATTTTGTGTGAACAAATATTAATTAACTCCGATTGTGTAATGACTATCAACCATTATTTCTTTAATCAAGGCCAAAACATTTACTATAACTAAATATGTGGCAAATATTTTGTCCATAAATTAAAACCATGGTTAATGTTGACTAACCATGGTTAAAAGATTTAAGTTTTTGCATTAATTTTTATGTGATCATGATATATAGTATTAATATAATTTGATTTTTTAACTTATTAGCTATAAATATATTAAGTTCATAATTGTATTTTTAATCGCTATCATTGAATCATAGTATATATAATTATATGTTTTAAAAAGTTTGATAACAATTATTTTAATTGATGAGAAACCATTTAATTCTATTATTTGCAATTAAATTGATAGACTTAATTGGTACTTCTAAATCAGATCATTAATCCTTAATCTTGAAATTTTGCACTTCATGATACCTACTAATTATTATATTTCATGACCGTGTATTAAAACAGATTAATGCAAAAATAAAAATATAATATTAAAATGAAATTAATTAGTCAAAATTCCTTATTTTCTTTATGCTATTATATAATCTCCCTATATGTTATATTTTTTATTTCACTACCATAAAGAAAGTAAAAGATTTTGACTAATTAATTTTAGTTTTAAATTTTGGACATAAAATTATTTCAAACTGAATAGTTATTAGCTATTGTTAATAAAAAAGTAATATAATTCAATATATCCCTAGTATCAATACTGTTAGAAAATGGACTGGGTCAAGATGGACAACAACTGGAATATGAAAGAGATAAAAGACACACAAATTTGTTAACCCAGTTCGGATATAAATCCTACGTCTGGGAGCGATACCAAGCCAGGAGAAAACACTCAAAGAGGAGGAAAATTGAGGAGTATAACACACACACACACCTGTATGTAAGTCTTCACCACACGTGAAAAGACAACACTCACTCTCGTCTCAACTCTTTCTTTTATCTCTCGACTACATAGAAAACTTATATGTTTTTCTCACTACTCTACTCTACAAAACAATGCCAACAAGAGTATTTATAGCCACAACATGAAGTCATTCTTGACTTCTTTAACATGTAAACAATCTTCACACCTTAACAAATACTAGTATTGCAACATTCTATAACTCTAGTAATTAATTATATTTCACTTCCAACTTCTAAATATTGTTCCATTCTTCTTTAGTTAACTTCTAAAAGTTTGAAATGTTGTTCCAATCAAAGGCTTTGAGGTTGTCCAACCTACTCGCATGTATGCTCACTCGAAGGCCCATCGGTCGGCAAATAATATTTTTGGTCTCATAAGTTATGCTTATTTTATTTTTCGTCTCATTTGTTGTGGGATTACCACTTTTAATACTGTAATTTACAAAAATTAGCACTTTTGATACACATACACTTTTTTGTCTATAATTTGACAGTGTAGTGTACGTGCCTAACATGTGATCGTTAACTATTTTTTGCAGGAGAGAAATCTAGCTTGGATCATTTTTGGAGAAAAATAAATCTTAAAGGAAATTAGGGAAAAAAACATAACACAAAAATTAAATGATATCCTTCCCATATTTCTATAAGTTGAAACCAAGTAGAACCAACACAAAATATCATGTATTCTATAAGTGAATCAAGTAGGCCAAATGAAGCATTCATATGCTACTATTGAAAAAATGGCCAATTTTATCTTCAACCAAAAATACTTAACGGCTATGTGCTACGCACATGATCTACATCATTAAATTATAGATGGAAAAGTGCATTAGGACCAAAAATGCTAATTTTTATAAATTATAAGATTAAAAGTATTAATCCCATAACGAATAGGACCAAAAGTGATATGATTTTAATTTATTGGACTAAAATTACTATTTCCTGCCATCTGCGGGCAGCAAGCCCACCTAAGTTCGCACACTTAAAGGCCCATTAATCCCATATAAAAGTCAACAGATCATATAAACTCTAAAAGTCCAACACTTATTTCCTGCAACAACAATCTATTTCGAACCAAATCAAAGAGAAGTGGCTCCTAAGATCAACAACTGCCTGAAAGAAATTTGAGGATAAGGTTCTGGGAATCTCGAATGCGTCAGACGGCTCAACTACCTAGCACAAATCCAGAAAAATGGAGATACGACCCTGTCTAATCCTTCTCTATGAATAGGAGCAATCCTTCCCTAAGGACATGAATGCATGATTTATCAAGCATATACAACACTTTACACTCTCCACACTTGTTATATAGATTCAAGCTCACTATTTTCTACACACTTCACATCTATGATACATGGACAAAGACACAATCACACACACATAATAATATGAAAAATTTTAAAATTTTACTATACAACACGACACTGACACAATTAAATATTTTCTACATGTTCTCATAAAATTAAAATATACAATATAAAAAAAATCAAAATATATAACATTATGATGGAAAGATCGAAATTCAATATCAAGATAAAACATAAAATAAGCATACCTTATATTTAAGTTCTTAATGAAATACATTAATTCAAAATTATATATAGTTAATTCATTTTAAAAAGTAAATAACTATCAATTTTCAATTAAACTAACAATCAATCTTTAGTTCATCTAATCTTTTTTCTATTTTATCTTAGTTACAAACTCCGACTGTTGTGTTCGAGCCATGTCACTTGTTTTAGTATGGCATTTTAGATATATATAGGGTAGTTAAGTCGTGTTTCTGATTGAACACTTTTGTTAGTAAGTTGCGTTCTATGATCAATAAAAATTATATACCACAGATTTTAACCCATAGCTATTATAATTATAGTCAATAGTCAGTTTTTCTAGTGCATGTACATAACATTATATTTTCCCTTTTGTAACTTTTTTATCAAATTCTCTTAGTTCTAGTTTTTTCTTTCTTTCTTTTTTTTTTTTTTTGTGGATAGAACATATTCATGATGTTATATTAATTTTTAGTTTCCAAAACCATGATATTTGTATCACGTGGGACAATATCTATGTTAATTGTTATTTACTACTTTACAAAGATATTAAATTAATTATTTATTATAATGTTGTCCTCACTTTTAAATCCTAGATTGCACTTGTTAGTAGCTGAGGATCCTAAGATAATGTTTGGATCCATTTTCTGAGTGTTTTGTTGTGTTTTGTGGAGGTAGAGAGAGAAAAATAAAAATAAATAAGTGTGTGTTAGAGATAGTATGTATGTTTGGATTTATTTTGGAGAAAATTGAAAATAAGTATTATATGTTTAATGTTGTGTTTTGGGAGACAAAAATTACTATTCATTGTTAAATCATGTCTTTTTTATATATATTTATGTATATATGTGTGTATATATATTTATGTATTTATGCTAAAACGGTTAGAAACACCTAAATAAGGTGTTTTTGAATAATGTCAAACATTGAATATGTTTTGACTTATCTCAAAAACAATTTGAAAATGAAAACTTACATAGTCTAAAATTGTCTGTGGGACTAGCATGCAAAACAAACATATGAAATGAGTTGAAAGAATGTAGACAAATTGAGTAAAGTGCTCAAAAGTGTGCCAAAGTGTGTAATTGTATGCCATATCAATAATGTTCCAGATGAGTAGGAAATATTGTTGCCACATCAGTAGGAAAAAATTGTGTTTATTTACAAGAAGTTTGTTACTTGTCAGGGCCAAGATCAAAATCCTATGCCAACTTCCTTGCAAGTTTAGTTACTCCCTACAGACATGCCGTCTTAGGTGGTCAGTGATGTTGACAAGTCCATGAGTAGGTTAGGCGATTAATTGGCCCAAGGGGTCCCTGGATTAGATTTGGTCATCAGCAAACATCAACTGAGTGGTGGGTCTTATTCCTAGGGCTTTGAACCTCCTGGCCCTTCATTCAATCATAAATGGGATTAGGCTTCCTAGTCAATTAGACCTGTCAATGACTTGAAAAATGGCTCTTTGAAGTTAAAGTATCACAAAGGACAATTACAAGAGGAAAAAACAGCTATTTCTTTTTTCGTATATGATCACAGAAATTAGTAGCGGCTTTCAAATGAGAGACTCGGGCTCGCCTCACTTGCCTATTGGGGAAGCATAACTCGATAGCATTGATACTAAACGAGACGGCTATAATCAACTTATTCTTTTTTCGAAGGAGTAAGTAAAGAATTCCCGGTGGGGTATGACGGGGAACCTGAAGTCAACCAATAGCGGGTTTGGGATTCATGCAATAAGAAGGAAGAGTCAGCCGCTCACGAGTCTGTAAGATCTAGATATCATCACGCCCTTCTCCCCACTCTAATAGTGTATTATAGATATACTATTAGAGTAGAAATCATATCCCATTTGCTCATATAGGTGTACCAGGTAGCCCCAGGCAAATAACTCCATTGTACTCCTTTTGTCCTCACTTTCTAATGTAAGTTGTTCAACGTTTTTACACCTTTAAGGCATAGGCATCTCTACAGTATTTAAGTTAATAATTGATCATAAATTGAAAGTTGTTAGATTATTTACAAGGCATCGACCTAGTCAGCTTAGACATACGCCACAATACCCGACAGTAAGGTACAGACTGAAAACCATCGGGCGATCATAGGTCATAGCCCTTATCAGCATGACCATAGGTCGGAGCCGGGACATTGTCACAAGAAGTTACACCCATGAGCATGACTGCATATTGGAGCCTTGCAAAATGTTGGAATAAGTGACCATAAATTTAATAAAATTAATTATTTTGTGATATGTCCTATAGTTTGTGTTTGATGTAATATTGAGTAAGTGGATAAAGATTCATATTGCCCACATTTATTTATATTTTAGATTGTTTTATAAATTATTTATAGTTGCATATCGCGGATAAAGCCGTCGGACAACCAAAAAACTTGAGTTGGGCATATGATGGCAATCATAAACCAACTCTAGGAGATTGGTCTAAAACGTTTTAAGTCGAGAACTTTGATTGAGGCTTGAATTAATGAAAATACCCATATGATGGGTATTGTGTTTCATTTATGATAGATACATGATGCCTATACATTATTAGCAGATGGTTGACAAAGTGATGTCAAGTCGATGAACTGACTCATGGGAAATTATCATGTGAAAGCATAAGTGGGCATTAGGGGTGTTAAAAAAAATGGTTAAACTGGCCGAACCGGACCGAACCAAATTTTCGATTCGGACCGAAAATTGAACCAAAAAATTCGGTTCGATTTTTTTTTTTTTTTTTTAATCGGTTTTTTGGTACAGTTTATTGGTCATCGAACCGAACCGAAAAATCGATTTTCTTAGATTAACAGAAATTACATAAAAGCACACATATTCATAAATTAACACAAATTGCATAAAATTACACAAATTACATAAAGTTACACATATTTTCAAAAATTACATAAAATTAAATCCCAATTTTTTTTCTAATATTCATAAGGGTACAGAAAAATTAAAATAAATTTCAGAAAATACATAAATATATATTTTCATAAATTACTGAAAACATTACAGAAATATTTTAAGAAAAAATTCAAAAATTTCAGAATTTTTTTTTATATAATTTTTAGATATTTTTTTTAGAAATTACACATATTTTCTTAAATTAACACAAATTACATAAAATAATTTACACATATTCATAAAATTAACACAAATTGCACATATTCATAAAATTACAGAAATTACATAAAAATTATACAAATGATACGTATTTTTAGAAATTGTATAAAATGAAATCCCAAACTTTTTCCTAATATTCATATGTTTACAAAAAAATTTAAATAAATTAAAGAAATTTCAGAAACTTAGAAATTAAAAATTTTCAGAAATTTCAAAAGATTAAAATAAGTTTCAAAAATTCAGGGATTACCGAAAAATTTTCAAAAATATTTCCAGAAAAATTTCAAGAATTTCATAAAAATAAATTTAAAAATTTTTTAGAAGTTCTTTTCAACAAATTTTCATAAAATATAAACTTTTAGAATTATTTTCAGAAAAATTATAAATTTTCAAAAAATAGATATTTTAAAAAGTTATTATTTTCAAAAAAATAATAAAAACAATTTTTATCATCAAAATGTTATAAAAATAATTTACACTAAACAACATTCATATCAACAATTAACAACAAATACCAATTAACCCAACCAATTTTTTCCGACAAATAAGCCCAAAAAATTATATCATCCTCATCATCATCCTCAATAAAAATAAATAGAATTAATAAAATATCAGAACAAAAATTATAAGTAAAAACTTACCTGGTGCTAGTGGCGACAGCGATTATGGTGGTGACGGTTGCGGTGGCAAATGGTGGGTGAGAGAGAGAGGAATTTGGTGGAAAAGATGGTGAGAGAGAAAGAGAGCGGCGGCGGCGGCAAGTGGTGGGTGGTTAAAGAGAGTGGCATTTGGGTGGGGGGGATTGAAGAAGATGAAGTCGAAATGGGAAAAAATTTGCTAAGTATACCTTTCATATTAGGATTTGATCGTTTCAAAGACAATTCTAAAACGAGTTGTTAAAGCCGTTCCAAAAGGAGTTCCAACATTTCTATATGTTATTTTCGTAAATCAAAACGGAACTGTATTAGTCAGCCGTTCCAAAAATGAATTCCAAATAAAGAATTTTTTTAAAGTATGTATAAAAATCCATAATGGACCATTTAATGTTGAAGAGAAGTATCTATTGCGTGGAATAATACAATTGAAGTATATAAAATATTTGAAACTGAGACTAATATATTGACAATATAAATAAATTTGTACATTCATAATTTTTAGTATTACATTGATATAACTATCATCTTACATTATTGTACTCTATGACTTAATCAGACCATCAAAGTTTAGATTAACCCATTAGATATGATCAACTCGACAATACATATGATTAAGTTTTGGATTAATTGGGTATATGGATGTCGAGATATTATATCTGTAACATAAGAGTAGTCTTTCAATCCGGTGCACCATTAAATCACGCCATGTGATTTTAGACCGACAGATATGATCAAATAGATACTGGCTTATATGTATTTAAGTCTGACATGAATCCGATGCATGGATTTTAAGATATCGTACTTGGAAACATAAGTGTAAAATTTAAACACATATTGTAACGGCTTTTTACGCGGCTTTGATATCAACATATGCGAATGCCTTTTGGTACTAATCTTGGAAGCGCCATTTGAAAATTGGATTTCCCCAAAAATAATTTTTGAATTTCCGCCAAATGAATATCTTGAAACGGCTTTATATATGGCCGATCCAAAATTTCAATTTTCCTCCACATTTTGAGCCAGCGCCAAAATAGATCCCGCAAATATTGTAAAATTTGGAACGGCCATTATAACATATATTTTAATTTTTTGACCGTTCTAAATATTAATTTTTATTTTTTTAAAATATAAAAATTATTCATAAAGTATTATAAATGTAAATATTTCTCAAAATATTAGATAATTGAAACTGCTATTGGAATGACTTGTGAACCGTTCAAGTGTATTACATTTTGAACGATTTTATATTCAATTCTTGAAATGAATTTTTTTTTTCAGTAGTCGTTACAACTCCAACACGGCCATTCCAAAAATTATAGTAAATTTGTAACTGTAAATATTCTATACCAATGTTTGTAACAACCAGTGCGAATTATATATTTGGAACGGCCGTTGGATCAAATTTTGGAACATTGAGCTTTCACAAAAAAAAAAAAAAAGAAGTCATTCCAAATTTTAGTAACAATTCCAAAAGCCATTCTAAATTGTAATGGTCAAATTTTTGTAATGGCTTTACGAATACGACTGTTTAGGAACGGCCTTTGTAACTATTTTGCCGTTCCAAATGTACGAAATTTTTCTGGCAAAAAACATGACATCAGCAATTATTATTGATTTCAAAGTTGCTACAAAAACCGTTTCAATACAAATTTCGATCTTTTTTTGTAGTGCATATACAAATAATAGTTACAGCTCATATATTCAAATTACCTTTTACTCTATCTTACTACAACAATTATTATCTTTATATGGGAAGTGATTAATTGATTCCCACGTATCTTTGACCTCTTTTCCTTTTAAAATGTTTGCGGCAATTTTTTTAATTAAATTTTTAGTTATTTTTGAACTTATTTTAACACGTCAAGTCAAGTGATCTAACCAATTCTTATTTATATCTATATTAAAAAATTTATCAATACATTAAATCCTTCTAATTTCTTTGCATTATTATAGTCATTTCCTGTTATATTATAAAGTTAATTTTTTATCTTGTAAGTATAATTCAAAAAGTAATTAATAGAAATAAATATAGAAAATGTAAAAGTAATTAATAAGAATAATAAATGTAATGTGAAAGCCATTAATAAAAATTAAATATTACTTTTTTATCCTTAGTAAAAATATGATTATAGGGTTAATTTAGTAGAATAAAAAAAAGAAAAGACAATTTCATCCTATCCAATTCTGTTACACCTAATACTATCACACCAACACCTTAGGATATTAGAACGACTCCAACTGTTGGCCAAGTAAGGCATACATCATGGCGACCCAAACCCAATCTCTTAAAAATCTAGACCAAAATCATTCAAAGTATGAAATATCAAAACTGCAGCACACCGACGTCCGAGGCGGTGGGTCTGTAATGGACCATAACAGCAGTGGAAACGTGTACATGGTGCATGTACAAGAGAATTCCAACTTCGGAGCTGTCTTGATTTGACCTTTAAGGCTGTCGACAATTAGGACAAACCCAAGATCTCGTTACTTCTCGTATGAAATTTTCATCTTTAAAATTCAGACACACAAATAATTTGGCACCAGCAATAAAGTTGCCACTTGCCTTTTTATATTGGGAAATTGGGTGAAACACTTCAAGTTTGCATCTGAGTACAAGTTCTTGACTTCCCATTCAACAGGAAAGGTTGTGTGAAAATATACAACTCTGTGGAGACTATATAACTACAAGAATGGGGCTGCAACTGCATCAGGATCTCCCTCAGAAAACCATTCCTGTGATTCCGAAACCTTACTCAGAAAATCAAACTTCAATGGGTTCTATAGGTATCTTGGAGAAACCCCATGCAGTTTGCATCCCGTTCCCTGCCCAAGGCCACATAAACCCCATGCTCAAACTAGCAAAACTCCTTCATCACAATGGTTTTCACATCACCTTTGTGAACACAGAATACAACCACCAACGCCTCCTCAAATCCAGGGGCCCCAGTTCTCTTGAGGGGCTGCCTTCATTCCGGTTCGAGACAATTCCGGATGGACTTCCGCCGTCGGATGCTGCCGATGCTACCCAAGACATTCCATCCCTATGTCAATCCACTACCACCACTTGCTTAGCTCCCTTCAGAGACCTTCTTGCCAAGCTAAACGACACGGGTTCGTCCAACGTGCCGCCTGTGTCATGTATAGTTTCTGACGGGGTCATGAGCTTCACAGTCGAAGCAGCTGAAGAACTCGGCATCCCTGAAATTTTCTTCTGGACCCCTAGCGCTTGCGGCTTCTTTGCTTACACACAGTATGAAAAACTCATCGAAAAGGGATATTCACCACTTCCAGGTAATTTATGTAGACAAGTTTTCGTCCATGCATACTGCATATAATTAGTTAACTTTTTGAACATATTCTGCACGTTGTAACTAAGATTATGGTATGTAAAAGGATTAAAAACAACTGTAAGTGAAGAGAAATTTCAGAGATTTCTCTAGGTCATTCTTTTATGTAGACACCTATTTAACATATACTGATATGAGTGACAAGTTGTGTTGCAACAGTCGTGAGTTTGACACTGAAACGGCCATTCCTTTGCCTTGTTGCAGACGCAAGCTTCTTGACCAATGGATATTTGGATACCATCATAGATGAAATTCCAAGCATGAAAGGCATACGTCTGAGAGATATTCCGAGTTTCATAAGAACCACCAACCCGGATGAATTCATGGTCAAATTTGTCATGGACGAAACCAGGAGAGCCCGGAGAGCTTCGGCTATTGTCCTGAACACGTTCGAGGACCTCGAACGAGATGTTCTGGATGCACTTTCCTCAATTCTGCCTCCAATTTACGCCATCGGACCCTTACATCTGCTCGAAAACCAGGTGGACGACAAGGCCCTGGAGCAGCTGGGATCAAACTTGTGGAAAGACGAGCCCCAGTGTCTCGAATGGCTCGACTCAAAGGAGGCGAACTCAGTAGTCTACGTGAACTTTGGAAGCATAACAGTGATGACATCTGACCAGCTCCTTGAGTTTGCTTGGGGACTTGCTAACAGCAACCTACCCTTTTTGTGGATCATAAGACCTGATCTTGTCTCAGGTGACAAGGCTGTTCTCCCGCCTGAATTTCTCGAAGCCACAAAGGAAAGAGGGCTGCTGGCGAATTGGTGCCCTCAAGAGAGAGTTCTCCGCCACCCTTCTGTTGGAGGGTTCTTGACTCACAGTGGATGGAACTCAACTCTCGAAAGCATCTGCAGTGGGGTGCCTATGATCTGCTGGCCGTTTTTCGCGGAGCAGCAAACTAACTGCTGGTATTGTTGCACGAAATGGAACATTGGAATGGAGATAGACAGCGATGTGAAGAGGGACGAGGTGGAGATCCTCGTGAGGAAGTTGATGATTGGCGAAGAGGGCCAAGAGATGAAGAGAAGGGCCATGGAGTGGAAGAAACTTGCTGTGGCTTCTGCCCAGAGTTCATCTTCCGAGAATCTGGAGAAAGTTATCAGCCGTGTTCTTTTAGCTCCCTCAAAAGAGGTGGCATAGTTCTTGCAAGGCATGTCTTGATTTTGGTTCGTGTATGGTCCATATGGATGCGATTGTGATTAGTTTTGAGGTTTCATGTTAATTATTTTTGTTTTCTGTCATTATTTTTCTTGTATTCAGTTTTAATAATATTGAGTAACCTTTCAAGTTTTAACTTTCTTGATCGAAATTGTAGTAGGTTTTTATGGAATTGGGTAAATTACATTTTTTGTTCCATAAGTGGACCGATTCTAATTTTAGTCTCATACTAAGGGTAATTCGTACATTTGATCCCGTAAGTGGAATTTTTTTCCAATTTCAGTCCCGATTGGGGATTTCTGTTAAAACTTGACGTCTGCTGCCGAAATTGAAAAAAAAATCCACTTACGGGATACGATTGCCCTTAGTATGGGACTAAAATTGGAATCGAGTCCACTTATAGGACTAAAAATGTAATTTACCCTATTCAATTCTATTAAAAAAATTTATATATACTCAACAAAATCTAGCATTTGCCCCGTGAGTTTTAGGATGACAATTTTTTTTTTCATAAAATTAATTTAAGTCATATTATTAATTTTAGTTTATATTATAAAAATTATTGTCTTATTTTTCTGAGAAAATTTAAGATAAAAATAATGTTCTCTTATTCAAATTACACCAAAAAATTAAATTTAAAAGATATTATAAATATCAACTTGAATTTCAAATGAGATTTATTTTCTATTATGATATTTTTTATAAAAAAAAATATGAACTTAATTTAGTATCAATTGTCATTATTATTTTAATGAGTCATTTATTAATTTTAATTTATCTTATCAAAGAAATTAATTTTCCATATTTTCTAAGAAAATGTATTAAAACAAAAACTCTCTTCATCCAATTTAGATTAAAAAATAAATTAATTAAGATGGTACTACAAATTATGCCAATATAAATTTCAAGGTGTGATATAAATTTTCTTCTAGATTTAAAAGTAATTTACTAAAAAGCATACTTCCAAAAATTAATAGTTTCAAATATATTATAATTTAAAATAGGATAAATTACAATGACTTCCCATAAGTTTAGTATAATTATGAATACCCCTCATTATTTTGAAAAATTATTAATATTCTCCTGATTTTAATGATTGTCTAACAATTAGCCCAATCTTTAGGTTTTCATTCATTTTTTTGTGAACTGACCAAAATACCTTGTGGATTAAAAATTATAATTTTATTTATTTTATAAATTTTTTATCTTTTATGAACTAATTGAATAATTTTTTGAATTTTTTCATGTATTCCATTCGATTTTTTTATAAATTTTTAATTTAAAAAAAATAAAAAAAATACAAAAAGGGTAAAATTGATAATTCCATACCTCTATTCAAAAATTACATAATTTAATCAAATATCAAGTGGTATTTGTAATTTTTCAAACCAAAAGAGGTATTCGTAATTGTGTCAAAACTTAGAAGATATCGTTGTAATTTACCCTTTAAAATATTAAGAATAAAATTCACCCATAAGCCAAAAATTTTTTAAAGATAAATAAATTAGACAAAGACATATATATAGCACAAATATAGCAGAAATTATTGACCAAGTCAATAACATTTGAATAGATAAATATAAATTTTATAATTTAAAGAAGTTGTAAATTCATTAATTTGAGAAAATATTTTAGTTATCATTGATATTAAAAGCTATAGTTTTTGCTATAGGACTTTAAACAAAATTAATTATAAGTACGTATGCATACAAAAATAAATAAAATATGATGAAATAGTCATAAATATAATAAAGTTAAAAAAGGATAAAAAAAAATAACTCAATGAATAGAAAGAAAATAATTATATTTTGGTTAACTTCTCAAGAAGATAATTACTAAAATATATTAATTGATATGAGGACAAAATCAACTTAATTTTAAAATTTGTGAAAGATTTTTATTTAAAATTACGTAAATTATAAAAATTAATTGAAGTAAAATTTAAAAAAAAATTAATTTTTTTTTAAAAATAACTTACGGTGAAAGCAATTAAGAATTTAATATATATGGATGGACTAAAAAAGGTAATTAAGAAATCAATGATTAGAAATAATAATTAATGAAAATTTAATTTAATTAATTATTTATATTTTTAAATAATTATATGTGGCAAATCCAATTAAAACTAATTTCTCCACCTCATATGCCATTTAAAAAAAAATAAAAATATTGATTGATTTTCATTTTAATAATATAATATGATTATCCAGATGTGCTAATTTTAAAGGCAAAGTTATTAAGTAAAAAAAGAATAAGTTTTATCATACTTTAATTCACTTCATCAACTACTAAATCCGAATAATATATCATAATTACACCAAATAAGAATGTGGACTGCTATATAATAAACCTTTCAATTATATAAAAAAATAATTTTATATTTTAATATCTTTTCTGGATTTATTTTTCAACATGCATTTTGCTTTCAATTATAAGTCAAGAAGTTGAACATAATTTATCAACTGATTTCAACTTATTGTGAAGCTGATGAAAATGTGACGTTAAGAGACAAGACATATTATCAGAGACTTCTATCGCTCTCTAGAAGTTTGGTCCCACTCCCAAGAGACAAGACAGTCCCTCATGACCACTATATATGTGGGTATCGACAAACCACGACAATGACATTTAGCCAAATAAAGAAAACGACATCCTTCTTAGTCAAGATCGTGGTATGACTTTTTAGTTATTAGTTTTGAGTTAACAATATGAATTTTCATTTAAAATAAAAATATATTTAGAATTAATTAATAAAATTATATTTTATATAGATTAAATTATAGTGTTTGATGCTTTTTAAATTTTTCATAGACTAAGTTCACAAGTAAGGCACATCAGCCTAACTGGCTCATCAATAGGGATGAAAAGCTCACAAGCTCATCCCCTACTTTACTAAACTGATAGGCTTAAAAATTAAGTTCATTCCAGCCTAACGTGTCATGATGCAGTTGGATGGACGCGTCATATAACTTTTCAACACATAAGGACACATCAAACTGAAATATCTCTAAGTAGCTCCTAGTAGATTAATGACAAATGAGTTGAGAATTCACCAGTAACGAATTTCCGAATTCCTGTAATCCACAATGGCTAAAGGCTCAGAAGCAAGTCATCAATTCCCAAAATCTAAATATTTTTGCCGGTATCACAGGGAGTATGGGCATGACGCCAACTGGTGCCGCCAACTAAGGCAAGAGATAGAGAGACTTACCCATGCCGGCTAGCTGAAGGACTACGTGGACAAAGAAAACAGTCGCGAGTAGAAGGAAGAATGCTGAAACACAGCTCCTATAGGAGCAAGGAGCAAGCAGAAGATCTTTAGGAGGCTTTCTCGATCATGGAATGCTTATCACCTCAAGAAGTTTTATTCCCGAAATCCCTACTCTCTATTAGAGCTTACTATCATTGTAATCAAGCATTATCTCACATGAATAAAGGCAATTCTTGCTTGCTATCTTATGTTACTCGCAGGTTCAAAATTTTCAGCTCCTAGCTAACACCAAATAAGCCCCCGTCCATATTTTTACATAAGTCATTCTTGGCTAGCTTATGCACTTACATAAGCTACCACCACTTGGCACACGCTCCTAATAAGTTGCCACCTTTGTACTAGGCCTCCTTTTTAGGTTGACCCTGATGTAGTGGGCTTCTTTCTTGGATGGACCTTGATGCAGTGGGCTTCCTTCTTAGGCTGACCCTGATGTTTTTAGACTAGATGGTCTCATCATGGATTTCGAGCCTGATTTGAGCAAAATGCTTTTGGGTCATACCCATCAATATTATATCATATAATAACAAATAATTAATAAAATTAAAAAATTGTGCCAAGTTGTTAGTGGCACAAAGTTAAAAAAAATAAAAATAAAAACTCAAACTATGCAAAATTAATAAGTTTTGTTTTCTTTTTTATTTTTTCTAAATTAATCGAAACAACAAAGGGTTGAATCTCTACGAATCACGGCAGCAAGACCAATCTGTCGCTTACAATATCCCGTCACGTATTTAAATTGTCTGTAAAGAATTTCATCCTACCGTTCGATAAGAATTGAACTTCACGATGGCCAACACGGCTCATCAGCCACAAGGGCTTGGCCAACAACGTGTGCACTTGGGGGCCCAAGGGCCCCTACTGCATGCAGGTCAGCAAGCGGACAAACAGACGTATGCATCGCTTCTAGTCTTGATTTTGATTCGTAGGCGTTCACTCATAATT
Organism: Sesamum indicum; assembly: GCF_026168435.1. NCBI lineage: Eukaryota > Viridiplantae > Streptophyta > Magnoliopsida > Lamiales > Pedaliaceae > Sesamum > Sesamum indicum. The sequence continues at coordinate 11,982,484 of NC_142658.1, read as the reverse complement.
CAGCGTACGATAGCTTCGCACAACTAATTTTTTAACCAAGCGTGACGACCAATTGTGCAAATTCACGGTTCCTCCCATACTAATTGAACTACTGTTACAATACTGCCATTAGTATAAGCTTAAATTGCCATTTCAAATGCTACAAATCCTTAAAATGCCACCTCAATACTTATAAAACAAAATTTGCAGTTTTATTATACAAATAATAGCTCTTTACCTCGGAAACATAATTATTTTGCACAGATTTGACCAAAATGACAATCCTTGTTAAGCTTTAAAATAATTGTAATCATGGCCGATTAAAGTTGATTGTCCGCCTGCAAATTATCTATTTAATCATCTGTTTGTCTGTTCACCAACCTTTATAAAGTAAATTAAGTGTCCAAACCTCTGTCCTTTATGCATGGATCAATCTGATGAATACTATAGGACGGCAGTTTGGTTGATTCAAATATTAAACACCATGGGGATTCAACGACTTCAGGAAAGATCAAAAACCTACAACTTGCATTATTCTAAAAGTCCGGCCTAAACTCAAGCATACTAGTCAAATGTTAATTATTAAATCAGTCGGAGAAAATTAATATTACAAATTTGGTAAATTTACAATCAGGTTTATTTGAGATTTGAAATAATTATAAATATGTCCTCGTTATTTAAAAAATAACTAACTCCCATAATTTTAATTGTTGTCCAACAACCAGCCAAATGCGTTTCTGATAGGTTTCCACTCATTTCTTGTAGTGTTTTTTAGAGGATCATTTCTATAGTTAACTGATCAAAATGTCATTGAAAGCTATGAATTATAATTTTATTTAATTTTTAAAATATTTTTTTAAAAAAATTGGACTTAGTCTATAATGTTTCAAAATTTTCTATCCACCTCATTCGATTTATTTTTACTATTTTTTTTAAAAAAAAGTACAATAAGGCTAAAGCTTACAATTCTAAACTATATCTAATAATTACATAATTTAATCAAATATTAAGAGTATTAATAAATTTTCAAATAATATACGAAATACTTATAATTATGTTAAATGTCAAAATAACTTGCTATAATTTACCCAGCAAATAAAAAGTCAAAGTCCATCTCTCTCTATAAATATATTTATATATCACAGATAAGTGAAATGAGGGGGTGACCATATAAACTCATCAGCATTGCAGTGGGGCTAACTTACTGTATTCATGGAGATAAACGCAGGAGAGCCATCCTTGGATGCGATTTTAGAATCAAACAAGTTTAGCGTTACGGTATGATCAGATTTCGCATTTGCATGCATCCCAAAATTTGGGGTTAAATACAATTTACGTCATTATTATATATGAAATGGGTAAAATACTTCCAGAAAAAAGAATTCGCAAATTACGTATCCTGTGTTTTGGAAAATGAAGTAATTACTCCCATCGACGCTTTCGACTGGGGGAGTAATTTGTTTCTTATTTGCTTTTCACAGGATTTCTTTTTTTTTTTGCTCGTTTTTCATATCATAGGGGGTAAATTGCGTTTTTCCACAATGTTTGTCTTTGTTCCGAAGCCATCTTGATCCCAACTTTTTGCAGGAAGAAGGCAATACTTCAAGTTTAGTTTCCAATGGATGTGTGGATTACAAAGGCAGGATTGCAGACAAGCAGACAACTGGAGGATGGAAAGCCTCCCCTTTCATCATAGGTTCTTTTTCATGGTTTTTCTTTCTGCTAATTGCACTAGAAATGTTTTGTCTGAGATGGAACATGAAAATCGTGCTGTTTTGTGTTGTAGTGAATGAAGTGGCCGAGAGGTTGGCGTTCTTTGCTATCGCGGTAAACATGGTGGCTTATCTGGTGCGGGAGATGCATCAGCCTCTGCCGGATGCAGCCACTCATGTCACGGACTGGATTGGAGCCGCGTATGTTCTCACGTTGCTTGGAGCTTTCCTGGCCGATGCCTATTTGGGCCGTTTTCGTACCATCATCATCTTCTCTTGCATCTACGCTGTTGTAAGAACCATATTTCCGTTTATGACAAATGTCTTTCTCCCAATTATAAAAAGTAAAATTGCATTTTTAGTTTCACGGATAAGTGTTGGTGTCACTTTTGATATTAAAGTTAACGGAATAGCCGATCAACATTATTCTAAGTCGACTTTCAATGAAATAGATAATCATGTCGTTATCATGAGAATCGAATGTTGTCACTAAATAGCCCATCTGGAGGGGGGGGGGGAGTAGGTTAATTCTAATTTGACCACTGTGATATCATTCAAAATATTAAAAAAAACCCTCCTGTCAAAATTAATGGTAGAAACTAACTCCCAAATTTTTCAATATGATGCAAAGAAAAACTCCTCCATGCTTTACACAATACAATTTTAATAATTTTTTGTTTTTAATTACAAAAATGTCATCCCCAATGTAATATTTAAAATGTTCAAAAATACGCCATATATGTCAGAATAAAAGATATAAAATAATTCCTTATATTTTTTCGAAGTGATGGAAAAAATTGCTCCACATGAGAGGCCGGAAAAGCAAGCTATTTTAATATAGAATTAAATGCAATGTACCCTCTAAAATATGTGATGAGCAAAAAATACCTTGTGAAAGACATGTGTTGCAATTTACTTTATTTTTCAAAACATAGTGTAATTTAGTTATGAAATGTCATTTTCTCCCTTTGTTTCCAAAACCATTAGTTCTCTAGATCCTATCAGTAGCTTTCTGTTAACCATGTTACTAAAACAGACATCAATCCTATTTTGTAGGACTCCAAGAACATTTTTCCTAAAGATTCAAACTTTTATTTATCACTATGAATCTCATCGTCATTGTTTCATCACATCAGGGAATGGTGTTGTTAACAATTTCAGCATCCGTAGACAGCTTAAGGCCTCCTTATTGCCCCAAGCGACCATGCATTCCAGCTTCGACCGGCCAGAAGGCTTTCCTTTACTGTGCGCTGGCGCTTATAGCACTCGGGACCGGTGGCATCAAGCCGTGCGTCTCCTCATTTGGCGCAGACCAGTTTGATGAATCCGACCTAAACGAAGCACATAAAAAGTATGCGTTTTTCAACTGGTTCTTCTTCGCTATTAACATGGGAGCCCTTTTAGGCATCACACTGTTGGTGTACATACAAGTGGAGATGGGGTGGGCTTGGGGATTTGGAATCCCGACAGCAGCGATGATCATCTCAGGCGTCATATTAGGTGCTGGTTTTTCCAAGTATCGGTACCAAAAGCCAGTTGGGAGTGCTTTTACCAGATTTGTTCAGGTCATTGTTGCTGCTGTGAGGAACCATGTGAGAGGAGTTGAGGTGGGGCGGGTAACTCATCTTTATGAGGTTCAAACTAGAGAATCTGATATCCATGGTGCACAGAAGCTGCCTCACACGGGACAGTACAGGTCAGTGTTTCAGACCTCCTACATCATAATGCTTACCATTTTGTTCTTTAATTCTCAAGTTTTATTCCCAAATTGCGTTTCTTCTTTTTTGCAGTGCTGTTGTGTGTGTCGTTTTATAAAGGAGCATTTGCAAATTAATAACATGATGCATATACAGTAGTTTCTGCACAACTATGTCATTTTCCTTTACAAAAGGAAGGAAGAAGTTGGTTTAAGATAAATATTTAGGTAAATTATATTTTGTCATTCAAACTATAACAATTTTAAATTTTGTTACCTAAATTTTTTGTTTGGTACATTTTACCATCCAAAGTACACGATATTTAGACATAATTATCTTAATTAGGCCACTTTCGGGTGGGACATTCCACCGGAAAGTGGTCGCATGCCATACACATTTTCAGGGGAAATTTGGCCACATGTCACTATCTTTAAGAGTATCCATCAACGACGTTTTTAAGAAATTTGGCCACCCAATGCCTCCGCCCTAAAAATTCCTATATGTATGCATGTGGCCGTTTTTCGGTAGAAATTCTATTGGAAAGTGGCCTGAGATTGTTACATATAAAAGTCATTTATTTTGAATGGTAAAATATAAATAAATAAAAAATTAGGTGGAATGCAAAAAATAGTACAATTCTTTAGATATTTTATGTGATTGATAACTCTTTTAATTAAATTTTATGATTAGATCATAAATTTTGGCTAAATTTCTTGGCACTTTGTAAAGGTTAAATTTTATAATTTTTTTTATGGGAAAATTGCATAATACCTCTATGTGTTATACAAAAATTGTTAAAAATTTAACTATGTTAATTAAATAGGCAATAAGAACCCATTATAATTATAATCTTGCAAAAAAAAAAACCCTTTCCATTAAAAAAAAAAAATCGGAGAGTTACTTACACGTGCTGCCGACATCTATGGCTAACATAATTGTGTATATATATATATATATATGTATATATATGTGTAAAATATATTTTCAAAATACACAAAATTTGGACTCTTCAATTTTATTTATTAAAGATCAATGGTTATTAAAAAATGATTAGATCTTATTGGCTCTAATACAATCATAGAAGATCCAAGGATTATTATAATAATAATAATTTATATTATATAACTGTATAATAGAAATTTTAAAAAAAAATTAATGCCGTTAAGTGAAACAAACGGCAGAGCGTGTGTCGAGATTTTAAAAAATGCAGGGTTCTTTTTATCTATATTTTTAACATAATGAGATTTTTAACTAAATTTTCATAACAAGGGGTTTTATGCAATTTTTTCTATTTTATTTAGGAAAAAATGCAAGACTCCTGCAATACACTTTGTCTCTGAGTTATATTTTTTATAAAATATTTACTCGTCTAACTTAACAAATATAATATTGACCTCCCACAACTAAATATTTGGATAAACATACCCCTATGTTATATATATGTGTATATATATATATATAGTTCAGAGGATCTTTTAACAATTTTGCATTTATAGTTTAATGAAAAGTTTTCTTTAATAAAAAAAATATTTTAATTATAATAAAGTAAAATATAATTAGTAAGTTAAATAGTTTAATTTTTTTTTATATTTTTAGACTTAAAATTAGTAATGAACGAGTATAATAAATATACAAAATACTTTCATATAATTTTTTTATTAATTTGGTAAAAATATTAAGTTATTAACTGTTTAATTTTTTAGATAAAACTGAGTAATTATATTTTTAAAAAATATGATAAAATATATTTATTATTTTTTTCCTAAAAGTGTTTATCTTTTTTGTTAAACATATATTGTCAATTTATGTTCACAAGTATATACATATATATATATATATATATGAATTGTTGGAATTTTATATTTATTTTGTATCTATTATATTAAATATTTTGAAAATAATATAATTTTTCAAGGCATGAGGGTCACTTTTGTCCAACTAAGAAGGTGAGTATTATATTTTCTAATTTAGATGGGTAAATATTACAATAAAAATAATTCAAGGGGCAAAGTGTATTTAAACCACAAAAGCAAATTACTCCATTTGTTTTTTCCAAAATGAACGATGGTGTAATTCCCGTGCTGTGATTTTTTTTTATAATTTTTAAAAATAAAATATTATTTATTTATAAATATATATTATATGAATAATATTTATTATTTATAATAATACATATACTATTATATATTAACAAATATTACATGATATATATAATTAAAAAAAATTAAATCAACCCCCAAACATCACCATCGCCACTGCCACCACTGCCGCAATTGCAACCCCCTCCCTTTCCCTGTGACCCCCCCCCCCCCCTCTTCCCACATCGGATGAAGAGCTTAATTGTTTTATTCTGAAAAACATAGAGTGTAAAATACTGATTTTCTTTTTCATGGGGATAAACTGTTTATTTATAATATTAGAGGATAAATCGCATTTAACTCTTTTTATCTTTGTTAACACATTAATATTACTAATATCAAGTTTTAGAATTATACTAAAAGCAATCCAAACATTCTTCTCCAAGAACAGATTCTTGGATAAAGCTGCAGTCATAACAGAGCCAGAATGCAACACAAAGAACCGCTGGAGACTCTGCACGGTAACACAAGTAGAAGAATTCAAATCCTTCGTCAGGATCCTTCCCGTCTGGGCGTCAACCATTGCTCTGGCAATCTCCTTCGCTCAGCTCTCCACTTTCTTCATCCAGCAGGCCAGCATCATGGACCGAAAACTCGGCCCGCATTTCGAAATACCATCAGGCTCCGTTCCTGTTTTCAGTGCCATAAACGCTCTCATACTAGTCCCTCTCTACGAAAAGCTCATTGTCCCGTATCTCCGTGCCAAAACAGGCCATCCGCGGGGCATCACCTCGTTGCAGCGCATGGGAATTGGATTGTTTGTGTCGATTTTTGCCATGGTGTCAGCTGCGTTGGTGGAGAAGAAGAGAAGAGATCATTACTCTGATCGTCTGAGTATTTTCTGGCTCTTTCCTCAGTGCTTTCTTATCGGGATGGCTGAAGTTTTCACGTACGTGGGGCAGCTGGAGTTCTTCTATGATGAGGCCACGGACGGAACGAGAAGCCTAAGCAGCGCCATGTTTTTGAGTGAGATTGGGATCGGAAGTTGGCTGAGCACTGCGATTGTTAAGATCATTGAGAGAGCTACGGGTGGAGTGCGAGAGGGGTGGCTGAGGGATGATCTTAACGTGAGCAGGCTCGATTATTTGTACTGGATTCTGACAGGTGTTAATGGGGTCAATTTTGTGGTGTATTTGTGGGTTTCGTGGAGGTATAAAGGACGAAATGGCGGTGGTGGGAGTGTGAGGGATGATTCTGTGGTGGTGGAACTGGCTGGAAACATGCCCAGTGCGGATGATCAAAGGGGAATTTCGCAGTCTTACAATCTGAATGCAGTCCCATTTGGTGGAAGGGGAGAAGTATCTGATCAAGAATAAGTTCATTTGATTCTTCTATTTTAGTTTGGTGAATTGGTTAATGCTTTCTTGGATTCTTTTTTGCAAGTGTAAGTACTCATGGACAAACATTATTTTATATATATGAACTATGAATTGTTTAGTAATTTTATAAATGATGCATAAAATGATTGGGAAAAATGCAAGCAATCCTTTCGATACATATAAAATATGTGCAAAAATATTCTTTTGTGAAAAAAAAATTGAATTATTTCCTTATATTTTTCAGAACAAATCAAATTACCCTCGTGGAGGAATTGGTGTACCGCACGCCTTAATTTACAATTTCTATAGATTCTTAATACTATTTTTTTTTTTATATTTACATACAATCTATATTACTTTACTTTTATTCAGTATTCAAGTCAGAAATTTGGCTTGGTCTTGTCAAAATTTTATAATTATTTGAAATGCATCTAAAAAATTTAAATGACTACAATTTATCATTGCAAGTTAAATACATATTATGATTTATGCGCACAAATTACTAACTATTCATGTACAATTATAAATTTAATTTAATTCTTTACTAAAATAAGTACATTTCGATTTATTAATTTGGATTTGGGGGAAGAATTTAGAAAAATTATCGATTTCGAATGACTTGATTTGAAAGAAAGTTGAAAACCATCCATATTCAATAAAATAGAGTTCAGAATCAGAAGTTGAGGAGTTTGACATTCTTTTTTAAATTTAAAATTATTCAAACAAATTCAAAAATTTCGTTATTAAGGATTTGAATTCCATAATTTCGAATCTTTTAATCCAAATGCAAGTTAGCTATTTTATATTTTGGATTCATTTCACTTATGAAAACGCACATTTTCAACTCAGGGGATGTCTCACCAAATTAATTTATAAGTTGATACATTTTATAAAATATTTTTACTATTTACATCTTACATCTTCTTCGAAAAACAACCTCTTAAACTATTTAGAAGAAATAAAATTATAAAACTTAGTAACGATAATTTTATAATTAATACAATCAAAGCGAAGGAGTTTGTCAAAATTTTAAAATTAAGCAAGGAAGTCCTTACTTTTTCCTTAATTTAAAATTTATCTAAATAAAATTGAAATTGTACCCCCATGATCATCGGAACCAAGTCCTCCAAAGGGGAATTGTAGCTCAAATTTGGCTCGGATAAATCTATATTAATTATATAGTAAATATAATATACTTTCTACATAATTATTGTACAATTTAAAAATTAATTAATTATATAAAATGTGTATCACATTTATTTTGTATTTTAATTTAATTTAATCAAACTGGATATGTGCAATAATTTTGGACCATTAAATACACTAGTTCATTAGTGGCCCAAACCAGTTGGCCATTTCCTTGTTATAAGCTCGGGCCCCTACACGCTATGCGCATCTCTCCACACACTTACACACAGAGTGAATGCACAAATGTTAAATATTTGCAGTTTGATTTATAGCTGTTTTTCGATTATATTATACGATTTGAAATCAAAATGTCAGACAACATTGAATCCCCAAATCAAAATCCCCAAGACTTTCAAGTGCCAGACCTAGCCATAGAGGCACCGCCCAAAACCCCACTGCCAACCACCATGGCTGAAGCCGAGCAAGCACCGCCTCAGTCGGAAACCACTGCCGCCACCGCCGCTGCGAAGTATTCCAGTGCTTCATTCTGTATTTGGCCTCCAACTGAACGGACGCGGGACGCTGTCAGGAACCGGCTAATCGAGACGCTTTCCACCCCCTCCATTCTCTCCAAGAGGTACGGAACCGTTTCGCGAGAGGAGGCTGTTGATGCCGCCAAGCACATCGAGGATGAGGCGTTCGAAGCGGCGGGAAAGGCGGCGAGCACTGATGATGATGGCATAGAGATTTTACAGGTTTATTCGAAGGAGATTAGTAAGAGAATGCTGGAGACCGTGAAGGCTAGATCTGCTGAATCGGTGGCTTCGCAGACGCCGCCGGTGAATGAGGCGGTGGTTAAGGCGGAGGAGGAGGACACAGGGTCCACGGCTCCGCCTCAGAGTGAGAAAACTGAGTCTGTGGCTGATGATGAATGAGTAACGGAAAGATTATTAGTACTTTCCGTTTTCTGCTTTGTAATCTTGTTAGTGAACTTTTATGGTTGGATATATTGTGTTGAGATCTATGATGTACTTCTATGTGGATCATTTGGTGCTAATATATTAGTGTTATTACATGTTACCAACTCTGCTTTTCTAGGGCTTGTTCTCTATGAAAGTTGCCTCATATTACATGGTGCTTTCAATTCCTGTTTGTGTCCAGTATACTTTGTGTTTGCGGATTTTTGTTCAAGCTTTGGTGGGTGAATTTTGCGATGTACTTATATGCGATTGCATCCATGCTCTCTTGTTTATTTTAATAGGAATTTTGTCTTTTTCTAGTATTATATGAACAGAGTTGAATTGTAGGGTATTGAAAGAATAGTATTTAATTGAAGTCCCTTGATTTGATGGATAAGCTTGTAATTAGTCTTTGGATTTATGTTTGCTTGCCGAATATATTCGGTCCCTTGTTTTTGTACGCTTCTATGATTGGTTTAACAAATGTGCTCATCACTGTGTTCTGGATGAGACTTCTGCTGTTAAAGTCAAGCTTTTTCCTTGACATTTTCAGCTTTAGTCTTAGCTTCATGGCAATGACTGTTTTTTGTTCATCTGCTCATTTTGACTGCACGAGTTGCAAATTATATGTAGAAGGGCCTGAAGTCCAACTTATTAGTGCAGGTAAATCATGCATTTTGATTGATCCATAATGAGGTTTGTATCCACACAACCTTTGTATTTACTATGATATATGAACCTTGATAGACTGAGGTATGATATGAAGTTTACTAATTGTATTGGTCGGTCGCATTGGTGTTTTTGCTTGTCTTTGCTGGAGTTTTACATGATGTGGTGAAGAGAAAGGCTTCAATGCTACATAGACTACCTGTTCAACTCATACATGGAATGGATGTGGTGGCGTTGAGATGTCCCAAGTGATTGTATGTCTTATCCGTGGTAGTGTTGGTTGGTTTTATTTCTTTTATGGTGTTAAATATGCATTAAATTCATGATGCTTTGTGTGTGATCGCTACTTGATGCAAGTGCGCACATTTTAGTTTATTGAGTTATCATCTGAGACTATGACAAGAAATTCAAGAACTTGAGTGTTATGGTAAAGAGTAGTGGTTTTTTACAACAGTTGATTGAATCATTAGTCGAGTGCCCTTATGTATAGTACAATTTGAATTTGATTAGATTGGGAAAAGAAAGGTATATTTCTCATGTTGTTTGTTGTGCTTCTCTTTGTTGCTTGCTGCTGATATATGCTTGAAAATATTTGAAATTGAGTTACCAGTGGTCCACATGTGTCGTAATAACTTTAGCCTTTGATAGGTAATTAAACCTTTGATTGTAAATTTATTATCCCAAATTTTATCATTCATACGATTCTTTGATACTTAATTTCTTTCTGAATGCGGTTTTTTGTTGATTGTTATTATGGAATATTCTCTCTCAGGAAGCAAGTTTCTAGACAAATGCTTATGTTATGCACTAAAATAAGCTTGCAGTGATGGGATGAATAACTTGTTTGAAACTTAAAATTATGTGATTTCACTGATTCCCAGAATTTGAACCCTTTGTGCTGAACTGAAGTGATATTGTGTTTAAGCATCAGCCAGAAAAAAACACAATTACAGTGTTAGTAAATCTGGGGCTGTTGCGCGGCATGGGCTTCTCTGTGATTCCAGCAGTACGTTGACGCTGAAACGGCAGAAAGTCTTGCAGCAAGGGCAGCAATCACATTGGCTGACTCAGGAACTGGACTGATATTGCTATTGAAGGAGATTGCGCTACCTTAATTGCAAGACTTCCGGCGAATGGGATGATTTCTCTCGCATTGCCCCTCTCGTCCAAGACATTAGTTTACTTGCTTGTTTTTGGTCTGTGTCTTCTTCTTTCGGTAGTTGTAGTGGAAACTCTGTTGCTCATGAACTTGCCAAGTTGGCTCTAGATGTGGATGGGTATTAAGCTAGTGTTCCTCCCACTCTGGTCATTTTGGCGGAGTTAGATTTGCCTACTTAATGAAAGCGTAAAGAGAAAAAAGAAAATCTGGAGTATCCCTCAGCCCTCCCGTGCTGATGCTAATCTCTTTCACCAAGGTTTTTACTGATAGTTAAATGAAAAATTACAGATGAGCTCCAAATGGTTCAATTGGTAGGACATTTGAACCTTATTTACAGGTTGCCTATAGACTTGAAATAGCTCAAAGGCTGATTCTCTTAGACTTATGTATACAGCAAACTAGCATTACTCCCAAGTGCTTTGTATGGGAACGTACAATTTCACATCGTATTTTTCATAATTTTTTAGTTATTCAAACTAAATTTTGGGTTGCTAGATTTGGAGTTATGGATTTGAAACCTCTCATAACGATTTTTTTTTAAATTTATTTGGATAATTCAAACTTCAAAAAATTTCAATCTTCAATATTAATTTTAAATTATATTTTATTGAACTCCTGATACTAGAAAATAAATTATTATTGACTATAATATTTATGGCTATGATTAAAAATCATGTTTAATGATTACTATTAACTACGGTTAAATAAAATTGACACAAAAAAATTAGCTTTTTCATCATGAAAAATTATTTGCCACGGCTAAGAGCTATGGTCAAAATATTTAAGCCGGGCAAATGTTTTATACAAAGAAGACGAAGGCGAGAAAAGGAAAAAAAAAACTAACAGCTTTCCTAACTGCAACTACTAACTACCCTTTTAACGTATACTAAAAAACGTAGGAATAAAAATACGACTTTATAAGTGGAATACAACTTTAGATCACTTCACAAACAAAGCCAGCAAACATCTTCTTCCTCTTTGCTCAACTTTTAGATTACAGAGGGAGCTTTCCTCAGCTGCTGCAGCAACTTTGATGATATTCTTCAACACTCCCCTTGCAAGTTGGGCTTGGGTCCAATGAAACCATGCCTAACTTGGAACGTAAATATAGGAAAACAGAGCCAGATAAAGTCTTGGTAAAAATATCAGCAATTTGTTGTTTAGAGATGATGTAGCTTGGTTGGATGATTCCCTCCTTATACTTGTTTCTAACCACATGACAGTCAATCTCCAAGTGCTCCATTCTCTCATGAAACACGAGTTGGTTGTGATGTGCAATGTCGCCTGATTATCACAATAAAAAGGTATTGGAGTGTGGACTGTAACTCCCAAATCCTCAAGTAGATACATCAGCCAAGTTATTGCACATGTTGTGGCCACCATATTCCTATACAGCCTCTGCTGAGGATCTTGCCATTGTGGTTTGTTTCTTGCTTTTCCATGAGATAAGACTTCCCCCCATGAATATACAATACCCTGTTAGGGACTTTCTTGTAGCTTGGCAGGTGGTCTAATCTGCATCACCAAATGCCCTTAGATCAAGATCGCCATTAGAGGAGAAAAACAAACATGTTGAGCTGCATAGCAAATGTCAGGACGTGTAAACCCCAAATAAAGGAGCCTACCAATGAGTCTTTTGTACCTAGATGCATCCTGTAAGGCACCTCTTTCATCTACATACAACTTACAACCTGCAAGTAAGGGGGTAGTGGTGGCCTTACTGTTTGAATGCCCTGTATCTTTGATTATATCTAATGTATATTTATTTTGTGTTATGATCATTCCTTCTACAGAATGAGCTATCTCAAGTCCCAAAAAATGTGTAGCAATTCCTAAGCCTATAGTAGTAAAAAGCTCATTTAAGTAACTCTTTACCTCCATGATAAGTTCATTTGTGGGTGCAGTCACTAGTATATCATCAACATAAACTAGAAGTGCAATTAAGTGAGAGTTTGTTTAATGAATAGGCAATGATCATGAGCAAATTGTAGAAAATCATATTCAGTTATTTTATGAGTGAATTCTTGGTTCCATTGCTTTGAAGCTTGCTTTAAACCATATAATGACTTATTAAGTTTGCATACTTTACCTATAGGTATTTGGTAACCATTTGGTGGATCCATATAAATTTCTTCATCCAATTTTCCATGTAGGAAAGCATTCTTTACATCTAAGTGATGTAAGGGTCATTTTCTTACTGCTGCTACCCTTAGAAATAACCTTACAATGACTGCTTTTGCCACAGGTATAAAACAGTCACTGTAATCTTCACCCTCAATCTGGCTATACCCCTTAGCCACAAGTTTGGCTTTACATTTTTTCGACGAACCATCAAGCCTTAATTTCATTTTGTATATCCATTTACAGTCTATACAATTCTTACTTGGAGGTAGGGCTGCAATTTCCCATGTCTTATTTTTCCCTAATGCACTCATCTCTTGTTGCATTGCTTCCTTCCACTCTGGTCTGGTTTGTGCTTCATGGAAGTGTAAGGTTCAAACGTGACACTCAGAAAATTTGCAGAAATGGAGGTGGGAAATAGCAGAGAGAACACAGAGATGAGAAGGAAAAGAAACTTGTAACTTCATTCATAATGAGCTTTCCTTGGACAATTCTTACATTTACACGAAATGGGAGACAAAAATTCACCAAAATAAAAGCTGAAAACACAATTAAGAATTGCAGACAAAAAGCACTGCCATTGTCCTTGATCTTCTCTCATTGGTGCTCCTCTTCTTCACAAGGACACAAAAAACACAGAATAGCCATTTTCTTCTCTGTCAGGCGTGCCTCTCAGCCCGACACGTGGCCTCCGTTGATTGGTCAATTCGCGGCACTTGCAGACAAAATCCCCAAATCTCAATTGGCCTAATCCTCCTCAAAACGACGATGTTTCCATTTAGGGCAGTCCAATTTTGCCCCAATTTAATCCCTTCTTTCATCGCACGGTCATCTTCAATTCTTGAGATCGGACGGTCGCCTTCAAAAGTTGCGTTTTCAACGGCTAACGCGATATTTCCCTTCCCTTTTTGAGATCCTTGTCCCCAAGGATCAAATCCTGGAAACCGTGCAGCTATTTCATGGTAATCCTCCCAAGTTGCTTGATCAGGTGAGGAGTGTGCCCACTGAATCAACACTTGAGGAACTCCTGCGTTGTTCCTGTGGATCAGACGCCTAGCAAGGATAGCTGCAGGGTAGATTTTAAACACCTCATCTTCATGCTCTGGTAGGTTCACTGAAGGGAAGTACTTAGGCCCTATCTTTTTCTTTAACAGAGAAACGTGGAAGATTGGATGTATCTTGGAGCCTGGTGGGAGCTCCAGTTTATAAGCCACCTTCCCAATTCGCTCCATAACCTTGTAGGGAGCAAAGTATTTCGCAGAAAGCTTGAGCTTCTTTTTGAGAGACATTGAAGTTTGCCTATACGGTTGAAGCTTCAGGAATACCTCATCTCCTACCTGGAACTCTCTTTCTGTTCTTTTCTTGTCAGCATACTGTTTCATCCTTTGCTGAGCCTGGTGCAAATTATCCTTCAAAAGCTGCAGAGTTTTTACCCTTTCTTGCATCAATTCATCTATACCAGAGTGATGGCTTTGCAAGTATGACCCAATGGAAAGCTTTTGAGGAGGATACCCACATTGCCTGAAATGGTGTTGTTTTAAGTCCTGAGTGGAAGCTTGTGCTGTACCAGTACTCTGCAAGGGTTAACCACTGAGCCCATTTCTTAGGCTTTTGATGACACATGCACCTCAAATAGCTTTCCAAACACTGATTCACCCTCTTAGTCTGACCATCACTTTGAGGATGGTAAGCTGAGGACATGTCTAGGGAAACTCCTGACAAAGTAAACAACTCCTACCAGAATCTACTTGTGAAAATTCTGTCTCTGTCTATGACTATGCTAACAGGTAGCCCATGCAATTTGTAGATGTGATCAAAGAATAACTTAACAACTATAGTGGCATTGTATGGGTGCTTGAGTGCTATGAAGTGAGAGTACTTGGTTAGTCTGTCAACTATTACAAAGATTGAATCTTTACCTTCAGAGTTTGGGAGACCTTCAATAAAATCCATAGAGATACAAGACCAGGCTTAGTCTGGAATAGGTAAAGGCTGCAACAGACCTGGATAAGGTAGATTCTCATGCTTTGCCTTTTGACATACTTAACACTCTTTAACCCAAGTTTCAGTGTCACCCCTCATGGTAGACCAATAGAAGAGGGATTTAACCCTCTGGTAGGTTCCATTAATACCAGAATGTCCACCTACTGCAGCATCATGTAAGGACTTGATAACCTTTTCTCTTACTCCTCCATGACTCCCAATATAGATTCTATTCCCTTTCCTGAGTATCCCTGTTTCAAGGTTATAATCAAGATAGGAAGAAGAATCCACTACCTTTGCTTGAAGGATAGTTTGGAATAAGGTGTTCCCCTCATAGCTGTTTTGTACTTCTTGCATCCAAACTGGAATGTGGGTAGTGACAGCCTCCAAGCTCACTTCATTGTTGGTTGATGTTATCCTTGAAAGAGCATCAGCAGCAGTATTCTCCTTCCCTTTTTTATACTGCACCTCATAGCTGAGACCAAACAATTTTGTTACCCCTTTTTGCTGCATAACTGATTCAATCCTCTGATCCAATATATACTTGAGACTCCTCTGATCAGTCTTGATAACAAAGTGATTATCTTGAAGATAATGCTTCCATTTTGTGATGGCCATCAGCAAGGCCAAGAACTCCTTCTCATAAATGGATAGCCCCAAGTTCCTGGGAGCAAGAGCCTTGCTAAGGTAAGCTATAGGATGACCTTGTTGCATAAGTACTGCCCTTATGCCACTGCCACATGCATCAGTTTCTACTGTGAAAGGCTGGGAGAAGTTGGGCATAGCTAAAACAGGTGATGTTGTCATAACCTCCTTTAGCTGATTGAAAGCTGTTTCTGCCTCTTCATTCCATTTAAAGGCATCTATCTTCAGCAAGGCAGTTAATGGTTTACTGATGATCCCATAGTTCCTGATGAACTTTCTATAATATCCCGTGAGCCCCAAAAATCCCCTGAGTGCCTTGGCAGATGTAGGTATAGGCCAATTAATCATACTCTCTATCTTCTGGGGGTCAGTAGCAACACCCTCCAAAGATATAATGTGGCCTAGATACTCCACCTTCAGTTGACCAAAGGAACACTTACTCCTTTTTGCATAGAGTTGGTGTTCCTTCAGCAAGTTCATAACCTCACTGATGTGTCTCAGATGTTCTTCCCATGTCTTACTATAGATGAGAATATCATAAAAAAACACAAGGACAAACTTTCTAAGGTAGGGCTCAAAGATGCTGTTCATGAGGGCCTGAAAAGTAGATGGTGCATTGCATAATCCAAAAGGCATAACCATGAACTCATAGTGCCCACTATGAGTAATGAAGCTAGTTTTGGGAGTGTCCTCCCTTTTCATCCTTATTTGGAAATAGCCAGATCTCAAATCAATTTTAGTAAAGTATTTAGAGCCATGCAATTCATCCAAAAGTTCATCAATTACAAGTATGGGGAAATTATGCTTAACAATGAGTTTGTTAAGATACCTGTAATCCACACACAGGCTCCACCCACCATCTTTCTTTTTGACTAGTAAAACTGGGGAGGCAAAGGAGCTCTGGCTTGGTCTGATGATCCCATTGCTAAGCATTTTCTTAACAATTCTCTCAATTTCTGACTTCTGCCCATAAGCATATCTATATGGATGTTGCTTCTTTGGGATGGCTTCAGGTATCAACTCAATGGCATGCTCAATGCTTCTCTTAGGTGGCAAGGACTTGGTTCTGCAAACACTCCCGTATATAGCTGCAATAGTTTAAGTATCTCAGGGACCTCTTCTTCAGGTTCAACAATCTTGCTGCTCCTTATCACAGGTGTACCTTTCTCAACTGCCGTGTTAAGGAATATGTGGCCAATGTTGTAGTCAATGCTTCTTGGTGTAATGCCTCAATAATCAGCCTTTGGTGGGGTAATGAGATAGAGACTCTCAATCTGTGAAAACCCAGTTCAATGGGGGTGTAGGTGCTCAATCAGTCACAACCAAGTACCAAGTCATAACCTCCTAACTTCAGCAATCTCACAGGATGAATAAAAGCAATGTACCTGCATCTCCCACTTGAACCCAACACATATTAGGTCACTGACAATTTTATTCCCATCAGCAACCCTCACTGTCATAGGCACAATGCTCTCTAGTTTGAGGTCAAGGATCCCAGCAATCTTTTCATATAAGAAACAGTGAGTGCTTCCAGAGTCAACCAAAACGAGGATGTCTTTATCCTTCACCTTCCCACAAATCTTCAGAGTCTTGCAGCAGGAGCTCCCTCTCATTGCATGTAATGATACTGATACATCATCCTCCTCATTCACTTCTTTGACTGTTGGAGTCTTAGCTTGCCCCTCTTTGTCATCTCCTGTGCACTCCTCATCATCTAAAAGCATATACACTTGTTTATATTTGCACCTATGTCCAGGGACATTTAGTTCATCACAACGGTAGCCAAGATTTTTCTCTCTCTTGGCTCTCACTTCAGCTTCTGCCAAGAATCTCTTTGGGTGGTTAAGGTTCCTTGGAGGTGGATTCCTGGTTTGAGGTGTGAAAGGGGGCTTTGGAGCAGGGTTTTTTTGTGTTTGGTGGGATCTTCTGATGATGGCATTCACAGTGCACTCTTGCTTCCTGGCCAAGAGTATTGCCTGATTCAGTGAGGTATGGTCACAAGTTGATATAAATGACTTCACTTCTTCCTTTAACCCGCTAATGAATTTCACTTCTTCACTTCTTCCTTCTTCCTTCACTTCTTTCATCACTTTTTCCTCTGTCCAGACTCCCAAATCTTGCCAATACATTCATCACAAACTCATCCCAGGTATGGGGGTCTTTCCTCTCCACATATCCTTGAAACCAGAGTTCTGTCTTGCCCTGCATATAGATTTGATGCCATTGCAACCTTCTGATCCTCAGGAATGGGGATTAGCTGAAAATATCTGGTACATCTCCTGACCCATCCTCTAGCATTCTCCCCATCGAAATAGGGAAACTCCAGTCTATTTAGAGCATTGTGATTACCATAGCTGCTTTGTATTTGTGCCTCATGCCTAGGAGCATTACTAACTTCATTTCTGGGTGAGTTGAGCACTGCAACTCGTGATGAGGATCCTTTCTCTACTGATGCTGTCAGGCCTTCTCCCAAGATAGACGTTCCTATTGTAATGCTGCGGTTGCTCTACCACACTCTGCAACTGTTGCTGCATAGCTAGGACAGTGGCTTGTAGATTTTCTTGTGCCTCCATCATTTGATCCATCCTGCTATGTAGCTCCTCTTCAGATACTTGTCTCCTTGCCCTTTCATCCAAGACAAGTATATTAGTCTTCTTCTAGGCTTCTTGCAGTTCTTTTAAACAAGTTCCATCAGCTATTTATCTTTTGTATAGTTTGTTTTAGGTCCGAGGATAGAGTGGCTCTGAGGCCAAATGTAAGGTTCAAACGTGACACTCAGAAAAATTGCAGAATGGAGGTGGGAAATAGCAGAGAGAACACAGAGATGAGAAGGAAAAGAAACTTGTAACTTCATTCATAATGGGCTTTTCTTGGACAATTCTTACATTTACACGAAATGGGGGACAAAAATTCACCAAAATAAAAGCCGAAAACACAATTAAGAATTGCAGACAAAAAGCACTGCCATTGTCCTTGATCTTCTCTCATTGGTGCTCCTCTTCTTCACAAGGACACAAAAACACAGAGTAGCCGTTTTCTTCTCTGTCAGGTGTGCCTCTCAGCCTGACACGTGGCCTCCGTCGATTGGTCAATTTGCGCCACTTGCAGACAAAATCCCCAAATTGCAATTGCCCTAATCCTCCTCAAACGACGACGTTTCCATTTAGGGCAGTACAATTTTGCCCCAATTTAATCCCTTCTTTCATCGGACGGTCGCCTTCAAAAGTCGCGTTTTCAACGGCTAACACGACAGGAAGCTCCTAGATTCCTGTACAGAAGACAAATTCTCTACAAAACATGTGTGTTTATGTGTTAGCACAAAATCAGTAAGTGAGATTATATCCTTGGAATTGTTATATATGTAATCATTCATCCATGTTGGCTTAACAGATCTCCTAGTGGACCTCCTAAGTTCCACAGGCCTGTTTTCATCTATATTGCTAATTTCAACCCCCTGTTCTTCTTGCTCAGATTCTATTTCTTCAAATCCTTCTTCTGTAATGACATTGGTTAGTGGACATATAGTTTCAGAATCTATTCAATGAGAAAAGGGAAAAGAGTTCTCATGAAATATCACATCTCTAGCGATATGTATCTTTTTAGTTTCTAGGTCCATTACCTTCTATCCCTTCATCCCATATGCATATCCTAAGAATATGCATTTTGTTGCTCTACTTCTTCTTAAAACGTAGTATGTTTGTGGCAAAACACAAGCAACCAAATACCTTCATAAGATCATAATTAGGGGCCCTTTTATGTAAGAGGTAATAAGGTGTTTTCCCTTGTAATGTTGGTGTTGGGAGTCTATTTATTATATAAGTAGCAGCTAATAATGCTTCAGTCCAAAATCTTTGTGGCATATTTGCTTGAAACATCAAAGCTCTAGCTACTTGAAAAATATTTTGGTGTTTTCTTTCAACCCTACCATTCTGTTGGAGAGTGTATATGCATGATTTTTAATGAACAATGCCTTTATTTTTAAAAATGGTTTGACAACATTCATTGGTGAATTCAATGCCATTATCAGTCCTTATTTGTTTAATTCTGGAATCAAATTGAGTGTATATTAAGTTATAAAACTGTTCCAGTTTTTCTTGTGCTTGAGACTTATGGATCATCATATATGTCCAGGTAGCTCTGTTGTAGTCATCAACAATGGTTAACATGTAATGACAATGTGAAATAAAGTATTCCTTGTAAGGTCCCCAAACATCTATATGTACTAAGTTAAATATTTTTCAGCCTTTGATTCACTGGAAGTAAAAGATGGTCTATGTTGTTTGGCTAAGGGACAAACCACACATTTCAAGTGATCTATTTTATTATCATCAAACAAGTGTAAATGTTTCATTACATCAACTCCATCATGCCCTAGTCTGCTATGCCAGAGGTTATCAATGGCAAGTGCCTTCTTATTGTCTCCATTAGATGTTTCTTCAACATTGTTGGTTATATCAGTGATCATAGCCTTGTCCCTTTCTATGATATACAGTCTGCCCTCTTGCCTACCTATTGATATCACATAGCTAGCATGAGGGTCTTGCACAATGCAATTATGCCTTGTAAAGATGACTTTAACATGCTTATTACTACATAGTTTATTTACAGACAATAGGTTGTACTTAAAGGTAGGAACATATAACACATGTACAAGAGTGATGTTTTTAGATATCTGCACATTGCCAGCCAATTCAACCTTTTGTATCATTCCATTAGGAAGTCTTATAAATGTCTCATTTTCGAGTAGCCATAAAAAATCAAACAATGCAGCATTAGCACACATATGTACAGATGCTCCACTGTCAATAACCCACTTGTTATCAGATTTACTCATAGAAGTAGAAAGGGTCACAGCCATACCTGCAAACTCCTTTGAATCTACAAGATTAGAGCAATGTTGGCTCATGCCTTGTCTTTGTAACACTTTCTTTATCTTGGTTCTTACAAGCTTAGACAAATTTTCTTGTAAGTAGTTGTCTGTAGTTGTCAGGTTGACATTTAGTGCCTTAGGATTTGGTGGCATGTTTCCCTTCTTTCTCTGTTCTGCAAGGAGCTTATACCATTCTGGGAAGCCATTAATTTAAAAGCATGTTTTCTTAGTGTGTCTAGTTTTCTTGCAATGCTCACAATGTAACATTCTTTTATCCACCAAGTTTCCCTTCTTGGGAGGGCCTCTTCCAAAGAACCCCTTCCTTGTGTCTCCAGTCTGCACTGTCATTGCACCCTCTTTATCAATGGCTTGCCAGAATGTACCTCTCTCTGCTTTTCAACTCATTGTACCATGGAGTATGCCTTACCCACAGTGGGAAGTGGATCCATTAACAATATCTGGTTCCTAATATGATCATAAATATCACTTAAATCCATCAAGAATTGCATCAATTGATTTGATCCGACTCTTTCAGTCATTTTCTTGCTACCTCCACAAATTTCATAGAGGCAAAGGATCAAGACTCATCGATTCATCCCATAGTCTTTTTAGTTTTGTAAAATAGAATGCAACAGTCATGCTCCCTTTGAAATTGAGGTTATTTCTCTCTGAATCTGGTATAGCAAGGGGCCATTGCTTTCCCTAAATCTTGATTCTAATTCGAGCCAAAGGTCCCTTGAAGAAGATGCATAGAGGAATGATTAAGCTATGTCCTTTGAAATAGAATTCAAAATCCAGGACATCACCATATAGTTGTTTCTCTGCCATTGTTCCACTGCATTCACATCATTCGAAGGTATTTCATAGGATCCATCAATAAATCCTAGTTTCTGTTTAGCCCCTAGTGCGAATTTGAATGATCTCACCAAAGAGAAATAGTTGTTTCTAGTGAGGGATACTGTACCAAGCTCATCCCAAGATGATCGTTTCCTTGAATCTTTAAATTTTTTGGAAATGGCTGAACTTTGTAATCATTCATGTGCGTTTGTTCCTTAGTTGTGTTTTACCGTCAAGATTTCTAAAAATGGTGTATCTGGTTTCTGTTATCTTCAAAAAGGAGTAAGAAGAAAAGAAAAAGGAAGTGGCAGAATCAGAGATTTTACTGCTCTAATGCCATGTTGAGAGATAAGAGTGTGCACAGAGAGAATTGAATTTCCATTGTGTTCTTGGAAGTCAAGTTATAGTCAGTTGTGCAGCTTGTGCTGTACATTTTATACAACGAAGACTAAGGCAAGAAAATGAAAAAAAACTAACAGCTTTCCTAACTGCAACTACTAACTACCCTTTAACGTATACTAAAAATACGCAGGAATAAAAATGCGACTTTATAAGTGGAATACAACTTTAGATCACTTCACAAACAAAGCCAACAAATGTCTTCTTCCTCCTTGCTCAACTTTCAGATTACAGAGGGAGCTTTCCTCAGCTGCTGCAGCAACTCTGATGCTATTCTTCAACAGAAGCATCTTTAGAGAATCTCTCGTGCTCGCCTATACCTGTGTTCTCGTTCCTTGATAAAAAATCGGGTATACATGTTTAATGCCTGGATAATTGTTCCCACACGATAGTAATTATGATGGGAGCAAAAAAGCGACACGAAATTCAACAGTTATATTCCTCGGGAAGCAGTGAGGCACATTAAATACTCTTTTGATCTTACAACGTACTATCCTCTTCAACCTAGTTCTTCCGTTCTTTTCTCTATAGGGTGGGGGGTATTTGTACTATGAGGAGCATTATTACGCCCATGGAAAAAATACAATTTTATCGTCCTGGTTACTATTGTATTATAGTGCCTATTCTGGTAATTATTTGGTGAATTCAAATATGTGCTCTTTCTAAATTTTGTTAGTTTTGCAAAACTTTCATCTTGCCCTTATGAGTTTTTTCTTCCTCCATCATTATTATTTTTGAATATTTCAAAATAAGACTTCAATTCCAAAAGATATTTTATTTTGAAATATACTTTTATTATTCATCTTCTTAATCCATTGGTTTTGAGAGCAATGTTATAATATTATTAACAATATCTGGTTCCTAATATGATCATAAATATCACTTAAATCCATCAAGAATTGCATCAATTGATTTGACGCGACTCTTTCAGTCATTTTCTTGCTACCTCCAAAAATTTCATAGAGGCAAAGGATCAAGACTCATCGATTCATCCCATAGTCTTTTTAGTTTTGTAAAATAGAATGCAACAGTCATGCTCCCTTTGAAATTGAGGTTATTTCTCTCTGAATCTGGTATAGCAAGGGGCCATTGCTTTCCCTAAATCTTGATTCTAATTCGAGCCAAAGGTCCCTTGAAGAAGATGCATAGAGGAATGATTAAGCTATGTCCTTTGAAATAGAATTCAAAATCCAGGACATCACCATATAGTTGTTTCTCTGCCATTGTTCCACTGCATTCACATCATTCGAAGGTATTTCATAGGATCCATCAATAAATCCTAGTTTCTGTTTAGCCCCTGGTGCGAATTTGAATGATCTCACCAAAGAGATAGTTGTTTCCAGTGAGGGATACTGTACCAAGCTCATCCCAAGATGATCGTTTCCTTGAATCTTTAAATTGTTTGGAAATGGCTGAACTTTGTAATCATTCATGTGCGTTTGTTCCTTAGTTGTGTTTTACTGTCAAGATTTCTGAAAATGGTGTATCTGGTTTCTGTTATCTTCAACAAGGAGTAAGAAGAAAAGAAAAAGGAAGTGGCAGAATCAGAGATTTTACTGCTCTAATGCCATGTTGAGAGATAAGAGTGTGCACAGAGAGAATTGAATTTCCATTGTGTTCTTGGAAGTCAAGTTATAGTCAGTTGTGCAGCTTGTGCTGTACATTTTATACAACGAAGACTAAGGCAAGAAAAGGAAAAAAAACTAACAGCTTTCCTAACTGCAACTACTAACTACCCTTTAATGTATACTAAAAATACGCAGGAATAAAAATGCGACTTTATAAGTGGAATACAACTTTAGATCACTTCACAAAAAAAGCCAACAAACGTCTTCTTCCTCCTTGCTCAACTTTCAGATTACAGAGGGAGCTTTACTCAGCTGCTGCAGCAACTCTGATGCTATTCTTCAACAGAAGCATCTTTAGAGAATCTCTCGTGCTCGTCTATACCTGTGTTCTCGTTCCTTGATAAAAAATCGGGTATACATGTTTAATGCCTGGATAATTGTTCCCACACGACAGTAATTATGATGGGAGCAAAAAAGCGACACGAAATTCAACAGTTATATTCCTCGGGAAGCAGTGAGGCACATTAAATACTCTTTTGATCTTACAACGTACTATCCTCTTCAACCTAGTTCTTCCGTTCTTTTCTCTATAGGGTGGGGGGTATTTGTACTATGAGGAGCATTATTACGCCCATGGAAAAAATACAATTTTATCATCCTGGTTACTATTGTATTATAGTGCCTATTCTGGTAATTATTTGGTGAATTCAAATATGTGCTCTTTCTAAATTTTGTTAGTTTTGCAAAACTTTCATCTTGCCCTTATGAGTTTTTTCTTCCTCCATCATTATTATTTTTGAATATTTCAAAATAAGACTTCAATTCCAAAAGATATTTTATTTTGAAATATACTTTTATTATTCATCTTCTTAATCCATTGGTTTTGAGAGCAATGTTATAATTATATGAATCTCTATTATTAATTTGATGCGAGCAAAAAGATGTTAATATGGATTCGTTTAACTTGATGTCTTTTAGGCTTAACTTTTCTCAAATTTTGAAAACAGGACCTGCAAAATACCTTAGTGCTCTAATTCTCAAGCTAGTAAATAATGGTAATAATAAGATTTAATATAACAAAACCGTAATTTGAGATAATAATTCAAATGTGAAACTACTTCGAATAATAGTGTTTTATGCGTCTGAATGGCCAAGAATGAAAGGATCACCTATTCTAACAAAGAAAATGTTATCCTTTATCGAGGGGGTAAGCTCCTCTTATAGTTTTTACCTTCTACCGACTGAGGGAATTCAGACTCAGGAAGGTGGTTAACAAGAGACAGGCTCTAACTGTTTTGAAGATGATCTTCTAATCATTGACTGTCGGGATATCTTCTCACCAGATAGGCTTCACAGATTCCTAAGGGCGGTTGACATAAGTCCAATGTCTTCCCTAAATTCTTGAGTGTCCTCCATAACAGGGTGTCATCCGAGTTACCCAACTGAAGTTTAATCATGTGTGAGCAAAAATTTCCAAGCTTTCATGTGGCTATCTTGGGCTTCTTACAAGCTTTCCTAGGCCTACTCGAGCCTCTTTACTTAACGAACCCCTCTAGGGGGGTTTTAGGGCTTGAGGTTTAATTCTCCTTGGACTGCATATAACCTTTAATCCTTCTTGAACTTTTTTCATATTGATCTTCTTTTTGAGCTTTGCATTTTCGAGGCATCAGAAGTATAATTTAATTTAATTTTTTTAAATTTAACTATTAAATATTAATTTTTAAAAGAAAGACATGTCAATTACATATTGATGTGACATCAGCAGATGATACATCAAAATTTGACAGATGATCCATTCTAAATTTTGTGTACCCAATGAAAGATTGTCTATCACATTAGTGTTATACTTTGATGACATATCAATATGTGTCTCATACATTCATTTTTAACTCACAATTTAACTTTAATTATATTTCTTAATTATTAAAAGAAACACATATCATATGCGGTACCAATGTTTAATATCAAAGTGCCACAGAGAATCCATACTGTTGCATATAGGGGTGGCAGATGAGTCTCGCGAGCCGGCTCGATTTTGAGCTCGAGTCGAACCAGCTCGAGCTTAGTTATGGCTGTTCACCAGCTAACGATATTTTTTTTATATATATTTTTATTTTTGAATTTTTTATATATTTAATTTTATATTTAATATTTGATCAATTTTATAATCAAAATTGACCATATATTATAATTATTAATCAATATCATACATTTTATTTTGGATAATAATAAATTATGGTACTTTTATTTATACATTTAATCTTTATACAAAATAAATTTAATCAACAACTTAGTAAAAAATAATATTTTTTATAATTAAAATTATTATTTAATATGATATATATAAACTTTATGTTATATTTTAATATATATTTGTATTACGTTATATTTTTTAAATTGACAAGTAATTCACTTATGATTTTTTATTATTTACAAATTTATGTCAAAATTTAGTAATTCCTATGAATTAATCTAATAATAATAATAATAATAATAATAATGATGATGATGATGATGGTGGTTGAACAATTCTAATTATTATTTTATTATATATATAATGAGATTAAAAAGTTTAATCAATAATTACGATATCTTAAAATTCGGGCACCCGATTCATACGAAATTTAAATATATACAAGACTGTGTCCATTAGATCATATCACACGGTATGATTTAAAATCACATGGTCTAATTCAACGATACACCATCTTGAATGATTACTCTTATTCGAGTACGATATCTCGAAATCCGTATATCCAATAAGTCTAAAACTTTACCAAATGTATTTTTCTGTAAGTTTTATCATATCTAACAGTCTGATCTGAATTTTGATGGCCCGATTAACCCATGTTGTTCAACAATATAAGATGATAGTTACATCAATATTATACTAACATTTATAAATATATAAATTTTACAATTGTGAACATATATTAATTTCAACTATAAAATATTTTTATGTATTTCAAATGCATTATTTAAGATAATTGATACTTTCCCAATAACTTTAAACTGTTCAGAATGATTTTTTTTTTTGTATAATTTACTAATTATATTACTGCTAAACTAATCAGTAGTTTATATTTATAACAATAAATTAGAATTTCATACTATATTTTGTATATTTATAATATAGTAACATTATACAATCTATTTTATTACTTATAAATTTATGTAAAAAATTGGTGATTCCCATTATTTAATCTAATAATAATAATAATAACAATAATAGTATGCATTACACAATTTATTTTATTATTTATAAATTTATGTAAAAAATTGGTGATTTTCATAATTTATAATAATAATAATAATAATAATAATAATAATAATAATAATAATAATAATAATAATAATACACAAAAAACAAAAAAAATTAAAAAAAAAATAATTTGAGCTCGAGCTCAACATATAGGAGTCGAGCTCGAGCTCGACAAAAATGGTCGAGCTCGACTCCTTGCGATCCCTAGTTGCATAGCCATCTAATATAGCCTAATTTTCTAATCCTAAGTCTATTGGGTTTCTTTTGTAATTAGTGTAAAATGTAGGGATCAAACAGTTTGGAAATTTATGTCTCAGGGATAAAGACGTCAATTTCCACCTAATACCACCAAAAGCATCATTTCCAATCTTGACCTTATCGAAAAACCTAATTCATCAATCCCCTTCAGCTCAACAAATCACCCCAATAAATAAGGCCCCGAACCCCTAATCTTCATCCCCAGCACTTCCAGATCTACGGATGAAGCGCCCCCTCGCCGACGGCGGGTCTAACTCCGCGGCGGCCGTGTATACTCATCCCGGCGACAATGATGCGAACAAGAAGATCAAGCCGGAAGGTAAAGAAGACGAAGAGGAAGAAATGTCAAAGGAAGCAGAGGCAGTGTTGCTGGACGAAAATCTCTTGTACGAGGTGCTGCGGCATGTGGACGACGGTCGCACTCTAGCCAAGGCTGCGTGCGTTAGCCGGCAGTGGAAGCGGACGGCGCACGACGAGCGGCTGTGGGAGCTGATCTGCACGAAGCACTACCACCGCAGCCCGATCCAGCTGCGCGCCGTCGTGTTGGCTCTGGGCGGCTTCCGCCGCCTGTACTCGAGCCACCTCTGGCCGCTGCTGAAACCCACTTCTTCTACGTCTTCAGCGCCGGCTGCTGTTTCCACGTGGCCTTGCCTTCCTTTAGCTCCGGCGGCGCCGCCAGGTGCACCCAGATCTAAGGCTCGCTGGGGTAAGGATGAGGTCAATCTTTCACTATCTTTGCTCTCGATTAAGTACTTTGAAAAGATGAGTTTTAATCGGAGCAAATGAGAAATTATTGCATCTCATTGGTTCCCTTGACGATGTTCTTTTTCTTTTTCAAACTTTCAAGTTTAGTTTCCTGCTTGTAATATTTGGGGCGATTGTATATATATGTGCAATTACTGTACTCTAATGAATTACTTGTATTATTACATCCGTTTGATCCTACATTTGACAGATCTACACAAACTCCTTTGGCAAGAGTGGTCTTACCAATACCTGCCATCCCAACTATTGAGACAATTTGGAGTCAAGTTGAATATTCTGTAAGTATATCTTTGATTATAATCAGATCTTTATCTAATCTAGTAATTTTTGAATTCTTTCCACCCGAACTATTGGAGATGAGATCAGTTACTAAATGACACTACCTGATTAAGGAAGTGAGACTATTTTGTTTGCATATTTGAAGAAAAAAAATGCTATCTTTCATTAAAGAACTGATCATTTTGGTGGAAAGAAGTTGCGAAAATTGTTGGATTAGACAATGATTTGATTAAACTTAAAGTTGTGTTTAGAGGGTATTCAACCTAATTTCTAAATTGTGTCAACGGTTGCGATGTCAGGAATTGGTAAGACACCTCTTGCCAAAGAAGTTTATGTATGTCTATTAATAGAGGATTATTTGGAATGTACTAATACTACAATAACTAGAGGACTATGTTAGAGGAAGAATGTTGGTGATGTATAGAGAGCTCGGCCATCTTTTGACTGTATCATGTCTAAATTCTTAATGTTGACTTCCAATTTTCTCCTTTTAGCAGTAGTTTGATTCTGATTGTTATAAAATGCTTCATTTATATACCACTGGCCTATAACCGTTGCAGGCAAAGTTACTTTTAATCCTATAACAACGAGTGTCCTGAAACTTGATCTTTGATGGGCGTGAGTATACATTTAGTCTTGTGATTTATTTAACGTCTCATGGTACATTTTGGTCAAATCGACTTTATTTAAGGACTAAGTGTGCAATTAAGTTTGCAACGTCTATCAATAACTACAGGATTGTACCAGCCCTGATCGTGTATTGTGTTTTCTGAAATGAAGAATGCTTGAGCATTAATAAGCTCCTAGTCTCCAACTGTGTTGCAAATCAGAATATCAAGAAGTGATGTACACTTTTTTTAAAATTAGATCGGACAAATTATTGACCATTGGGTCAATGGTTTGATTGGACAACTTGTTCATCATTGGGTCAATGGTTTGATTGGTTGAATTGTCCGAAACATCGATTAGAGATTGAATTAGGCAAATCAATGGCCATTGGGTTGAGGGTTAGATGGGTTGAATCATCTAAAAAAGATCAGATAAGAGATCGAACCATACAAATCATCAGTTATTGGGCCAATGGTTTGATTTAAAAAATATTATATTAGAGATGGAATTGGACAAATTATTAGTTATCCAGTGGTTTGATCGGTTAAATTGGGTAAAAGGATTTGATCTATAATCATTGGGTCAGTGGTATGATTGGTTGAATATTGCGTTTAATCGGTTAAATTGCCTATAGTCATTGGGTCAGTGGTATGATTAGTTGAATCGGCTAAAAAGGTTAGATGAGAGATCAATCGGATGAACAGAGTGGATGGTCTGATTGATTGGAAGATTGGAATATGCACAAACGTATGTTGCAAATCAGAGTAACAAGAAGTGCTATAGCCATTAATAATAGTCATTATTATTAATCAAAAAGGGTTAATTACACTTTGGCTCCTCAACTATTGGTGAAGTAGCATTTTAATAAGTTATAAGTCTTATTCCAGTTAAATTTATTTGTTGGACAAAGTTATCCCTTATTCTATGAATAAATATACAATTCTAAAAATATATTAGTATTTTGCATATTAAATTATTATCAAAATATTTTTTGATTAAAAAAAATATTTTTACCTATAGAAAAATAGTTAATAAATGAAGAATTTCAATCAAAAGTAAAGTAATAAATAATATGATACATATATAATAAATAGGGTAAATTACAATCACCTTTATTGAGATTTGACATAATTATAAATATCTCCTTATAGTTTAAAAAATTACAAATATCCTCTAATTTTAACGCTTGTCTAACAACGAGTCCATTCTATTAGCTTTCATTCAATTTTTTTTGGTGGACGGACCAACATGCCCTTTGAGATTATAAATTATAATTTTATATATTTTATTATTTTCTATTTATGAACTAATGTTCCACATGAATTATTTATTTTGCTCAATCTCACATTTTTTTATTATTTTTTAAATATATTTTTAAAAAAATTAACAAGGCTAAAAAAGTAATGCCCATTCACCGATTATGTGCTATGTAATAATTTGTCGTTTGAGGAGGGTATTTATAATATTTCAAACAATGGGGAGATATTCGTAATTATGCCAAATTTTAGAAGAGGTCGTTTGAAAAATTACATCTAGCACTCCTGATGTATATAACTATACTAAATCTAAAAAAAAAAGAAGTGTAATTATTTCAAAATTTTATGGTCTCACATGCCCCATCAAAGGAAAATCTTCAGTAAGTGTTACTGAGAGGACCCAACTGTGTGAATCTCGAGACCCGACATCAAATGCGCGAGTCCGAGGTGATGTGTATTTAGGATTTTTATAATAGATATTAGTAAGTGTGGCATATGTGCATAATTATTTTTAAAAATAAATTAAAATAAAATATTTATATACATTATGGTATCACATTTTGTAGAGTAAAAAAGTGCCTAATGTTATGTAATAAGTCGATATAACTATTGTGATTTATACAAAAGTATTGACAAACAAAGACAATAAATAATATTCGAGAAATAAAAAATGCAGGAAAAAAAAAACTACCACAGGGTAGTTATGAAATCATAATTAATGAAGAAGTTAAAAATAATTAATTAACTTAAAATTTTAATTAAAAATAAATAATAGAATTAAGTAAGACACTAAAAGATACTCTCACTTAATAATAAAGTGTAGATGATTATATTAAATATATATTTATTAAAGATTGATATTTTTTAATTATTGAATACAATTAAAGAAATTAAAAATAAAAAGATACTACAAATTAAATATGTTCTTATATTTATGAGATTTGAATTTATATTTTTTGTATTGAATTACAACCTGTTCTTTTAATGTTTGACATAATATTAATATTCGACAAATTTTCAATATTCTCTAACATTTGTCCATCAAGTAGCGCATTCTATTAGTTGTCATATAATTTTCATATATTTTTGTAGTGATTAGATAAAAAATACCCTTGTATATTATGAAATAATTTTATTTATTTTGTAAAATTTTCTACAACTTTTTTATGGACTAAATGGATAAGAAAATTAATTTATCAAAATATTGAAAATAAACTAATTTGATATTAAACTAAGTGAAATAATTCAATTTATAATTTTGCAGTGAATTTTGCAACCAGAACCTTTACAAAAGTTAACAACATATAAACATAAAACTTGTTAGGAAGTTTAGAAGCTGGTGCAAAGTAGCCCAAAATGCGACAAAAAGATGTTACAAAAGTTGTCTCAAAACCTGTCGCTGCATAATGCGTCTTAAATTTATCCTACTCTTTGGATTCTTGCGACGGAAACCCATCTCAAAATTTGTGACAAGATTGAGATGGGTGTACGTCTCAAAAGATGTTGAAAAATAGTTATGCAAATACTGTTGTGACGGATAAAGCCCCTAAACTATAAGATAAGTAAGCCTCTCCAGACCATACAAGGGCGCGTCGAGCCCACGCGAAGAGTTTAGTTAAGATATGCCAGATTCCACCAAGTATACAAATGGAACCTAACCATACATGTCCTCCAATTATATCTTCTAAATCGTCCACGCTAACAATCCACCCTTCCCCTCCAAAGGGGGATTTTAGTAAATAACCAAATATAATACTTGGGCTAAGGGTCAACTTGGTAATTTTTCTTACATCTCCCCCTCCCGAAGCCCAAGTATCATATACGCCCCCAAAATAAAGAGCCTTGAAGACTAGAAGAAAAGCACCTAGACCCCACTACCTTTGGTTTCATTTTTAACTTATTTTGGTATATTCTGTGGAGATAGAGAGAGAAAAATAAGTATGGTATGTTTGATATTGTTTAGTGGGAGTCAAAACTAATGTTTATTGCCAAATCATGTCTCTTTTATATATATTTATATATATGTATGAGTATATATATAATTTTTTTTAATTGTAGGGCCTATAATTAGTGAAAAATTATTTTGACCAAAAATAAATGAGGCACTGTTTCAAAACATTTCAAAACACTATCAAAATTTCTAAAACAAATCAAAGCAAATATTTACCATATTTTGACCCATCTCGAAAACGAACCAAAAATGAAACCAAACACTATGCATGATTCTAAGACAAGATTGAGATGGGTGTACGTCTCAAAAAATGTTGAAAAATAGTTATGCAAATACCATTGTGAATATCGTCACAAACCTGTTGCAAAAGTAATTCAACTATATATAATTTGTCCATGGAACAATATTTTTGATGGTGAGATAGGCCTGTCTCAAGTCCATATCATGTGACGTCCGTAGAATTTTTTACGTAATTGGGAGACTAACTATTAATTATTAAAAATTTAAATTTAATTAATAAATAAATTATAGATTAAATTGGGATATAATAAAACTTGAACGGATTAAATTGAAATTCGTTATAATATTTGGGAGTAAATTATATTAATTAAGAAAATTAGAAAGGACGTAAAAGTAATTATTTAAAAAGCATAAAAAAAAAAAGAAAATAAGATGGTGGGCCGTGCCATGTGCTGCCACCGCCTCACCAATCATCCAATATATATATTTATGTTAATTAACATTCACACATTAACACACACTCTCACAAAACACACACACTCACATTTAACACACACACCAGACGCACACACACATTTTCGGAAAATAGAGGTACGGAAATTGTAATTTAATTTTTATTAATTTATATAATTATATTATTTAATTAGTCCGTTTATTAAATATTGATTATATTGAGCGGTGAACTATTTAATCGGAGTATTTTATAATTTTGGCTATTTAAATTAGTGTCAAATTAAATATCACAGTTGCTATAAAAATGATATAGTTGGGCAATTAAATTATTTGATTTGTTAGATTTAATTATTATTATAGCTAATTTACATAATTTCATCGGAATGATGAACCAAATATGTAATTCTATGTATTATTACTTAATTAAATTATATAGCAACGATAAATTGACAGAAAATTCATAGAAATATTTCGAAAAGTTATATTTAAAGAATATTATGTTATGAAAGAGAGAAAATGAGGTTTCAGTGGTAATATAATTTATGAATGTTATTAAAAATGATAGTTATAAATATATAAGGGGTTTGATTAAGTGAATTCTTATGAATTATTTGGTAAATTAAATATATTGATTATCCGTATAATATTCTATTATAGGACGTGACGACAAAACAGAGGGTTGAGCAGTCCCTCGTGAAACCGAAGCATTTTGGGATATAAGGTAAGTATAGCTAATTGGATTTATATATATATATATACGTATGTATAGTATTGAATATATTATATATATTGGTTTCTTGGATGCGAACGTGGACTTGGCTTTATATTATTATGCGTGACTTTCGTATATTGATTGGTTATATAATTCGTTGTGGATTATTTATTAGATTACCTTAATATTGGTGAAATTGTTACTATGTAATATGTGATGGTAATGTAGAGATATGCAGGATATGATTATGTGAAAATCATATAATTGATTGTTGATGAAATCAAATTGGGAGTTGTTATTGAGGAAGTGATTATTATAAAGAATAGAATGACGATTGTGGGTTGAAATAAAAGATGAGGCTTACCTTGTTGGGAACACAGTCAATGGTTTATGAAAATGTGATTGATGATAATGTGATTGATAATAAGATATGAAAAATATATGATTTAAGCTAGGTACCATGGCGCGTAGGGTACCGGGGTATTTCGGGGCAGCGGGGAATATCCTATGTTGTTAGCTACACACTGGAGTGGTGTGGGGGTACCATATTTGTTGTGATGTCCTGTGCTATATTGCTACAGAGTTGGAGTAAAAGAGTGTGGGGATATCACACAACGGGTATCCTGTGCTGTATATGATATGATGATGGCCGGCGAAACCATTGACTGCTGTATACGAATTAGAGTAAGTGGGGCCCTTAACTATTAAACGATAATGTCGAATATTGTGTCATAAATTGATTTATAATTGTGAGTAGGTATTACTGCTTATATTTGATGTTACTATTGATAATGACTGTTAGTCAATGTGACTGCATGTACGTAAAATTGTTGCCTGTGTATATATATAAACTGATCAGCTATACTTATTGAGTAGGCACTTCATTCCTTGCCACGTACTTTTCAGAAAATAGATCATACTGATTAGCCACATTGGACTTTGAGCGGTGCCCTCGTCTTTATTAGGTGGGTCAGCCGTGACATCTGAAGCCAGAGTTTTTGATTTTTGGGTTGTTAAATATTCTAGTCTTTTATCGGGTTTGTATTTAAAGTTATGGTATGATTTTCCTTGAGGTTATGTATATGAGGACATTTAGTGAGGGTAAATATAAACTTTTGGTGATATCTAATACCTTTTGTGATATATGTATATACATATTATATTAATAAATTAGAATTTATTTTACGAGTTGAAAGAGAATTACTTATAAAATGAGTTCTAATTAAAGAAAGAATGAAACAGTAATAATTAGATGTAGCAAGTAAGGGGTGCTACACATCAAATTTGAGACGGATTTGTTTTGTTCCTTCCAAAACTTTTCCAACACTGTTGACAATGATGGGCCATTACCCGTAGCAATTTTTTTCAAATTAGTCCCAAAAAATGACCTTTTTTTAGGTAGTGATGTTTTTACATATTTAAAAAGAATAGATAAACATATAATATTGATTACATTCTTTTAAATTAACACTAATTATTTTTTTCCCTTTTAGTTTAAAATTTGTAAAAATTCATTTGGGAGAATGAAGCTCATTAAAGTTGCCACATCTATGCAAAAATGAGGCTTAATTAGTTAACTTTAATGATTCTATTTTATTATATATAAATTATTATCTCATATGAATCTAATATTCTTCGAAAATAATAATGAATTACAATATATGTGCTTATATTTTATTAATTTTATATAGGCGTCTTATCTATCCATTTTGTATGATTTTCTTAACATTTACTGATACTGTCGCAACATCTATAATAGGTGAAATAGCATTTTTTTATCCTAACTTTACATTTGGTCCATTTATTACGGAATTTGCATGTTTTGCATTTGATTTTCATCCATTTTTTCGTTTACAATTTATTGAAGTAGGTATGTGTCCGTTAAATATTTTTGATTGGAAGAAAAATTGACGCGCTTTGCGCTTAGGACCATTTTTTGGAGGAAGTATAAATACATTTGAGGGAAAAAAATAAATCTTGAAATAGATTAAGGTAAAAAAAGGAGGATTTCTCTCTTCTCTCACAAATTCACTCATAAAAATTGAATCTCACACTTCCCATATTTCTGTAACTTGAAACTAAGTAGAAGCAACACAAAAATCATGTCTTCCACCCAAGTAAATCAAGAAGGCCAAATGAAGCATTCATATGCTACTTTTGGGGAGAAGGACCAATTTTTCTTCCGGTAAAAAATACTTAAATGGCAGGTGCCACACTATTAAATTGTAGAACGAAAAGTAAATGTGAATAAAAAATACTAATTTTTATAAATTACAGAACTAAAAGTGCTGATTTTGTAATAAATGGAACTAAAAGTGAAAACGATCGTAATGTAAGAGACTAAAAGTGCAACGGACCTAAAGTATGATATCAAAAATATTATTTTCCTTATATAATACGTAGGCAATTACGTGTGGCCGTAAATGTGAAAAGAAAGAGGAAAAGGTCACCGAAAATTCCAGACGTTGATCCCACCATGCCACTCTATTCAAATAATACTATATGTGGTGGACTTATAGAATTCGAAGGCTTGACAATTGATATTCAAAGTTGGACTTCGATTCTTTTTTAGAAGCAGAGTTGGACTTCGACTCTAATACGCTTTGCTGCCTTAAGATTCATGTCAAAATTCCTAGTTTTCTTAATTTCCGCAGCAGACAATTCCAGGTCCGCCGGCGAAACCTGATCACAATCAAAAACCCTTTCCAGAGTTGAAAATTATACAGTCAAATTTTGCATTCCAAAACCAGCTTCGTGCTGCATTCGGGCAGTCTATAAATATACTGGAATCCCCATCTCCATTCTCATAAACTAATACATTCTTGTTCTCATCATCTTCTAGTTAAGTAACTTAGTAGAATTCAAGACTCTCCAAGAATCTGTTTTAGTGATGGCCAAAGGTCTAAACTCTCTCACATTGTTCTATGTTGTTGTTGTTGTTCTAAGTTCTGTCTCTTTCCATGGCAAAGCACGTCTGCTAAAACCTGTCGAGCATCAGAACTCCATCGAAATACAGATCATGAAAGTTCTGGACGATTTGTATGTGGAGGCAGTGAAAACCGGAGGGCCGAGTGACCGTGGGCAGGGACATGTCGCAACGACAGCTCTAACTCTAGGCGGAATCAAGAAATCCGGTCCGAGCCCTGGAGATGGACACTAGTTCACTAGCTCTTTTTAGGTTTTGGTTTGAGAGAAGATAAGATATTCTTTTATTTCTTTTTTATTATATTGAGATTTCTTATTCTTTGATTCAAGTATGGAAGTGTTTGAATAATTAAGTGTAGGTTGGTGTAATTTTCTAATTTGCTTGAAGTATTAAATGGATTAGTTGGATGAGTTATTACTTAATTGTACTAGAGGTATGCAACACATGTAATGTGTTCAAAATATTTAAAAATTACAAATAATTAATTTTTTATTGACGAGTTGGTGATCAACATTGAAATAGTGATTTCAAAATATAAAATGTGTGAAAAGTTGAGTGGTATTGAATTAATTTATTAAAAACATTAAATTTACTATTATGATTCAATTTTATTAAACGGATGGAATAAACCAAAAAGATAAATATTTGAATATTTAAAAGTTGATATGACTCTTTCACTCTAAAGAAAAAAAAGAAAATAAGAGTTGATGAGTCACAACATAGTTCTTTTTTGTAGTAGTATAGATCCATAAGCATGATTAACTTCAATTTGCAAGGGCTATTGATGTTGATTTTTAATGAATTAATTGATTAGGGAAATGTATATGATGTATTTTTTTATTGATATTCCTATATTTTTGTGATATTATACTTATTTTTGGGTGTATTTATGACATTTTAAGTGTTTTCATGGGAGGAAAAAGAATTGCAAGAAAATGGCTAAATTATGAAAAAAAGAAAATATTCCAATAGCAGTGCTCTCATAATAACCTGTGACCCGTGGGTTATTAGAAATTCGCAAAACAGAAACTGGTGTTACTTTTACCTGTACTCATGGGTTATCAAATATGCAGTAAGCAGAAATAAAACTTCATAAGTTGAGTGCTTAGATGAAATATGTTGTGGAGCTACTTTATTGTCTTGTAAAATATTTTGAAAAGCTTGGTAGGAATAGAACTAAAAAGGAAAGAAACGAAGTGTTGATTGAATGCAATTCCTCATCCCTCCTACCAATTGAGGAACTAGCATAAAAAGAAGAAAGGAGATAAGAAGAAGGGATCTTTTTTCTAAAAAATACGGAGAAGAAGACGACTGGGGGAGCAAGATTCGGCGTTGTAGTGATTGACCATTCATGCCCAACTTTCGACTCCATGAAATCTTCTATTTCTTCTCTTTTTTGTATTTGGTCTAGATAGGATGAATTAATTTAATTTTTGTTAAGGCTTTTAGAAAGCCTTGGCACACATAGACATGATTCATTTGGTTGCACAGGTTGTTCACAAATCTTAGTGCATTATTGCTACGAGTTTTAGATTGGAGAGATCCACTATTTTCTTAATAATAATAGGTTTGGTATAGCTTGAGATAGTATATCGAATTAAATTGGGAAGAACCTCAATATATGAAAACACTTACTTGATAGATTAATCTGTTAAATTTCGCATTCATTGTATTGATTAGGTGGACATATAGCCTTAACATCTTTCTCATTATCAAATCTTTTCCAACACGTTCGTTTGATTTATTTTAATTAGTGGTTATTTTTTTTAGTTGTAATCCATCACTTGATTCTTGATAATTCAAAATAATCTCTGATTAGTCATAGCTCCAGTAATTTTTTCATTGAAATTCTCATGGGATCAATATTTATGTATACTTGATAGCTAGTGTACTTGTTAGTGACTCATACATATTTTAGCAATCACTAATAATACTTTCCACCCCTTAAGTATACTTATGGTCACCGTCACCCTGTTAAACTATAATAAATAACAAAAAACCACCTCATAACATGAATCAAAATTTTTAAGATGAAAATATCATTATTATTTATATCTCCTAAAATATGATTATTACAACCATTGTCTAAAACTTAATTTTGAATTACTATAAAATTTTCATTAAAAATGAATAGTGCCTAAAATTTATGATTTTTTAGTTAGTATATAGAAATCGACTACAAAAAATTACTGCATTTGGAACGGATGTATTCCGTTTCAATTGGGG
The DNA here is from genome assembly GCF_026168435.1 of Sesamum indicum. Taxonomy (NCBI): domain Eukaryota; kingdom Viridiplantae; phylum Streptophyta; class Magnoliopsida; order Lamiales; family Pedaliaceae; genus Sesamum; species Sesamum indicum. The sequence goes on along the minus strand of NC_142658.1, from coordinate 11,944,364 downwards.
ATGGATTTTCTAATGACTTGGAATGAATTTGTCCTGATAGTGTCATCCCGTCATATTATAAATTTGTTTTCACTTTTTGTAACGAGCAAAATGGTAAGATTTTTTCGAAAGACATTGTTCTGGAAAATTCTAATTTTTACACATTCGACTTTTGAAATGACTTTTATATCGACTTTTTGAAATTTTAATGGCTGACGTGAGATTGGATATAACCGTTAGACCAATTACTAAAAATAACCCTCCCTCCCCCCCCCCCCCCCCAAAAAAAAAAAAACAGAAACAGATTGATTTCCAAATTCTGTCAGCAAAGCCATTCCAAAAAGGATAATATTTGGGGGAGGCTAAAATTTGAGAGGAAATTTCAAGTTTTGTAATGGTTTTATTGATAAAAATCGTTCCATGATCCATTTCAGATAAAAATATATTTGGCCCCGAATGACAAATTTGGGGGAAATTTAACATTTGTAACAATTTTTATAGCCAAGTCTGTTCCAAACTATTTTTGGGGGCAAATTTTGAAAAAAAATGTGGGAGAAGGTTGTTGCAAAAGCTGAGATTTATCAATCTTATGTTCTTGCCATGATATCATAACATCTGTGAGGTAGATTTATACCAAAATTTTGGCGCTTGCTAGATTTTGTCTGTTTGATCGTATCTAACGTTTCGATTTCAAATCGAATGGTCTAATTGTATGATGCACTGGTCTAAACAACTAATTTGACATCCCAGATAAGATTTCTCCACAACTATGAAATGGATGGGTCCAAAACTTTAGCTAATGAAAGATATGTAAAATAAATCATATTTAACGGTCCGATTTAAAATTGGGTGGTACAATTGACCGATGCAGTATAACAATATTGGATCACAATAACATCAGGACAATACTGACAACTATGAATAGACAAAATCATTTAATATTGTGAATATATCAATAACATTATATCTTAACTTAGGTTCTTATTTGTGTTCAAAAATAAATAAATTGCTTTGAATGTCGTATAATATGTCAAAAGCGGTGTAAAAAACACATGGGTCAACTTTTTGATGGACTTGAGCTCTTTGGTGGGCTAAATTTTCCTGCAAGCTTGATGATGGGAACCTGCAAAAGCAATTTTAGCACTCTGGTACTTAAGCCAGTATCCAATATTGAAATAGTAAAAAAATATGAGCAAGAAATAATGAAGTATGAAAAAAGTTATAAATAAGGAGAGTGGTGAGGGGTCTGGTCTCGTAGAGGGTCTAAGAGGCGATTGCTAATGGATAAGCATCCTAGGCATCCTTATTTTGTTGGTTGGAGAGACGTGTAGGAGTTTGTTGGTCTCTTGGATGCGTGCTTGCTCATTGTTGCATGTTCCAAAGGGTATAATGGTAACCGCCCCTGCAAGTGCCCCACTTCCTTGGTAACCGCCCAATGAGGGGCAGTTACTTGGGTTGAGGGTGTCTTAACCACCCATTTTCCTTAATCTTTGTCCCTTGGCAGCCGCTTTCCCACTGCACCCCCCCTGCCGATTTGGAGAGAGTTTTTCTTTTTAGCATTTGAGGCTCTTCCTTATTTTCATAAATCTTTTGTCCCTATCTTTTTCACCTTCCCTTTGAGTTTTCTTCTCTTCTTCTTCTTCTTTTTCTTTAATATATATTTTTCTATTTTATCTATGGATTATTCATATGAGTCTTTACGTTTTTGTAGGTGAAAGACTAGCCGATGAGAGTCTCTCTGAGGCCATTTCTAGGAAGATGGTCCCTGGCTCATTCCTTTAGTAGGGCTAGGAAGTGGAGCCTGAGCCAAGCCACTGCAACTGCCCATTGTTTGCTAGATGAGTCATCAGAGGAGGAAGAAGAGGACGCGGGGAAAATTGAGGATGAGGAGGGTTCTTCCCCTAGAGAGGAAGAGAGGGAAGAACCAGGAGAGACGAAAGATGAGGTAGGGAGGACTATTGGCCCAACCATGGGGAACTAAGCCCCTATTTCTCTCTAACTAGTTGAGGTTCACCATTAAGTGGAGGACTATGGGATTCTTCCTGAGTACATTATTTATGTTCCTTCCCCTTACAGTTGGCCTGAGTCCCTATTCCCTAATTGCTTGTGTTTTTTCACCATCCAACTCCGTGCTAGCCTCCGCTTCCCTATCCTAGACTTCTATGAGGAGGTTGCTTGTCGTTTTCAAGTCCCCCTGAATCAGTTGGCTCCTAAATCCTTTCTTTTGTTCACTAGTTTCGCTATAGTTCTTGGTTTTAATAGCGTTCCTACTACTGGCAGGATTTCTTTTCCAATATTTTTAATTGAAAAGATCGGAGCCTGGAGTCTTTCACTTCACCCTTGGCCGAGGGGGTCCGCTTATTTCCTGCTTCCTACTCCTTTAAATGTTGGAGGGATAGTTTTTTCTATGTTTTTCCTCCTACCCCTTGGGCTTTCCCCCATAGGTTGACTTACTATATCCCTTCTGCTTCTCCTTTTGCTACAAACGATAGGATTTTTCATTTTCTCTCCTCATAGAGGATTTGAATGAACAACCTTATGATTGTCAGGGCTCGATAGATGAGAGACTCTTTCATCAATTTGGATTGAGTCCCCATGTCACCCTTTTGGGGGAACCTTTGGGTATTTTATTGTTTTTCTATCTTTTGCTTTTTGAATTTTCAGTGGTTTGATTTTTTTACTGATTTTGTTTCTTCCAGAGAGCATAATGTTTGACAAGCAACTTTACGATCATGCTTCCTGGAGCCTAGGGGATTGTTTTGCTGCTACCCTTTCCTCGATGGCCCCTAAGGGGACTCCTGCCTCAAGTGAATCTAAGGGGAAGAGGCCTGCTTCAGCCACCCTAGGAGTGTCTTCTAAGTGGTCAGGATGAATTCTTTAGGAAATCTTTCTCCAAGGGTGCCTGCTTCTGCACCTATGTGCTCGACTACTAGGCTTCCTGCTCGTCTTGGAGACTTAGGGGGTTTTTCCACTAAGCCCCAGCATCCTTCTCCTGATGGTAGCCTTTATACGGGCTAGTCTCTCGAGTGGCAGAGGGAGGGGGAGTCGTTTGTCTCTAAATTCTTGAAAGGGGTGCCTACCCCGAGGACAAATTCTTTCTGTCCCCCTTACCGAAGGAGGATTTAGAGAAAATGCTACATTCGTATGTAGCTAAAGTGAGTGGTTTGATGCTTTAGTTGTGTCTTTTAAATTATTCTTTCTTCCATTTGGACTTGTTGTTTTTCAGGACTTCAGGCGTCGGTGTTGTGGGGGAGCTTCTTTCTCGCCCTTAGGTTGTACTTCCTCCTCCCGCTATTGAGACACCATTCCTAATTGATTCAGATAATAGGGGTGCTCGTCTTTTGTACCTTCTTAATGAGAGTTTCTCCCAGTTATCTAAGATATACACCAAATACTTTCGAGATGAAGATTTATACCATGTACTTGGGGTGGTTGAGGAATAAGTGCGGAGTCCCCTTCCCTAAGTTGGTGTGCAATAGGCGATGAAAGTGGAAGTCCCAGAGAGAGATCCTTTGGGGCTAATGCTAAAGACGCCTCTGCTACATTTAAGGAGCCCACTGCTAAAGGAGCTCCCTCCTTGTCGGAGCCAGAGCCCATGTAGAGTGATGAAAAAGCCTCGCGTGTGGGGTCAAAGAAGTGATTGTACCCCTTCCCTTGAATAATTTTTCTTTGGCTATGATGCCGCCCCCCTCCCCCCCACCATGAAATGGAGAAGAAACAAATTTTACTTGCTTTCTTTTCCTCCATCACGAGATGGGGAAGAAACAATATGCTTGCTTTTTTTCTCATGGGCCTGTTTGGCTAGGGACTTTTTAATGCATTTTGCGTTTTCTTTGCTATACTTGCTTTGAGGGCTTGGCCCCCATATACTCTATTGAGTTACTATATTCTTATCTTAAAGGCTTTTCTCCTGCATATATTGTAGAGAAAGAAAATGATTGTAATGAGAAGTTTCTTGATTGTAGAATTATGTATTGTAATGATTTTGAACGGCTACCCCTATTGGGCTTTGATGGACCTCTGTTGGGGGCCACGCCTACTTCTTAGATGAGCGCCTATCTTAGATGATAGGGCTTGAGTATAAGGATCGGGCCTGTTTATACATAGGGCTTCCCACTCTCTTTTTCGTTTATTTTTAGTGTGTCTGCCTGAGCGGCAGGGTTTGTTGAGGCTTATTTCTAAGAGCGATCCCTTCTTGGAGGGTAGGGCTTATTTCTGAGAGGGATGCCTGCCTGGAGAATAGGGCTTATTTTCAAAAGGGATGTCTGCCTAGAGGCCAAGGCTTATTTCCGAGAGGAATGCCTACCTGGAGACCAGGGTTTATTTCTGAAAGGGATGCAGGCTTGGAAGCTAAGGCTTATTTCTGAGAGAGATGAGAAGGTCGGGAGGGAGGTCTGCACAAATTCAAACGTAAAACCTCTTGAGGTTATGTATATTCCATGGTCGTTTTAGGGGGCGTTCCTTAGGATCTTTTAATTCATAAGCTCCATGACCTATTATCCTTGTGATTTTGTATGGTCCTTCCTAATTGTGATATAATTTTTCGATTGGCTTCAAAGTATCCATGCTTCGCAATACCAAATCCCCTACTTGAAAGCTTCAAGCTTTCACTATTTTGTTGTGGGCATTGATCAATCATGCTTTTATACTTGCCACATATGAAGGAAGGTTTTTTTGCTTGTTTCTTCGATAAGATCTAGACTTTCTTTAAGGAGGTTATTGTTATTTTCCTCTGAGTAGTGTATGACACTGTGACAAGGCATCCCTATTTTGGTGGGGATGAAAGATTCTGGATCGTATACTAGAGAGGGGTAGTTCGGTAAGCTCAGAGGACACTGTTTAATTTTTCTTCCTAGTTTCCTCCAGTTCGTTCTTATCTTTTCTTGATTCCTTGTAGTAATGTGTGATTAGTGATCTCCACTTGTCCATTGGCTTGAGGTGAGCAGTGGAAGTGAATCTTTGCTTAATGCGCAAACCGTTACACATTCTCCTATTTTATGTCCTTGGAATTGCCGATCATTCTCTATTCAAGTATTATATAATTTTATTAAATATCAGAGAGGTATTTGTAATTTTTCAAATAATGAGAAATATTTATAATTATATCAATCCTTAGAGGAGGTCGTTGTAATTTACCCTAATAATGCTTTTCACTTTTTGACATAAATACATATCAACTAACTTGTTCGGTTGCAATATATATATATATATATATATATATATAAATGAAACACTAACTCACTCAAAATGATTTCAAAATCTACATAATCAGTGTTAAGATAAATTTACATTTATTTTCATTATAATCATATTGTAATAAACACCTATAATTGCTAGATGAAAATTGCAACAAAATCATTAATAAAATGCCTAAAAAGGTAAGGATTTTCTCTTTTTCTTTTAATTCACATAATATGTATCAACTAATTATGCAGGTGTAATAAGTATGTATATTAAATCACTCACGATCTACATAATTAGTATTGGTAAATTTACATTATTCTCATTATGATAAATTTACGTTCATTCTCCGTAATTATGATCCCTGTGTATAAATTAAGCAACAACTACCTTCTGCGACAGAAGCATACTTCTGCTAATTCTCAAGAAATGGCGGAATGTATGAAAACTCTTGTGTGTTGTGTTTTTGTTCTTCTCTTAAGCTCTTTTGTTTTCGTGAACGAGGCGTGGCTTCACGATGAAAAACATCGTCATGCTATACCAATTAACATGATTTCAAATGAGCTACTCAATGAAGGGCAAAAGGCACGTGTCCCAAGTCGTGGTGGAGCTGGGCATGGTCCTCTTCCGTCGCCTGCTGGGTTGATCAAGAATGAAGGGAGAAAGGCAAGTGTCCCAAGTCCTGGAGCTGGGCATGGTTCTCCTCCATCGCCTGCTAGGTTGATCAAGAATGAAGGGAGAAAGGCAAGTGTCCCAAGTCCTGGAGCTGGGCATGGTTCTCCTCCATCGCCTGCTAGGTTGATCAAGAATGAAGGGAGAAAGGCAAGTGTCCCAAGTCCTGGAGCTGGGCATGGATCTCCTCCTTCGCCTGCTAGGTTGATCAAGTATGAAGGGAGAAAGGAAAGTGGTCCAAGTCGTGGTGGAGATGGGCATGGTGCTCCTCCATCGCCTGCTAGGTTGATCAAGAAATTTGTCGGAGTCCTGGTCACAAATGTTTGAATAGAACATGTATGGTGTGGGGCTATTACAATTCATGATCAATAAAAACCTTAATTTTGAAAGTTGAATTTGGATATCTTTTCGTGGACATGCAAAATTTATGGCCAATTATATATTGATATGTGCGGTATGTTTTCCCTTCAATTTTATATTTTTTATAGTATAAAATACTAGTTAATTGATAAAATTAAATATTTCCATATATAATTGAAGTATTTAAGGCAATTCTTGTTAATAAAAGAAGCAAATACCAATGATTTCTGAATTCTAGATCACATCTTGTAATTAAAAAAACAAATATCATACAAAGGTTCAATTAAATCACATTAGATTGACAAAGTCTTTCACCTTACAACTATAATTAATGGTACTTCTCCAACCACTGAATACATAACTCATGACACAACTCAAAACATAAGTGAATAAACAAGCCAAGAGATAAGAAGACGAAAAAGACGCTATTGAAGAGACAAGTGAAACACAAGCAAGAAAGTACTCAAAAAGTGTCAAAAATCATTTTAGTGTAAATCAAGAAAGATCCACAGAGTTCAAGGCAAAAATCAAGGCGTTTGTCGTAGAGATAAAGAAATTTTAGCTTTTGATTCGAGAATAAGTCGAAACACCCACTCATTAATGCTATCAAGACACAGATCCACCTTGATGGAAGATTAAAGTTCCAACCAATGTTTTGAAATCCAAACCGTTCATCAAACCGAAAATTAAGTGGATTATGAATCATTAGTTCAACGATTGGGTCAATTGTGGTCAGACCAGTGATGTCAAAATAATTATTAATATTTTAAAAATAATATTAAATAATAAATAATATTAATACACTTAACAATCTATCTTTTTTTTTTTTTTAAAAAAAGAACATTCATTGTTTTTTTTTTTTTTTTACATTAATAGTTCAATAGGACATAGAATATAATTTGAATTTGAGAACAAACTAATAAAGATCAAGTATAAGAAATAATAATATACTTTCAGATTTAACGAAAAATCAGATACACTAAATTATCAAAAATCATCTAACCGAAATAGCAAAATTGAACTCACACTACAAAAAAAAGGCGGGATTTGGCACGGTCAGAGCCCCAGTTCCAAACCCCGTTCCTAGTTTTGGAACGGTTGAGGAATGAATATAAAAGATGATGTCAGGTGGAATATTTTTTTGAGTTATGAATTTGGCACGCCAAAATCGTCCCAAGTTGAGTTACAAACTAATAGTTACTAGACCGGTTCCACATTCCGTGCCAAATTGGTGACGAAACATCATTGGAACTCAATTTAGAATACTATATTAGATGTAGGAACGGACATAATCAAACCGTTCCTATACACGCTGCATAATGTGTTTCAAAATTGATAGTTCGAAAAATATATTCCTAAATGAGGTACAATTTGGAACGGCTCCTTTAAATTATTTTCCTTGTGTTACTAAGTCCATTCCAAATAATCTTTAACTGCTACATTTCGAAGGCTACATAACAACTACTTTTTTGACGGCTACTTATGTGTTTCTATGCCCGTTCTAATTTTTTCTATATATATATGTGTTCTTCTCTTTCCATTTAATCTCACTATCTTCTTCATTGTTTATTATTCTTTCTCTAATTAGAAAATTAAGTTTGAAAGTTATAATTCTATAACTTTAAAAATTAAGTTTGAACTTGACTATCGACATTATTTTTTGCTGCTTCTCTTGATGATCTCTTACATAATTTCTTCTCGACCATTGGTAATTCCTCATCAACTCTGACCATAGTTTCATTTTATTGGATAACATTAATTATGAAAATGGGACCACACCAAGTACGGAAAGAGGACTGGTACGTGACTTGGCCAAAATCTCAAAAATAATATAAACTTGTGTTACTACTTTAGAAAAATATTTATCTACAAATTTAATAATTCAATGTTACCTGTAACAACTGATATGCCAGGACAACACTGCCAATTTAATTTCGTGATTTTTGAACAATTGAGTGTATACATACTATTTGTGTTTGTTTCATTTCTCACATCAAATTTCAGTTGATTTGCACTTACAAAAATTTTATATTCTCATACATAGAACATTTTCCCATATTAAAGATTGGACGTTGGACAATAATCGAATATGGTGGACCATATATGTATTCTAAATTATATGTCCCTTGAACATTGTAATATAGATAGAGCTTATGTTGCTTTTTTGCTTTTGAATAGGTAAAATGCAACCCAGCATATGGAATAAAGCATGTCATTCAAACTATGAAGGGCCATAGAGGGTATGGCATACAATACCAAAAGGTATGGTACAGTTTGAAGATGGCCCGTGAAGTTGTTTATGACACATGAGAGAGCTTATTTCAAAAGCTACCTAAATACATGGGAGCTCTCTAAATATATAATGCAGGAACTATTATTGAATGGGAACACAAAGCCTTCTAGCAGTCAGCTGGTGCACATATGTGATAGGATACGTCTTATGGGCGTTCAAATCATGTATCATAGGGTTTCAATTCTATCGCAGAATTAGTATTGTAGATGAGACCTATTTATACATAAAGGACAAGCACAAAATATTGCAGTTGCCATAGATGGGAATCAACAGGGGCTTCCTCTCGCATTTGCAATTGTCAATGAAAAATCCTATTCATCTTGGAAATGGTTTCTTCAACAATTGAGCAGACATGTTATAAAAGGGCGATGTGGGATGTGCCTTGTTTCTGACATCACCCCGGTATTATTAAATTAGTACGCGAAAGTTTGGACATTATGCTACCTCATGGAGTGCACCAGTATTGCTTGAGGAATGTGTGTTTTAATTTAAACAGTTGTTACAAAAATATAGTATTAAAGGATCTTTGTTGGAGAGCTGGCTTTGAATACCAAATCAGAAAGTTCAATAGAATTATGAAAGAGAGTAAGAGTTGCAAACTTATGCGTTTGAATTCTTAGACCAAATTAACAAGAAAAAATGGACAGCTTCTCATAATAGTGGATGATAATGCGGTATTTTTACGACTAACATGTCAAAATGCATCAATGGAGTTTTAAAATGGACTCGCCGCCTGCCAGTGACAACAATAGTTGAAATAACGCTTAGACATTCTATCCGTTATTTTCATGAGAGGGAGGCGAAGAGTCGTGTAATGTTGAACAACAACCAACTCTGGACGGATTCTCCATGCAAGATATTCACACGTTGACAACAAAAATCTATTGAGCATACGGTCACAAAATACCATCACTTTCAACAGTCCGCCTCGGTCGTTACAAAACGCTAGTTTGGACATGGACTCAACACCTATGTTGTCAAAATTGCCGACTGAGAATGTTCATGCGGCAAGTGTACTTAATTTGGCATCCCTTGCTCTCACGCTCAGAAAGTATGCGTTGCATACAATATTAATGTTGCATCAATGGTTAAGAATTATTATGATCTGATGGCTTACAGAAATACATATTTTACATCTTTTGAACCTTTGCAGTTGGAAGATTATTAGAATTTTTCGGAATTTGAGTTGATCCACGACACTATTATTCATATCTCTACACGTTCTGGTCGAAATCAAATATCATGTATTTAGAACGAGATTGATTGATCGCAAACGAAAGAGGAGATTTTTCAAAACAATCAAATGTGCCAATACGGAATTGTCCATGATAATTGTATTTTTTTATATTTCCATAAAAAAAATTGTAACTATTACATTTGTATAAGTAAGTGTATTTTTTTAATTAATAAAATTTTAACATTATGATTTATTGTAATTTACTATTTTAAAAAAAAATATATTTTTCATGTCGAGTCGTGGACGCAATTTTGTTACCATATTTATATAAATATTAACTTTATATTTTTTATATGAAATAAATAATTAAGCCGCATCACGAAGGTGTTTCTATTTTTTTGTCTAAAATACTTTTTTAGCTGTTTCAAAAGTAGAAATCAACATTCCAAACATTTTAAAAATACTTTTCAAAAATATAAGTTAAAAAGATATTTTTTAAAATGCTTGCAAACACTTCCATAAATTCATGAGGTGTGGTCAGCATAGAAGTAAATGAGACAAAAACCGTTGAGGAGTGTGAACTGTATTTTCAAGGGCTTTATTTTGGCCCCCATGGTCTTGTTTTCCCCAGCCTGAAAGATGTGCCATAAATGGTTCTACATCAAAAAGTTAGAAACCTCCGATAATTAATAAAAATTTGGTTACTCCAAAATATCGTACTGAATACAGGTAAATTACTATAATAATTCGTTTCATTTCGATTTAAAATTGAAGTAAGCGAGATTTAAGAAAAAAAAAAATATATCTTACTATGTCAAAATTTCAAATTCATCTGTAATAATAAACATTTATAAAAACAAATGAATCATTTATAATTCAATACAAATTCCAAATATCATTACAATTTCAATGGGTTTAATGCAATTTACCCCTTTGATATTGTAAATAAGTAAATTACCTCTTTATAAAAAAATAATAGCAATTTACCTCTTTTTGTTTTTAAAATGAAACAATTTACTTCTCTATCTAAGTAGGTACATTGCTTCTTTTTTAAAATCATAGAGGTTAAATTGTTGCATTTTTAAAAACACAAGGAGGTAAATTTCTATTTTTTATCTATAAAATAACTAACTTATTCAATATTTCAAAATTTATATTACTTATTATTTTTTCTGTCTTTCTTTACACTACAAGAAAACAGGGTATCAGAGACCAAAATTTAGAGACGAAACAAAATCCGTCTTTATCAGAGACGGATTTAGAGACGGAATTCTTATTTATGATAAATTATTAATAACTTTTGTTTTAGAGACGGATTTAGAGTTATTAATCCTAAAATAAAAGTTATTAATAATTTATCATAAAATAAAATTATAAATCCGTCTCTAAAATAAAAGTTATTAATAATTTATCATAAATAAAAATTCCGTCTCTAAATCCGTCTCTGATAAAGACGGATTTTGTTCCGTCTCTAAATTTTGGTCTCTGATACCCTGTTTTTTTCTAGTGGCCAAAGTAAAAGCATGTTTATACATACGTACTTTTATTGGAGTTATATTAATTTGACTTCACAATTTAATATAAAATACAATTTTATTAATTAATCCAAACGTATTCTCATTTTAAATGAAAATCTTTACAAGATTGAAAATACATGTTTTTCACTTAAAATTAAAAATAAAAACACAAACGAAAGAAAAGTTGTTCCATCTTTCTCAAACCCATAACTTTTTAATATGTATGCACAAAAATTCTAATATATGAAAAATTCTTGTTTATCCTTCCTTTTTATTAATCTTTTTTTTTTTTTTTGAGTTGAAAAGTACTATAAGAATTTATATATCAAAGTCTTTTTCCTATGGAGGATTTCTAATTTCATCATGTACTTAAATGTGAAAATTTTACAATTTTGGTCCATAACTAGAGAAGTGGAATTTTAGTCTTGTTAACATTAATTTGACAATTGAACTCTACAAGTTTAAAAAATTGTCACTCTAATATTAAAATTTGCCCAAAATTGCAAATCTGGCCTGTAATTTGGCATTGTCGGTAGTATCTAGTGAAACCCTAGATGTATGAGAATTATTTCAATTACAGGTATCTTGATTTAGAAATGAATAAGGAAAAAGAATTATTTTAGTCCGCTAAGTATGTCTAATTTTAATTTTAGTCCGATAACTATGTCCATTTTTGTTTAGGTCCAGTAACTTATGAAATTGCTTACTTTTAGTCATTTGGCAGATTTTTGGATAATTTTACCCCTATGAGTGCATATGGACTAAAACTGTCTTTCAAAAGTTGCATAGGGGTAAAAATTGTCCAAAAATCTACCAGAGAACTAAAAGTAAGCAATTTCGTAAGTTACTAAACATAAAAAAAAATGGGCATAGTTATCGAAATAAAATTAAAATTAAGCATATTGAGCGGATTAAAATAATACTTTTCGCAATGAATAATAAAGAAAATACAAGCTACACACAAGCCAGTGTTTAGAGGGTTTCTTAAATACTTAGAGAACAACATCAACGGATTGAATTGTTTGAAAGACTTAATTAAGGTCAATCCCTCCAACATTTTAGGAAACGAGCAAAGTATTTTGTTTCTATCATCATGATAGAAAAAAGAAATTCAGGCATCGAATAATGTCATCTGACTTAAGTATGTAATTAATTAAGAATAAATTACAATGGGCTTTTTTGAAATTTGTTATAATTATAAGTATTTTTCTCGTTATTTAAAAAATTATAAATACCATTGAAATTACAAATACTCCTGAAATTACAAATACGTGATTAATTTATTAAAAAATATTTTTAAATATTAAAATTATTAATTTATTAGGTACGATAAACTTTAAAATGAATAGCATTAGAATAGTACATAAAATACTAATATAAACTTCAAAACTAAATATATATAAATATATATAAAAGAATAAATATCATTATATTAATATAATGTATTAGTTTATGTATATTATTTTTATCTATAATATATTTTAAAACTTGAAAAATTATTTATTATATGCATATAGGAACAATGTGCCACAATGGCTAGTATATATATATATGGATTCAGAATTACAGAATTTACTGTTTCACGCATTTCTCTTGGATTAGATTCCTAACATGCATAGGAGTAAAGGAAGTTAAATCTACGCACTTAATTATAATTACTAGTTGAATTAGGTTTCCTTATAGTACAAGAATTCAAATTACTTCAAATACTTATTTACAGACACTGCTTTGAATCGGCAGTGCAAATTCAGTTGTAAATTATACTGTGAAAACATAATTACACCATGAAGAAGCGTCGGTACTACGACAAAATCTTCCTATGCTCTTTGTTCTTGATTCTGCTTTGGGGTTACCTCTATTCTAGTACAAATCCAAAACACCAGTTATTTCCTGAAAACCTAGACGACGACAACATAAATATCTTCATATTAGCGGGACAAAGCAATATGGCTGGAAGAGGTGGGGTGATGTACCAAGTATGGGATGAACTTGTCCCTCCCGATTGCTCGTCCGACCACAGAATTCTCCGACTGAACGAAAATTCCGAGTTGGAAGTGGCGAAAGAGCCCCTCCATGCCGGAATTGATGTAAACAAGACTTGTGGGATCGGTCCAGGGATGGCGTTTGCCAATGCCATATTGAGAAGAGTTCCAAATTTTGGGACTATAGTTTTGGTGCCTTGTGCTGCCGGAGGAACAAGCATTAGAGAGTGGTCAAGGCGCAACAGTGTCCTGAGAAGCAGGATGATTGCGAGAGCTCGTGAAGCTCTTAGGTATGGTGGAAAGATTCGTGCGATTTTGTGGTATCAAGGGGAAAAAGATACAGAGACTGAAGAAGCTATTAATCTGTATCCAGGAGAATATCGGCTGTTTATTGATAGTCTGTACCAAGAGCTGATTCATCCTCAGGTTCCTTTCATTCAGGTACGTAATCATTCATACAACAAGTGTAATTTTGATTGATTGACTAGGTGAAATCAGGTTGAGGCCTAATATTATTAGCTTGGCATATATATATATATCCAAAATGGAATATACGATACAAATTTAATATATTGATATATATATATATACACACACACATACAAACTGATTAATATTTCTTTAATTGTGTGTGGAAATATGTAAAGGTAGCGTTAGCATCGGGTCAAGGAGATCCGAAGTGGCTTGAGAGTGTTAGAGCAACACAACTCGGAATGGAGGATATGATAACAGTTGATGGAATGGGGCTGCCTCTGCAACCAGATGGGCTGCACCTTACCGCAAAAGCTCAGGTCCTCCTTGGAAATATGTTGGCTGATGCATTCTTCAACAGCCACACTAGAGTTTGAATTGATATTGCACAGTGTAATATATAGTACCAAAATGTACAGTAGTTCGGACACTTTCAGCATATTTTCATACAATGATTTTACGGAAAAATTGCATTTCTTAACCTATAGGGTAGAGGTATGTGAATCTCATCCTACTCTTACTTTTTGAAAAGGTACAAAAAATCAAAAAGGGTCGGCAGGCTTAGTCCCATAGACTTATATACGCTAGCTTTTTGACTAGGCTTGTCAGGAGAGAAAATCGGGGAAAATTGTATAATATCCCTTGTGTTATAGGAAAATTATTAAAATTTATATGTGTCAAACTAAATAGTCAAAAAAGATCTCCTATAATTATAAACCCTGTAAAAAACAAACCCTCTCTATTAAAAAAATTAGAGAGTTGCCTGCATGGGTGATCCAGGTGGAAAAGTGATGAGCTCTCTTGCGGTTGCTAAGGCCGAGCTTGTTGGAGGTTACCTAGATATATATGGTTCTTGAGAAAAGAGAAGCTCGTTAGGCTAGTTGGGAGTACTCCAACTAAGACCCTCCGATGCCTAAGTCAATTCAAGTTCGAGATGGCCGTAACAAATCTAAGCTTTAAATGTGATCGAAACTAGAAATGTGTCTTACCATAAACGCGGTGGAATAGTCAGATCTATAAGCCCAAATGTCCGTACGAGCCTAGTCCACGCAGCCACATTTCAAATTGTGAGCTACCAGAGAGCCAATAGTTCAGATTTCGGGCAACCAGCGTTGGGTCTAATAGATTTGGTTCGGGTCAAATGACCCGCTCCGGGAAAAATGCGTGGATCCTAGGGTTTTATGCCATTTTAACCATATATGCATTTCCTCAATAAATTCTATATACTCCCATCATTGCTCCTCCACTTATTCTAGTATTAGATTATTACACTAGGAGAAGTTGAACAGTTACCTACTGAACATTTCATCTCCCGCCATTCGATCTTGCCAACGTGTAACCATCTCAGACCAGCTCGCCTTTTCATGTCTAGCGCTTATAAATAAAGAGTTCATTTGACTGACTTGACCATCTCACACGTTTTCAACCTTCAATCTGCTCTATCTAGAAGCAACCTCCCGTGAGTTCGATCTCCCTCAAGGTACTTGCTCTTTCCAAATTGCCAGTTCTTCTAATTAGGACTCGAGTTCCAATTCTTCCTCCTCGGGGTATTCTACAACCTCATCACAACAATCTAAATATTTAGACATGGGTATGTCTAGGGTTCCTCCTCCCTTAGTGAAAACATACCTAGTCCTTCTCATTCAATCACCCCTCCAACTAGGGTTATAGGCGTTCAACCTTCAGTAAAATTAGTGGATCTCGACGACTTTCCTATTCATATTAGGTATGATGACCAAAAATTAGTGGATCACCCCTCCAACTAGGGTTATAGGCGTTCAACCTTCAGTAAAATTAGTGGATCTCGACGACTTTCCTATTCATATTAGGTATTAGGTTATGATGACCAAAAATTCTTGGTCAATATAGTTAGTATTTTAAAAAATTCATGTTTATCAATTAATATAGAAATACTTCATCCCTCCTGATTATGAAGTTTACTCCCCCAATCTTTCGACAGAATGCACCATTGTCCTGCAGCTTTTTGTCATTTTTCAATCTTGTACTCCTATAAATAATATTCTTCGAGGTCTAGATATCTGCTCTATGCAACTTTGTCCAAACTTAATAAGCCATATTCTTCTTTTTATCATAATAATGTAATACCTGAATCTAGAACCCCACTTTGAAAATTTTTGTTTTTTGTACTCATTCACCACCCGTAAGGGAAAAAGAGAAGCTCGTTAGGCTAGCCAAGAGGCCCATCAACTAAATCGTTCCAATGCCTAAGTTAGTTCAAATTTGAGATGATCATAAGCGATCTAAGCTTTAAATGTTATCGAAACTGGAGTAAATATATCTTACCATAAATGAGTGGAATAGTCATATTTATAAGCCCATATTACCGCATGAGCCTGTTCCACGTGGCAGCATCTCACGCTATGAGCTACGGGAGAGTCAATAGTTCATATTATGGGCCACCAGGGTGGGTCGGATCGAGTCGATCGAGTCGGGTCAGGTCAAATGGCCCACTTTGGGAAAAATGCCCGAATCCTGGGATTTTATGCCATTTTAACCATATATAGGGGGTAGTTTTGGCATTTCCTCAATAAATACGATGTATCACCATGAAGGGGCTAGAAATGCGAGTAGAATAGCAATTTGACCTATTTTCAGCCTTTGACCACTTTGACGGACAAATTACGCCTATTTATGCAATTATCCCCTCTCTATTTTTTTTTTGTTAATTCTTTACATTTTCCATATTTTACTAACAAAAATATGATAAATACTAAACAATTAATATTCATCAATATTTATATGTAAAATAATATTGTTACATAAAATTAAACTATTATAAATATTTTACATATGAAAATATCATAATTTTAGAATTATTTTGATATTTATAAGTTTCTGAAATCAAGTACATGATTTTATTTCGAAATACTGTTAGTTTTTTCTTTTGTGTAGAATATATTTTGTAATTATATTATTTATATAAAAAAATTAACATTTTAATAGAATTATTTTTAAGTTTAAAAAATAAATAATTAATTTAATTATTATATTAAGATTTACAAAATTTAAAAAAAAAAAGACAATGAATAAAAGAAAAATAGCGTTGTCTTCCCCAAATCTACGCTTCCATGTCTAACTGTCAGTATTTGCTTTCGCCTCCGCCTATCTGAGGCTGCCTCCCATCTCCCTACCTCTCCCAATTAGGGGTGGGAGTCCAGGTCGGGTTAATAGAGTCCCGACCCGACCCGATCGGATACGGATAAAACGATTCGAGTTGTTTGAATTTTTATAGCAGGTTTTCATATTCCAGCCAATTTTCCCATTGTGGCTACCGCCATGCCGACCAAAAGCCACTATCGCCGACCAATTCTCCCTCTCTGTCATAGTTCTAGCTCGGTCGCCCCTCAGCTTCAGTGATGATGTTGAATTAAGTGAGATGGCAAGGAAAATGAAAGCAAAATATGACAAGTATTGGGGATCAATTGAAAAGATGAATATGATTTTGTATTATGGTGTGATTCTTGATCCACGTCATAAGTTGGGATTTGCCGTATTATCCTTTGACAAATCATATGGTGGTATTGAAAAATGTGATGCAATGGAAGAGAGTAAGGGATGGTCTTCATGAGTTATTTACTGATTATAAGTTAAGATATGGACACACTCTTCAAGGAACTTTAGAAAGCATGGGTTCATCATCTAGTCGTGTTTTTTCATATTTTTTCTCATCAAAGGAAATGTTTATGCCTGATAAGAGAACGAGACTCGTAAGTTTTCTTTACACCAAGGGTACATGATGTACATGACAGGGGAAAAGATCATGTGAAGTCAAAGTTAGAAAAGTATCTGAGTGAGGATGTCAAAGAATATAGAAAAAAGTTTGATATATTAAAATGGTGGGAAGTGATTACTCAGAGATTTCAATTCTCTCAAAGATGGTTCGACATATTGGCAGTTCCCTCCTTCAGTGTTGCTTCAGAGGCTGCATTTAGCACTGGTGGTCGTGTTCCTGATGCATTTAGGAGCTCATTATCTTCTAAAATTGTTCAAGCCATTATTCTGCTTAAGATTGATCTGCAAAGATTCCAAGTCAAAAAGTATAGAAGAAGATTTAGTGAAAGTGAAATATTTGAGCAAGATACTTTTTATTTTTTCTTTTGCTTTGTTTGGTATTAAATTCTATATACTTTTATTTATATTAATCTCAAGAATAAAAGTAAATAGTAGAAGGATTTTCTCTCATATTACTTACCAAAACAAGTAAGTTGGACAACATGCTAAAGGACTTAGGTAGTAGTTGGTTCAAAGAGACTGGCAGCTACATCTGAATAAAACTCAAGTATGGAAAAATGTAACCCAGTTTCTAAAAATTTGGGTGAGCATCAACAACAGGGGCCTAAATCACGAAATCATCTGGTATTTCGTACTTTTCCCTAACACTCACCACCTCAACATTAGAGAAACGAGAGTGATAAACCCTAAGGAATTCTATTCCATCAGCATCCAACCTATCTTCTACCTTCTTCCTCTCCCTTTCCTCCCCATGGTTCCCCTCACCTTCCTTGCTCACACCTCCACAGTGTGAGGTGGAGCCAAACACGATAGGATTCTCCCTTTCTTTCCCAGAGGATCCTACCAGATCTACCATCACCTCCTCAACCGCCTTCTTATCAATACTTCGAATAGACATGTTTTCTTCAAAAGAAAGGAAGAAAAAATAAAGAGAGGGCAAAAGGAAGGAAAGTTGGAGCTCTAGGAGAAAATTCGAAAAACCTACAACAAAAACAAAGAAGTTAGTTGTGACATTTGCCAAAAAAATGGAGAAGGATGAGAGAAAGGAAGTGTGACATAAACCACGAGCCAACCTACCATAATTAGGATAGAAGAGAAGTCCCATCCGCAGTGAACTCGGCTCCTCTCTCTCCTACTTGTCGTCTCTTTGTGAATCA
This sequence comes from Sesamum indicum, assembly GCF_026168435.1. Taxonomy (NCBI): domain Eukaryota; kingdom Viridiplantae; phylum Streptophyta; class Magnoliopsida; order Lamiales; family Pedaliaceae; genus Sesamum; species Sesamum indicum. The sequence goes on along the minus strand of NC_142658.1, from coordinate 11,925,822 downwards.
GCGAGCTAGTGCCCCTTGCAACGACAAGTCTATCCCATCACTTTATTTATTGCAATTATCACTTATCTTTTGTAGATAGGAAGGATCCCCCCAAATTTGCCTACACGTGTAATGCTGATTCCCTACATGACACCCCTCCATCAACACAACAAGGTGAGCACAGGCAGACCAACATGATCTTCCCTGCTAAACCAGCACGAATGAAAAAAATCTTCTTCAGGTAGATCTTTTGTAGAAATATTTCTTTCTACTCGAGCAATCGAACACCAAATCTTTCACTTTTAGAGTGGCGTGGAGTAATGATGCCCTCTCAAATATTTTTTCTCAAGCCCAAAGAAAAGGAGCTAGGCCCCTACCGTGCAGCCCAGCATGCCTGATTTTGCTGGCCCACTGAGCAATCTTGCGGGCCTGACCCTGCTGGCACATGTGTAAGCCCTAGCCACTTTATTTCTACTAACTTGATAGGTACAAAAATGAGCTCAATCTAGCAAGATGACTTAGCATACAATAGGGATGACACTTCACGCGTACTTATAACATTATAAGATACATCATACCAAAAAATTAGCAACAAAAGCTTCCTAAATCGTCACTGGTTGGCCTGGTTGCAGCAAGTAAATGGAACCTGCTGAAATTAGGATGACTAGCAAAATAGATTCAAATAGTGATCATTTTTTCAAGATAAGTCCAAATCGCAATCTTTTTTTTTTCTTTTTTTTTTTATTACTTAGCTAATTCCTATAGCTTTCTACACTACAAAAAAATTATTTTATTGAAACGGCTTTTATAACGACTTTTTTATTTGTAACAACTTCTGTAACGGAAAGGCCTACCGTGGCTAAACGAGGCGTTACAAAATATTTGTCACTGCTTTACAAAAAGCTGTGCAATTTGTAACGCTCATTGGAACAACATCTAATGGCCATCACAAACTTGGTGACATGAAAAATGGAAAATGAAGAAAAGAACCAAATTGGAAATTCGGACAAGACTCAAACTCGATTTTTGGCAAGAATTTGAAGCTGCTTGGACTACCTTTTGATGAATGAGGAGTTTAACTAGGATTATAATTTTATTTCCATTACTCTTTTAGTTCAATTAGGAATCTACCTTTAATCCTAGTAGAATTAGGTATCTAGTTAATATATATATGTGATGTAATTCACTTTAAGAGTCAACTTTTGATCTCTTGAGAATTCAGACCTTGAATTCTCGTCTCTCTATTTCTGTACATTTTTATGACATTTTCTTACTTTGCTTTTCATGCGTTTTTTCATGAGCATGTCTAGTTAATTCTCTTATTCTGGTTGAAGACTTAGTAATTGCTTAAATCCAACAAGTTGTGAGATCTAATTTATGCTTTCTACTTTTAATCATATTGGTATTTGTGTTGTTCTCTGTGCTTTTATTACAAATAATCTGATTTATGAATAATAGGTATCGTTATTCATTGTCAAGAATATTTGTCTAGCTAATTGAACTTGCAAATCCGTAATTGTTTGTTTAGTTGAATAACTAGTGGTAACATAGCATAATTGATTATGTAGAAGTTTTCGTTTATGTTGTGGGCAATGCACAATCTAACTTAAATAAATCCTCGTAGGAATTTATTGGTTAGAATTGGGCCTTTCTAGTTCTTAATACTGTCGGTAAATTAAATCTTGAGGACGTTCCCAAGGTTGTTTACTGATTAGCTATTTAGTTAACGGACGTTTAAGGTAAGGAAAGGTGGGGTTGTACCAATGACCATAACCAATTTATCTAACATGAATAATTGTTATCTTTGCATCTATGATCGACCGTGGAAGTAAGCAGATCCTGTCTTTAACTGAAATACTTTTCTCTTATATTTACCTCTTCTCTTTTTATTAGCCATTTATCTTAATTTAGATTTTATTTTTATTCGTCTTGACAATCAAAAACCCCCTAATTTTTTTTTATTTTTGAAGAAATTAATTTAAAACCAATCTATATGGATTCGACCATACTCACACTTCTACAAAAGTGTTCGTAAGATTATTTGGTGGATTCGACACCCATCAGGCCATACGGCCATTACAAAAGATTCGTTAGAAATCCTGCCATTTTTTATAGTGCTAATGGTGTATTTTTACTCTCCAACAACCTATTAATAGAGGCCCTTGTGCAGTCACACTGGCAACAAGTATCCTTTACACTCACTCTCATTTCTCTCTCAATTGTCAACTACCTTTTACCATACCTTTGCACTTCTCATGATTTTTATCATTTTCTCATCATATTCGACCATTATTCTCACAATTTTTTAATTTTTTCGTTTATTTATTCAGTCAAATAAATTATGACTTAAGCATTGGAGTGTTAACCGCTCTTTTACAGGTTCGTCCTTTGATATTAGGATTTTTTTGTAAAGATTCTTGAAACATCGTGTTGCTACTAAACTCCAGTACGCATCAATGGTCATAAGACATCTTGCTATAGGTAACCTTATAATAATTACAGACATTAGAAAATAGAATCATAAATGTGAAATAGTAATTAAAAAATAATAAATTTAAAATAAATTCTACATTTTGTCCCTTAAATTTTCATTTAGAATCACTTTAATCCCCCAAGTTCAATTCTTGACTTTAGCATCCCTAGATTTTAGTTTTTGTTTCAGTTTGCTCTCTCTTACTATTTTCCAGTGAAACTGTGGCCCAATTTTGACTTTTTTGAGGGTAAAGTGATCAATTCAAATTTGATTTTCTCACTTTAACTCTTTAAATTTATAATATTATCAAATTTGTAATCTTTTTAGGAAAGAAAGCAATTTTTATATTTTTTTATGCTGAATATATAATATAATTATTTTATGCGAATAATAAAAAATTTAAATTTTTGTGAACATAATAATACATTGTTTCATATAAAATAAAATTATCAAAGCTTCAAACTTTTGTGCCTCTTTTACAATAGTTTGTTGAGATATGCACGTGAACTCATTTTCGATGAACCACTGCGTTTCTTTTTATTAATACGCCCAAAAGATACTCCAATTCTCTATATTTTCCTGCCGTTCACACTATGAAATTAAAGTATTGAGGTAGCAAGCAATTGTTGACTGCTCCTAACCGGAAAGAATTATAATTTTCGTCCCACTACTCTAGTAATTATAAGAGATAACAATTTTAATTTTTTTGAAATTGAATCTCACAATTAAGCCCAAAAATTTTAGAACAAAAATAATGGAACGTTAAGAACAAAATATGTTGAATGACTATCTGGTTGAAATTTGGGCTCACCTGAGGCGCACATACCAAATTCTGGTTAGATTTGTAAATTTTAATATACCAATTTTGGTAAATTGTAGGCTTAATTACCAGATTTAATTTCAGGACAAAAATTGCCATTCCTATAATTGTGGTGTGATTCCAAACTAGGGCTAAAAATGTCACCTTACAATTTGTTAATTGGTGTGATTCCAAGGGTGTAGGCCTACTTTGGATTTCTTTATATACGACTGAAATGGAATTATCCAAATCCCTTTTGGAAACAAAGAGCATGACACTGCATATTTCTTACCGTGAAGTCAATTCAACAACGTTGTTGTTGTCGTTGGTATTGTTTTTCTTGCTACAAATCACGTTTTCTATGACTAATTAATTAATTACAAGTCTTCTTTTATGCATTTCGTTTCATGTCAAAAACCCACAATTTTTTATCTAGAAATGGAGTGGAAAGTATGGGGAAATGGCAGTCTGGTGTAAGATTCTCAGATAGAAACAGCTCAAAGTGGTTGTCTCTCCATGTTTACATATGCCCAAGTGGTCTTCTAAAATAATGCCGAGGAATCTCGTGCCTTTGCTTCCAAACAGTCTAACCATTCTATATTCTCAAGCTAAAGGATAAAAAGCCTCTTCCACTCTTGCAGTTTGCTCTGGGGAAGGTATGTATTCCCTTGTTTGGTTAATGCTTTTATCATACTCAAATTTGGTGAGCACCAACAATCTCTACCACGACAATGCCTTACAAGCTAAAAGCATATTCATACTAGCCGGACAGAGCAATATGGCAGGCCGAGGAGGAGTTGTAAACGGCACTTGGGATGGATTTATCCCTCCGGAATGCCAATCCAATCCGCTAATCCTCCGGCTTAATGCTGAGCTTACATGGGAAGAGGCTCGAGAGCCTCTCCACCGTGACATTGATATCCTGAAAACTTGTGGGATCGGGCCTGGGATGGCGTTTTCAAATTCAGTTCTGGAGAGGGACTTGGGCATCGGGGTGATTGGTTTGGTCCCTTGTGCCATCGGAGGAACCAACATAAGCGAATGGAGACGTGGTAGCCGGCTCTACAATCAGCTGCTGACGCGGGCTCAGGCAGCGTTGCACGGTGGAGGAGGACTAATTCGGGCTATTCTATGGTACCAAGGTGAGAGTGACACAGTGAGCCATGAGGATGCTAAATTGTACAAGAGGAGATTGGTCAGGTTCTTCACCGATGTTCGATCTGATTTGTTGTCACCTGTGCTGCCTGTGATCCAGGTATGACGCCAACTTGTTAAACTATTGGGATCTATGCAACTTTTCTTTTTTTATTTGATGATGGTTTATCTGGTGCAGGTGGCGTTGGCATCAGGGGAAGGTCCATATGTAGATGTAGTAAGGAAAGCTCAGCTGGAAATAGACCTCCCAAATGTGAAATGTGTCGATGCAAAGGGACTGCAGCTGCAGCCGGACGGGTTGCATCTTAGCACAGCAGCACAAGTGACGGTTGGGCGAATGATGGCCGACGCCTTCCTCCAGATTATGGCGCCTATTCCTGTTCAGAGCAGCGCCCACAAGACCTTCCACAACTTTTTTCTGGGCTTCTTTCTCAGATGGTTTAGGTGGATATTTTGATCATGATACATATATTTATCTTAATTATTGTTGAACATAAAAATTCTCATTATTTCAAAATAACAATCTTTTTCCAGGCAAGACATCATTTGTGTCGGTAAAACAAATACATACGTGGGACTTGAATTTATGACGAAAATATTCATAATTACATATAGTGTCACTTCACGGACTCCCAATAATTATTTTTTAGTGTGGATAAATGCAAGCAACCTCCTACAATATTACAATTGAGCAAATTACTTTTAATAAAAAAATCGTAATTTATCTCTTTATATTTTTCAGAATACAACTATCTATAACCTTCTTATACTGGTAAGTAAATTGTTTCAATTTAAAAAACACATGAGATAAATTATTAATTTTTCTTTTCATAAAAATATAAATTGGTCATTTATAATATCGCAGTAGTAAATTGCATTAATCTCTTTTTTAGTGCGAACTGGAACGGGATCTATATGTTGAAATTGGTCGAAAATTTGCTTTTTAGTGCGAACTGGAACGGGATCTATATGTTGAAATTGGTCGAAAATTTGCTTTAGACTTGAGTAGAATCACTCAAAATTTCATTTACAAGACTTGATTCTAGTTCGCTAAATGAAAGCAGTACATAGCTGTGTTTGCAAGTCATGACAATTAATTTGTTCTTGTCGTTGGTGGTGGTTGAGGAAGTTTCACCATCCAGAACAGCCCTTTCCCTTGTAGGAGTGGCCACACTCTCAATCGGGAAGACAGGTTGGGCTGTCATTGTCTTGGAGACTCAAATAGTGTCATCATACTCAGATGCCACTCTCTTCTTCATATTAACAGAGACAGGAGAGATAAACTCAAAAAGGAGAATTGAATCAACATTTATATATATATATATGTACTATTAATCAAGTAGATTATATTTGTATATCAAGTTATATGTTGTATTTTTTATTTTATTTAATATATATATACGTGGCAAGTGCATAATTTTTTTCTAAATAAAATAAATATTAATAATCTTTGTGCATATGTTGTGTATATCTGTATTTATACTATATATTAAGGGGCGGACCTTATAGTAACTACTGTAGTCAGCACAATGTGCATAGTTTTAGACCTGTCAATAGGTAGAAACTTACCGTACCCAACCTAGACTAAAACAAGACCCAAATAAATTAACTTAGACCCGGACTGGACCCAATCCATTAAATCTTGATCCATGGATCTCAAGATCCAACCAGACCCAGCATTTGGGTCCTATTAGGCCCAGACCCACTTTTTTTTTTGAATTAGTTTTTTTGCAAATTATACTAATTAAATTTATTTTTAAATTCAAAGTTATTGAGACTAATCTACAAATAGCTTTTCTTTTATATATTTTTTTTAAATAATATATCTTTAATTATATTATTTACAAAATAATCTTATGAAAATATTACACTTTAAATAATGTTATGATGTCTTAATTTTTTTAAACTTGTCCACTTGAAGTTAAATCAATTGATAAATAATAATCTAATTGCTCATCACGGTTCACTATTTCGAATTGCCGATCCTTACTGTTAAAACTGGATCAGCGCATCAAAGGATGGGAGGGCATGACTTTATCTTATGCAGGACGAGTACAGATTATTAAATCTGTTTTTATTGCCCTTAGTATCTATTGGGTGTCCGCTTTTATTTTAGCCAAAGGCATCATTCGAGAGATAGAAAAATGGTTAAGGACCTTCTTATGGAAGGGATCATCTGCTCGAGGGTATGCAAAGGTGGCATGGGATTGTCGTCCTATTGATGAAGGTGGTCAAGGGATTCAAGATATTTCTACTCTTAACCGCGCACTTATGAGACTCAAATTGTGGCAGATTATTCACGGAAACCGAGCTTCTATTTGGGTTGATTGGATCTATCATACACACTTGAGAAAGGTTATTATCTGGACGGTCCCTGAGCAAGGGGTTTCTTGGGGTTGGAGGAAACTCCTTCGCTTACGGCCACTTCTCCGGCCTTTTGTTCATTATTTTATAGGGGATGCAACTACTTTTTCGCTATGGCACGATCCATGGCATTATCTTGGTCCACTCATCGAGCAGTTCTCGTAGGGCCCTCGACTTACAAACACTAGGGAGATGGACAAGGTTGCGATTTTTTCTTCTAGATGGGCAATGGTGTTGGCCCTTTATCACTGACACTCACTCCCTACAGCTCTTGCATTTCCTTTCACTCATCCATGTAGGGGTTGATTGTATCCTTTGGCGGTCAAGAGATACACAACTAACAGTTGGTATGATGATTCGTTCACTACAGGGTGAAGGGCCCAAGGTAGGTTGGTCTTCACTATTGTTGTGCCGTTTCAAAACCCTTAGACATGCTTTTGTGTTATGGCTGACGATCCTTGGTAGATTCTCTACTATGGATAAGCCTTAGTTGACTCATCCTAGTAGTTCCTGCGTACTTTGTTCTGATGGTGCTGATGAGACCCATGATCATATTTTTTTTCATTGCACTTATTCGCGTGGCTGTTTGAGGGTGATTCGACCCACACTTCAGTTTGATTGGCCAAACTGAGCTTGGGCTACTGACGTCTTATGGGTTACTCGCAGATGGAGAGGCAAAACTATGTTTCTACGGCTTAACGTGCTCATTTGGCCTCGTGTGTGTACCATATATGGCGTGAGCGCAACATTAGGTGATTTGATGGAGTACATAGAGATACACGCACTGTGGGTGCGCTGATGGTTCGAGATGTGCAGCAGAGGATTCTTAGTGTAGAATTGCCTACTGCCACTTGTGCGCTTTACCGTTTATGGCGGATTTCTTGGCCTGTCGAGGAAATCACTTAGATTAAGCAAGTTGTATTATACTATTGTACTTTTTTTTTACTTAATGAAAATTACCTTTACCGGAAAAAAAAAATAATCTAATTGAATAATAAAAAAATAAATATATTTTTTTGGTTCAAATTGGATACATAGACCCATGGATACTGATGGATAGAGCCCAATTCAGACCCAATCTATGTTTTTGTAATGGGTCTGGATCTGGATTGGATCTAATAATATTTATTATATTTGAATTAAGGTATGAGTTTGAGACTAATAATATTCATTGAATTTGGGTCTAAGTCTGGGTCTATATCTTAATCTATGAGTTTGGATAGGATCTTACCCTACACATTAACATCCCTGCATAGACTAAAATGACCTCAAATATGTTTATTCCATTAAAAAACTAGTAGGTTTATCAATAAGTGTTTGTTCATACACATTTAAAGTGAATTAATTTTATTGATTTTGATTAGTTATTCATCTTATATTCCTTCCAGTTACATTTAATTAAAAAACATTATACATATTTAAAGTACGTGTATCGAGTGTGTTCCTACTATTAATATTAAATGGAATAGATGAACCTTTAGTATATATTTATTATATTGACTAAATTAACCCTTTACAATATAAGAAATGACGCAAGAATTAATTTAATTGCCATGTTTTTTCCTCACTTTACTCCTTTAAATTATTTCTTAAAACCATGTTTTCAAGTAACTAGTGCACATAAAATATGCAAGAAAGAAAAAAGTAAGTGTCAAGTAACAAGCAATCGCCCGGGATATTGTAAATGAATAAATTATTTTTTATGGAAAAAAATAAGTAATTTATTTTTCTGTGTTTTGAAAAATGACAGAAAAATGAAGCAATTTAACTCCCTACGAAGGGACGTAAATTGTGCACTTTAAAATGCACAAGACGATAAACAATAACTCTTCTTTTATCATAATGTAATTTATAATATTAAAAATAAATAAATTGCATCAGATCCTTAAATATACAGAGTTAATTGGAGGAATGCAAATGAAGGTGGGCTGTGTTTCGGTGTGGCAAATAAAGAATTTGAAGTATCGAATGAGTGAAGTGTGTGCCATAAAGGGGAAAAAGGGGGGAAACAATAGGCTTCAGAGAAAAGCAAAGCTGATTCTTCATGTCCGTGAAGAGTGGAATAAGACCTCAAAGGAAATTTAGAGCCAGTTTGGCTAAGTTTATAAGCTCCTAAAAATATTTTAAAATATTAGAGAGTTTATAAATTTTAATAAATTGTTTGATAACTTTTTTTTTAAAGAGCTTATAAGATTTCAAAATAAGATATTTTGAATCTTATAAGCTTTTAAAAAAAAAATTAATTTTTCTAACTTTTTTTTGTGAGATTTTATAAACTATATAAAATTAATGTCATAAGATAAAAATATCCCCATTGACATAATCACACTCATACACACACTCTCCAAGTTATTTAATAATTTATTATTAAAAAAATATATATTATTATAATTTTATTTAATGTAATAACAAAAACATGACGAGTCGTGATTTTTATCAATAAATAAAGCAAGAAAAACCAAAAGAAGAGCCAAGTCGAGATCCAGAATCACTATCAAATCACGACACCAAGTCGTGATTATGAATCGCGACTTGGCCTTTTTCCTTTTTTTTCGTTTAAATAAATTTGTAGAATGTAATTATATATAATTAATTTTTAACAACATGTTAAAATTTAAAAAATTATAAAATTAATATTGCATTAATTTAAAAAATTACAATTAAGGATACAAATATAATAGTGTATTTATTTTGTACAATTGTAAAAAATTACAATTTTGCACTCGCTCACATTTTGCGCTTCATTTTCATCACCACCGAACCGACAGTTCACTTACCAGGTTACACAAAACCATCAACTGCAACAGGAGTAACGAAAAACGAATCGGTCGAGCACTATAAGTTCTTTCTTCATGATGGCTTTATCCATCGATCACTCATGGCCCTAAAGCCGTATTCATTGATAGGGCTTGGAGCATGTGGCCATCATACTTGGACGAGTTTCCGCACCGTTGAAGTTGTACTCCTGATATTCAAGAGTACAAGATATTCAAATGCGTTAGGCACTCCCAAAATATACAAAAACTTCCTGATATTCAAGAGTATAAGATATTCAAATAATATGCACACTCTCAAAATACACAAAAACTTCAGTGCGATTAGAGACCATCCATCGCTGCATAAGTCACCTCCAAAATGCAAAAGAATTTGAATTCGAGAAAATGAAGTAGACATAATTAGCAAGAAATTGAAAAATAATGCATGATTGAGTTTGGCGAAGAGTGAACGCGTTGATGCCTGCTATTATACACGAAGGGATCAACTTTTTATTTAAAAAAAAATTAAAGAAGACTGGCAACAACCTTTAATCAAAGGCTGTTGCACCACCTTGTGATCACTAAAAAGGCTGACCGTGTGGTAAGCTTTTTTAGTATAGATATATATATATATATGCATATATATATGCATATTTATATAATATATATATTGTAACTTATATATATGTATATATGTATATATACATTATATATATTGTAATTTATATAGGTATAAATATATTTATTATATATTTAAATAAATTTGTATAATTTAATTATATAATTAATTTTTAACAACATATTAAAATCTAAAAAATTATAAAATTAATATTGTATTAATTTAAAAAATTACAATTAAATGTATAAATGTAAAAGTGTATATTTATGTACAATTGTGAAAAATACAAAAAGTATACAATTAGTCCTGGCAACCCGGTACTGGCATATCTGATTTTGTTGAATAATTTCTTTGTTGGGGTTGTTGTCGTGCACGCGTTAGCGCCCAATCCATCTTGTTGTGAATACGTGTTGTTTGATTTCGACTAGGACGCGAAGAGATGCGAATAGTAGGATCGTGGACCAACTCAAATCCCGATACATCCCAATAATCTTTGGAATGCACCGGTTAAATAACTTAGAATATGTATTCTTATAAGCCATTATATCGTAATAATCCTTCACCATTGATGCAGCATTAATCATGTATGCAGTGCATACCTTTTGAGCGTGACTGCAAGGAATATCAAATTAAGTCCATTTGCCCCAAGAACATTCTCGGTTCGCAATTTTGACAACATGGGTGTTGACTCCATGTCCACTACGACGTCTTGTAACAACCGAGGCGGTCTGTTGGAACAGATGGTATTTGGTGACTGTATGTTCAACAGAATTTTGATGCCAACGTGTGAACATCTTGTGTGCAAAATCCGTCCACAATTGGTTGTTGGCTAACATTATAGAACTTCTAGCTAACCTCTCACGGAAATAATGGACACTTCGCTGAAACGTCATCTTAGCAATTGGGGCGAGCGCCTTTCAATACTCCATTTATGCATTTCGACATGTTTGTCGTCAGAATTCCGCATCGCCATCCACCATCATGAGATGCTGTCCATTTTTCCTTGTCTATCCTATCTAACCACTGAAACGCCTCTTGTTTCTGGCTCTTTATCTCCTCCACAATGCAATTGAATTTTCTGATCTGATATTCAGAGTCAGCTTTCCAACAAAGATTCTTCAACACAACATTTTTGTGTTTACTGTTGAAATTGGAACACACATGCCGCAAGCAATACCGGTGCACGCCGTTAGGTGGCACGAAATCTGGACATTCACGTACATCTCTTGTGATACCAGCATGGCGGTTAGAAATAAGGCAGATACTCCGTTGCCCCCGTATAATGTGTATGCTCAATTGTCTAAGAAACCACTTTCAAGATAAATGTGATTCTTCGTCGACAATTACAAAAGCAAGAGGGAGTACCTATTATCGTACAAAGTAATTTTTTCGTACAAATGGATAGACGTTTAGTTTACGGGCCTTGTGATGGGACTGCATTATCTCAACAAGCCCAACATAGGTCCGGCGATATTCCTGAAGGTGACCTATATGCCGTACTAATTTCAAAGCGTGCGGATGGTAGCTTTTGGATTCATTTTCACCAAAATAATATGTTCGAGCGTGTACAAGAAATCCTACACCAAATAGAATTTTATGGAGTTTACAGGTGCGGAGGCCTTCAGTTAAATCAACACCTCATCACTGCATTAGTGGAGAGGTGGCGATCGGAGACGCACACTTTTTATTTTCGTGTAGGGGAAGCCACAATTACCTTACAAGATATTCAAATAATATGGGCACTACCAATAGATGGCAAGCCGGTGACTGGAATTGATCGCGACCGCACAACACAACAATGGCAGGAATATTGCCTTACTTACTTAGGCTTTAGCCCGGATGCAAATGCATTGAAGGGCTCGAGACTACAGACATCTGCAATTACATCTCATTTGGCGGCGGTCGAGATCACTTATAACTCCCCAACGATGTCGTCATCCAGTATGCCCATGCTGTTGCATTACTTCTATTGGGGGGATTGATGTGCCCAAATTCCTCAGGTAACTATGTATCATTACTATATCTCTCAAAATTAGAAGATATAGAAACAGCGAGGAACTATAGTTGGGGAAGTGCTGTGCTTGCATTTTTATATCGCGAATTATGCAATGCCAGCACAAAAGGCAAAGTGGCAATTTGGTGGCGCGCTGCAATTGTTACATGTAAAATTTACTTAATAACTCTTACACAATTTTTTTGCTATAAATATTCATTAGTAATATATATTTGTATTGTTCGTGCAGATTTGGGCATGGTCACGGATTACACCACTTTGTCCTGGACTTAGTGTCCAGTGACTATTTATGGGCCAAGTCCAAATGGACAACAATCGCTGGCTCCCAGCAGCACCATATGGTGCTACTTGGAATTGTCAGCACACTTTCACCATCATAGTACGGGGAACTGTCCGAGTCATACGAGAAATATTGGATGAGATGCAAGCGGACCAGGTAACTTATTTTTAATATTATACGTATATTTATACCATGAATTAAATGCGTATTAATTCACATCTTTGTATTTATTACAATTCATATAGCAACCATATGACATGGACTCGAATGTCATTATGGCTTACGCTGATGAATTGAACCCCCAGTTGTGGAGGTCATCATGTCCATTGTACGCGATAGTTGAAATGCATCATCCCGAACGGGTTGTTCGCCAATTCGGAATGAGGCAAAATGAGCCTCCATTAGATTTCCCGTAAAAATCACACGGGCGCGGATTGGTACCTGCAACACATACAATATATCACTAGATGGCAATGACGATATGACACGGTTGTACAGAGGCCACCCATTTCGAATAGAAGGGAAACAGAACGAGGTTTTTGGGAATGGTACTACAACATAACAAGAAATTTCGTATCGTCATCTACTGATAGACGTGTGGAAAGCGGGTAACAACCTGGAGAAGCACCTATGTTGCAAGTTGTGGTACGTTGTTATATAATATTACATATTTTATTTTAGATTTTTCTTTTAACAACACAAGGCTCATTATTTTTCTACAATTTTCAGGCAAATGAGGTGAATGCTCTTGAAACTTTATGTCGATCTAGACCACCAAATATTAAAGGATATAGTCAATTGGTGGATAGATTTGAACATGAGTTACATATTATCAAGGAAGATATAACCAACAATCACAACAATTGCTTCTCCATCCGATGATGCTCCTACAACATCCCACAGGCAAAGAAGAAGTTCTAGCCGAATGTCTATTGGTTCAGTTGAACGTCATGATATTGGGGTGGATATAGCTGGTCCTTCTACATTATATCCACCTCAAGATTATTACGTGCCTCAACCGCGTCAAGATTATTACATGCCTCAACCGTCTCAAGACGAATGGTTTCAATCGACTCAATATATGCCAAACCAAACACAAGATTATTCTCTTGACCTTGGTCTTGATATTAATCAACCATATACACAAAGATATAATATTTCACCAATTCCATTTTCATCATTTGGTGCGTATCGTGACAATGTGGAGTCATGTTCCGCAACAATATCAAATCGGTTCGGTGGTGATGAAAATGAGGTGCAAAATGAGCCAATTAAAAATGTGGGCGAGGAAATAAGAAGATCTCGGCGTCAACGCCACAGACGGAATTGTGGAACGGGTGGACATTTTTTATATTTATAATTATATAGTTCATTGTAATTTTTTACAATTGTACAAAATAAATACACTATTACATTTGTACCCTTAATTGTAATTTTTTAAATTAATGCAATGTTAATTTTATATTTTTTTGAATTTTAATATGTTCTAAAATTTATTTAAATGAAAAAAAAGGAAAAAGGCCAAGTCGCGATCCAAGATCGCGACTTGGCTTTTTTTTGGTTTTTGTTGCTTTATTTATTGATGAGTCGTGATATAAAATCACGACTTGTCATGTTTTTGTATTACATTAAATAAAATTATAATAATATAATTTTTTTAATAATAAATTATTAAATAACTCCACACTCTCCTCTCTCTCTCTCTCTCTCACACACACACACACACAGACACACACAAACTCTTTATCTCTCTGGGATTTAAAAAACTACTTTTACTATTTAATTTTTCTAACATTCAAAAAAGTAAAAATACTCAATTATTTAATAATAAATTATTATAATTTTGGTATTATCATTATATTTATTAAAAAATAAAAATTCAAGAAATGATAAATTATACGACTAGAATTAATCACTGCATTAACAAAGACCATATAAACTATATATCTAAATTAATATTCGACTAGTATTATTATTTTTTTATTGTAAATAGATTATCTATTAAATTTTTATTTTGAATTAAACTAATGCTATTATCTATAAAAGTGTTTTAAAATTTTTTAAAACAAAATATGTCAACAAATAACCACTTATTTGATTCTAATAGTATCATGCCCATTTTAGTCATTATTATCAATAAAAGACCTTATTATAATACCCTAACATTTTATAAGATGTTTTCACATCTTATAAGTTTTAATATCTTATAAGGTGTAGGAACTTATATGATGTTTTAAAAAAACTTAGTCAAACACCCTCTTAATTATCGAAAGAGGAAAATTAAAAAAAAGGGTAAATTATAACAACCTTCTATGAGTTTGGCATAATTATGAATACCCCTATTGTTTGACAAATTACCAACCACCCCCTCCCCCCTAATTTTAACGCACATCTAACAATTAGCTCATTCTGTTAGTCTCTGTTAGGTTTCTATCCATCTTGATAAACTAACTAAAATATCCTTGGAACTTAAAATTTACAATTTTATTTATTTATTAAATAGTTTTTATTTTTTTATTGATTAAGTGGATAATTTATTCAATTTTTTCAAACTTTTTCATCCACTTTGTCCGTTTTTTACAAATTTTTTCATTTTATTAAAATAGAAAACAAATTCAGTAAGGGCATAGTTACAATTTTATACCTCTATTTAATGATTAAATAATTCTATCAAATATTATAGAGGTATTTGTAATTTTCCAAATAATGAGGGGGTATTCATAATGATGCTAAATTTCAGGAGAGTTCATTGTAATTTATCCTAAAAAATAATCTATATTATATAAAAAGAAAATGCCTTTTTATCTCATAAACGGCGTTTATACCATACAACACTAATTTTATTATTATATCAATAATACCTTTAAGTTGATTCTTTTTCTTTTTTTCTTTTTCTTTTGAGAAATACGATGTGTGGCTTGTATAATTTTTTTTATTCATAAATATATTTTAAAATATAAAATATTATTTATTATATGCACACAAAAACGACGTGTCACTACGACTAATAAAAATGATAAGGAAAGTCATCTCAAACCAACTAGTCAACCATCATGTTCCACTCGCACGTCTCACATGGCACCTACTTCACTAGCATTTAATTTGGTAGAAAATTATTTTGGTATTTGAGTTTTGGTACTACTATCAAATTGATACATAAATTTTTATAAATGATCTAATTGATACTTGAGTTTCTTCATAAATATTAAATTGATACATAAATTTTTACTAAGGGTATGCAGAAAACTGTTAAACTGGCCGAACCGGATCAATCAAATTTTCGGTTCGAACCGAAAATCGAACCAAAAATTTTGGTCCAGTCATCGGTTTCTTTTTTTTAAACTTTTGATTTTTCAGTTCGGTTTATAGCCATCGTTTTTGGTAACCAAACCGAACTGAAAAATCAAAATTTTAAATAATATAATAAATAAAATATATTTTTACACATATTAATATTATATAATTATTTATATTTATATATAATATGTTAATATTATATTATTAATATACATTAATTATAGAATATATATAAAAATATAGATAGAATTTACTTGAGTTGATTGAGTGTGGAACAGATAACTGAGAACGAGAGAAGTGAGAAACAGACCAACAACGAAAGAAAAGAAAGAAAGAAAGAGTCTTTGGGCGACGACTGAGTGAGTGAGCGGAAGAAAGAAAAAAAAAAGAAAGGACCGACGACTTGTGACTTGTACTATTAAATTAGAATTTAATTGTGGTATTTTGGTATTTGTATTTTTGAATAAAATTGAAAAAATATCACAATTATTTATATATATATATATATATATTACTATTTTAAAAAAATAATTTTTTTATTTTTAAACCGCACAAATCGAATTTGGTCGGTTTTTAACCGAACCAAACCGATCAATTTTGGTTCGATTTTCGATTTTCAGAAAACCCCGAACGTTAATCGAAAATTCATTTCGATTCGGTTCGGTTAACCGGTTTGCGCATCCCTAGTTTTTACAAATGCTTCGGTTGATACTTGAGTTTCTCTATAATTGTCGAATAGATATCTATGTCTAGTTTTTACAAATGCTTCGGTTGATACTTGAGTTTCTCTATAATTGTCGAATAGATATCTATCTCTAGCTTTTACAAATGCTTCGGTTGATACTTGAGTTTCTCCATTTTTTTCTCCATAATTGTCGATACTTGAGTTTTTATTTGATATCCGCCCACCCCCACCATTTTTCTTCTCTTTTTTTACCACACTTTTCATCCATTTTCCCCCCATTTTACCCGTTACAGCAGTTTTCCACCTCGGCGGCTGCTCCACCACCGCCACCACCACCATTAGTGTAGTTGCTTTGTTCAATGTTCCTTTAAATTGGTTAGTCTCAAAGCCTTTTAGCCTGTTTTTCCACTTTTATATTCTGGTGAAGAATCTAGGAGAGACACCATCTGCCGCTCAGTTTTACTCTTTTTTTAAGCTCAAAAGGGTAGGGCCCTTTTGTTTCACCTCTAGAGGGGAAGATGAATTTCTCCCTACTGAATCATCTGTGAAGGAATACAAATGCCACTTTTCTTTATTTCTTCACCTACACCTTAGGCGTTTCCTCAGATGTGGGCTGTCAACCCTCCTGAATAGTTGAAATATTCTGTCGCACTCAACCAGTTGCATTCCAGATCTTGCTAGATTGCCTGAACCTTTTTCTTTTGATCCTCCAAATTCGTATACCCTATTTGTCCTTCATTTTTTCTTTTTTCAGTTTTTTGTATTTGTTGGTCTCTACTCGCAAAGGAGTTTTGAGAAAAAAATTAATACATTTTACTTGTTATGTTTAGGAAAAATGTTCTAAAAATTGCTGCAAGATAGGGTGTAGACCTCTGGTGCTGGACATTACACCGAGCGAACCTTGCTGAAGAGTCCTCCCTACACACCTGCTAGTATTGCCTCCACGGAGGGTCCTAAGAATAAGTGCCCTGCTGACCTACTTCTAACCCCTCTAGAAAGAGCTAAATGCCAATTGAGTTCTTTGGTCCCTCCCGCTTCCTGTCCTGGTGCACGAACATGATCCCTCGTCTAGTTGAGGAAAGAACGATGAACAAAATGTTCATCCTGAACTGGTCCCTACCTAAGGCTCATTCCTTGTTGTTCGAGCGAGGTGATGGCAGTCGGACTGCCGAGTTTTTGGCTAGGGCTAGGCCTCATATGGATAGGACTTATGTGGCCAATTTGCCCAGAGCCCTAGCCGTTAACTTATTCAGTGCTTGTCTTAGCAGAGTCCATATAATTAGTGAGAGTAATAAAAGTTTTTGACGTGTATGAATTTGTGCATACATTTGTGCTGGGAGGCAATTTGTTCAACTAGTTTGAGTGGGGAGACGCCTTGTTTGAAACTTCTCTCAAGAGGGTAGAGGAACTAGAGCAAGCTAATCATCATCTGAGTGAAACCCTAAAGAAGAGGGACAAGTTGTACGTGGAGGATACTGCTAGCATCCATCCTCTTAGAGAGGAGGTGACTAGCTTGCATGTTTGTCTGGAGCAGGTCGTGCAAAAGGCACAGCAGGTGCGATAGGAGATAATTTGCACTTGTCCAAGGACTAAGGAAAGAAAATATATGCTAGATGGGTTCTGGAGTATTCATCTAATGGAGTATAAGAAGTCTCTCAGATTTCGATGCTTACTGTCTGACTATGCTTTGAACTATTCTTTCCATAGGTTTCAGACCTGTATTCAACAATTTTGAAATGTTGGATATCCCCCAGCTATCTCCATCCTAGATGCTAGGGTTGGCCTGGCTACTACTCCTTATCGAGATGATGAAGATATTGCTGAGGTACTGGAGGGTCCTACTGTTGGAGATGATCCCATCCCACTGGATCTTACAAGTCAAGTGGTGGAGGATGCGACTTCTCTGTGAAGTGAGCTCCCAGCGTGGAAAACCTGCATTCTTCTATTGGTAGATGAACATGTTTATTTCTTTTCTTTTTTTTTTTGGTAAAACAAAAAAGTTAACTTTTGCATATTAGGTACTTCTATGTGAGGTTTATAAATGCTAGGGTGTATGCTTAATATTTTCATTTGCTAATGGCATTATGATGCTCTGCATTCTATTCTTTCCCCCTTCATTGTATGAATGTTTTTCCTGTTGTTGTGCTTTTGGATGATTATGTTTGTGGTTATTTTAAAATATGCGTTTGCCCACGATGTATGTTTTGCATAGATAGGAAATAAATGCTGACATAAGGAGTGCTAGTTAATAGGTCTGATCAAAAAAATTATCTAAGTAATACCACATCTTTACTAGGTACCAGACAAGTAAGAATAACTTAGCCTGAAGAAGTTATGGGCTGCTATCTGAACATGTGGACTACACCTGTTCCAGGACTTTGTTCTCGTGATTGGAATTTTTATCTACTTAAGTTATAGAGTGTAACCTTGTCTAACAAGAAGCAAAAAGATGCTAAGCATTTGAAAAGAATGCAGCTTAAATTGCTTACTAAAGGAAATTTTAGTAGGGCTTATTGCCTACAAAATGAGCAGGAATGTGCAAACCAAGGGCGACTTGCTAGGGGTTTAAGAAGTGAGAACTGAGTATGCCAGCAGGGTGGCTTATTAGCCCTCGAAGCCAGCAAGAAATGATTGTGCCAAGGCAGATTATTAGGTCTCAGAGTTAGTAGGTAATCAGTGTGCCAGCAGGGCTGCTCATTAAGGTTCGGAGCCAGTAAGAAATGAGTGCGTAGACAAAGCGGCTTATCAAGGCCTAGAGCCAGTAGGTATGCATGTGCCTGCAAGTAGCTTATTACACAGTAAGATTATTGACCAAGCCTCATAGATTCTCCTCAGTAGACATGACATTAAGTTTGTGTCCTTACAAATTCGCCCCCTGGTGCGGAAGATACTAAAAAATGCTTTTGTACATCTCCTTATACTTGACGCCTTATCCTTTTCCGTGGCATAACATTTTAAATCAGCAATTAAGTTGGGGAATCTTCAATTTCTACGTCACCGCATATCTAATCACCTGTGCGTGATGGTTAGACATATTGCTATTCTATCAACTGAATATCTGATAATCCATGGGTCACGAGTTATCTTGGATTCATATCGGCTGAATTTCTGGATCTTTCACAAAGTTTAGCTATTTTCATGCAACTTATCTTTATTTTTTTTTCTTATGAAATCACCTAAAATGTCACAAATACGCCCAAGCAAAATATTATATCATGAGAATATAGTGATATCAACAAAAAAATAGATCCAACAATTTTCTCTAATCACATATCCCAAATGCAATACATTCAAAGTTGTCATCCATCTTCGTTTTATTACTTTGGAATGAAAGATTCTATTAATTATATGTGTGATTTTATTTTCAAAATAGAAACATAATATACGTACATACAAAATTTGTAAGTTATATATAAATTTATTCTGTTAATGTTTATGAAAAAATAAGAAGATGGAATTTCATATATATATATATATATATATGTATATACATAAATAGAGTTAAAGAATTAACATTTTCATATACAGGTGTATTAATTATTAAGTAACAATTAATTAGTTAGAGGTACTAAATTAATTTACATTCTTATATAAATAAAATCAGAAATTAAAAAAAAAGAACGAAATAATTAACTTTCTCAAACAATTGGCACGTTAATATATCGAGTAGATGATAGAAATTGAACTATCCAAATTCTTTGCAATTTGAAACAAAGCTGCATATATACTTTTTAATATCTGGCGTAGTATTCTTAAACAGAAATAACTGAAAAGTTGTTGTCCCTCCATGTTTATAGGTGCAGAAGTAGTCTTTCAAGATAGTTTCCTTTAAACCACGACCTATATTGATCTATATATACCCCCGGCAAAAGGATAATTAACAGCCTCAATTTTCCTGCTCTTTTCCATAAGGAAGCCATGTCTTCCCTAATTTGGCTAGTGCTTTTGTCTTGCTCCACTTTGGTGATCAGCACCAAAAATTCATCCGATAGCAATGCCTCACAAGGCAAAAGCATATTCATATTAGCTGGACAGAGCAATATGGCGGGCCGAGGAGGACTGAAGTCCGGCATGTGGGATGGATATGTCCCTCCTGAATGCCAATCAAGTCCAAAAATCCTTCGGCTCAATGCCGAGAATAAATGGGAAGAGGCTCGACCGCCACTCCATCGTGACATAGATTACCTAAAAGCTTGTGGAATAGGGCCCGGGCTAGCATTCGCCAATTCAATTCTGAAGAAGAACTTAAGCATTGGGGAAATCGGCCTTGTTCCTTGTGCAATTGGAGGAACACAGATAAGTGAATGGAGGCGTGGCGGCCCACTTTACAAACAACTCCTGTCGAGGGCTCATGCAGCATTGCAGGGTGGAGGAATAATTCGGGCTATTCTATGGTACCAAGGTGAGAGCGACACACGAAGTGAAGAGGATGCTAAATTATATAAGGCAAGGTTGACAAAGTTCTTCACCGACATTCGATCTGATTTGAAATTGCCTGAGTTGCCTGTGGTCCAGGTATGATGATAACTCGAAATTTACGATCTGTTGTTATTGCAAGTTGAAATGTTTTACTGCAAATTGTATTGTATTTAATAAATACACCATTTTTTTTTATAAAAATTTAATAAATATACCCTACATACATATAAAATATATTATTTATTAATTTTAAAAAATACTTTATGCACATGGACTATATATTAAATGAAATAAAAGATGCATATGAATCTACATTGAATTCCATAAGTGTTTTCTAGGATTGCCTTTTTTTGGTACAGGTGGCACTGGCATCAGCAGAAGGGCCTTATATAGAAGATATAAGAAAAGCTCAATTGGGAATTGACCTTCCAAATGTGAAATGTGTTGATGCAAAGGGAATGAAGATCGGGTATGATGGGTTGCATCTTAGCACGGAAGGCGAAGTCCATGTTGGACAGATGATGGCTGATACCTTTGCCCAATTTATATCTTAATATTCTTCGCCTAGCTTCATTCTCAAATGGTTTGGTTGGAATTTTTTTATTATAATACATATGTATGTATTCGATATTGTTGAATATAAGATTCCCATTGGCTCCGGATAAGTATCTTAGAATGATCAATTACATAATTTAAATAAAAATAAAAAATATATATCGAACTTTACAAGGTAATTACTGGCTTGGTCATTCTGACCACCACACCTAATCATTGGATAAGTTTTTCCATCCAAACCTCTACATGAGCAACTTACATAGTTGTTATATATGGTATTCAAATATTTCCATGCATTTATATTGTCCTTTGTTTCCCTATTGATGTCCATGATGATATTAAAGATATTGTGAAATACATTCTTCTCAATGTGCATGACATCAAAGTTGTGTCGTATCAGTTGCATCCCTCCTATTGAGGATCCCATAAATGTTTTTTCCGTCCACTTGTGCTCGATGTTGTACTTTGGTTGGTCTGTCAACGAATTATGAACATTTGGATTATATCACCCCGCACGTCGATGAATTTCGTCTTTGGTTAGCCTTGACCTTGCTATCTTTTCCTATAGATTTCTATTGAAGGATTTTTTGTTTCTCCGGTACCGATGGTCATGAGAGAGGAAGTATTTGGGGCAGTCAAGTAGCATGCTTTCCTCTTATGCTATAGACAAAATGCTCATATGTCATCCATAAAACTAGGGAACTCGATAATACTCGCTATACTTCATCTATACGCTATTCCAAGGGCAGGGAAGCCATGCATTAGCCACATCAACACCGCACCTATAATGCATGGATAATCCAAAAAATTACTCAATGCAGTGTCGGACACGTCTCAAACACGGACACTGCTCGAAAACGGCTTGGACACGTGTAGGACACAGTATTGGCGTGCCCAAAATTAAAAAAAAAAAAGAAAAAATGGAACACGGCGTCGGACACATCACAGACAAGCTTGTTGGCATGTCCGACATGTTTTGGAGGACTGTCCAACACATTTTGAATTTTTTTTTTATAATTTCAAAATATTTTGGGTTGTCTTTAAGAAAAACTAAATTTTAGGCTTAATAAAAAAAAAGATCTAATTCAGTTCTCTTAAACTAAAAATATTACGATGAAATTACTGAAAATTCGATAGATGTTCATGATAATTTAACCAATTTAAATTATTAAAAATTCTTCATTGCGTTTTCTTAAAAATAATCTAATTATGTATATATTTTTTAAGTCACATTTGATAAATGTAGATGTAAGACATGCTTATTTTATATTGATCTTAATAGTTTTCATATAACATATTTTAGTTTTATGAAAAATCAAGAATATATATGATAAAAGTATATTATACGTAGCCGTGTCAGTGCCGTATCGTGTCCTATTTTTTTTACATTTTCCGTATCGCTGTGTCCATGTCGTGCGTTGTCCACGGTGCCGTGTCCGTGCCCATGATCATAGCACTGCACACATTAGAAATGCCTAGATTGTAGCATGGTGTTATGTCTACCACATGCCACAACTAAAGCAACTCACTGATCAACGGTTGCATGTACAGATTGCTCAAATGTTTTGGATTGAGCGGACTAGGGATCAACAACATCAAGAACATTGCTCAAACTTCATACGCACCAATGGTCGAAGATTCTACACTGTTAAGATTACCGACAAACATGAGTGCGTGTGATTGTAATGCCCCTACACCCCAAACCCATTGGTGAGCAAACTCTGTGTAACATTATGTGGTCGCACGACGAAATCTGGGTGCATCTAGTTGAAATGCCTCCACACTTTACATAAGAACGATGAAACATCAAGCTCTCCTCTATATGATTGCTAGCATGCCACATCATGTGCCTATCATCATTGTTGAAGCATACAACCTTAGTAGTCGAGGAGTTAGCTCGGGCTAGGGTCATGCTCGACACGCAACTATAAAATTATGGCCGAGCTGCATTATAAAACATTCTTTAGTCCCAATTCATCTTCTAGTAATCACTCTAGTGTGCTACGATGTCATGTGCATCAACTGTTGAAGCAAGGAACCAGTGTGGGTGGATCATCATAATACTCAATCATGGTTGCCTGGCCATATGCAGTCTAATTATTATATCCATCAGTATAACCCTTCTTACATAAGTAGAAAATAACCGTATCTATCTTTTTTGGCCAAACGATTCTTGCACTTATGACACGAGTATCTAATCTTCTCATAGTCCATGTGTGCTTATTGATCCTTAGCCCAATTAATGAAATCCTAAGTAGCATCCTCATGCTCCTATGTAATTCCTATATTTTCGAGCAGGTTTTTCTCATATATCCATCTCCTCAATTTTCATAACATTTTAACATAATTATAAGCATATACATTGAGAATCTATAGAATTAATTTATCATAATTAATTATATGTTTGATGCATACGAAATTTCCAGCACCACAACGGTCGAAAGGCTTTCACAAAAGTTCTAAGATTACATAAGAACTAACCCTATAAAATAAAGATTAGCACTCCAATTCTTAAATCAGTAAAATTTTTACTGAAGAAATAAATGGGAAACGTGGATCAAAGTGAGAATGGTGGTTGAGATAGTATGAAAGTGAAGAAAATCCTGTGGAGTGCCAAAAGTGTGCTAAGATTGAGATTTGAGTGTAATAGCTTGTGTTACCAAATTGACAGCATTATGTCCCAATTTATAGGCACCCATAGAGCAACTTTAGAGGGTTAGTTGTCGCAAATTTGATGGCGTTAGATACTTGGGAAGTGTTAGCTTTGTAACAGAAAAAGAGTCATGGGATCTGGACTTATCTGGAGATGGTCACCCTACTGTAAGATGACTTGGCTTGTAGTATTGGGATAACTTCTTAGACACACTAGGTTAGGAGAAGAAACAATTTGGATTAAAGGCAATTTTTGTCCCCTAACTTTAGGCCATTCTCGTTTTCGTCCCCTAAGTTACTAGGGTTCCATTTTGGTCCCGTAAAACTAAAATAAATCTCATTTTTGGTACAAATTTGATCGAAAAGTTGAGTCACTCATCGAAAAAAGTCAAATGTCAGGCATGTTAGTTTTTAAATTGGGGCTTGCATTGTGATTGACTAAAAAAGATGATGTGGTGAAGACATGATCTGAAGTTATGGGACTAAAACGAGAATGACCTGAAGTTAGGGGACGAAAATTGCCTTTAAGCCTTTTATTTTCAGCCAATCACAATGCAAGCCCCAATTTAAAAAGTTACCTGCCTTGCATGTGATATTTTCCGATGAGTGACTCAACTTTTGAACAAAATTTGTACCAAAATTGAGATTTTTTCAATTTTACGGGACCGAAGTGGAATCCTACAAACTTAGGGGACTAAAACGAGAATGATTTGAAGTTAAGGGACGAAAATTGCCTTTAAGCTAAACAATTTTATGGCCTTTATACCTTGCTTTTGGCACAACAAGTCTTGGCCTAGTGGGCTACCTTTCGGGAGGGGGGGCACCTCCTTGTACTTGGGCTTAGGAAGTATAGCTGCAAGATTTCAAATAGAATGCTCCTTGCATAGACATTTTAGCTTGAGAAACATTGTTGGGTTGCCTTTTCCCTACTCTGCTGTAGAGTCCTATCAGTGCATGTGCCCACGGAGATTCAAGAGTTCCCTACTTAAATAATGAATAACTAAGACGAGGTACTAATTACATTATTATATATCTTTTAAAATAATATTACAGTCAATATTAAATCAATCAAATCAGAAATATTTTAAAAAAAAAAAGAAGGAAAAAACTTTCTCAAATAATTGGCACTTTAATATATTGAGTAGATAATAGAAATGGGACTATTCAAATCCTTCGCAATATTGAAGCAAAACTGTATATGTACTTCTTAATATCTGGCGTAGGATTCTCAAAAAGAAATAGCTGAAAAGTTGTTGTCCCTCCACTTTTATAGGTGCAGAAGTGGTCTTACAAGATTTCTTCCTTTTAAATCGGGATCTATATTGGTCTATATATACCCCACGTGAAAGGATAATTAACAGCCTCAATTTTCATGCTCTTTTCCATAAGGAAGCCATGTCTTCCCTAATTTGGTTAGTGCTTTTGTCTTGCTCCACTTTGGTGATCAGCACCAAAAATGCATCCGACAGCAATGCCTCACAAGGCAAAAGCATATTCATATTAGCTGGACAGAGCAATATGGCGGGCCGAGGAGGACTGAAGTCCGGCATGTGGGATGGGTATGTCCCTCCTGAATGCGAATCAAGTCCAAAAATCCTTCGGCTCAATGCCGACAATAAATGGGAAGAGGCTCGACCTCCGCTCCACCGTGACATAGATTACCTAAAAGCTTGTGGGATAGGGCCCGGGCTAGCATTCGCCAATTCAATTTTGAAGAAGAACTTAAGTATTGGGGAAATCGGCCTTGTTCCTTGCGCCATTGGAGGAACACAGATAAGTGAATGGAGGCGTGGCGGCCCACTTTACAAACAACTCATGTCGAGGGCTCGTGCAGCATTGCAGGGTGGAGGAATAATTCGGGCTATTCTATGGTACCAAGGTGAGAGTGACACACGTTCTGAAGAGGATGCTAAATTATATAAGACGAGGTTGGCAAAGTTCTTTACCGACATTCGATTTGATTTGAAGTTACCTGAGCTACCTGTGGTCCAGGTATGATGGTTACTTGAATTTGCGATTTGTTGTTGTTTTTGCAAGTTGAAATATTTTATTACAAATTGTATTGAACTTAATAAATATACCATTCTTTTATAAAAATTTAATATATGTAACCTACGTATACACAAAATACGTCATCTATTAATTCTAAAAATATATTCTATAGGAAACAAAAGATGCATATGAATCTACAATAAATTCCATAAGTGTTTTCTGGGATTGCCTATTTCTGGTACAGGTGGCATTGGCATCAGGAGAAGGGCCTTATATAGATGATATTAGAAAAGCTCAGCTGGGAATTGACCTTCCAAACGTGAAATGTGTTGATGCAAAGGGAATGAAGATCGGGTATGATGGGTTGCATCTCAGCACGGAAGGCGAAGTTCATATTGGACAGATGATGGCTGATGCCTTTGCCCAATTTATAGCTTAATATTCTTCGCCTAGCTTCATTCTCAGATGGTCTGGTTGGAAACTTTTATCAAAATACATATGTATGTATTCGATATTGCTAAATATGAGATTCTCATTGGCTCCGAATAACTGTCTTAGAGTGATCAACTATATAAATTAGACTAAATGAAAAATATATATGGAACTTGAACCTGAAATATTTTTCAGGCTTTAGACTTATTCTTTACCAATTGGATAAAATCCCAAAGACTCCAAATAACTTATACAAGTATATAAAGATGATGGAAAATTTGATCTTTTCGCCAAAAGTTATGAAAAATTCAACTCAAGTTTGATTATAATCACTCAAATTCATTCTCAGACTTAGTATCTATTGTCACATTGCTAGTTTACATAATTATGCCACAACTACAATACAAAATAGACCAGGTAAGAGCTATATGTGGTTTTCCAATATATTATTCACTTAAAAAAATGCATTGTAGCAACGAATAATTGCAATGGATTTAATAAGAAACGCATCACAATTATAATTTTGTGATAGGCATTGAACAACCGGAAGAACGTAGCTGGATCCCGCCACAAAAATAGTGATGAGAATTGTGCAAGTTATCCAAATGGAATTTTGTGGTAGCTTTATGCTCATAGTTCTCATTTGTGTTGCAACTGGTTTTCGATTCATAATTTTTCAAATGGGAATTTCGGTATGACTTTTATTTTTGTGATAATCTAAGACATAGATTTGAATTGTTGTGATTGTAGAGGACGTTCCAAATCCATAACAATTTTTTTTAACATTTTCTAATTATGCCAAAAATGATAAATTTTATTAGTTTTAGAAGTTTATTTATAAATGACAATAAGCAGTACAAATATGAAATTCAAACTGTAGAAAATAATTTCAGTTGATACTAAGATAAAAAAATTAATATAGTATTTGTAAAATTGTTGAACTAAAGAAAATATTATAAAAATAATTACCTCAGTGGCCACATGATCATCATCACATCTGGGTCATGTGTCGACTGTTGTACCATTTCATCATCCAGAGGGGCGATTAGGGGATCGGTGGTGTTGAATTAGTGACTATTGACTACGAGATCCCCATGTGTTACATTGTATGGTGTGTTGAGGTGATGATGCTCATCGTTCTGCCCGTGAATTTGCACAGACTTAGGGTTAGCACCTATAGTTGTGGCTACCGTCTTCGAGTGATCGTTGAATGAGGAATGGGTCTAGTAACCCATCCCAAATACTCATCGGCTTACTAGAGTCAATCACAACTCATCCTCGTGTGACGCTCTGGCAGCCAACTCATCGACTTTCGCAGACTTTGGGAGACATTCTCCTTGACCAACTTTCGAAAATTCTCCAGAAACGAAAAAGAATTTAAGCAAAAATTAGAGTTTTAAAAATTTTGAATATGAAAAAAAATAGCGAACTAGGATGTCCCGTTGTCTCCGCAACTATCGAGCTATTCCAATCACCATCGCGCTTGTTAATTAGTCTAACAATCTATGAAAAATCTTACGCCTCAAGTTCCAAACAATTGCATATGTTTTCTGAATCCTTTTCTCTTATTGAGATTGTCCTTTGTTTAGTTTTTGATGTTCATGATACTGTTGGTGATGTTTTGATCTACATTCTACTAAATATGCATGAGTCATGATTGTGGCGTATCAAGTCGTACCACAATGAAAAATCCTAGAAGATGTTTCTCTTGTTCCACAAGTGGGGATGTATTATCCCAATTGTTGTGTCAAAGGATTTTCAATGATTGTGCTATACCGACTCACACAACGACATATCTCAACTCTAGTCAGCCTAGATCTCTTAATCTTCCTCTCCGATCGATTCTTGTTGAGTGGTATCTTGTACCTCTAGTACAGATGGTCAAGCATCAAGAACTGCTTGTGGTAATCAAAGTAAAAAGTCTTCTTGTCATGCTAAAGTGCAATATTTGTGTATGTCCGTACATACTAGAGAATCCTTAACATCTGCAGTACTCCATTTGGATAATATGCTATAGGAGAGAAGGTTTGCAAGCATCATGAATTATTAGTTCATTGGTGGACCAAGAATCACCAATGCTAGGAATATGCATTCGAACTTCATAAACGTCCCTTAGAGAAGATTAATACGACTTCAAAATCACTAAAAAACTTGAGTAAGTCGTGTCATAGTATCCATACAGTACATATCCATCCGTATAAAGGCCCAATCTCATATTTCGATGCTTCACAGTTTTCGGTCAAAATGTCTCAATATCTGGGCATATGGATGATGACATATCGATTTCTCCAGATCTAACGATTGGTATGCTATGTCATGTACTCAACTATTATTAGTGAAATATATAACCTTCAAATCAGGAAGTTAATGGTAACTACCTTACCACGACATACATAAACTTCTTGACCCAGGGACTCGCACCCTGCTCTGTTTCTGACGCCCCAAAAATTATAATATATAATTGGGGGATTAATTGATAAATTTTTATAAAATTTAGTTAATTGGTAAATAAATTATGTTTCATAATTGGAATATAATAAAACTTGAACGGGTTAAATTGGAGCTCGTTATAATATTTGAGAACAAATTATATTAATTAAGAAATTAGGAAGGACGTAATGGATATTTTAAGAAAAGTTAAATTAATAAATAAAATAATAATATTATATATATATGTAATGATATATACATTAGTAAAAAATATATATATATATATATACATACATATATATATAAAGGAAAGAGAAGAAAAAAAAAAGGAAAGGAAAGGATTTTGGGGGTGGGCCCTCACCCACCGCCCCACCCCCCACATAAATATATATATGTATGTTGAATAATTGCAATGTTACCAAATTGTAATTTCCTGTTTCTGCTTCATCAACCGCGCGGAGGAGGTAAGATTTTTAATTTTAATTCCTATTAATTTATATAATTATATTATTCAATAGTCTATTTATTAAATATTGATTATATTGAGTGATCTACCATTTAACCGTAATATTTTATGATTTTGGCTATTTAAAATAGTGTCGAATTAAATATTAAATCGGATATAAAAATGATATCGTTGGTTAATTAGATTATTAAATTTGTTAGATTTAAATATTATTATAGCCAATTTACACAATTCCATCGGAATGATTAGCCAAATATGTAATTCTATGTATTATTACTTAATTAAATTGTATAGCAATGATAAATTGACAGAAAACTCATAGAAATATTTCTGAAGTTATATTTTAGAAATATTATGTTATTAAAGAGGAAGAATGAGGTTTTAATGATAATTTAATTTAAGGATGTTATTAAAAATGATAGTTATAAATGTATAAGGGGTTTCGTTAAATAAATTCCTATGAATTACTTGATAAATTATAAATATTTTTATGAAGCCTATAGTGTCTAGTTATTGAGAAGAACTAGAAGGAAGATTTATATTTCGATAGAAGTGGAGTATTAAAGAATTATTGAAAATCGTACGAATAATATTTAATATTATATTTAAAAGAAGTTACGATATTCTCGATATGTTAATTGTATGTGGTTTAATAACTCATTATAGGATACGGGGGTAAAGTGAAAAGACCGAACCACTACCTATTGAATAGATAAAGGCGTTGTAAGGGCGAGGTAAGTAAATAATTGGTATTATCTATATATGTTCTCTTTATTTGTGGTATTACTATTATATGAATTTGTGGTTTGTGCTGACATTGATTTATCTGAAGTATATGAGTGATGGATGATTTGATTTGATTGACGGTATTGTGTACGTGGAATAAGGAAATACGTTGAAATATTATGTTTGTTGTTTGATGTGTTGTGGATATCTGAAAATGAGAATATGTTAATATATTGTTTTATGTTACTAGTTGTTTACAAGAATGGTGATATGTGGAAATGAGGGAGCAGCGGAAATTGAATATAATTGTGGTGTGAATACCCCTTGATGTGTTGAAAAGCCTATAAGGCGAAATGAAATGAAAAGAGCTTTAATGCGATATGAGAAAGAAATGAAATGAAAAGAGCATTGATGCGATATGAAAAAGATGTGATATGAAAAGAGCGATGCTGCAATATAAAAGAGCTATGATGCGAAATAAAAGAGGTATGATGCGAACTGAAAGAGCTATGATGCAAAATGAGATTGATGAGCCGGCTGTCAAGGGGATTCACTTGAATTTATATAACAGTGAGATTGAGTTGACGGAAAAAATAATATCACATTCTGGTAAGCAAACTAGGAAAAAATAGAGTTTGATTTATTGTCTTATTATGAGATAGTCATGTGGTGTAATAAAGTTGATTAGGTTGGAATTAATTGATTGTATTCCATGCGTGTTGCCTACCTATCTTGTTTGGGCTGTGTTTGACATGCATATATAGATAGGGCTGGTTATTTACTTACTGAGTGGCAGGCTCATCCCTCTGCTGACATTTTCATTCAGGAATAGACTTTGAGGCATCTGACTGTTGAAGAGTAGGTCTACGCGCTATACTCAGGCAAGTCGGGCCAGTATGCTGTTTTCTCCTCTTTGTCAGTTAGAGTACAAATCACATTTTGTTGTATAGAGAGAACGTAAGCGTGGAGATTACTTATGATGGACTACGTGTGGTGTTTGACGTGCATATATGATATTGTAGGTTGATTACGCTTGTTATGACGTTGGGGTTACGTATACATATGGATTAAATTATTTTGTGCATTTATGTTTATAAATACAGGGTTTACTATAAGTATGATGTTTAGGGTAGATATAGTCCTTATAGCGAAGGGGGTGCTACACTGTTTATATTGTGGATGTCTTCCACTACAACATGTAGGCATTTTTGCATGTGTTAATCTTCATGACTGTTAAACTTAATTCCCTTTTAAACTTCTTCATACTATAGTAATATGACAGAAAGGTCTGATTAAGGGGTGAGAACTCACCCATCAATTGAGACATGACCATCATTTACTATTTTTGGGGCATACTATATTGGACTTGATGTTAGCCAGCCTCACAACCATCGCCAACTGGAAGTTGATCTTTCGACCACCATACAATGGTTGGCCGATCGTGCATACAACATAAAAAATAGATAACCTGCAGACTTTACAAACGTATGCTTCCCAGAGTAAGAACTTGAGCCTGCCTCATCAAGATTTGGTAGAATGAAGCTATGACCTACTGACTTATCATATGAGGACAAATAGTTAGGCGCAACAATATCATACACCATCCTTTCATCCTAGTTGATTTTCTAGTAACCGCCCCAGTTTATTATCGTGTTAACTACAACAGAAGTTAGCTTAATACTCAAGGCAGGAGGATCATCATATTCCTTGTATATCCACTTCTGAAATTTTGTTAATGCTACTACCGAAACATAGGTACATAAAAAGTATAATTTAATTAACTACACATTTTCTCCCACATTCAAAAGAACAGTATGCACACATAAACATACATATGTATTTTCCTAAATATATATTTACATGCCAAAAGAAAAGGTTTCAATTACTTGCACCTCAAACTTTATTTCAAACAATATGAACTGAATAAAATGAACTGAACTGTTCAATGGGGACAAAACTAGCAATCCAGTGGTTAATAAATATAGAGAAAGCTAGTGTTTGTGGATATGTTTTATGATATAGGAATAGAATACAAATGAAATGATACTTTCAATATACCTATGAAAATGCAAGGGATATAAGGGAAGTGTCTAACCAAAACAAATCAACGTCACTTTTGGGATGAATTTTGTGCCAGGCATTTAAACATTGCAATGGGATAATACCATAGTTGCAAATTTAACATTAAAATTTGGAATGAAAATAGTGACCGTGGAGATATCCATCCCAAAATCATGTGAGGAACGACGACATATCAGAGCTTGTGGCAAATTTATCGCATGTTGTGAAGAGTTTTGCAACAGCCTGCAATTTCAAGAGCCATACATCCCAAAGACATTCAGTACCATCGTAAATAAGTAATATCACATTTCCATTGCAAAATCCATCTAAAAATTGCTATGAAATATGTGACTGAGCAACCGCTGGGAAAGTTTATCAACATCTTGTGATAGATTTTTGTGATAATTCTAAAAATCTTGGTAACATCCATCAAAAAATTATTATAGCAATGGGCAACAATTTAAGACTCGTCACAATTATGCGTCCTGTTGGGTGGAGGGCCCATTTACGGTTACAAGTCAATGAGTTTCAAACCCTCAAAATTTACAAGCGGATTATATATTACATATCAAAATACACCAAGTATCAAAGCAGTAAAAATTAAACACAAAAAAGGCTCAGAGAGTCAGATCCATTGTTTTGGCTTTTACGCACAATCACAGAGATCGACAGTCGAAAACACCCACGGTTGCTCAAGTTTGGCACTAAGCACTTTGGCCACAAATGCCCTTGGTTTTCACACTTAGTTCTTGCATACACTAAGTTGCCCACAACCACGAATTGATAACATATTTATAAGGCGGCCCTCGAAGGCAGAATGGAGGAAGGAGGCGGTGACAAAGTCCCAAGAAAAAGCCATGGAAACAGCGTAGAGAAAGAGAGAGATCGATTAGTGAATGAGAGAGGTTAGGATTTTATTTTTCAGCACTTGGGTCGGGTTGTAACGTGGGCTTGGGCCGAACTTGAGCTATCCAAGTGGTTGGGCCTACCATTTGGTCCTGGGCCACAAATTTTTCCAACACTTCCCAAGTTGAAGGAACTGCACATAAGGAAGCAATTGAAAAATAGTTATTCCTCCATGTTTATAGGTGCATAGAAGAGGTCTTTCACGAAAACCTCCTTTTAAACGTCGACTATAATTATCTATTTATACAAAATCGGAAGGATAATTAATAGCCTCCATTTTCATGCTCTTTTTCATAAGGAAGCCATGTCTTCCTTAATTTTGTTAGTGCTTTTGTCTTGCTCCACTTTGGTGATCAGCACCAAAAATGCATCCGACAGCAATGTCTCACAAGACAAAAGCATATTCATACTAGCTGGACAGAGCAACATGCCAGGCCGAGGAGGACTCAAGTCTGGTATGTGGGATGGATATGTCCCTCCTGAATGCCAATCAAGTCCAAAAATCCTCCGGCTCAATGCCAAAAATAAATGGGAAGAGGCTCGACCGCCGCTCCACCACGACATAGATTACCTAAAAGCTTGTGGGATAGGGCCCGGGCTGTCATTTGCCAATTCAATTGTGAAGAAGAACTTAAGCATTGGGGAAATCGGTCTTGTTCCTTGTGCCATTGGAGGAACACAGATAAGCGAGTGGAGGCGTGGCGGCCCACTCTACAATCAACTCTTGTCGAGGGTCGTGCAACATTGCAAGGTGGAGGAACAATTCGGGCTATTCTATGGTATCAAGGTGAGAGCGATAAGTGACCAAAAAATCAGTTGATTAGAGATTTTGAAGACCATCAATCTTTATTTTAACTGTTGTACCGTGATTATGGTAAGTATTCGTCTCTGATACATATTTGTGTAGTGCTTACCAATTACGTTAAGCACTACTTTGACGTCACAATAAATGCCCACAAACCATTTAATGACCCATATAGTTGGGTTGCGCATTGGGTGGCGACTATAAAATCAACTTTTGAGGATTGGTCTAAAATGTTTCAAGTAGACTGGGCATCGAGAGTCCTCTCAGAACTGCATTCATTGGATGATTGCCGCATTTCATTGGCGACAGACGTTGGACGACTATGCAATTTTAGTGGTAGTTGAAAAGGTGGTCAACTGACTGCACTGACTCATGGGGATCATCACATGGAAACTTCGGAAGCTTGGATGGTATGACTCGAATCCCCGACCCTAATAGTATGGTAGTAGTCCTCAGACTTGTGGAATCACGGCAGTCACGTGCATACGATGATTGTATCTTAGATCTGCGTGAGAGGTGATTGTCTCACAGACATGATTATCATAAGCCTTGTCCAATGCAATCGGAATATGTAGTGAGGATGGTGAGTTCCAATAAGAGTATCTAGCCTAAATGTGCTTGTTTTATTTTTTTGATATTGAGGTTTTCTTATAAACAATTAGTTAAATTTATAATTGTCTTATGAAATAAGTAAATAATAAATTAAGTCACACAAAAATTTATATATAGAAAAATAATAGTTAAGAATATATAATGAAACTTAAAAAAAAAGGGCCCAACAAACCCTGTCCAAGACCAAATAATCTTGGCCCACTGGGTTGGGCTGGTTCCAAGTATTGATTCCTGGGACCGGCCCAGGATCAGTTCAGTTCTAAGTGGGCTTGGGCCAAAGCAACCCAGTACCAAGGGAGCTTGGGCTGAACAAGATCATCTTTTTATTGGTTTAATTCGATCTTGAGTTGGGTTACAACCCGACCTACTCTGCATCTTGAGTTTAGAATGCCAATAAGTTTTAATCAGAGATCGTGGAAATAATGCAATTTATTCCCTTTGATATGAGAAATGAACAAAAATCATGTGAAAAATAAAATAGCAAAACTTTTCTTATATTTTGAAAAATGAAGCAAATATTTACTTCATTTTTCAAAATGCAGGCAATGATTTGCTAGTTCTTTTTTCAAAATTGCTCATTTTATATATTATAGGGGACAAGTTGTATTTAATTCTTATATAAATCCGTCTTCTGTAAGCTACAGATATAGGAATGACTCATCAACATCTCTGTTACGTGTCTCCTCCATAAATTTCCACAACATAAACCAACACCACTCCGCCACACACTATTTATAATACAAGACTGCCTGACTTGCACACCAAACCAGACCTCATACTCTTCTTCTCAGTGAAATCAATCTGCCCAACTCCATGAATACTTCAAAGGTATGAAACATCTGGAGAAAAAAACAATTTAAATGTATGGGGTATATATTATGCCGATTTCACTGTATCTATATATGTATATGTACAAAAATGCAGAGTATTTTTATGTGTTTTCGAACGCATGCAGGGTACTGAAAGGATTAACGACGAAGGTGCGGTGGAGATAAACGTGGAAACGGTGGACTACCGAAAGCCGGCGGGCCGCGACAAAGACGCCGTTGAAGAGAAGGCGGAGGTGACTCATTTGATCCGTTCCGACTACAAGCCCGGAACCGGTAACGTTGTGGCGGAAGCTGCCGGGAAAGTGGCTGAAAAATTGAAGTCCGCTGAGGAGGCAGTGTCTCAATCCATTGGCCTCAAGAGCGATAAGAAAACGGAGTGAACTATTAAGCAAGTATTCGAATAGTACGAAGTATATGAATTGTGGAGTATATATATGACTTGTAGTTTTAGGCGTTGACGTGGTGGCTGATGATCTTCATTTTGTGCTTCAAATTAATTATGATGTGGTTTTGATCCTTTAGCGTTGATTCAAGTGGGATTTATAAGTTCTAATCCAGCACCTAAATAAATGTAGGCCATGTTTATTATAGGATACGGGATGATTCTCCAAATAGTGAATTTGGGATTTCTTGTGGAATGGTGGCATGAAAAGAATTTTTCCGTCCTCTATCTATGTTTTATATTATTTTTTGTATTTTCACTTTAACAATATTAGATTCAGTCTTTTGACTTTTAATTTTATTTAGATTTTGTCCATTAAAATTCGTATCTTGTTTTAACCATTTTGCTTTCAAGTATCGCAAGTTGTTGGTTTTACGAATTTTCTCCAACCACGCAACTGCAGCTGATGGTTTGCAGGCACTTGATTCTTTCAATAACAAAACAGCATAGTTTTATTTCATTTTCTATCTGAGGGTATAGAAGACACTCGAAAACAAAGAATTAATAAAATTTGTGTTCGAGTTAATAAAATTTTTGAAAAAACAAGTGGAATAGAAGATTTTTTTATTGAAAAAAAATTTAAAATATTATATGGATACTTCTTCCTTTATAGGAGGAGATAATTATTTAGCCTCTCATATACAGAATTATACTCGTTGGAAAATTCCCAAAAAAATTAAAAATTAAAACTACAAAGATCTGGAATACCCAAAATGTTATATTTTAAAGAGTTGGAGAAAATTTTCAATAATCTCTATCTGTTGCATTGCCTCTTTATTTGTAGACATCTGCGGACTGCAAACACGGACTTTAAACTTATTTATTGATGACGTCATTGCATTCGTCGCCTTTCTTGTCTTTTTCAGTGTCGTTATTGCATTTGTCATCACCGCATCCTTTCCAGCTGTTCATCATGATGGCCTTGTCGATTTTGTGATTGCTTGCTGACTTTCCTGCTTTGCTGATTGTTGCCTTTTGTTGTATTTTGCCGACAGTCTCACCTTTGAATTTCTACATTCTGCAGCTTTTACTTCGTCTTGTAAAAATCTTTTCTTTTACCCTTGTTCTGTTTTGGTTTAGGTTTCTTTTAGGTTACATCAAACTTTTGTCCCGAACAAGGGTTTTTCTTGTTTTTCACATAAAGGGCATATGTGGTTATGCTCTTGGTGAACATACAACATGTTGCATGAATTAATCCTCATAGCCTTGGTTGCAAGCAGCTTGTTCTCCCATATAAGCATTCTCTTTCTCTCGAACATGCTTTCTGCGAACTTGGTGCTTATCTTAGTCATGGAGTTTAACAGGAATGATCCATTTATTTGTGTGAAAATATTTTAAATGGATACTTGACGTTATCCATCTTGGTGAAACAGATCCATAAACTTCGAGCTCTTTTGGTGGATATATCATCCTCACTAATGGTTAATACCAACGGAGCTTTTCCTAAGCCAGCTTGGATTCTATTGAAAACTACCATGTCCGATCTTTGCAGCTTGATAAAATAGAATGCTGGATGAGACCCTTTTCTTGCAGTTTCTGGAGTGGTTGATATGAATGTTAACTCCAAAATATCTCCCCTTTTCAAGTGGAGGTTGTTTTGTCATGAATCATAGACCGCCCCACTAATTCATTCTGAAAACTCTAAAATTTCAGAAAACTTGGTGACATAGTATAAAATGAAGCCAGAGCTCCAAAATCATAGCATTCCCGGGACATCTTCCATTTTGAACCTTTTTAACATCCAAACTCTGTAATAATATGCAGACGTTTCGATTAAGGTCTTACTTGGGTTTACTCCTTTGCGAGAAATCAATTTTTCCAACATTCTCTACTAAACCTGCCAAGAAGAAGAAGAAGTTATCAAGTCGTTAGTATTACCTTAGAGGTGTCTGTCATCGGCCTAAGGCTAACCTCTCCGACGCTACAAGTCTAGAGTCCTGTGCTTTAAACGTAGGTTAGAGCTCTGCTCTCTCAACTCGCGAGTCAACATCGAAGGCGATGCCTTTCGCATTGGTTCTTGTAGGTTGTTCCATAGTAAGGTTGAAGCAACCATGCTACTTCTTATCTCGATTTGGACAACGTCAAGATCATTTCTTTGAATTTTCGGTCACTTGGGCATTCACCGCTAACCGTGCAAACTTCTTATCAAGCTCCTCAAGATTTTCTCTGAGGTGTCTGAGCCTCAATATGATGAAGTTTGCTTCAAATGCCTCCATCTCTTATCAGGAAATCTGCAAGAACATTTTCGTGATTTCTCAATTTGCCATCTGATAATATGAGCTTTCTCAATTTTAGATTTTGATTTATTTTTCAAGAAAACCTTAACATTAATATTATCAACTTTTAATGTTAATTCTTTAGCAAGAAAAAATAAAGGTCATTACTTAAAAACCTTCTGGACCACAGAGAACTCCTTCTTATTAATGTGTCAGACTTGGATTTGTTGTTCTGAGAATAGCCCTCCTGTATATCTATAAGGTTCTTCTCCTATAGTAGTCTTTTTTTGAGCACTGCTACTCATCTATAGCCATTGACTTCTGTGTAGACTACCTATTCATCCTTGTCTTGTCGTATGGCAAGCTTTGGCAAATTACTGCAAACTTGTTTCAGGTCATGAAACCTTTGAGTGTGAATTTCTTCCCACTTCAACTTCACACTTTCCATTTTCCTTCAAAAGTGGTCAGAAATCTTTTTTATATTTCGCAAGATCCTTAATAAAGATACTAACAAAATTAACAACTCCCAAAAGCTCTACAAATGCTTATCATCCATGAGTATGTACGAAAAATTGCGCGGATTTTCTCCAGAATATGATCCTGTAACTCAATACCTATTTCGTCAATGAGAATTCTTAAAAATTCAATTTTATTGATAGCTATAGTAGCTTTTTTTTTCGAAAAGCAGTAATCTTTCTCTATGGCATGCATCAGAAAATATCTAAAAATATTTAATACGATCTTTCATATTCTTAGATGCAATCAATATATCGTTAACGTCGACAAACATGAACTCAAAATAATTTTTAAAAAAGATTATTCATTTTTCTTTGAAATATTTGAGGTGCATTGGCTAATCCAATTGGCAGCATTCTAGATATATTTTTCCTGTAGTGTGGAGAATGCAATAAATTTCCTTGATTCACTCTCCATCTTGATCTAGTAAAAACTAGATTTGCAATTGAATTTAAAAAATACTTTCGCACCTTTAATGCTATCAATTAACTGCTCTCTACTAGAAATATAATAATCATCAAATTCCAACATTTTATTAATGCTTTGATAGTTAATTATCAACCTGAATTTACCTCTTTTTATCTTACCATGATTTCTTACTAAAAAATCAGTCTACTGAAGAAGAGACTCTAGGTTCGATGAGTCAAAAATTGATACACTACAAAAAAAAATATTTTACTGTAATAGTTTTTGTAACGATCGACTTAAAATTTTGTAGCCGCTTTTTAAAATTGGAACAACTTTTGTAGCTGACAAGGCTACTTTGCTGCTACCTTTATGGCTGCAACCCGCTAATCTATCAACTTCTCGGTATTTCGAAAGTCGATGACATTCAGGTTGAGCACGGCGTGATATGGATGGAAGGGTTGGAACATGGTTCTCACCCAAGGTGTATTTTCTGGCACTCTCCTTGGATTCCTCCCTGGATTTTCTCTAAGTCTGGTTTCCACAAACATCAGTGTCACATTGGTGTGGAAATTCATACTCTCTCTCATTGGATGATCCTATGGAGGATCATTGGAATACTTTCCTCCGTTGGTGGTAGTGCTAGAGTGATCTCATTGGTTTGTATATTGACTAAGTCCAGAATCCCGAGCTAAGAAAAAGATTCAACCAATTCCTGTAAATCTAATCGATACGCCCTCATTACTTCTATTATTTTATGGATTTTATGGCTACAATGATCAGATCGTCTCTTGTCTTGGGCTTTCGAATCTCCATTGCCTTTCACTTTTGATGTCGGAAGGATACTGGTCCAAGGGCGTCCCTAATCTGCTCTTGTCTGGATTTGGATGTTTGAGGGTTTTTCCTTTGGTTTCTCTTTAGGTCTGTAACTTCTGTCTTCAGATCTGTAAAATCTTTGTTTAAATCAGAAGGATCTTAAGGATCTCATCCACCTTTTGGCTCAAGGTGTCTATTTTTATAGGTATTTGGATTAACTTATGTCCTTAGTCTTGAACTATCTTTTGAATTTCTGTTAGATCTTATGAGATATTCGAGGTATCCGGTTCAAGTTATTTCCTATCAGTCCCTTTAATCATAATAATCATAATTTGTAGAACTGTATTAGTAATAGAAATTTTTCGTTCCGTTTCCCCTTGCTGGTATTCTACCATGGACTTCGGTTGCTTGTAGGCCTTTCACAATATTTCCTTGTAGCAGCCCATGAATCTGGTGAATTCTCCACCATCCTGCTTGTTCCTCCTTAATAAAAGTAGAATCCCACTCCGTGCCCTTATCTAGAATTTCTAGGACAGAATCATTTCTCTGTCTTTCCAAGATCTAAGAATACTCCTGGGTGTTACTCAAAACATCATTCAGTGTTTGGAAATAATCTTCTCTCCTTGGTAGAATTTCTATAAAGAAGTTCCATCTTAGATCTTTCAAAATCTGAAAATATTTTCTATTGTAACTCGACTCTCATTCGGTTCCATTCTCTTAAAAAGTATCCCCCGTTAGTAGATAAAATATCTAAATATAATATAATTGAATATTTTTTCAATAGACTTAGGCTCTAATACCATTTTTTACTGGTATTAGCAATAAAATGCAAAATGAGTGTATATAGACTAAAAATATTTTTTAAAAGTTGCACAGGATTAAAATTGTCCAAACATTTGTCAGATAACCA
Organism: Sesamum indicum; assembly: GCF_026168435.1. NCBI lineage: Eukaryota > Viridiplantae > Streptophyta > Magnoliopsida > Lamiales > Pedaliaceae > Sesamum > Sesamum indicum. Next base: position 11,885,210 of record NC_142658.1, on the reverse strand, counting down.
AAATTTAAAAATTTTATAAGTTACTGGATATGAACATAATTATTGGACTAAAATTAATATGGGCATACTTAGCGGACTACAATAATAATTTTTTTAATTTTATAAGTTACTGATTCATAGGTTATTTATTTGTTTTAATTTTTTTATTTATATGTTGATTGTCATTAATGTGTGTTTATTCGGGATAATTTTACTTCTCATACCTAAAGTATATTTTTTTTTCAGTTTTAGTACCCTAGGTCTTCAAGTAATCACACCTAGTACCCAAAGTTTTAAATTTTTATCTGCCCGAGTACTCTCTGTTAAGTTGACCACAAAACAAACCGTCAATCCAATTTTTGAGGAAAAATTACGATTGAATTTGTCTATGTAAGGGTATATGTGGTTTTTACTTTATTCGACACACAAAAAATTCTATTTTTATTCATTTTGATTTTAATTTCATAATTGAGAACAATAATTTAAAAAAAATACATATTTAATTCAATTTTTATAAAAAATTACCAATTTTATTGTATAAAGTAAACTTTTTTCTTTTTGCTTGGTCACAATGTAAATGTTGTCATACTCTAATTTTTCATACTTCTTTAATTATTTTATCAAATGATTTTTTTGAATTTTCTTTTACTAGTTAAATAGAAAGTTTTAATAAATTTATAAATAAAATTCTTTCAGCAAAAAATAATAATTGAAATATATTTTTTATTTTGTGCAAAAAGCAACAATATAATATATCAAAGTATGGGTAGTCAATCTTATTTGACTCAAACACCCTATGAGTGGATTATTCGACATTTTTTCTTTATATGTTTCTACGAACAATGTGAGTAGTGATCGAATATAAAACTCAGTTAGTTTTTTTCTGAATTATTACTAGTCGGTTATCTACATTACTTCACATTTAGCATGCGTTTTTTTTTTTTCATAATAATTTGAATTGGGAGAAAATATTTGAAATGGTGTTTCTATAATGATTTAAATTAGTATTTTTTTTATTATAGAAATTGGGTTAAATAAATATATTTCTATAGGGTTAAATGCAAATTACCCCCCTGTGTTATGCAAATTGAGCAAATTACCCCATTTGAAAAAAAAAAAAATTACCCCCTTGTAAAAAGAAAAATAGAGCAATTACACCCCTCACGTGAGTTCGTGTAATTCACATATTCTTTTAATTTTTTATTATGAAATTATATTTTTAGCCTTATTTAATAACCATTAGATCTAATTTGAATCTAAGGTCCAAATTAAACTATTACATCTACGATCCAGATTTTGATTTTTTATTTCAATCGATAGTTACTATTTAAACAAATATACAAACTTAAAAATATAAATGAAATGTATTTATATATTATATATAATTAATAGTTATACATGTATGTGTATATATATATAGAGAGAGAGAGAGAGACTGTAGGGTTTAAAAACCCCTTTGTGGTATTCCTTTCAGAAGTTCCTAATCAACTATTGCAGAAGAATGGAGTACAAAACTCCTTAAATAATTACAGGCCGAAAATATGAAGAAATACATTAACAAAATAAACAGAATAATGAATATGAATATGAGAATAAGAATAGGCTCCGATATTGCCAGATCCAAACCACATACGCTCAAAATACTCAGTTACAGAGAATTAGCCACCACAGACAGCCACACCCACGGTTATACCAATGAACCACACTAAAGGATCACAGAGATCTCACTTTTAACTCGGTCACAAAGACCCACTACAGAGCTCACTTAGAACTTTTAGAATGAAGGAGAAGAGTGTGTGTGTAGTAATCTGTTCTAAGAGCCGAAGGGGAGAACCCCTTTTAAAGGGGAGAACAAACTGTAGATATGGAAGTCTATGGTGGCTTTCCAAAAGCCATTAGGTTGGCTTTGGGAAGCCACCACCATTTCTGGTGGTGAAGGAAAGAAAGAAGATCACATAATATCCATGGCGGAAAAAGGAGAAGAAGAGAGAATCACAGACTGTCGGCACAAATGAGAGGGAGAAGAGAGAATGAGAGATATTAGGGTTAGGTTAGAATAAATAGGTAGTGAGATGAGTCGGGTCACCGAGTAGTGGGTTGGGTAGGTTAGTGGGTAGCCAGGTGGGTTGGACTTTTATTAGATGGGCCTACCATTAGAGGTCATTGGGCCATTTTTATAATAGAGACAACGACGGGGGAAGAGGGAAGGGGAGGAGGAGGAGGGCGAGCGATGGGGAAGGTGGGAGGGGGGGAGGCAAAGGGGAAAGGGGAGAAGGTGGGGGGTCAGCGATGGGGAAGGGGGGGCCTAGAGCGGGCGACGGGTAAAGGGGCAGGCGAGGGAAAGAAGGGGGAAGATGGGGGACACCGACGATGGGGAATGGGGGCGGGAGATGGTTGGATCTACCCTTCCCATAGCCAGCAACACCAAAATCCATGTTAAGCAAGAGCTCGTAGACTCTAATCTGGTCCATAGAGTCAAACCCAAACCGAATTCCACCACCTCTACTGCCGTAATCGAATTCTTGAGCTCCGATTCTTTTTCTTCCGATGATGATAGCTCCATCCCCAGCAAAAGTAATAGTGAGAAAAGGAAGATAAAAACGACGGTAGAGGACTTTAGCGCATTATTGTTGGAGGGGAAGGGGGGAGAAAGAGGGGGCAGAGGCAGGGGCAGGGAGAGGGGGTGCCTGTGGCCGATGGGGGGGGGAGATTTTTCCTTTTTAGTTTTAAATAAAAAAAGTATACATTATTAAAAATATTATATATTTTATATAAAAATTAGTGTTGATATATATTATAATTATTAATAAACTTTATATATAATATATTATATAAAAATAATATTTATTTTAAAAAAAATCATGCCCAGTCACGAGAGGGGCGATTGCATTACACACCTCCTCCAAGGGAAATTGCTTCAATTTGTATAACACATGGAGGTATTTGATATTTTTTTCACAGGGGGGTGTTTTAAATATTACCCATATCACAGGGGATATTATGCATTTGTTCTTTTTTTTTTATATTATTATCCTCAATTATAAAATTAAAATCAAAATAAATTTTTGTGTATAAATAATGGTAGCCAAACATGCCTTTGTATATATAAGATCCCCCCTAATTTTTCCTCCAAAATTGGGTTGACCGTTTGTTTTAACGGTCAACCTAACAGAGGGTACTCAGGTGGATAAAAATTGTCAAGTCTGATGACTTACAAAATTGAGATACTAAAACTAAAAAGGATGTATACGGGTACGAAAAATAAAATTACTTCGTGTTTATTAGGTTTGAACAAATTGGTTGATAGTGTGGCTAAATTACTTTATTGTTATAAATTAAGATAATTAAGATGGAATATCTTCTTAATCCATCAATTTTATTAGTTCTTGATTTCCCAAGCCTGAATTATTTTCTCAAATTTGGATTCACTTGCAACAAAAACCAAGCGTGACAATTTTTTTCGTCCGATGCAATGAAGATCGAGAATCTTTGGGTGGTTTCAAAAATTATATTTTTAAGGTTTGTTTTCATTTAATAAAAAAGTTCTTTCATTAAATTTCATAAAATTTGCTGATATTAACAAAAGAATATTATATTTTTTAAGGTTAATTTTATTACTTATTTATTGCAGGTCGAATAAATTTTTTTATGATAAAATTATCCTTATATATTTTTACACGTTAATACATATGAGGAGGTGTATATTTTCACTATGGCTAAATTGCATTTACTGCCCCGTATATTGGGGGGTAGCATTTCAGGAACTGTAGTTAAGGGTGTAGCAAATAGAATCCCAGAATTAAATTTTTTTTTTTATTAAAGGACTCCGGCAACCGAATTTTGCAAATTCGCCGAAAAATGCCTACCTGGACATAAATTAGGGTTCTAATTTGGGGCTTTTGCTGATGTGGCGGGGGGGTAAAAAATTATTGCCAACTAAGCTAAAAGAACACAAGATAAAAGAGAAAACAAAAAATAGAACCCAAAATAAAAGAAGAAGAAATATCTTCTCTCTCAAATCAATCGAAGCTGAAGACCAAAATCCCTAACCCCCTACACTCGCCATCCCATCGCTGAAGCTGAAGAAGACGATCGACCCCAACCTGCCACCATTTTCCCTGCTCCGAGCCCGATTGCTGAGATATCTTCCATGCCTAGTTGGACACAATGTTATTGTGGTAAGCCAGCTTACATTCGCACATCTTAGACTGACCAAAACCCAGGTAGACGATTCCATTCATGCCATGACTACAAGGTATGTAGAGAGCAGTTCGTTTAGTTCGTCTTTCCTTTCTATTTTTCCGTTTTCATACACTCTGATTTTTTTTTTTGGTGAAAAATGTAGAATAATGGGTGTAGATTTGTCCAGTGGAAAGATCCTTCAATGTGCTCAAGAGCAAGGTCTGTAATTCTTGGGTTGGTGAGGAAGATGAATCAGCTAGAAATAGAGAAGACAAAGATGGAAAAGAAGATGAAATTTTACTTCAAGTTGCTTGCCTTTTCATGGTTTTTTTTTTATTTTTATTTGGATGCTAGGAAGTCGTGCATAAATGGAGTAATTTGTGTAAAGAAGTGGATTTCTCTGTTGATGGTGTTTTGCTATGTAATTGATGGTGTTTTGCTAATTACATGGTGTTTTGCTATATAATTGATGGTGTTTGGTGTTTTGCTATATTTTAGTAAGGATTATGAATTTGTATTTTGATTGTAGGGAAGCTTCTGGCTTCCAAAACGCCTGCCAACAATATCAGTCATTCCTTCAGAGGAAATTTCTGAAGAAATTACACATATACAAGAATTTGACAAAGATGTTAGAATAAGTATTTCCTTGTTCTGCATATATCTTGGAAACTAACATGCTAGCAAATACTATAATTCAAGAGAAATACTGAAGATGTGGGCTTGCATAGAAAAACATTGAGAACATAAATAGGATTAACCAATTTGAAAAGGCATCATTCAACCATTGAGAACATAAATTTGCCAAAAGTGGTGATGTTTTTTCTTCAAACCACAATTAACGTAGAGATACGAGAGGAGATGCTCAAATATGAAGACTAAGGCAAATCAGAATTAGAACGTCTATACTTGGTTTAAGGAGAAAATCTGATACATTCCATGTTTGCTTAAGGTGAATCAAACAACTTTTGTCCAATAAGTTAATCTTAGTGCTAATAAAGAAGGAAGCAAAACTGACACACATAGGAAGCAGACAACCATAAAATTAGGAATTCCAAATGACCATATACTGAATTTTCCTCCTCAAAACACATTCTACTCAATGAACAGCACTATTCATATACATTCGTAACTCTGATCTGGGGAACAAATTGTTGAGCCATCAAGAAGACGCCAAACAAGTCAAAATGCCATTGTTGTGGCCAACATACCAAACAAGTCAAAATGCCAAACGAATAAGCCAAAATGCCAATGTAGTAAAAAGTACAAATGAAGTCTATTTTCCTACAGAGTTCTTGCTACTGCTTCCTGGAGGCCCTTTTGAGCTTAAGCTTTGCAAGTTTGACAATGTGATGAACTTCTTTTCCCCTTGCATGATAACTGGAAAATGTTCTTGGACTATATGTTGTGTCACACTGTATTGATACCAAGCATAGGAGGTGGGGCTCTAATATCTATCCTTGATGTTGCACTCCTGGGATGTCCAACACTATGTAGTTGAGAGTACATTGAAGGTCCCTTAGTGTACTGAGGAGAGTTGGAAACTGGATTGGGCACTTGGAGTGTAGTAAACATCTCATTTTCTGCAGATTGTGAGGTGACAAGGCTCTGCATGAACAGGGACAAGTGTCAAATAAATAAGCCAAGAAAGCTGCAAAAAGATGTAAAGTAATACTTACAGTAATTAGGGGTAGAATAATTTCTGCCTCATTGTCCACTTGCATTATTTCTGCCTCATTTGTCACCTTCCTTTTTCCTTTGTCTTTCCCCTAAGAAACATCACAACAAAATATGACAAGACAACTACAAAAAATACAAAATCTTAACAAAAAGACAACTAGAAAAAATGCTTACAGTAATTGGGGCTAAAATAATTTCAGCCTCACTATTGACCTTCTTTTTTCCTTTGTCTTTCCCCTAAGGAACATCACAATAAACTATTACTAAAAAAAATACAAAATCTTAACAAAAAATCAACTAGAAAAAATACTTACAGTAATTGGGGCTGAAATAATTGGAGCCTCATTTGTAACCTTCTTTTTTCCTTTGTCTGCCACCTGCAAAAAACATCACAAGAAGCTATCAGAAGTAGGAAAATACAACAGAAGCAAAAGTCTGTAATTTCACAAAATTGGGAACAAACCACTTTATTTTGAGATTGTTGTGTTGAAATCCTCCCTCTCTTCCTTACATTGAGCTTTGTTGGTAAAGCTTCATCAGCTCCAAATACATCAAAAGCTGCTTCTTCAACTGTCAAGTCTGTAATTTCTTCATAACACTGAGATTGATCTTTATTTGGGCATGTCCTTTCATTATGCTTCTCCTGGCCACACTTAGAGCATTTGACTGTTAGCTGTTGTCTTTTCACCCTCATTCCATTACCTCTTTTCTCTTTTTTCTTCTTTGTCATAGGCTCATCTGGATCTCTTCTGCGTGTAGTGGAAGGTCTACCACTCCTTCTGCCAAACTTTGGTGGCAATGGAGGTATGAAACATGTCTCATTCCACTGATTCTCACCACCCATTGGCATAATTGCACTTGCATATATCCTCTTGTAAGCAATTACAGAATAACAGCCATCAATGTAATCCTCAGGATCATCTTTTTCATTGAAAATTGCTGAGATGGCATGCTTACAAGGAATCCCACTAAGTTCCCACTTCCTACAACTGCAAGTATGGTTTGACAAGTCCAGTGCATATTGACCACCATCAAAGCATGATATCTGATAATGAAAATTGTCAGCTTTGATGGGAATACAGTCACCAACTTTTTCTATATGTTTGTCAAGTATTTTTCTTATTTTTGGGCAGATTCTTCCTTTCCATTTTACTTCAGCCATGTCCCTATTTTCCTGCAATCTTTTCATCAAAAATTCCCTTATCCACTCTAGCATAGTCAGTATTGGCTTCTCCCTAGCATCCAATATCATCATGTTGAAGGTCTCACAATAGTTGTTCAGCAACATATCACACTTTACATTTGGACTAAAGTGTGACCTACTCCATTGTTTAGGAGGTTTATCAGAAAACCAATCAAAAGCAGTTTGCTCAAGAACTTGGATATCCATCATTCTAGCCTTAAACTCCCCTTTGGTACATGCCTTAGCAGCTCTCCATGAGGCATGCTTGAATGCCAACCCTCTAAAACCTACATTTTTTAAGTTACTGTGCATATGCCTTACACAGAACCTATGAGGTGCAGCAGGTAATACTTCTTGAAAAGCTTGAATTAACCCCTTTTGTTTGTCAGACATAAAGACATATTCACTCTAATTTTCAATACCCAAATCAGTTTTCAACAAAATCAGAAACCACTCCCAAGTTTCCCTTGATTCTGCGTTTACAACGGCATATGCAATTGGGTAAAGATTGTTGTTTGGGACCAGTCCTACTGCAGTTAAAAGAATTCCCCCATGAGGCCCCTTTAAGTGGCACCCATCAACACCAATTATCTTCCTACAACCCTCTTTGAAACCATTTTTCATTGCTAAAAAACAAACATAAAACCTACTGAATCTGTTTTCCCCATCCACATCTTCAGTCCCCACAATGACAGTGCTACCTGGATTAGTTCTTCGAATCTCATCTGTATAATCCCAAAGTCTTGTGTATTGGTACTCAGGACTTCCCTCAAGTTTTTTCAATGCTTTCTTTTTGGCTTTATAAGCTTCATGTTTAGAGATATGACATCTAATCTCATTTATAGCATCCACTCTAAAACCCTTCACAGACCTCTTGGGATCAGATTTGAATTTGTCAAGATATTTATCACAGAGCCAACTAGACTTTACATTTTTAAGATTGAAAGTCTTGGCACACTTGTGTTTAGGGTTGTAATCCCTAATTTGAAAAGTGCATTCATCTTTTAGTTTATGAGCATGTAACCTCCAATCACAATCTGTATCACCACATTTAGCATAGTATCTGTTTGGGTCACTTTTTGTGCAAATTACATGTCTTCTTGTCTTAATTGCATGAGACTGAATAGCCTTTCTAAGCTCACCCTTTGTGCTAAACATCATCCTCAATGTAAATGTTGGATCAAAGTTTTCAACAGGATTAAAAATAGGGTAGCTAGATTCACTTTGCTCATCATCACTGACTTTATTTTCAATAAGATCAATTTCATCACCCATAATATCTGTTTCACCATCATCACTAGACCCACTTCGACCTTCAGAGTTGTTTTCATCGTCAATGGGTAAATCTGATGTTGTTTTATCATCCACATAATCATCAAATAATATGTCATCATCATCTATCTCTATTGACAAATCATAATCAGAATCAAACAAGTCTTCATTCTCATCCACATCATTAACATCATCTGTTCTACCCCTCTCCTCATCTACATGAACAACCTCCTCCGTTCTAACCCTCTCACTATCTTCATCTACATCAGCACCAAACATCTCAACATATACAGGAACATCCCTAGCATGCCTGTACTCCCTCCCCAACTCTGAACACTGTGAATCTGTAGTTAGGAGCTGAAAACCAGTTTTTACTTTCTTATAGTATCTCTCACCAACCAACCCTAATTTTTCACAGAATAAGTTGAGGTTTGCAAAACATAGGTGACTTGACTCTACATAGTCAAACTTAGCAATCTCACCACCAATATAATAAGGTACAGTACAATTACTTGGGCTAACTTTTCCCCCATAATAATATGTGACAGTAGTTGAGTTACTGTCCGGATCTGTAAATAAAAAAGAAAAAAAATATAATACTAAATCAGAAATATATCACCATCACCAACAATCAGGAATATATCACCATCACACAAGTGGCAGAACCATTAATAACAGTAGAAAAATGAAGCGAAAATGGGGCCAAATGGGGCCAAATAATCCAACATGGCTCATAGGAGACTAAAATTTCACACTACAACTATGGATGCTCCAATGATTAATCAACAAGCTAAACTAATTTAACAGAAATCAACTCGGTGTCATTGGGATAGTAGCTTTTGATCTAGAACACTAATATAGCAGAAAAAGATTAACTCAATGTTTCTAAGTTGACTTCAAGTCTTCAAATCGCTTTACTCAATTGCATTACTGCTGAAACACAAGAAATTGGCAAGTGCTCCAGTAGTTAATCAAATACCATCACCAACAGCAAAATGATAGATGGTTTCCAATTGTCTCAACATTACAAAGGAAGAAAATACAGCAGAAAATTGTGATTCCGTATAGACATTCATTTTAGAAGAACAAGCAGGTGGAAATTATTGATGGAACACAACCAAATAAGTCAGACTTATACTAACTGGAGTTGTATTGTTGAGAAAGCCACAAACAAGAAGCGAAAATAGGGCCACAGACCAAATGCATATAATATTAGGAGGGGGAAAGTGAAAATGGGGTACCACAGACAAAATGCGTATAATATTAGGAGGGAGAAAGTGAAAACGGGGGACCACAGACCGGCATAAAGGCGAAAAACTTACGGTATAAAGACGGTGGGAGGTTTAGGTGCCGTTTACTCTGTATAACCACCATTTTCTCGCCTTCCGTACTCTCTATTCGCCGTTTTGTTGCTTAATCTTCTTCTTCAGGTGCTGTGGTCAAAGATTAGGGTTGGGGATTGTTGGGGATTAGGGTTTTTTTGGTCTGTCGTTTTGGGAGAGAAAGTGACAACGTACGCGTTTTTCATTCTTTGCTTTTTTCTTTTGTTTTTATTTTTTTTTTCTTTTTGTTTTATGTTATTTTCCACATCATCGAGTAACTTGGCTTAAATATCATAGACCATAGCTTAGTTGGCAATAATTTTTTACCCCCCCCCCCCCGCCACATCAGCAAAAGCCCCAAATTGAAACCCTAATTTATGTCCAGGTAGGCAATTTCCGACGAATTTGCAAAATTCGGTTGCCGGAGTCCTTTAATCGCAAAAAAAAAATTAATTTTGGGATTCTATTTGCTACACCCTTAACTACAGTCCCTGAAATGCTACCGTCCCCCCCTAATATACGGGGCAGTAAATGCAATTTAGCCTTTTCACCATTATAAAGGTAGTTTAGTAACAAAAAGATATGTTTAACCTGTAATTAGTTAGTAATAAATCAATTTAGGGATATCAATTTACATTAATTTTTTTTTAATAAATATTAGTAAATTTAGTGAATTTTGAATGCACGAAGGAATCTACTTACTATTAAAATTATTGTGTTTCCTATAATATATTTAATGCTATTCTTAAAATTAGCACTCAATATTTTATTAATGATATTATTTTTTAACTTAAGTGTGCTTTAGACAAGCTTAGCTACATCGCATTTGTACTTAACGGCTTTTCTTTTTTTTTTTCGTTATTTACAAAAAACAAATTGGATGAATTCGATTTACTATATAGAACCTTATATTATTCATATATTTACAAATTATCCACTATCAAAATATTCTAAATAGAATATAGCCCTATGATCCATAAAAGTTCAATTACTTACAACAATTTAATAATTGAGAATTTTAGGTAAAAGCCCTCCAAAATCGTTGAACAATGATTAGTGATACTCCACGACGAGAATGAATTAATCAATATTAAATGCATCTAACACGTATTACAAAGGTCTGATCAATCATTAGCAGTATGTCAAACAACATGAAGTTAATCTAACTAATTAAAACAACAAAAATATTAGTTGACTGAGGATAACAGAACATGCATGAAACCTTTCAACACGAGAAATAAAACAATGTTAATTGAAACTTCTCTTGTATGAAAAAGCATTACTCAGTGATCTGTCATGTTGGATAGTTAACACTCATGTCTAGTACGTAGGAATCGACAATTAAACATATTCGTATACATGATACATGACTGGTAGATGGACATACATTTTGAGTGAAAAGTCAAACGTTTGATAGCATCCAATCATTGGATCACTGTCTGAAAATCTCACTTCGATTAGGAAACATTAGTGTGTTTGAATTGAAGGATGTGAAGAAGCAATTATTGATTCCAGGAAAGAGCTTTCACAAACCCAAAACCAAACTCCTATCTAAGTAAATGCACTGCTATATATAGCCCAACCAAACTCCATACATGACCACAACTCACAAACATCTAAAGTCTCAATTACAAACACCATCGAGAGCAAGGAAAAACAAAAAAAACCACCCATGGCGACAACCCCGACTCTCATTCTTGTTCCTCTTCTCCATTACCTCCTCATACAACTACTCTTGCTGCCATACCAGCAACACGTTCTCACACTCGCTGCACCTGGCGGTGGCAAGTGGAACCTCCTCCTCTCCAACATAGGCGTCTCCGCCATGCACATGCAGCTCCTCAATACAGATCGTGTTATCATTTTCGACCGTACAGATTTTGGACCCTCCAATATATCTCTCCCCAATAACCAATGCCGCAATGACCCCAATGACCTAACCCTTAAAGTTGATTGCACTGCTCATTCCGTTGAGTATGATGTAGCTTCCAACTCCATCCGACCTCTCAACGTGCTCACTGATGTCTGGTGCTCCTCCGGCTCCGCCATGCCAGATGGCTCTTTAATGCAAACTGGTGGGTTCAATGACGGCGACCGCAACGTTAGAGTTTACAAACCGTGTAGTGATGATTCTTGTGACTGGCAAGAATTTGATGTTGCTCTTAGACAGAGAAGGTGGTATGCCACCAATCATATTCTGCCAGATGGTAGGCAAATTATTGTTGGTGGTCGTGGGCAATTCAGTTATGAATTTTACCCTAAGAAAGCTGGAGCAGATCAATCATATAATCTGCCATTCCTTTCGCAGACTAATGACCCACGAATTGAGAACAATTTGTACCCATTTGTTTTCTTGAACACGGATGGGAATTTATTCATTTTCGCCAACAATCGAGCTATCTTGTTTGATTATGTTAATGGGCTGGTGGTGAGAAACTACCCAACAATCCCAGGTGGGGATCCGAGAAGTTATCCTAGTTCGGGATCTGCAGTTTTGCTTCCACTTAGGGACTTGCAAGGTGGAGCGAATGTTACAGCTGAAGTATTGGTCTGTGGTGGTGCACCAAAAGGATCTTTTACTAGTGCAAATAATGGAAACTTTGTTGGGGCCCTTAACTCCTGCGGGAGGATTCGAATAAGTGACCCAAATCCACAGTGGGTCATGGAGACCATGCCCTTGGCTCGAGTCATGGGTGACATGGTGTTGCTACCAAATGGCAATATACTCATCATCAACGGGGCATCCTCAGGTACTGCTGGGTGGGATTTAGGACGTAACCCAGTATTTACACCAGTCATTTACCGACCCAATAACCCTGTTGGATTGAGATTTGAAGCCCAAAATTCGAGTTCAATTCCTCGAATGTACCACTCAACTGCGATCTTATTACGTGATGGCCGTATTCTTGTTAGTGGAAGCAATCCCCATGCATACTATAATTTCACGGGGGTTGTTTTTCCAACTGATTTGACGATGGAAGCATTTTCACCTGACTATTTGGATCCACGTTTGATACGTGTGCGTCCTATGATTGTCTCACCTGCTTCACATTCTCAAATCGGATATGGGCAGCAACTTGTTATTAATTTCAAAGCTCAAGGCAGAATAAACAGAGGTTTTATCACAGTGACAATGGTTGCACCACCATTTACTACACACTCATTTTCAATGAACCAAAGACTATTGGTTCTTACTAATAGCACTGGGATCAGCGCTAGTGTGACATCTCTTGGGGGATCAAATTATCAAGTTCGGGTCATGACACCGGGTTCAAATATTCTTGCTCCACCCGGATACTATCTTCTATTTGTGGTTTATCGTGAAGTTCCTAGCCAAGGCATTTGGGTCCAAATCAAGTAGGAAAAGGGGTTCAACTATACATGTAACTAAAGTTAATGCTGCATTTTGTATACACCATTCTATTTGAAACTTCAAACATGATTTTGTCTTTGTATTTTGTCATTGTATCTCAAGGCTTCTTTTAATTATGTGATGAGGTCTAACAGCAAGTGCATTGTTTATCATGTAGCAGTCATTACCGAGGTACTAAAGTGATTACTAAATTTACCACCTCTATGAAAGGGACTATTCAAGTTTTTTTGCTAGAGGTCTCAAACTCACTAGAGATGATTAGAACAACTTTTAATCGAATAGATACTCAATCGAAGGTTTCAACCTCTTGAAACTAGTTGAAAGATTCAAAGCACATGTGTGTGCTAGTGTGTGTATTTGGATGAGAGACAGAGAGCGATAAGATGGGAGAGTTCCTAGCATACAAGGCAAAAAATATCAGACACCACTTATTATAACATCTTGCATGTATGGAGAAAATTGTAATTTTACTATTTAGAGGGTGACATTTTTAGTCCTATATAATTTGATTTTTGCAATTTAGTCCAATAATTTTATAATTTCGGGAATTCTAGTCTTACAAATAAATTCATACTGGACCAAGAATGCAATTTACGTGCAATTTTAGTCTTGTAAATAAATTCATACAGGACCAAAAATGTCAACTCTACTAAGTTATAGGACTAAAAATGTTAACGTCTTATAAGTTACAGGATTAAAATTGTAATTTTTTATTGAATCATGTACAATAAAGAATGAAAATTGCCAATTTTTTAAAATTACATGACTAAATTGCAAAAACCATGGAGTACTTGGAGGAGTAGGAGTGCAAACTTACGCAACAAAAATTCTTGCTGCCAGACCAGAGCAAGGACGCTGGCTTGAGACCTCTCGGGACGCTCTCCCAGATAATGAAAATAAAAATTTATCCATTAGATTAAAAAAAATACAACAAAATATAGGAAATTATTGGGGAAAAAAAAGAGAAAACAAAAATAGATATAGAAATTGAGAAGAGGGGGATAGGAAGTTGAGAAGGGAAAGAAAAATAAAAACAAATAATATAATTAAAAAATTGATCGATAAAAAAAAAAGAAATAAAAGCATCAAAAGGATACTCTGATTTAATTTAATAGTAAAGTATAAATAGATAGAAGTATTTTATGTTGTTTGACATACTGCTAATGATTGATTAAACCGTTTTAATACGAGTTAGAAGTACTAATTTAATATTGATTTATTCATTCTCCTCGTAGAATATCTGCTAATCATTGTTCTATACCATGACTGTTCAACGACTTTGGGTGAATGTTACCTAAAAATCTCGATAATTCTATTTCTTTTGCCTGACCAAATTTCATCCAATCTTGCAGCCCTATAGTCGATTGAGAGCTGACTCTCTACATCTTTTCGATAAAAGAAAATTATTCAATTCATTATTAGAAATTATGTCAAAATTGTAAGAAAAATTAAAAAAGAGAGTGAATTACGGACTAATTTAACATGGAATAAATTCTTTTTTAAGTTTTTGTGATATCAAACTTTTTTAAGGAAAAAAAATTATAAGCTCAAAAAAATGTTAGAAGCTTATAAGTTCATTGTAAAAAAGTAAAGTTTCTAACTTATTTTAAGGTTTTAAAAAAATTCTTTAAATACATTATAAATCTGTTGTTACTACATCTTATAAACACCGTCACCTTATTTTATTCAAATACTAATTTGTTTTTAAAATAAGGTTTTTAAGCTTTAAATTTGGTAATCACTTTAGTACCCAGGTAATGACTACAACACGATAAACAGTACAGTGTGATTACACCTCATCAAATAATTAAAAGAAGCCCTAAGATACATCAACAAACTAGGAAGAGAAAATCATGTTTGAAGTTTCAAATAGAATGGTGTATACAAAATGCAGCATTAACGTTAGTTACATATATAGTTGAACCCCTTTTCCTACTTGATTTGGACCCAAATGCCTTGACTAGGAACTTCTCGATAAACCACAAATAGAAGATAGTATCCAGGTGGAGCAAGAATATTTGAACTTGGTGTCCTGACCCGAACTTGATAATTTGATCCCCCAAGAGATGTCACACTAGCGCTGATCCCAGTGCTATTAGTAAGAACCAATAGTCTTTGGTTCATTGAAAATGAGTGTGTAGTAAATGGTGGTGCGACCATTGTCACTGTGATAAAACCTCTGTTTATTCTGCCTTGAGCTTTGAAATTAATAACAAGTTGTTGCCCATATCCAATTTGAGAATGTGAAGCAGGTGAGACAATCATAGGACGCACACGTATCAAACGTGAATCCAAATAGTCAGGTGAAAATGCTTCTATCGTCAAATCAGTAGGAAAAACAACCCCCGTGAAATTATAGTATGCATGGGGATTGCTTCCACTAACAAGAATACGGCCATCACGCAATAAGATCGCAGTTGAGTGGTACATTCGAGGAATTGAACTCGAATTTTGGGCTTCAAATCTCAATCCAACAGGGTTATTGGGTCGGTAAATGACTGGTGTCAATACTGGATTACGTCCGAAATCCCACCCAGCAGTACCTGAGGATGCCCCGTTGATTATGAGTATATTGCCATTTGGTAGCAACACCATGTCACCCATGACTCGAGCCAAGGGCATGGTCTCCATGGCCCACTGTGGATTTGGGTCACTTATTCGAATCCTCCCGCAGGTGTTAAGGGCCCCAACAAAGTTTCCATTATTTGCACTAGTAAAAGATCCTTTTGGTGCACCACCACAGACCAAAACTTCAGCGGTAACATTTGCTCCACCTTGCAAGTCCCTAAGTGGAAGCAAAACTGCAGATCCTGAACTAGGATAACTTCTCGGATCCCCACCTGGGATTGTTGGGTAGTTTCTCACCACCAGCCCATTAACATAATCAAACAAGATAGCTCGATTGTTGGCGAAAATGAATAAATTCCCATCCGTGTTCAAGAAAACAAATGGGTACAAATTGTTCTCAATTCGTGGGTCATTAGTCTGCGAAAGGAATGGCAGATTATATGATTGATCTGCTCCAGCTTTCTTAGGGTAAAATTCATAACTGAATTGCCCACGACCACCAACAATAATTTGCCTACCATCTGGCAGAATATGATTGGTGGCATACCACCTTCTCTGTCTAAGAGCAACATCAAATTCTTGCCAGTCACAAGAATCATCACTACACGGTTTGTAAACTCTAACGTTGCGGTCGCCGTCATTGAACCCACCAGTTTGCATTAAAGAGCCATCTGGCATGGCGGAGCCGGAGGAGCACCAGACATCAGTGAGCACGTTGAGAGGTCGGATGGAGTTGGAAGCTACATCATACTCAACGGAATGAGCAGTGCAATCAACTTTAAGGGTTAGGTCATTGGGGTCATTGCGGCATTGGTTATTGGGGAGAGATATATTGGAGGGTCCAAAATCTGTACGGTCGAAAATGATAACACGATCTGTATTGAGGAGCTGCATGTGCATGGCGGAGACGCCTATGTTGGAGAGGAGGAGGTTCCACTTGCCACCGCCAGGTGCAGCGAGTGTGAGAACGTGTTGCTGGTATGGCAGCAAGAGTAGTTGTATGAGGAGGTAATGGAGAAGAGGAACAAGAATGAGAGTCGGGGTTGTCGCCATGGGTGGGTTTTTTTGTTTGTCCTTGCTCTCGACGGTGTTTAGATGTTTGTGAGTTGTGGTCATGTATGGAGTTTGGTTGGGCTATATATAGTAGTGCATTTGCTTAGATAGGAGTTTGGTTTTGGGTTTGTGAAAGCTCTTTCCTGGAATCAATAATTGCTTCTTCACATCCTTCAATTCAAACACACTAATGTTTCCTAACCGAAGTGAGATTTTCAGACAGTGATCCAATGATTGGATGCTATCAAACGTTTGACTTTTCACTTCAAAATGTATGTCCATCTACCATTCATGCATCATGTATATGAATATGTTTAATTGTCGATTCCTACGTACTAGACATGAGTGTGAACTATCCAACATGACAGATCACTGAGTGATGCTTTTTCATACAAGAGAAGCTTCAATTAACATAGTTTTATTTCTCGTGTTGAAAGGTTTCATGCATATTCTGTTATCCTCAGTTAACTTATATTGTTTTGTTTTAATTAGGTAGATTAACTTCATGTTGTTTGACATAATGCTAATGATTGATTAGACCGTTTTAATACGTGTTAGATGCATTTAATATTGATTAATTCATTCTCGTCGTGGAATATCTGCTAATCATTGTTCAACGATTTTGGAGGGCTGTTACCTAAAATTCTCGATTATTAAATGCTGTAAGTAATGGAACTTTTATGGATCATAGTGCTATATTTTATTTAGAAGGTATTTGGGTAAATTCACTCAAAAGTTTTTATAAATTTATACATTTTTTTTATAATTTAAGGTATAAGATCTTATCAATGCAATGAAGAAATCTGAACGTGAATGTGAATCCTATTACACAAAGAATTTAGTAACCTACTTCACATAAAATTAATTAAGCAATGTGAATGTGAATAAGAGTCCTGTAACATGATTAAAAAAATGCAATTTTAGTCATGTAATTTACGAGGTTGGCATTTTGGATCTGCACGAATAGATTTTTTTGCAATTTTAATCTTGTAACTTTAAAAATTTGACGATTTTCATTGTTTTGGTTGGAAAATTGTATGCCACTTGCACATGACCTTATTAAATTATAATTGTATGGTTTTGTAACTTGGGGGTGTTGACATTTTAGTCCTATAACTTAGGGGAGTTAATATTTTTTTTTTTCGGTAAAGGTAAATTGCATTAAGAAAAATCGTAATGTACAGTTATATGGTTGATGTTCTGTGCCATGAAATTTGTCATAATCTATACAATGCTATCGTACTAATTTTATTCGGCAATTCTGCACTAAGTATACATAATCGAATTTCGTCTAGAATAATCTTAGGCATTGCCTACGGGTCTCGATCTAATTGCTGAAATTTCCTCCTATTGCACTCCTGCCAAATGTGATATACTAGAGATGCTAATAGGTTGCGAGAGGCGGCATTAACCACGTGCTTTCCCCACCACTTTAATTAATTTGTAGTTAATAGTTGATATTTTTATCCTACATTAATTAATTTGTAGGACTCAAATTGCAAGTAAATTGCAGTTCCAGCTAAATTGGTTAGAAAAGAACTAAAATTGCCAAAAGAATCATAAATTTACAGGACTAATTGCGAAAAATCAATTTATACAAGGTTAAAGACGTCATTCCTTTAAGTTACAGTATTAAAATTACTATTTTTCAATCACAAAAAGAATTATAACTTGCTTCTCATAAAATTATTTAAGCAGCCTAAACATAGAAGATATTATTATCCTAAAATATAGAATTCTAAAACTCTAAACTTGTTTCGCATGAGGCTTAGCTCACTTGACGAAGTTGAGGCTCCAAGTCATGGGTTTGAACCCCTCATGTGCGTGCTATGTTGTTTCTATTACATGTAGGTGTTGGTTAAATTTAGTTTATTTGATATTATCGATCAAGGTAAGATTGTCGTAATGATCTTTATTAGATATTCGACAAGAATAATGTAATTTATTTATTTCAATTAATAACATTTATTACTCTTAATAAAAAAAATCTGAAACACATAATACAATTTCAGGAAAGAAAAGACACATAATGCAAACGACTAAAGTAGAAGAATACAAAATTATTACATAATTGTCATTAAAAATGTTTGAAATAAACAAAGGAGAAGAAAACTCAACTTATTGATTTCTTTATAAGGAGGCAGTGAGATTTTCAGACAGTGATCTAATGATTGGATGTTATCAAACGTTTGACTTTTTTCTTCAAAACGTACGTCCATCTGCCATCCATGTATATATGTATATGTTTAATTGTGGATTCCTACGTACTTGACAAGTTTCAATTAATATTGCTTTATTTCTCTTGTTCAAAGCTCTCACTCTCGTCGTGGAATGTCTGTTTGTTTGTTTCAATGTATTAGATCGTTTCAATAAAAAGGATAATGTTTTTATTTGAAATTCTGATCCAAATTGAATTTAATCAAATTTAAATCAATTATATGTCAAATGTAGTATATTTATGATGTGATTGATATACAATTAAAAAAAATAATAGTATATCATTGAATTGATTTAGTTTAGCGGAATTGTTTTGGGTTAAAATTTTGGATGTTGTTATCCAGTTACGAAGTGTTGACACAGAAATGCTACGGGTTTTACTCAAATTTAATTTATATATGCATCTTATTACTTCGTTATACTTTTGGTTATTAAAACTTGTTCATTAATATATATATATATATAACACTGTCAATTCAATGTGCTGATGAAAATAATCAGGTTTGGATATAGTTTTGATCGTGTAATTTTAGCAATTTGACATTTTTATTCTTTATCTTTTTATAATTATAAAAAAGTCCTGCAATTTTTTAATATTTTGGAATTTTGGTCATTTCGGTGCCCGAGTTTATCAAAGTCGTCAGAATAAATTATGTATGCCTCATGTGGTTTATCTAAATTGGAACTTTTGTTCTGATTGGTTCATATGGAAGAAAAAATAAAAAAAAATAATTTAGTACATGATTTATTCCAAAAATATTTGCTAAATCTGGAATCCAAAGGACCAAAATTGCAAAATATCAAAAAATTACAGGACTCTTTTTCAATCCCTAGAAAGATAAAAGATAAAAGTGCAAAAAAATTGCAGAGGCACGTACTTTATTATGACAACTTTTATAAAAATTCGGTACCGAAAGGACCAAAATTACAAACTATCAAAAATATTACAGGACTATTTTGCAACCCCATAAAAATAAAAAATAAAAATGTCAAAGTGCCAAACTTATAAGACCAAAAATATATATTCGCCGAAATAATCACATTAACACTTGCCCAAAAACATTTCTTACAATTAAAAACTATGCTAAATATTTTGATCATAGATAAAATTATACGAATGTTGATTAACCATCATTAAACTTTTGTATCGATTTTGTTTGATCATGATATATAATATTGATTTGTCATATATTTTAAGCTGTCTTTTAGTGGAGGTTTTATTTTAGAAAATTGACTTATTACAGCCTTATAATTTTGAAATATTTAATGTTGATTAGATGCAATTTATTATATTGCTTCGCTATGTCAACATACGATTAAGGTTAATGTAATGCGACAAGTGAATCCTTACAAAGAATAAGTCATATCCATATTATTTATTAAGTTTTTGGGAGTTAGAGTAACCAACTCTAGTAGAAAAATTAAATGTACGTATATAAAATCAAATTCATTTATTTTTATACAAAATGGCCACTTTTTAAAATGTTATAAAAAATCTGCTGCCAAACTTATTCCAATGATAAGAGATCGGATTTACTGATTCGATCCGAGCTATTCTATTCATAAATATTTAAAATTAATAAAAATTATTTTAAAAGTATCTGTTATAACCAGTTATTTATTTTATTTTTTGTTTTTCTATATAATTAAATAAAAATACAAAAATATAAATTATGCGCATGCATCGAATTTGCTCTCATAGATAACTTTTGTTTAATGTACAAATAGTTAACGTAATTTTATATATATATATATATATATATGTATTTAATTTAGACACGATTAAAAACCACTACAAAAAATGTGATTTTTCGCTATGGTTAATTATTATAGTCAAAAGAAGAAAATAGTGGCAAATACAAATCAATCAATGCTTCGCAATGGCTATTGGTTGTTGTTTCTGTAATTGTAATCAAAATATTAGTCATGGCAAATGTTTTGGCTATAGCTAAAAATTATGGAAAATATTGATCAGTCGTTGTAAAAAAAATTAAGTTTTTGGTTTCGTTTTATCTAACCATGGTTAATAGTATTGATTTATCATGATTTTTAAGCCGTGGTCATTTATAGTATAGTAAAAATTCAATTTTTTTTATAGTGAACCTTTTATTAATGACAAAATTTTAAACTCTGAACATCATTAATTGAATGTTTCGTTGAACTCTGATACAAAAATATTTAAGAAATAATTTTATCATATTGAATAATACTCAAAATTTCATCATTAATATTGTTTTGTTGAATTGATGTTTTTCATTTATTTTTCTATTATCTATTCATATAATCACCACGTAATTCATTCATATATATGATATTTTATAAATATCATATATATACAAATATTATAATTGCTCTCCGTAAATAATAGTTTAATTTGTTGGTGAGCATGGATTTTTTTTTATTTTTATGAGTGGTCAACATGGATTTATAATCAAGGCATTCTATCCTGTTTGACTTTGATTGATATTAGGTTGTCTCGGGAAAATTGCAATTTTAGTCCAGTTTCTTATGGGCAGTGGCGTTTCCAGTTCAGGTCTTTTTCAAAATAGTATAGTAGAACAGTAATTAAAAAAATTTGACAATTTTAGAACAAATTACCCTAAATCAGCCGGAATTGTGCACGTTTGGGGCACGTGAGCGGTTGAAAATTGGGGGAAGCATACGTGTCCGGTGATACCGCTTACATGTAAAAAAAAGGGGGTCCAAAGATGACGTGGCAAAGCTGACGTAGAACCCTAAATCAGCCGGAATTGTGCACGTTTGGGGCACGTGAGCGGTTGAAAATTGGGGGAAGCATACGTGTCCGGTGATACCGCTTACGTGTAAAAAAAAAAGGGGGCCAAAGATGACGTGGCAAAGCTGACGTGGAAAAAAGCCCACGTCAGCTTGCCTATTAAAATCGCTCTTTTTGCTCTGCAAAACGTATTCACAGCTTACCCCTAATCTTTGCAAGAACCCTAGTTCGCTTACTCCCAATCTTTGGCACGCAAGAAAAAATTCGCTCCCAAGGCACGATTTAAGGAGAAATTGAGCAAGGAATTGAAATGAGCAGCGTTTCATCTCTTGTCGATTGCTATTGTGGAAAGAGGGCAGTGCTTCGGACCTCATGGACTGAGATCAATCCTGGAAGGAGATTTCATTCATGTAAAAACTACAATGTAAGTTTGTTTTTCTTTTTTGTTCATCTCCACTTTGCTGAATTTTCTCCTCATTATATTTTTCTTATTTTCTTAACTGATTGTAGATGGGTGGGTGTGGTGTTTTTTATTGGGAGGACCCTCCAATGTGTAGAAGGGCGCGTACAATTATCCCAGGTTTATTGCACAAGAAGAATGAAATGGAAGCTGAAATTTTGAAACTAAACTTCAGACATGGAAGACTTTGGAGACTGACAGTTGTTTTGTTGGTTGTTTGCATAATGTGCATTTGGGTGAATGTTGGATTGTGTTCGAAGAAGCAACAAGAAAAATGTAGGGTGTAGAAGATGAAGAAGATGGTTAGGCTTAGTAGGGTGTAAAAGATGAAGAAGATGGTTAGGCTTTGAATGTATTGTATTTGGTATTTTTGAAGTACTTGTATCACTGGTTATATGTAATGGAATTTTCCCCTGTTTCAATGTATTGTATTGTATTTAGTATTTAGTATTTAGTTTCATCTTTCAATTAATTGTATTACAAATTCATATGCTACCATTTGGTTATGTGTAATCCTGTTTCTGCACATTACTTTTCCTGCAAACCAAAACTTCAACATTTCCTGCAAACCAAACCAAAAATTCATATGTTACTATTTGGACTGTAATATACATACTTTCTGGCAAAATTTCTGCACACCAAAACTTCAACAATACAAAGAAAAACAGAACACTTAAATACCCCTGCTTCATGGCATTTGACTTCACTTACACAATGCAACCAATGCAACCAACGCAAACAGAAAACATAACTCATAATTTCTGCAAACAGAAAAGTAATGGATAACTCACAACTCATAATTTCTGCAAACAGAAAACAGAACTCATAATTTCTTTATACAGTTTGACCTGCTGGTAATGATTAGATTATGTTCTTTTATGCTATGAGTACACTGTAAATATATTAATTAATGATATTTCATTCCCATTACAAGAATCATTGGTCCGTGGCCACGTTGGTGTTCAAGGTTTCAGGGGTTGTTACCTACATACCCTTTATACAACAACACATATATTATATTTTGTGGCACGGTGTTCTTGTACATATATAATTAATAATATTTTATATTTAAAGTATATTATAAATAAAAATAAAATATATAAAATAATGTATTATATTATCAAAACGAAAAGAATGAAAGAAAGAATAGAAAATTAATTTATCAATTAATATAAAATTTGAAAAATTCAATAAGTTAGTTACTAGTTAATTGAAGGGCTTTTTTGCTTCACACAAAAGTGGTGTGATTGTGTCATTAACTGCTATTTATGAGTGTGGAGGTTAATGTATAGATTATACTCGATTTATTTATTGTTGGTGAGGGGAAGCAAATACATTACAAGTCTTATTTTATTAGGAATCCTTCGTAAAATCTCACAATCAAATATAACAAAAAAATTGATAGAACGAAAACAAAAATAAGATTGAAATACTTAATAATGAAACGTTTGGATTTATCTGGATAATTAAAATTATTTTATTCTCATTTTAAACTATATTTGTTAAATACCAAAAATTTACATCGACTAGTACGAACATATATCATATATTCTTTTATGGAAAAAATGCAAGCAACCTCCTGTAATATTGCAAACAGAGTAAATTAGCCCCATATGATAAAAAATAGCGATTTACCTCCTGCATTTTTTAATATACAACAATGTACCTCTCTATGTTTTTTAAAATTAATGAAGCAATTTACCTTCTTAGATAGGGAGATAAGTTGCTTCATTTTAAAAAATATAGTGGGTAAATTACTATTATTTTTAATATAAGGGTAATTTGTTCGTTACGAAAAGAACAAAGCTCGTACAATGTTGTCTGGAGATAGAAAATGTAGTTATAATTAGTTGATTTCATATTGTATATTTAACGTATATTTTGTTTAAACTAATGTTGATAATTTTGTTCTCAGTCTTAATTTAAAATATACGCAAACATTTTTTTTTATAACACTTTAGAAATTCTTAACTCCAATTGGGTGACCAGAGTACAATTTACAACTTAAGAAAAAATAATTAATTATATAATAAATATTATAGTATTTTTAATATGTTATAATTATCAATAGTATGGGAATAAGGCTAGTAAAAAGTGAGAGGTACTTTGCAATACTGAAATAGAAGTAAAACGAAACAACATCTTTTACACCAGAATTCTAAAACAAAACATTTTTACAGTTCCAAATTGAATATATAATATCTATCACTTAGATCACCCATTATACATTTCCCATTTTCCTGGGAAAAAAAACACAGTGACACCAAATGAAGCACTGGAAGAGAATAAATGATATCTGAGTTATTAACTACTTGATTTGGATCCAAATGCCTTGACTAGGAACTTCTCGATAAACCACGAACAGAAGATAGTATCCGGGAGGAGCAAGAATATTCGAACCCGGTGTCATAACCCGAACTTGATAATTCGATCTTCCAAGTGGTGTCACACTAGCACTGATTCCCGTCCTGTTCGTAAGAACCAATAGTCTTTGATTCATTGAGAAAGAGTGCGTAGTAAATGGAGGTGCAACCATTGTTACTGTGATAAAACCTCTATTTATTCTGCCTTGAGCTGTGAAATTAATAACAAGTTGCTGTCCATATTCGATTTGAGAGTGTGAAGCCGGCGAAACAATTCTAGGGCGTACACGTACCAAACGTGGATCCAAATAGTCGGGTGAAAATGTTTCCATTGTCAAATCTGTAGGAAAAAGTACCCCTGTGAAATTGTAATAAGCATGAGGATTGCTACCGCTAACAAGAATACGACCATCACGAAGCAAGATCGCAGTTGAGTGATACATTCGAGGTATGGAAGTTGAGTTTTGGGCTTCAAATCTCAACCCCACTGGGTTATTGGGTCGATAAATGAGGGGTGTTAATACTGGATCACGACCCAAATCCCACCCAGCCGTACCCGTGGATGCCCCATTGATGATCAGTACATTGCCATTCGGTAGCAACACCATGTCACCCATGACTCGAGCCAAAGGCATGGTCTCCATGACCCACTGTGGATTTGGGTCGGTTATTCGGATCCTTCCGCAGGAATTAAGTGCCCCAACAAATTTTCCATTGTTTGCACTAGTGAAAGATCCTTTTGGTGCACCACCGCACACTAAAACTTCAGCAGTAACATTCGAACCAGCTTGCAAGTCCCTCAATGGAAGCAAGACTGCAGACCCTGAACTAGGATAACTCCTCGGATCCCCACCTGGAATTGTGGGGTAGTTCCTCACCACCACCCCATTCGTATAATCGAACAAGATAGCTCGGTTGTTGGCGAAAATAAATAAATTTCCATCCACGTTAAGAAAAACAAACGGGTACAAATTGTTCTCAATTCTCGGGTCATTAGTCTGTGAAAGGAATGGCAAATTGTATGATTGATCAGCTCCAGCTTTCTTAGGGTAAAATTCATAACTGAACTGCCCACGACCACCAACAATAATCTGTCTACCATCAGGCAAAATATGATTGGTGGCATACCATCTTCTCTGCCTAAGAACTGCGTCAAATTCTTGCCAGTCACAAGAATTATCCCCGCATGGTTTGTAAACTCTGACATTGCGGTCTCCGTCATTGAATCCACCAGTCTGCATTAAAGAGCCATCAGGCATGACTGAGCCGGAGGAGCACCAGACATCGGTGAGAACGTTGAGAGGCCGGATGGAGTTGGAAGCTACATCGTATTCTACCGAATGGGCAGTACAATCGACTTTAAGCATTAGATCATTGGGGTCATTGCGGCAATGGTTATTGGGGAGAGAGATGTTGGAGGGTCCAAAATCTGTACGGTCAAAAATGACAACACGATCTGTATTAAGGAGCTGCATGTGCATGGCAGAGACGCCTATGTCGGAGAGGAGGAGGTTCCACTTGCCGCCACCAGGTGCCGCGAGTGTGAGAGTGTTTTGCTGACATGGCAGCAAGAGTAGTTGTATGAGAAGGTAATGAAGAAGGGAGGCAAGAATGAGAGATGGAGTCATGGTTGGATTCTCTTGTTGTCAATGTTGTTCTTGATTGAGATTTTGGATGTTTGTGTGTGTGCCTTGAAGGAAATTTGGCTGAGCTTTATATAGTTTTCCGACAGATGCAGAAGAAATCGAAATTGGGTGTTTTGTTAGTTCGGTCGAGTGGGGGTTATGGGTAGCCGGATAGGGTTAGGTATATAATGAGACAAACAGTTATATGGGACAAAAAGGTCTCCTTTTGTTTTTCAGTTCATCAATCCAAATAAAAAATACAATAATTTATCTTTATATCTTCTTTAAAACACAATAATTTAGTGAGGTAACAAAGAGGTAAACTATTTCGTTTTAAAAGATATAATAAAATAAATTATTATTTTTTTTTATTTAAAGATAATTTACTGGTTTGCAATATTACATGGGGATAAATTACATTAAATTCATGTGTTCCCATTAAACATCGATAATTATATCACCCTAATCGATTTGCTTGAAGTTGTAATTAAAGTTAATCTCAATTAAGAATGAACTCGTGCAAGAGATGTATCCTACCAAGAAGTATCGATTTCAGACAATATCTTTGATTATATGTATCTGTGGATTTTATAAAAAGTGTTGACTTTTATGTAGTACCTAACATCTATGTACCATGTATCATGTATGCCACCATGTCTGTTTGAATTGGTTGCATGTCTTAGACGTGGGTGTTAATATTCAGCCTCTATACTTTTCTTTTAGCGTTTTTGTTTTTTGGTCTACTCGGCCGACACGAAACTGATAAGTATGGGTTTAAGTCAAATTTAATTGTCGAGGAAACGCCACATAAATATGGATATTATATATTATAAATTAGAAAAAATTGCAATTTTAATTCTGCAATATAGGAGTGGTACATATTATTAGTTTTGTATGATTGAGTTTTGCAATTTAGTTATGTAATTTTATAATTTTGACAATTTTAGTCTTGTAAATAAATTCATGCACGACCAAAATTGAAAATTCCCTTGAGTTGTAGGACTAAAATTGACAACGTCCCCTAAGTTAAGGACTAAAATTGCAATTTAATTGGGCTATGTGTGCAAGTCACAAATTAGCAGAAAAATGACGAAAATTGCAAAATTTTGAAAATGACAAAACTAAATTGTGAAAATTAATTCGTGTAGGATAAAAAATGTCACCCTCATAAGTTACAGGACTAAAATTATACTTTTTATGGTCTATTAATTTTGCCTATTATAAATTTGAATTTTAACCACAACTAAATGTGAATTACCTAAAATATCCCTCATACACATATTTCTCTACAAAAATTTATTTTTTTATCAATAATTTATTAATCATACAGATTAATAGTTAATTGGTTGTATTAATTTTGATTAACTATTGGTTTTATATTTTATAATTTTTATTCAATTAAATAAGTATAATAAAGCTCTGTGTAAATGATGATTTAATATGTTTGTGAGCATGGATTTGTAATCAAGGGACTTTATCTTATTTGACTTTGACATAGTGCTAATGATTGATATTAGGTTCTTTTAATACGATGTATATATATTTAATAATTAGTATAAATAAATTCCTTCTCCTCAAAGAATTTTAGATGATATTTGTCTGCACCTGTCACATCACTATTCTATGATTTGGGGTTGTCACCTAAAACTTTACGTTATTCTATTTCTATGGTCTCAATCAATTAGGCGCTGACTCCCTATAAATAATTTTTAAGACAAATTATATAAGTGTCACAAAAATTGAAATTTAATTATACGAATATTTTATACTTTTTTTTTTTTACTTATAAATACGATTCTTGAGGTTGTAGTAATTATAAATACATTTACTATTTTGAAGATTTACACACATCCCCTAAGATACATTATATTGATACATCGTCGGGCTATATCTGTAGGCCATATTTACAGGGAAATACACACATCACATTTCGATTAATGCATTATCCTAATGTTAGTTTTTCAGTCTGATGGAACTACTCTACCAAATGTATGCAAATAATTATTTTTCTATATGTCCTGAATTATTCGAGACTTTGTGGAATATTCGTTTTTTATTGCTCCAAATTAATTCTATTTATGTAACTTTGGTTAATATTGTTAACAATAGATTACTTTACCCTACTCCATCTGACAAGGTTCCTGCTTTATTGTTAAAATAATGTTTTCATTTGATCCCACACTAACTGAACTTCAAAATACTCTTCTCCATACTCAATTTTTGTGGTTCAGATTTGGCCTTCTCAATTTAAATAATGTAAGGTACTTGAGTTGTGCATACCGAAATTAGGATGAGGCCAAGCCGTAGAATGTTGGCTTTGATCGTAGTGCAGTAGATCCTAGTTGAGATTGTGATTGCACATATGATTTTTCGTCATGTTATTCAATATATTAAATTGAGAAGACATTCTGAACAAAGTGTTCGATGCTGTAGTTACAAGCTTTGATTGAAATCGTATTTCAATATTTATTATAACTAGAAAGTCCACTTTCCTTTTCTTTGGTTCTTGTTCATGAGTACACCAGTAGCATGGTAAATATAGAATATTAACGACGTCTGTCATTGCTTAAAACATATATATATTGTTGGGATTTCATCCCAAAGTGACAAGTCCAAACATTATACAACCACATTTAACTATAACACCAATCAAAGTTTATCATCAGTAATGCTAAGAAATAAAGGGGAACCACCAAGGCACAGACCCATTTCTCACAAACTCTCGGTTTCCTTTGTCAGTTTCTCATTCTTGGCTCTCTTATTTTCTGTCGAAAAAGGGGGTGATTTATACTGATGAAATGATGAAGATTTGGGCGGTGGTGAGTATTTCCAAAATATTGAAAATAGTATAAAATAAATGATGAAGGAGATTATTAAATTACCTAAATACCCCTATCAATTAAAGGCATTTAAATCCCCATAGTTGACTATTTTGATCATTTTGACCAGGGAATAAATCAAGGCTTTAGGATCATGATGACGTGGCAGCATCTTAGGGGGGACACGTGACGCCCTCGTAGACGGTACCGTACGGCTATAAATAGCTCCATTTATGATTATTCAAACTACGTTTTCATCTACCATTTTGCCGCCATTTCTTGATCTCATTCGATCCCATTTTCATATTTTCGACCCCACTTTTCTAACTTAAGCATCGGAGGGCCATCGCCGAGGCTACTCGGCTAGTTTCATGTTTGCTTTGTTCTCAGGATCCACTATCAGGTAGTTCGAAAGAAGGATTTAGCGACCCAGGTACTGCGATCCGACCCAGCGATCCCGATTTCGCGCAACCTACATCATTTGGCGCCATCTGTGGGAAATTGAGAACGAACTAGAAATGGAAGGGTCATCTCGGCGATTTCAACAGATGGAAGAAACCCCAGTGAGAGCAGAAGAGCGAATGGTACAGATGACGAAGGAAGAATTGCAACGAATGATCGAAGAGGCAAGTAGAAAGGCCATTGTGGAGTATTAACGCAGAACGATAACCCCAACTAGAGAAGGGGTTAGGAGACAGTTATTCCAAGAAGGAGAAACAGAGCAGAGGAGAGAGGTCTCGAGGGTGCCTGAAAAAGGCCCTGAAAGAACTTTATCAAACAAAGTGACCAGCAAAAGAACAATGACCAACAGAAGAACGGTCACTAGACAACCAGGCATATCGCGAGCAGATGTGGATAGTGTTAGCAAGCAGATTGAGAAGCTGGGAAAGCAAATTGAGGAGTTGAAGAAAAGAGGAGAGATCGTGTTGCAGAACAGGAGCTCACATTTCACTAATCGGATCCTGTTGGAGGTGGTGGATAGTAGCTTTCGGTTCCTGGATCTTCCCAAGTACGATGGGAGCAAGGATCCTAGGGAACATGTGGTTGCATTCGACCTGGTCATGAACTTATACGGCCAGACCGATCCAATCAAAGCGAAGTTGTTTGTAACTACTTTGAAGGGCAAGGCTCAGGAATGGTTCACGAGCCTAGGTAGTGGAACAATTGATTCTTACGAACAGTTAATTCATAAATTTTCTTTTCATTTTGCTAGCAAAAGAAAGACGAAGAGGTCAGCCACTCACCTCTTCACGATCAGACAAAGGGAGGACGAAACTTTGAAGGCTTTCATGGGGAGATTTAATAATGAAGTGTTGGAGGTCCAAGACTTACGAATCGACATGATGGTGAGCATCTTGATACATGGATTGAAGAAAGGCCCGTTCGCGTCGGCACTGGCTCGAGATCCACCAACGGGAACAGAGCAGTTAGTGGAAATGGCACAAAAATACATTGATGAAGAGGAGATGAATGCCATGAAGGATAATGACTGGACAAGGGATCCGAGGCGATCGAGAGGAGAACGATCAAGAGATGGCAAACAGCAATCTGAAAAAGATCGTGAACGGAAAGGACCATACCAACCTCGATATCACAAGTACACTCCCTTAACTACGATCAGAGAAAGAGTGATGACGATGGTGGAGAAGGAAGGCCTTCTGTAGTGGCCAAGTAAGATGCAAGGTACACCTGCAAAGAAAAATTCTCATAAGTATTGCAGATTCCATAAAGACAAAGGTCATAACATTGAAGACTGCTACCAGTTGAGGGACGAGATTGAAAGACTGATAAGACAAGGTTATCTGAAATACTTGATCGAAAGGAGGGCTGAAGCAGGTGACTGTAACAGGTCGCGGAGCCGTGAGCGGCACCATAAGGATGAAGCAGGAAAGAGCATAGCTCGGGATAATGCACCCACGAATGGTATTATCCATACTATCTCGGGTGGACCGACGAACGGAGATTTGATGGAAGCGAGAAAGAAATATGCCAGGGATAGCAGGTTCAAGTATGGAGAACAAATGATGCATGTAGAGAAGCAAGAAAATATAGTCTTTGAAAATGAAGATTTAAGTTCGGATGTGCGCGATCAGAATGACCCCATGGTCATTAAGATGGACATTGCCAACTATCAGGTACATAAAGTGTTGATAGATAATGGCAGTTCCGTTTATATTATTTTCAGTGATGTTCTCAGGAAAAGCGGACTTGGGAAATTTGAGATTGAAGCCAGTTCGAACACCTCTGGTCGGATTTGGAGGCAGTGAGGTCGTGCCTGAAGGTGTGATCAAGCTACCAGTCTCTTTGGGGGAGGAACCCAGAAGGAAGATTTGCATGGTTTAATTTTTGGTGGTCGACAGCCCATTCGCATACAACGTGGTATTGGGGCAACCAGGATTGAACAAGTTTAAGGCAGTGGTATCTACGTACCATTTGAAGATGAAGTTTCCAACACCGCAGGGAGTTGGGGAGGTAAGATGTGCGATCAGCGAATAGCCAGGCAATGTCATAATTTGGCTATTAAGCAGGAAGAGACGGCGAAAAAAGAGAAAAGAAAGGAAGACATGAGCCAGAGTGAAGATGTAAAGCGAGGAAATATGGAAAGAATCGAACCGTCAGAGGAATACAAGGAGGTGGAATTAATTTCGGGAAATTTCCAAAAGACGACCCGTATTGGGTCGCAGTTGACGGCGGAAATGAAAACGATGATGATTGACTTCTTGCGGAGCAATAACGACCTTTTTGCATGGGTCCCTCTTAAAAAATATATCAAGTAAAAATTAGCCTGCTATAAAAATTAGGTTGTTCGGAACATTTATGCACAATTAGCAGGCTAAAGCCAGAGTGCATAGCCTAAACATTGATTCGCAGGTTAAATTGGTGAAGCAGAAAAAGAGAGTGTTCGGGGTCGAGAGGAATAAGATTATCGAAGGGGAAGTCAACAAGTTGCTGCAAGCCGGGTTCGTTAGGGAGATCCAATATACGACTAGGCTCTCGAACGTGGTTATTGTTCCCAAAGCCGCTGGAAAATGAAGAATATGCACGGACTACACTGATCTTAACAAAGCATGCCCAAAGGACCCGTACCCGCTCCCAAGGATCGATCTGCTGGTTGACTCAACTACGGGGTGTGCGCTGTTTAGTATGATGGATGCATACCAGGGTTACCATCAAATTTTTATGGCGAAGAAAGATGCTGAAAAATCGCATTCGTGACCGAAAAAGGAGTCTACAGCTACAATGTAATGCCCTTCGAATTGAAGAACGCAGGTGCGACCTATCTACGGCTGGTGAATCGTATGTTTAAAGACCACATTGGAAGTACGATGGAGGTATATGTAGATGACATGTTGGTCAAAAGCAAGCAAGAATGTGATTATTTAGCGCACCTGCAAATAGCCTTTAGCATCATGCGATCCTATGGCATGAAGTTGAATCCATCTAAATGTACTTTTGGGGTACGAGGGGGCAAGTTTTTGGGCTACATGGTTAGCGAGCGGGGCATAGAGGCCTATCCTAAAAAGATAACGGCGATTATGCAGTTGGGGTCGCCAAAATCGATAAAGGAGGTGTAGCAATTGACGGGGAAGGTCGCCTCGCTGAATCGCTTTATAGCCAGGTCAGCTGATCGTAATTTACCTTTCTTTAAGGTTCTGCGGAAAGTAAATAATTTTGAGTGGAATGATGAGTGCGAGCAAGCTCTTAAGAGCTGAAAATGTATTTGACTACCCCCCACTACTCTCTAATCCTATGATTGGGGAAACATTGTATGTATATTTAGCTGTTTCAGATAACGCGGTTAGCTCGGTGCTGGTTCGTGAAGAAAATGGAAAGCAAAGCCCTGTTTACTACGTAAGCAAAATGTTGCAAGGGGCGGAGAAAAAGTATATTCAGATCGAGAAGCTAGCGTCGGCTTTGGTTACAACGGCAAGGAAGTTGCGACCTTACTTCCAGTCCCATCCTATTGTTGTGTTAACTAACCATCCGCTGAAGCAGGTTATGTCAAGGCCGGATACATCTAGTAGGATGGTCAAGTGGGCGGTGGAGCTGGGCGAATTTGACATAGAGTTCCAAATGAGGAGTGCAATTAAAGCGCAAGTATTTGTTGATTTCTTGATCGAGCTCGTCGGCGAACAACTAGAAAAAGAGGAAAGATGGCTGCTACACGTTGATAGGTCGTCGACTTCAAAGAACGGAGGAGCTGGAATTTACCTACAGAGCCCGAATGGTGTTGAGATCGAGATTGCCGTGAGGCTTAATTTCTCGGCGACCAACAATGAAGCTGAGTATGAGGCTCTAATTCAAGGATTGCAGACAGCTTGGGATGGAGGTATAAGGCAGATAGATGTTTATACGGACTCACAGCTGGTCGCGATGCAGGTACAGGGTACTTACGAGACGCGAGAGAGATCCATGACACAATACTTGGCGAAGGTGAAAGACATGATGAAAAAATTTGACAGATGCACAATTAACCAGATCCCGAGGGACGAAAACGCGCGAGCAGAGGCCCTATCAAAATTTCGATCGTTGGTGGAAGGAGTTAATTAGAGGAAGATCACTGTGATGGTAAAATCACAACCAGTAATAGATGAGGTGGAAGTTCACGCGGTCGAGGTGGCAGATTCTTGGAAAACGCCTTTTGTTCGATACTTAAAGCATGGGGAACTTCCTAGTGATGCGATCATTGCAAAGAGACTACAGTTCAAAACTAATCGTTTTACTTTGATCAAAGACGATCTATACAAGAGAACTCCAGAAGGTATTTTATTGAAATGCTTAGATGCTGAAAGGTCGCTGTATGTTATGAAAGAAGTACATGAAGACAGTTGCGGAAATCATTCGGGAGGAAGATCGTTGGCCCAGAAGATCCTCAGGCAAGACTATTTTTGACCCACAATGGTGGAAGATGCGAAGGAGTTCGCTAGAAAATGTGAAAGTTTCCAGAAATATACGGGACTGTTGCATTCCCCAATGACCCCTCTGGAGCCTTTAAAGGTCGCATGTCCTTTTGATCAATAGGGGAAAGACATTGTTGGTCCATTTCCTCAAGCAGTGGCTCAAAAAAATTTCTTGATTGTTGCGGTCGGATACTTTTCCAAATGAGTCGAGGCTGAAGCTTTGGCAAAACTCTCTGAAAACGAGGTAATTAATTTTATTTGAAAAAATATTATTTGCAGGTTCGGGATCCTGCGCGTTCCGGTGTCAGACAATGGAACTCAGTTCCAAGGCATGAAGATCATGGCATGGTGTAGGGAGCTGAAAATCCAACAGAACTTCACAGCGGTCGGGAATGCACAAGCGAATAGGCAGGTCGAGGTTACAAACCGAACATTGTTACAATACTTGAAGACCAAGTTGTAAGGAGCGAAAGGGGCATGGGTCGAAGAGCTGCCTGGAGTACTCTGGGCATATCGAACGACCCCACGAATAACCACGGGCGAGACCCCTTTTTGTTTGGTATATGGTAATGAAGCCGTCATACCTCCTGAAATAGGGGAAGAGACTGCTCGAGTTGCCCAGTATGAAGCAGAAGGAAATTCTCAAGAACGGTCATTTGACCTTACAGTAATTGAAGAAGGTAGAGATCACGTGTATACAAAGATCCTGAGATACAAGAGTATGATGACCAGAAATTATAATTGAAGAATGCGACCGAGAAGTTTTCAAGTCGGCAACCTGGTATTGAAGAAAGTTGAAGTGTCGAAGCATGTTGGAAAGCTCGATCTGAAAAGAGGGGTGACTACGCGATCTGAAAATGTTTTTGGGATTTGCCAAAGAAACATTTATGATCTGGCAAAGATTCAAAATCAATTAAATGACCTTAGCAGGAATCTTCATGAATATGAAAGAATGCAAACTGCCCGAGGCTTAATTGAACAAAATGTTATATTGATAATTATCAGTGTACAAAAAGGGGAACTAATCCCTAAATCACCATCAACAGTTCAAAACACAAAAAGTTGAATGGTAGTTACAAAAATTATTTGTTATCCATATACATCTATGAAATAGGAGCTGGGGGAGGAAGTTCGTCCATTAAAGGTAGAAATTCAGGGAAGTCATCGACAGGTGCTGGACCAGGAGGGTATGGCTCGAGATTTTTATCCAAATATACATCCAGCTGATCAAGATCAAAATCTTCCACAAATCCTTCGAGCTTCTGAATTTGGCCTCGGCATTTTTCAAATCCCTCGATCATGAATTCTGATGCTTGGTTCTCCACGGCCTCCCTAAACGTTCTGGATTTCAGGAAATCGCGAGCACCATTCATGTGAGCTTGATCTAACATGCTCTTGTGCTCTTGGCTCTGCAAAAATTGGGCCGGCCTTCAAAAAAACCCTATTCCCTGCCTGCTTCAAAGGCAGCTTCACGATCGCTCCGGGCCGTGGATCTTGCTTCCTCCAATTCCTTCTCAGAAGTTTCAAGCTTGGAAGAAAATTCTCTTTTCTCTCGAGCATCAGATTGTAAAGATTCGATCAAGGATTGCTGCTCCAAAATCTTCTTCTTCATCTCCATAGTTTTTGCTTCGAGGACAATTTTATCATGCCTCCACATCAAGCATTGGAGGGAGAGATTATGGGCAAAGGCCATGGCCTGTTGAAAAGGAAAGAGTTAGTTACGAAAAATCAGTTCGTGAGAAGGGGAAGCTGTTGGTTACTTGAGTCATGTTGTGCGCGAAATGATCCTCCATGGAGGTATGAGAGGTCTACGCAAGGATGATCTGATCCCGTTCGAGGCAAGCAGCCTTGTAGATCTCCCAAGAATCTTGTCTGGCTAGGGTCCGCAGAACGCTGCTGTTCTTCGAGATTTTCCAGTGAGGGGCCCATTTTTCTCCAGATATCTCAGTAGTTCGAGCAAAGGGAGATCGCTCGTCTCTTGTCCGTTGCCACACTTCTTGAAACGTGGCAAATCTTTTTCTACTCTCGGGCTCGGCGATCCGGTCGGCAGCGAGCTTGGCCTCTAGTCTGCCTTGCCTGGTTGATCTTGAGGAAGGATCACTCCTGCTCTCTGTTGGTTCTGCTGGAGTTTCTGCTTCGGGGATCGCTTTCTCCTTACCTCTTTCCACCACTTCTACTTGTTTGTCGGGGGTATGATCCCATGCTTCGGTGGGAGATGATGGTTGTTCGGAGGCTGTGGCGGTTGTAGGAGATGGGGTAGGAGTTGGGACACACTCTTTTGATTCCCTTTGGCAGCCGCTGCAGCACGTTTGAGTTCGTGATCAACGGAGGGAGGTAGTGTTCCCTTATTCGCTCTGGCTTTGTTTGCGATCTTGGCAAGCATGATTTCAGATTCTGCAAAAAGAAATTTGTTAGAGATCGCTTAAGGAGAAAGGAAACAAAGAAATGGGACTTCTGAAATCACCTAATGAGCTTTTAACTGGAATACAGGGGAGAGGCCCACGAGCTTCAAGACTTTCTCCTGTAGTAATACTTTCGGAAGGTACCAAAATAGAGTTATGTAATTTATGAGGTCGCTCTCGAACCCCTCCCCATAAGTTTCGGGTTTGGGCTTAGACCTATGCCAACCCAAATAAAAATCGCAAGATTGCCCAGGTGGAGGTCGAAGAAAGAAATACCTATCATGCCAAGGACCAACATTGGACCTTAAATCGTCCAAGTAACAACAGTCCTTGCGCGTGGTTAAGTAGAACCACCCAATTTCCCCTGATCTTTTGGAAGCGGTGATATTGTATAACGACCAGAAATTGTCCAAGGAGAGAGGTAAATCAAGGTGTTTCATGACAATTATAAACAGGAGTATGTGGCTAATAGAATTGGGGGATAACTGCATAGGGCAGAGACCTAATCGGACAACGATATTGTTCACTTCGCGGTGTAATGGAAAACGTAATCCAGCATCTAAATGGAGTATGGATAATGCACAATAGCCCTCTGGGGGTTAATGCATGCGATCAAACGAACGAGGAATGATGATATCATAATCAGCAGGAATATAATATTTTCTTTTTAATTGCACAGGAGTTGTTTTAATGATGCTCACGATCGATAACCATGGCTTTTGTTGCATCATTTCAGTATATCTTTGAAAAACAGGGGCCTCATCGGATTTAGCAATTTCTTCAGGAAGGTCAGAATGAGGTTTAGGAACGGAAGAAGTGGGATCGCGAGAAGTACCAGCGGTCTCCCTTAGGGAGGTCGCTGACGATCCCGACATAGAGCTCGTATCGGAGCTCGAGTCAGACTCGGAAGCAGACACAGGAACGAAAAGACTCCTAGACCTAGAACACATGATATTAAAAGCTGGAATAAGAGAGGAATAAGGAATACTCGACTAGTCTCACGTTTGCTTCGTTCTCAGGATCCACTATCAGGTAGTTCGAAAGAAGGATTCAGCAACCCAGGTACTGCGATCCGACCCAACTATCCTGATTTCGCACGACCTACATCAATAAAGAACAAGAGAGAGAAGAGAGAAGGGAGAGAGTCGGCCGTGTGAAGAAAAGAGGGAGTGCAACAAAACAAAATGAGGATGGAGGGGAATTTTAGGGGCTTTTAATAAGACCGAGTCGGGTCATGGGTTGGTGGGCTGGGTCGGGTTCTTGGGCCATCAGGTGGTAGGTTGGGCCTACCAATAAAAATTGGTCCGGGCTAAATAATTCAATAAATTTTCCCTTGGACTAGGTCCCAAAAGGGAACCTAGTCTAAGAACCGATCTGGCCTATCATCATTACATTTATACCTGGAAAACAAAGATGCTAGTAATAGTATTCAACTTATGATATTTCATGCATAGAGCATTGCACACCAATTAACCTTTGCACACAACATAATTAACTTTTGCACACAGCAAGCACCAAGCAGATAGCGACGCTATAAAACCCGTAGCCACCAAGGCTAAATCAAACAGCCATTAAGGCTCAATCAGCCACTTAGGCTAATCCACGTAGCCACATAGGCTAAAACCACCACCAAGGCAATGTCACAAAGACACACAATCACATAGGTTCAACTAGCCACTTAGGCACATTCATACAACCACTAAGGCTCAATTAAACATCCACATAAGCTCATTTCAAAGACAGCTAGCCACCTAGGCTAATGACACTAAGGCTCAAAAAATACTTAGGAGCACTAATCATACACTTAGTATAAACATGAACACAACATCCACAAAGGACCATCCTTAATGCATTAAGCATTAATATTACACACAACAGAAATACACATAGCGATCATATGCACAAAGCCAATAATATTCTTCAATATTAATGCACTTAGCGTTAAATTGCACGTAGCATTCACAAAGCAAGAAAACCAAGAACTCCAAAGCCAAAACTCGACTAGATACCCGCGACCGCAAGGGTTGGGCTAGGTGAGTGGTTTGACAGGGAGATTGGGACAACAATAATATTTACAAGAAATATCTCAAACAAATATTTCAATGTAATACAAAAAATAATGGCGACAACCAGAGATATTCGAGATAGGAATAATAAGAAAAAATTATCTCCCAAAAATAGATTTCAACTTCAGCAGACTATGGCCCAAACAAATAAAAAACAACAGTAATATTCACTTAAAACAATATAAAACAACAACAATTTTCGCCAAAAACAGCAGCATTTTTCGCTTAAAAAACAACAAGAATTTTCGGCTAAAGCAAATAAAAAACAGCAGCAAATTTTCGCAAAAAATAAAGGAGGGGTTTAGAGAAAATATTACCACCACCGAGGCGAAAGATCAGAGACCTTACTCTGATACCACTGTTAGGATTTTTCATCCCAAAATGATGAGCCCAAACATTATACAACCACATTTAATTATAACAACAATTAGAGTTTATCAACAGTAATACTAAAAAATAAGGCAGAAACATAAAATGATCGAAACATAATCAAAGAGGCTCAGGGAGCCAGCTCGGGGAGCGAAGCACATGGCCTCATCACCGAGAGCACACCACCAGTTGCACCAAGAAACCATGGCCACCAAGGCACAGACCCACTTCTCATAAACTCTCGATTTCCTTTGTTAGATTCTCATTCTTGGCTCTCTTATTTTCGGTCCAAAAAGTGGGTGATTTATACTGATGAAATGATGAAGATTTTTGGGCAGTGGTAAGTATTTCCAAATATTGAAAATGGTAGAAAATAAAAAACAAGAGAGAGAAGAGAGAAGAGAGAAGAGAGAAGAGAGAAGAGAGAAGAGAGAAGGAGAGAGTTAGTCGTGTGAAGAAGAGAGAGAGTGTAGCAAAACAAAATGAGGATGTAGGCGAATTTTAGGGGTTTTTAATATGATCAGGTCGGGTCATGGGTTGGTGGGCTGGGTCGGGTTCTTGGGCCATCAGGTAGTGGGTTGGGCCTACCAATAAAAAATGATCTTGGGCCAAAAGTGACAAAAAAATAATAGAATTTATCTTATTCATTTTAAAAGAAAAATTCTTATAAGACGGGTTATGATTAAGAAGGTTGTATAATAATTAGCGGTAATTATGTGTAATGTCTTAGAGGGTGCTACAAATTTTATTTAATCATGATCAACAATATCAATATATCAGAGTTTATAAATTGCAGTGATTTATAATGTAACAAATAATTAATTTTTTGTAGTGTTTGTGTAAGAATATCTAGTTTTTGTTATCCTTGTTTTGAAGATTCAAATAATTAGATCTCATTCTTGAACTGCATTTAGTAACACATGATTGAATTTAAATCTATTTAAGACAAAGGCGATGTTGTCTATCTTTTGATAAACAATAAAA
Source organism: Sesamum indicum (assembly GCF_026168435.1). NCBI lineage: Eukaryota > Viridiplantae > Streptophyta > Magnoliopsida > Lamiales > Pedaliaceae > Sesamum > Sesamum indicum. The sequence continues at coordinate 11,845,661 of NC_142658.1, read as the reverse complement.
CCAAATCTTTTTTTTTTTTTTTTCGTTATGTAAAATTTTGAAATTTTTAAATATAAAAGGATAAATGTTATATTTGGTCCCTACAATTTTTGTTTAAAATCACTTTAATCCCTTAGATTCATTTCTTGACTTTAGCATTCCTAAACTTTAATTTTTTATCTAAGTTTGGTCCCTTTGACCATTTTTCGGCGAAAATGTGGCCGGAGTTTGACATTTGGGAAGGTAAAATGGTCAATTTAAATTTAATTTTATCACTTTAGTCCCTTAAATTTATAAAATAACCAAATTAATTCTTTTTAGAAAGGAAACTATTTTTTTTTATATTTTTATATATAGTGAATATGATGTAATTATCTTGTATAAAAAATAAAAATTTTGAACTCTTGTGAACAGAATATTAATATATTGTTAGCTCAAAATAAAATAGTCTCTTTTCTTCACTTTCAAAAATGACCAAAAAAATCAAAATTATAAATAAATATTGCAAAATTTATCTAATCTAAAAATATAATAAAAAAATTTAAGTTAATTTTTCAGTTTATATCTAATAAAATTAAATCTTAATAATGTTATTAAATATTAACAACTACAATTTTGAAGAAAAAATTGATGTAATGTACTTTTAATTAGATTATTTGGTGGACTTATATATTATATTTTTATATTAGATAAAGTTTTATGAAATTTATTCATAATATTAGTTTTTGTTTCACTATGTACTAAAAAAAGAGACTGTTTATTTTGAACTACGCAATATATTATTATTATGTCGACAAGAGTTCAAAATTTTCATTATTCACATAAGATAATTACAATATATAAGCATAAAATAATACAGAAAAGTTATTTTTTTTCATGAAAGAAAGAATTAATTTGACAATTTTACAAATTTAAGGGACTAAAGTGAAAATCAAACTTATTGAGCATTTGACACTCCAAAGAGTTAAAATCCAGCCACATTTTTGTCGAAAAATGGTTAGAGAGACCAAACTAAGATAAAAAATAAAGTTTAAGGATGCTAAAGTTAAAAACTAAATTTGAGAGACTAAAGTGATTCTAAATGATTATTACGGACTTGACCCATTTGCAACCCTATTAATTTGGACCCATAGATTAAAATTTTAGAGCTTTTAAATCAACCCATTTACACTTGACCCAAACCCACTTAATTGCCACTGATAACTCAGTTATCTTTTCCTTTTTCTGTTCCAAAATCTAGAAGAATTCTTTCACTTCATGACCTAAAATAGACCATATTCATATTTTTGGACCCATAGGCCCATAATTGATTTATTAGGTCCCTTGGAGATCAATGTTTTAGTTTACGGCACTCGTAATGTTTTTTTACTTATTTTTTAATATAGAAGTCATCACGCGACGACTTCTATAACTTTGACTTTTAAATTGATAAATGAGTAACGAGTATCAAATGGTCAGACTCATCATTTAAAATGATTATTCCCAATGAATAATTTTTCACTACACATATGTTAAATGATCTTTATTTTTTAAAACATGCCCACATGTTACTTTCATTTAACGAGCCCTAGTCATTATTTTAAACAATAAATCCCGCCATTTTGTTTAAGAATTAAAAATTATAGGAGTCGTCGTCCTATAATTTTATAAAATAAAAAATTATGAGACAACGGGCTCGCATACAATAAATTTATAACTCCCCCCATTATGGGATAATTTTGTATTTTTTAATAATCTATACTATTATAAAAAAGAATATTTTATGTTGTATCAATTTTTAAATACTTAAATTTACTTTTTATCTTATTTATTTTCTTTAAAAAAATTGATCAAATAAGTAATTTTATTTTTTTTTTCTCTTAACTACGAGTACTCCATATTTCTCTCTCACCTTACTTCTCAACGTTTATTACAATTTATAATTATAATTCATTTTTTTTATTATCATTTCATATTAAGATTATTTTTATATGTTTTTCAGTATTACGTGGGATGATAACTAGTAATAATATAAATAAGCCTATAACGATGCCCATCAATTCCATTCTTTACCAACTACCAATGAGAACTTGTTGTTGAACGATTCTACTCTTCATGTAAAGTCAACAAGAGAACCAAAATTCAGTTCAAAGGCCCATATATCAGACAAGTTCAACAGTTCTTCAGACATACAAAAATCAACTAATAGTGGGGTTTTGGTACAAAACTTGGACTTCATTGTCCTCTATTTCTTTCAACCATGTGCTTGTTTGGTACTTCGTGAACCAAAAAGGAAAAAAAAATCATTTCCTAATTCTCTCGCATTTAATTTAAATTTAAAAAACTTACATTAATAATCATCGTTGTCTTTTCTAGAAGAAAAAAAGAAAAAAGAAACTCGTCATGATCAATTAAGATATATGATTCAGATATAAAGTTGAGATTTTCTCAAGGATACATACTCGAATTCTACTCAAATAATATATGGATCTTCAGAAAAGAAAAATTATTAGGCTTGTTGGGAGGTCTCCACATGCTTGAAGTTAGCTTGAGATCGATATAAAATAATTCGAACAGGAATATTTAATGTTAGTGGACTGTAGTAAATGCATCATACACTAAATTGAAGCATAAAATTTTCAACTCAAAACCAAGCATCAATGAGTGTATTTATAGGGTCAGATGCGCCTACTTGTCTGGTTCATGTAACGTCATCTTCAACTAAGTGTAATTAGAGGATTAACGGCCTTGATTTTGTGGTTACTGGATCAGGTCATCAAAGCAAGCTGATCGAAAATCGAAAGCGCGGATCTCATGACCAACACGTCAAGCAGTGTAGCATCAGCATGCCAACTACCTTTGATGAAAAGCATACAATATGGAGAAAATGATTATCGACTACAATTTTAGTTGCTATGAATTAAAAACTATAGTAAAATAAATTTATTGACCGTAGTAAAATAAAATCGATTGAAAAATATAAATTCACCAAGAAAAAGTATTTATCATGGTAGAGCCATAGTAAAAAAAAAAAAACGATCATGGCAAACGTTTTAGCCACCTTCGCATATACCACGGCCAACAACCGTTGTATGGTCATGATCAATGACTATTCGTTATGTCTATTTTATTTTAAACCATGACAAACAATTAAGGTTAAATGTTGCATTTTTGTAGTGATAATTACTAAGTCCAACTCAATATACCTATTTTTACTTGATATATAAATAAGAAAGAAAGTCTGATTTCATTAACATGAAACATTTTTCAAGTGAGGGTTCCAAGACATTTGAATTAATTCTATTGAATTTTTGGCCCACGGCCAACTCACTAAGGCCCATCATTGGATGGCAGTCCACTTGCTACTGGCCTATGATCCGACCTGACCCACAAACTCGGCCCATCATCCAATTTAACCCTAAAACCCCTTTTTTCTTCTTCATTTTCAGCGGATTGTTTCCTTCCTCTTTCTTTTTTGATTCTCTAAATTCCAATTTTCATGGCTTTGGAAAATCCTCCACCGCCTTCATCTTCAATGTCCGACTACTATAAATCTCTTACCCTCATTTATTTTCTTTCTAGATAATTATAAAATATCCCCATCAATATATAAGAGAATTTTTGAAAATGAAGAAAGATTGTCAACATTGAATTAATCATACAGCTTACATTCTTGTAGCCGAGCAATCATTGTCGATGTAGTCCATATTCAAACATGATTGTTTTTCTTGCATGAATGATGAAGACATGACAAACATTAGGTAGGACAGAAGGGTATATGGATCAAGGATTTCAAAATCTGCTCCACAAATTGTTGACTTCTTGTATGAAATTTTGGGGCTCGATATCGAAAAACTGGAAAGTCTGGTCATTTAATTTGTACAACAACAATTAGTGTAGAATTGATGATGATGAGGTAGTCTTTGTTTATTGAGAATCTGATTTCAATGTGTGGAAGACTGTACAGGCCAAGTACATGTTAACTCTGTAGCACTTGAAATGGGACTGCATGTTCCTTCACCAACCTTGAGGAAATAATGATCGGACAATGAATTTTGAGTGAGTTTATTTTTTATTTGCGATAATTATACTCCCTTCTCTTAAAATTTGGTTGATTATATATAGCCTTCGTGTAGTTTGTAAAATTATATCGCCTAAGGTTTGCTTTCATATAACAAATAGGTCCATCCGTTGGTCAGAATTTGTTGAATTTGCTGATACTAACAAAAAATTGAATGAAACTCGATACTTATTCTCAATTGACTTATTACTGACTTAGTGCAGGTCAAATAAATCTTTTATCACTAAACTATCCTTATAACGGTGAAAATATACCTTATCACATGCATTAACGTATGAAGATGTATAAGATTAATTTTGTCATAAAATAATTTAATTGATCTACAATATATCAGTATTAAGTCAATCGGTTGGTAAATGTCAATTTTTATCTGATCTTTTTTGTTAATATTATCAAATTCGTCTAATTTTGACTAACGTAAAGACTTACTTATTAGATAGAAGCAAATTTCAATAATACTAAATGTAATTTTCTAAATCACATGAGGTTTACGTATAATTGTAACAAATCTCAGTGAGGTATAATTATCCCTTTTTATTGTTAAATCGTTTAGTTTTTATAGGTTTTTTTCCAATTTTTTTAGTATTGTATTGAGGAAATAATGATTTGTTTAAAAAAGTCCAAAATGTTGCCCCAGTTAAACATAATAACGAATAGGATATAATTCGTATAATTTTTTAGGTTTATACTAACTCAAATGTAATTTGAAAAAATATACATATGTTTTTTCTCTCATGGACTCTTGTAACTCTCCTCTCACATACACCTTCAAACATACATAGATGGCTCCGCGACGGCGGAGGAAGTAGATGACGAGGCGATTGTTGTCGATCACCACGGAGAGGGTGATCTTGATGGTGGGGTTGGCGACTCCATTACCGCGTGGATTCGAGCAGAGTTTAACCTTGCAGAATTTTTTACCCTTACGAAAGGGTGATCGACGATGGCAATCGAGAATCAAAGGCGGCACTCGCTACACTGATGTAGAAGTTTGTTCTTGTGCCTCTGTCGGAGAAGGTTGGTTCAGGGACTGAAACTAGGACAGAAGCGCCCGCGACAATTACAGTTTCAGACGCGCCTAGCAATATTGCGGCGCATTACTCACCATGTGCTGATCTATTGCAAGTCCACCGAGATGTGCCAACTGGAACCAACGATCACAAAATTGATGTTGCCTGCGAAATCTGGTATTTTTCCAACTGATTCTAGTCTGATGACTGTCTCATTGCCGGCAGACCATAGGAAGGAGGTTGTGATGTCGCCACTGCCACTGCAAATACCAGTGATGAGTCTCGACCTTAATTCACCGAAGATGCCGTCTGTTACAGCAGGTACAACGACTGTAACTGCTGCTGCAGTTTCTATTCTAGTTGCCGCGAATGCTGCTACAGTTTCTATTCCAGCTGTCGCGATTGCTACTGCCACCAGCCTGCTGCTGCCAACGCCTACGCCACCTGCTGCTAGTGCTTCTAGCATAATTTTATATCATTTATCTCACACTATAATTCCTTTTTATATATACTTGCCAGGATTGCTTGGGTGGCTACTAGCCATCCAAGAATTATGTAAATTTTATCATGCGTCTCACCTATTAAAAATTTTCTTCTTACCAAATTTTCAAACATCCGTTTCAAAAATTACATAATTTTATCAAAAATATATGAGGGGTTATTGATACTTTCTCAAATAATGATGGGGTATTTGTAATTATATCAAATTATAAGAGAGCTCGTTGTAATTACCCTGAGTCTAATATAAGGTTAGTCATTTACTTTAAAACAATAATACCAAAATTTTAATATTTTCTAAAATATTTCATAAAGAAGGATGAAAAAAATTTGAAATGTATTATGCTCTCTTAATTCTAGGAAATAAAGTGCACATTTTTCATAATTGGAGGAGTAAAGCAAATCACCCTTTTTGCAGTTGAATCTTGGTAGTAATACTTGATCCTTCCAGCCCTTAATGCATAAAGAAAAAGGTGAGAAGGCTTTAAAACATCAGCATCCACAAGGTCAAAAGACTGATCAATAACATTATTTTTTTAAAACAAAAAAAAAAAGAAAGACAGAAATATATATATATATATATATATATATATATTTACTAACTGGAACCAACTCTCACAAAAATTGTCTTTTTCTTCACTAATTATGGGGTTGAGAAATATAAAAATCTTTCTTTTGGTAATTACATATAGTCTTAAATATATGTTTTGTCTTGGCATTTTTATTTTTAATCTAGGGTTGCAAAGTATTCCTGTAACTTTTTTGTATTCTGCGATTTTATTCCTTCAAGTGCTGGGATTTTGCAAAAGTTGCCATGCGCCTTTCGTGATTTTGGTACTTTTATCTTTTATTATTTTACGGGTTGTAAAAAAGTCCTGTAACTTTTTGATATTTATAATTTTAATTCTTCCGATATCGAATTTTGCAGAGGTTGGCGGAAAAAATCACATGCCACGTCATTTTAAAAAGAAAAAAGAAAATCATGTATGTTGGCGAAAGTGAGCCAATCATAACTAAAGTCCCAATTTAAATGAACCATGTGAGTGCACTGATTTATCCCTACAACTTTTCGCAAAATTCAGCACCAGCTGGACCAAAATTGCAAAATGTCAACAACCTACATAACTCTTTTTCAATTTTGAAAAGAGAGAATAAAATGCCAAAGCACCAAAATTACAGAACCAAAAATATATTGAAGTTATTACATAGATGATTACGTCAAACATCTTGATAAAATTAAGTAATATATAAATTCAATCAATTTATCAATACAATTAAGAAGAATAAATAAATTATAATAATTTATATAAATTAAAATAAATACCCATATATTCTATTGGACTCGAATTCATAATATCTAACGTGTTGTTCCACCTTAACTTTTAGTCACTAGATTAAGACGTTACTAGTAAAAGTCTATCTTCTAACATTCAAAAGCAGTGAACAAAAGAACCAACGAAAGACATGTAGGCCTAAATCAGTAGATACTGTCCCCCGATTTGGACATTCCCATATACTTTACCTTTTCTCTTTTTGTGTGTTATTATATTTGCCCATTTTTTACTGAATCTAATTGTGTCTAATTCCTCTTTTAATCGTATCTTAATTAACCCACCTTTATGCTGCCAAATAATGAATCGAGTCGAAATATTGATAAGCCGAAATGTTATGCTAAATATCGTACCAAATTAGTTGGTTTTATTTTGGTAATTATCAAACTTTTTATTTTGTATTTTGGTTTGGTACTCGATAAACTGAATTTTTCGTTAAAAATATGAAAGATAGTTAAAAAAAAAAAATATTAAGAACAATTACATTTTATTCATTTATTTTAATTTGTAATGAGTAAAATAGTAAAAAAATATTTAATATATAAAAAAAGGTGTTAAAATAAATGAAACTAATATTTCAGTATTCGGTCCGATTCGTAAATTTACAGTAAAATCCATAATCCAACTGAATACCGAATTTGTAAGAAATTAAAAATTGGATACCAAACCGAGACTTTTTGGTTTGATTTCAGTATGTACTGAATTTTCAATTTCAATTGGGTTAGATCGATTATCAAATTGTGTTTCAAATTTTGCCAGTATAAAAATTTTCATAGTTTTAATGATGAAAATATTTGCATAAAAGTTGTCACTTGTAATATTTTTTTTCAAGTGAAGCGATGAAATATTATTTTTTTGCGCAAGTTGATTACAATTATCAATATTAAATATTTATACCTAATAATTAATAATCGATAACTATAACAATCATGTAAAGTAACTATGTTTAATCAACACATAATATTAAGGTAATTATATCTAATTAATACCTACTATTAAAGTAGAATAACATCCCCATATTAGTGAAGTTCGAATCCATGATCTTAGAGTCATAGGGCATCAGCTTCGATAATTGAGCTAAACCTCATCGATTGTCACTTAAAATAATTAGTGACAAATACAACCGAGCATAAAGCTGCCACCACAATCAATTAGTAGCAGATGTACAGTGAAAATGGAGTAATTACGACCATAGTCCGTTACAATATTTATATTATCACTAAATTTTCCCTATATATATAATTAAGGGTAAATTATATTTTGCCATTCGAACTATGCTCGTTTCTACACTTTGGCATCTAAATATTTTTTGTATCAACTTACCATTTCAACTTTGCGAAATTTACATTTTACCATATATGATCATTTTTGCTGTTTTTTTGCAGGACAAGATGTCACATGCTGTGAACTTATGAGAATATCACATCACATAACCATTTAAATATCACATGTACACTGCATGTGATATGTTTTTGACAAAAAAAACTTGATGAAAAAATAGTTATAAATGCCAAAGTGGAAAATTTCATAAAGTTGAGATGGTAAGTTGACAAAAAAAATAATAATAATTTAGATATCAAAGTACAAAAACGCTCACAGTTCGAATAGCAAAATACAATTAGCTCTATAATTAATTACCTATAATGACAACTTTCTATACAGTATAATTTTTATCATTAATAATTATATTTTGACAAGATCAAAATTATTCTCGTTTAATATATATTTTCAACAAAAACTTAAAAGATATTACATTATATATTTTCATTAAAATCATATTTTGTTAGATTCTTTGTTATAATCTATCATCGGAATTCTTAATGGCGCTTAAAATAAGTAGCTTAAGAAATAAGCCAACTTATTATAAGTTTATGTCCCTTGATGAGTGCCAAACAATTGTCTTTGATCACAATTAATACACTCATTATTAGCTTGCAAGCTGCCCATTCTCATTCATAAAGTTTTGGGGTTTGCGTTTAAGTATCCACTCCATCAATATTTTAAAATTCTAGTACACAGTCAACTTTTAATCAACTATGTGCTTATAATGTGATTGATGTACAGTTTAAAAAAAATGATCAATCACATAGTAAATGCGATATACTTATTTTATAATTAGTTTGGTTCGATTAAACCTACCGAGTCACGGATCAGTAAGAGGGTGTTCGGCAAAGCTTATTTAGAAGATTATGTAAGCTTATCATATATCTTATAAAATATTTTTTGGGTTTATAAAAGTTAGATTTTATTTAAAAATAAGTTGTAACGTATTTGGATAAAATATGATTTAATTTGAAGAAATTTATTAAGATTTTATGAATAAGTTACCCAATCGCCCTCTAAGTTAGGCCGACGCACCAAATTAGTAAAATCATAATAAGGAAAATATGCTAAAAAAAGATAAAATTAAAAAAAAAAAAAAAAAAAAACCCAAACATCTCATACTTGGTGTGTGTTGGATTAGTTATACTAGTCATCCATGTAAATCAATCACATCAAAATGGCGTATAGTATTTAGATATTTTTCAAATTTTTGGGGTTATTTTTATAATCATACAAAGATTTTGAAAATTTTGAATTCTACATTAGTATCAATAACATGATTTAATTTAAATAATGTATATATATAATTAACATGAAATATTTATGTCTTTTCAAGTTTTTAATTGGTTACTAGTTTGTGATTTATTTTTTGAGAAATTCTAATCAAAATCGAGTTGATTAAATTTGAATCAATGAGTGTAATATACTTATTGTATAATCAATGTATAATTCAAGAATAATGACTAATCATATAACAAGTGTATCGATCATACTTACTCCGTGAATCATACCTAATTTGAATAAAAATTTTCCCTTTATTTTTACGATAGATAATTAAACAAAAAGGATTTGGAAGATGGAGTATGTTACACCCTCATAATTACATATAAGTGCTGATCAATAATTTCCAGCAAGCTAAGCTTGCCAGCTTAAAGCTAAACCCAATAGAGGAAATTAATGTAATAAGACAAAAAAAGGTGTCCCGCTTCTTTAATAATTCAATTCATGCAACCCACAGGTGACTACTCCATATATATATATATATATATATATATATTTAATATGGGGAATATATTCAAACATTTCGAAATAATATAAATGTTTTTAAATTGTTGTCCACTACAAGAATATAGGTTAATAGCAACAAAATAAATATCAGTGTCGAGATAATTAATAAGTAAAATTTTTATTGTTAAATTATTTTATTTAATATAAGAATTTAGATGTTGATATTTAGCAACGAAAATTTTATTTGTTACGAATTTAGCAACGAATTGTTTACAATACATATTAAATAGTGTAAATTAGCAACGAAATTTTTAATTGCTAATTAAGTCGACGCTAATTTTAGCATAAAATTTTTTCATAGCTATTGAGTTATTTTCTTATAGTGGTTTAATTTCATAATAAAAAAAGCTGCATGATCACTCTTATTCGGATCATACCAACCTAACTCCAAATGGACTTGAACATTCAGAATATGTACGACTCATGATAACCTCAATATATATCAATTATGTATTAATAATTCACATGTAATCATAAAGTTTTGACTATACTTATACGTATTCACCGTCCATTATTTTCGGTACAACTTTTGCTACTAGAACTATATATATCTTATGAGCTCACATTAGCTTTCTTATGACCTTATTGACGTAAGTATTGAAGCGCTATAATCAGGACCTTTCAGGCGTTGTTTTCATGTGTGTTTTTAAGAATCACGTAAATGGATCTAAGTACTAACCTAAATTTCTTTTATACTTTCATTATATATTGTTTTCATGTGTTACTTTCTTACGAATCACGTGAGTCGATTTAAGTACTAACCCTAAGTTGTTGGTATTTTTAGTCTAGGACCAAAATGGTAGGCCGAAGCCCACAGGCTTTTCTGGATGGCTGCTCAACCATCCATGGCCCACTCCCTCCACTCAGCCCACTCTCTCTGCCCAGACCTTTTTATTCGAACCGCTCCCTTGGCTTCTTTTTTTCATTCTGCTAAAATCCTAAATTTGTTCCCCGCTCTCCTCTCGCCTCCTCGTTTTGTACTACTTTGAGAGTCTCGGTATCGTTCTTTTTCCCTCCTCGTCTTCTTCTTCCACTGCCCTAATCACTTACCGCTATTAATAGCGTCTCATTATAAATACATCTTTTCCCGTGCCTCTGTAAGAGAAGATCTGACAAACATAGAACAAAACATTCTCCATCTTTCTACTAACAGTGTTCATGAACTTTTGAGTGGAAACCTTTGTGGTTTGGGGTCTTTATGACTGAGGCTATTTTTGGGGTAATTGAAGCCAATGTGACTTGAGTAGGCCTTTGGTGGCTTGTGTAGTTGGAGCCTTTTGTGGCTTGGGTTATTGGAGCCTTTGTGGTTTTGAGTTGGGTATAACAATCGTGTGTAGTTGCCGGCCTGAGTGGCTGTTGGCTTCTCCCGGATCTGGCTCTCTAAGCCTATTTTATTTCATTTTTATTTACTATTTATTACATCTATTATCTTTTCTGTAGATGTAATTTTTTCTGTTGTTGTAGTATTGGTCTATGTTAAGGATTTTTGTAACACATTATTATTTCTGCAATAGTTTGATTATTGTTCGATTGTTTGGGCTCATCACTTTTGGGATAAATTCCCAACAGTGGTATCAGAACTTAGGCTCTGTCTCCGACTCCGATGGCGTTAAGATTGTTTTTTATTATTATTTTCCTGCAAAATATTTTTTCCATGCAAAGAAAAATAGTATTGTAAAACTCTTTGAGAAATCTAATTTTTGTTGTGTGCGATCTGTTGCTATTTAAAGCTTTTTCCTAAAAACTTGTGATATTTTATTTGAAAATTTTTCTGCAATATATTTTCTGGAAATCTTCTTTGAAAATTATTTTCTGTGATATGTATTGAATTCTATTTTGCGCATAAAAACAGCTTTGTGCGAAAATTGCTTTGTGCTTAAAATCGTTTAGTGTTGGATATCTTAAATTTCTAAGTTCTGTAATTAATTACTGTGTGAAATTGTTTGTTGTGTGTGCAATTATTTCCTGACTGATCTTGTTGCTTTGAGGTTTGAAATAATTTTTCTGCTTAAGTGAATCTATTTTACTGTTTTGTGGGGTTGTTAAATTTATGTTATCTTTCTAGTTAGTGCAACTGTTTACTGCTTAGTAAAATCTAAACCAAACCCCTTGCTAATTCCCTCACCTGACTGAGCCCTAGAGGCTACGGGTTGGCTTGAGGTTTTAGCCAAGGTCCCCTGATAATATTAAACATGTTGGCATAATTCTGTTGATTCTATTCTGGTGATATTATTCTGTATCAGTTGTTATTAATATCTTGCGACATTTATTGCTGATATTATAATGGTTGGTTATAATTTACATCCTTTGATAGAAAATCTGATTTTTTTCATTTGGCAACCAAAAAATGAAAGGTATCTTGATTCAACAAAAAGTTTTCAAGCTATTGATGGTAGATATGCTAAAGGCATCTCTGATGAAAAAAAAACTTGAAATGATGAGTATCCTTATTCCTCTATAATCTTAAATCTGTCTAATATTGTTTTAAGAAAAGTAAGAAAATAAAATTCTGCAAAAGATCTTTGGAATAAACTTGAAGAATTATATACTGAAACTTCTCGGCAAAGTAAATTATTTTTACTTGAAAAATTCTTCAAATATAAACTTTATTTGTCTAAACATATTGAGAAAAATCTTTATGATTTGACAAAATTGATCAAGGATATTAAACTGGTTGGTGATAAAAATATTGATGATTATCTTCAATTGTCTAATTAAATGCTATCCCGAAAGCTTATAGTAATGTTAAAGCTGCAATTAAATATGGAAGAGGTAATGTAAATTTAGAAACTGTGATTAGTGATCTAAAAAGCAAAGAAATAGATTTGAAAAATAATGAACCTAGTCAGTACCAAAATGAGGTTAATTATATTAAAGGAAGAACCAAGTATAAAAATTATAAAAATAAATATATGAATAAAAGTCATAAGTATAGAGATAATAATGGAAAATCTTGGGGATAGAAAATATTATAATTGTGGTAAAAAGGGACACTTTATTAAAACTGTAAAATGCCAAAAAGGAATGACAAAAACGAAGAACATGCTAATCTGGTTTATGAAGAAGATGTTGGAGAAGTGCTTTGAAAATTTTTATAACTTGCCTTAATTTATTTTCTAATCCCTGTATACAAGGAGCTTTCTCTGTTTTCATCTTGCAATTACAATCCAGGTGTTTTGGCTATGATGATTGCCTAATCCGGCCATCTTGACCCAGGATCATTTTTGGGTCCTATTCCAAGGGGGAATATATAGGTATTTTGGGCCCAGGACCAAAACAGTAGACCCAAGCCCACACTTTTTTGGATGGCTGCCTAACCATCCTTAGCCCACTCTCTCCACTCAGCTCGTTCCCTCCACCCAGCCCTTTTAACCCAACCCGCTCCCTTGGCTTCTTTTTTCCATTCTACTGAAATCCTAAATTCATTCCCTCTCTTTCCTTTTGCCACCTCGGTCTCTACTACTTTGAAAGTCTCACGGTCATTCTTTTTCCTTCCTTGTCTTCTTCTTCCACCACCCTAATCACTCACTGCAATTAATGACGTCTCGTTATAAATATTTCTTCCTGCATCCCTCTGTAAGAGACGATCTACCATGCAGAGAACAAAGCATTCTCCCCCTTTCTACTAACAGTGTTCTTTGTGAACTTTTGAGTGGAAGCCTTTGTGGTCAGGATTCTTTGTCACCAACGCTATTTTTTTTCGATAAAGGTAAATTTCATAAAGAAAAAAAATCGTACTGTACAGTCATATGGTTGATGTGGTGTGCCATGAGATTTTCCATAATCTATACAAGGCTATCGTACTAATTTTATTCGGCAATCCAGCACTAAGTATACGTAATCTAATTAAGTCTAGCATAATCTTATCCAGTGCCAACAGGTCTCGATCCAATTGCTGAAATTTTCTCCTATTGCACTCCTGCCAAATGTGATATACTAGAGATGCTAAAAGGTTGCGATAGGCGGCGTTAACCACGTGTTTTTCCCGCCACTTTCGCACAACAATCATCACATCAATCATCCATCCTCGGTTAGTCCAAGAAAACTGGACCTCCCTACGTAAGATTCGAATACATTGCTTTGAATAAGGGCAAGAAAATAGCACGTGTTGGTGAGTCTCAAGCGTACCCAACGAGCAAAGAACACAATCCTTATTAAGATGTTGTAACCACGGACGATCCATGGTGGAGAGTCGTTCATGTAGAGCTAGGCATAAGATAAACGAATTCCGAGGGATTTTGAATGGGTCCATAAAGAGTGAATACCAACCTACCTTTGGGCCTGAAGAACGAAAAATGTCATACATCATCCTATTGGTGTAGGGACCTCCCCTCAAAGTGATCCAGTCATGTGTGCCGTGTAGTGGAGGCAAAGTTTGGATGATGTCCAACATAATAATATCCGCCCATGTGTGTGGGGGTGTGATAAGCAACAGCCAATGCCATACTCCATTGTGAATAACCTCTCTGAGGAGCATATCCGTCCGTGTGTGGGTGTGATATAGGCCGTGTGGAAATATAGTCATTAAGATCCCCATAGGATGCCAAGGATCCTGCCATATATAAATTAATTCCCTATTGCCGATTTTATAATGGATGTGAGGCTGTAGTATATGTTGAAGTCCAAGCAATTTGCGCCAACCCCATGCCCCGGAATTGGCCTCAACTATCCATATAGATTTGCCTTGAAGTCTCATGGTGCATATTCATGTTACCCATATAGAACCGCGAGATCTACTTACTATTCTCCAGATATGTCTACTCATAAGAGTTCGATTGAAGGCTGCTACATCTATGATTCCTTGTCCTCCTTCCACCGGACGACACACTTGATTCTAGGCAACCTTTGGATATCCAGAGGTTGATGCACCTTTCCAAAGGAACTGGCTGAACTGTTTATATCTCCTTAATAACTCCTTTTGGCAAAATAAATGCCATAGGCCAATAAATTTTTAGTGACATGAGGACTAATTTTAATGAGTTGGATTCTAGTTGCAAATGACAGTCGAATCAAAACCCAACCCTTCAATCTCTTATCAATCTTTATTAGCAAAGGATTGCAATTAGAGATGGAAAATCGAGAGGCAATAAGTGGTAATCCGAGATATGTGACTGACAATTCTCCCTCCTGAAAATCGAGGATGCTAAGAACTGTATTTTTAAGCGGCTGAGCTACTTTAGAGAATATAACCTGGCTTTTAGCAGCATTAGTATGAAGACTAGATAAAGAGAAAAATTCGTCCAAATCTTCTTTAAATACTCGTATCGATGCCTCATCAGCTCGACAGAAAAGTAATAAATCATCAGCAAATGAAAGCTGGAGTAACCCCGTTTCCTCACATCGCCAGTGATAAAGAAATCTGCCTTGTACCTCAATTTTCTGTTGAATCATGAGGCCAAGAATTTTCATTACCAACACGAATAGATAAGGAGACATGGGGTCCCCTTGTCTTAACCCTCGAGCCCACGTAAAGAATCCATGGATGCCCCCGTTTAATGCAATGGTAAAGGTTGTGGTTGTAACGCATTCACGTATCCATCCAATAAAAAGCTCCGAGAACTTATATAACCGTAGAACAGCAAACAAGAAATTCCACTCCACCATATCATAATCTTTATGCAAATCAACCTTCAACGCGCACCGAGGAGGCTTACGTTGTTGGTTGTAGCCCGAAAATAATTCCTGCGCCATTAAGACATTGTCCCCAATACTACGGCCCGAGACAAAAGCATTTTGTGTAGGGCTAATTAATTTGTCAAGCACCAACCAAATTCGCTTGACTAATATTTTAGTAATAACTTTGTAAAGCACATTACAATATGATATAGACCTGAAATTACTAACAGATAAGGGATTATGTACCTTGGGGATAAGAGAAATAACCGTGGAGTTAATTTGCTTCAACAGGCAGCCATTATGAAAGAACTCCAATATTGCATTTGTAACCTCCCTCCCAACGATAGGCCATGCGGCTTTGTAAAACCCAGCCGAATATCCATGAGGCGCCAGTGCCTTATCCTCCTTAATATCAAAGAAGGCCTCTTTAACTTCATCTCTAGTGACTGGGCTTACAAGCATGTCCCCTTCCTCTTTTGTTAGCACATGCGTAGCCCTCGATCTCAAATGTTCTATATTCAGCTCCCGTTCTCGGCGTTCCCCGCCTAATAAGGTTTCAAAATAGCGCACAAATTCTGCAACAACATCCTCTTGATTGTTGATCATATTATCATCAGGCCCTTTTATTTGGAAGATCCGCTTTGTTGCTCGTCGGGTAGCTACTTTACGAAAGAAGATCCTCGAGCATTGGTCACCCTCCTTCAACCATTGCATTTTAGCCCGTTGCCGAAGAATGGTTTGTTCTAATTTCACAGCTTTCATGAGCACGATTCTACAACAGTGCTCCAATAATAACAATGTCTCATCATGTTTGTCGTGAGCAAGTAGTTCCTGAGCTGTGGCGAGGAATTCCTTGGCTTGCTGTACATTGAGAGAAAGATCCCCTTTCTATTGTCGCATTGACCTAAAAATAGGCTTAAGAGCACGTAACTTTCTAGTAACCACATACATACAAGTACCCTCAATATCATGCATCCACACGGACTTAACAGCATCCAAAAACTGAGGAGATGATGCCAAGTAATTTTCAAATTGGAAAGGACTTACATAATTAAGTCGGGAGCCCCCTTGCAACAATAGCGGAGAATGATCTGAAGTAGCAGGAGCAATGCACCTATAATAAGCATTTGGCCTTTGGTGATTGAAGTCTTTGGGGCTTGAGTACTTGGAGCCTTTGGTGGCTTGTGTAGTTGGAGCCTTTTGTGGCTTGAGTTGTTGGAGCCTTTGTTGTTTTGAGTTGGGTATAGCAACCGTGTGTAGTATCCGGCCTAAGTGGTTGTGTGCTTCTCCCGAATCTGGCTCCCTAAACCTATTTTATTTCATTCTTATTTACTTTTTGTTACATCTGTTATCTTTTCTGTAAATGTAATATTATTCTTGTAATTTTTCTATTGTAACATTGTTCTGTATTAAGAATTTCTGTAACCCACTATTATTTCTATAATAATTTGATTACGATCTGATTATTTGAGCTCATCACTTTGACGATAAATTCCTGACATAAGTAACTTGAAGCTTTCCTTATACAAATTTAAATACTTAAACTACACCAAATTCTAGGCCGAAAAGAAAAAAAAAACTACCCCAAATTCAAATACACAACAATACCATATTGCAGTCAAAATGGACGGAAATGAACTCACACTTTATGATTTTTATCATCACAAATATATATGATTGTGTTTGTATACACGTTACGCATATATTGGGCCGACATTCACGCTGCTTTTATATCAAAGAAACAATTATTAAACTGACTCGTTAATCTGAGCAGCTTACATAGTTAATAATGTAAGAATAAAGGCAATTAAGCAAGTCATCATGATTCTATCTCTCCCTCTCTCTCTCTCTCTATATATATGTATATATATATAAGTTTTATTAGTGGTTAAGAAAGCACATGAGACGCAATCCATGTTGTGGATTGCCTTTAGGCACACCACTATTGGGCGTAGAGGCGATGTTCGATTTTGAATATTTGTATTTAATATGTATATATAAATATATTATGTGTACAAAAAAATTAAATAAAATAAATTATATGGTTTTTATTTACATATTATGTATATATTAAATGAAGTAAAATTTATAATATAATTTGAAATTAAAAGAAATACAATTTACAGCTTCAAAATGAAGGAAGCATATTATCAAGTCATAATTTCTTAATTTTTTTTTTTTGACGTATTTGACATGCACCGTTCAATTATAACTAATTTTGATAAAATAGGACAACTATCATTTTGATGAGGGAAAAATAACATTTTTTTGTCCAAAGCTAGGAGTTGTGGAGCTCCTTGATAGGTTGGGTTACAGCTTTTAGTTCATGCTTACTATATAGCAATTATAGCCGTCTTGTCCTTACAGCGGTTTACGATAGTTTTTTTGCTTTATTCGGTTCAACTGCGCTACCCCCTACAATATCTTCTAACCGCTCCGTCATAAGGTTTTTATGATCGCTTACGGAAATAGTTTTATTTTTATCATTAAAAAGATTTTGTTTCCTCAAGTTATCAATTTTACACATATTTGATCCCTGCCGTAAAATTTCGATCAAATCTAAAGAAAAAAAGATCATATTAGCCGTGCGTGAAGGTAGAAAAGGGCGGACATGGGTTGCAAGGCAATTATTCAGCCATTCTTTCAATATGCAGCTCTAAAAAATTTCAATTCTGTTTCATTAGAAAACATATGATTTCTTTTATAATAGTTAATTATTAAGGTTGAAAAAAAATAATAATGGCATATACAAACTAAATATGAGTCTCCAACCACTTTTAGTCGATTCTACAGTGAGACTAAAGTATTAGTCATAGCTAAAATCATGGCCAATATTTTTTAACCACAGCTTTAAATTCATGACAAACATTTAATCGTGGTTAAAATTTAAGTGTTTGCATGAATTTACCATTATTTTTAAGTTACGATAATTTATAATGTGGCAAAAAATTATTCTTTTTGCAATGTCTCGTCTCAAACCCTAATTCCCAAATTCGCAATCCAAAAATCCCAAAATCCACCCAAAACTTGTTCGATTTCTTGTAACTCATACCATTTCTTTCAACCCTAGAGCTATTATCAGAAACTCAAATTCATATTTATTTGTTTCTTCTTCTGTTTTTTGAATGTGATATTCAAGAGGAATTTCTTTCTTCTTCACCCAACTCGATTCAGGAATAGAGGCAGTAAGCGAGGTGTTGGCATTTTTGGGTAAAATATAACTTACCTCCCTGTATTAATAAAAAAGTACAAAAAAATCCCTGTGAAAAAATAAAGTGCAATTAACAAGGGAGTAAATATCACTTTATTTTTTCACAGGGACTTTTCCACGCTTTTCTATTAATACATGGGAGTAAATTGTATTTGACCCGATATTTTTTGATGTCCAAAATGGGGGGAAATTTCATTTAGAGAAGCTCTCGTTTTGGCACCAGATTCCACCCTATTTGCTCTCATTTTCAGGCACACATACGACTCAGGTCTATTACAATGACGAAGACTTGACAGCCAGAATCAAATGTGTGCTAACTTGTAACTAAAAATCGTCGAACATGGGGGATTAAAATTATTTTAATAATAAAATAGAACTACAATTACAATTACAGTATCAACGGTACTTGTAATATTAAATAAATAGAGAGTGTTTATTGAATTAAACCGAACTTGTCGATATAATTCATCATTTTAATTATAACAAATGTAACGGGACCAAATCTATTTCGATGAAATTTTCTCTATGCATTTAAATGTTATACATTTATATTACACCTATATGTATATTGAATAAGCATAATTTTAATATTATTTAATTTAACTATATCTTATAATTTTAAAAAAAAATCACATTTCGATTATGCATTAATGGTGTGACACAGTAGAAGACCACAAGTAACAATGCCCTTATTCAATCTACCCAAATTTCTCACCCTTATATATTCCAAAGTGAAATATCAAAATAATTAATATTAATTAGCGACAAATGAACTTTACATCCATAAAATATTCCTTTTATATACACTAATTTATAGGATTTTATAATTTTTTGAATAATAATATGATATATTTCGAGATATCTGTTCATGTAATATATAGAATATAAATATATAACTTTAACTATCATACAAATTTCATTTTTACAATGTATAGTTACATCACGATTCAATACATATTTATCTATATTTTTAAATAAACAATTATGTAAATATAGTTGCATATATTGAAAATATTTCCACATTATATAATTTATATTATAATAATTAATTTTTTTTTACAAATAAAAGTTCAAAACAATTATTTATGGGGAAATATTGTAGTAAATATATTTCCCTAAAAATAAATATTTAGAATGTAAATATAAAGGACATTTTTATTCTCTTAATACTAAATTATTTTGTTAGAAAATTTTTTATTACTTTTCTTACGCTGGAGAGCTAATGCGATATAGGTATACATTAATAGTACGCTGCAAACTGTATTTACCCTCTATTAATCATAAGTTTGAATCATATTCAGTTGTTCAAACAAAAGCGAAAGAAAAAAAAAGGAAAAATTGCACTTTTTGATCCTACACTATAGAGGGTGCTGCACGTTTAATCCCACAATTTATAGACTTAGCACATTAGTTCTATACACAAAAAATTATAGCATTTTGGGACAAAAAATACTGTAATTTTTTATCTTATATGGGATCAAATATGTCATAATCTTTATTTTATGGAACCAAAAATGCTATAACTTTTTAATCCTATAAAATCAAATGTGTTGAGTTTATAAACAATAAAATTAAAAATACTACAAACATTTAGGGAAATTTATTAAAAAAATGTCAAAAAAAAAATTAGTAAAATAGGGTAAAATTGAAATTGTTAAAAAAGCAAGTGGTACCGCGGTGCCACAATTTTTTATTTAAAAAAAAAAAAACTTCTTTGTGTCATCGCGGTGACAAACCGCGGTGACATTGGTTTTTAAAAAAAAAAAAATTTTAATGTGTCACCGCGGTTGGAAACCGCGGTGAAAAATTTTTCTTTTTTAAAAAAAAATTATTTTATTTTATGACAAATTGTTGTCAACTTCTCGTTAAAATTTCGGTACTATTATGGCGAGTTGTCAGCTATCAAATATACCGTTCGATTCTCCTTGATGAGACTAACATTTCCCCACAAACAATTTCAAGTTTTATCAATCGTAAATAATGAATTTTTAGCACGAACACCGCACTTTTCGGCCGTCGATTCGCCGCCACCGGAGCGACCCACAATCATGAACCACCGCCACTGGACTCGCCTCGACATAACGGTTCTAACGAGACCAACCTAGTTCAATTTTATTAAATATTTGTTAAGATATGAAAATTTGAAGTTTTTCCGCCCAAAATTCGCGCTGAAGCTGTTTGCTGCCATTTCTCCACCGTCAGGACGAATCACAGATTAAGACCATAGCCGTTCGAATCCTGTCGTCCAGACGATTCCAACAAGACCAATCTTGCTCAATTTCATCAAGTATTTGTTTGTTCAATTTTTAAAATAGTTATAATTTTATTAAATTCTATTTAATTAATTAATAATACTATTTATAATTAATTAATAATACTATTTATAATTAATTAAATAGAATTTAATAAAATTATAAATATTTTAAAATATATGTATTTTAATTGAACAAACAAAAAAAAAGAAAATGAATTTGACAAACAGTTTCAGCGAATTTTTTGGTGGAAAAATCTTCAAATTTTCAAATCTCAACAAATACTTGATGAAATTGAGCAAGACTGGTCTAAATAGTATTATTAATTATTAATTATTAATTAATTATAAATAGTATTATTAATTAATTATTTTTATAAATAGTATTATTAATTAATTATAAATAGTATTATTAATTAATATATAGAATTTAATAAAATTATAACTATTTTAAAACATATGTATTTTAATTGAACAAACAAATACTTGATGAAATTGAGCAAGATTAGTCTTGTTGGAATCGTCTGGACGACAGGATTCGAACGGCTATGGTCTTAATCTGTGATTTGTACTGACGGTGGAAAAATGGCAGCAAACAGCTTCAGCGCGAATTTTCGACGAAAAAACTTCAAATTTTCATATCTTAACAAATATTTAATAAAATTGAAGTAGGTTGGTCTCGTTAGAACCGTTAGGTCGAGGCGAGTCCAGTGGTGGTGGTTCGTGATCGTGGGTCGCTCCGGTGGCGGCAAATCGACGGCCGAAATGTGCGATGTTCGTGCTAAAAATTCATTATTTACGATTGATAAAACTTGAAATTGTTTGTGGGGAAATGTTCGTCTCATCAAGGAGAATCGAACGGTATATTTGATGGCTGACAACTCGCCATAATAGTACCGAAATTTTAACGAGAAGTTGACAACAATTCGTCATAAAATAAAATAATTTTTTTTAAAAAAAAAAAAATTGTCACCACGGTTTCGAACAGCGGTGACACATTAAAATTTTTTTTTTTAAAAAACCAATGTCACCGCGGTTTGTCACCGCCGTGACACAAAGAAGCTTTTTTTTTAAATAAAAAATTATGGCACCGCGGTCACTTACTTTTTTAACAATTTCAATTTTATCCTATTTTACTAACTTTTTTTTTTGATATTTTTTTAATAAATTCCCCCAACATTTATCATATAGAATTATAAGTGCAATTTTTCCAAAAAAAAAAAAAATAAACACAATTCTGAGACTGACAAGAGAATAGCTCTTCCAACGAGGTCAAGCCCCAAACACATCTGTTTTCTGGAATGGCCGACAAATTGTTCCTCCCCTCACATGCAAACAAATCCAACACTTTCCCAGTTTGATATTCAGGCACACAGACACAGCCACCCGTCCCTTTCGCTGTGCGTGAAAAAACACTCAGCAGTCTGAAAATCTTAATGTAAGAACAAAACCTCCCTCCAGTTGAGTGCTACAGACAGAATATTTCATAGAGAGATAAGATACCTTAGCATACGCGTTTTTTGTACCGTATTTTCTAGAATAGTCTAATTCAGTATTATGGACGAAAATACATAGTTTGATACCGTAGTTTACGAAAGTTGTAATTTTAGTGTCTTAATTTTTGGATTGACAATTTAAATCTTACGTTATCTTTTGATAATATGATTTTTAGTTCTTTAAATTTAATTTTCTTGCAAATTTAGTCTCGTCTCTTGAAAATGATATCAGAGTCTAGATTTGTTGAGAAAATATGTGTAGATTACTTGTAGATACTTTAATACCTAACATGGAAGATTTTTCAAAGTATGGAACCAAATAAAAGTTCGAATTACAATAAAAAAAACAAGGAATATTTTCAAATTCTCGAACTATTGGAAAAGAATTTTTTTCATGAAATTTCTCAAACCAAAATATGAATTGATGGAGGATTAATTTAATTTTGAAAAGCATATTAAGCTTGATCGATGAACTGGTACTATTTATAACCGTGAAAACAAAAAAGTATCAAAATGGATATTAGTCCAAAGTTTAGGGGCTAAAGTGAGAATAAGGCACTTAAAGTGCGAATTTCTTTAAAATACAGAATCAAAATGGACTATTTAAAAAGCATGATACCGAACTTGCAAGACCGCTTATATTATAGTACCAAAATGGCAATTTTCTCATTTCATAAACGTACATAAATAAACTCTGACAATATTCACAAAAGATTTTTAATCAAATTATTAAAAATTACTCTGCAAGATTTCTATGTTCAAGTTCTTGAATCTTGGGCGTCATCCGGATAAAAATGCCAACCATCTCTGCTTCTTGTTGTAGTCCTCTTCCTATGAAGGGGGGTTTGGATTGTATGCAGAGATGGTAGGCATTTACATGTAGATTAATTAATACAATATTATTTGAACATATATATATATATATATATATATGTTGTTGATGTCTAGTCCGAGGATAAACTAAAAATGGAGATGAGGGGTTTTAATAAGAACTCAGGAAACTTCATGGTTTGGACTCTGAGACTTGGTTTTCTTGGAGGGGGAGGAGGAAACTGAAGCAACTGAGGTCACTGCCCATGAATCATTGGAGCTATCAGAGCTGAATGAAACATCCACCACCCCTTTTGGGCTGCTGCCGGCAGCCAGAAAAGATCCAAACTTTCTTTTGTTGCTGGAGTGGAAATCAACAGTTGTGGCCACTTCTTGTATTAGCATACAGCAATCCAACACTTTGTCCTGTTTCATTTCACAGCCCATCTGTTGAGTATTTGCACAAGTGTATGAGAGAAAGAGAAACAAGAACCTGTACATGTGTAAACCTATATACCTTGTCGGTTCCAAGAATGGCTACTAGTTGATCTTGATGATCCAACCCAGTGCAGGGCTCTAAACTGCTTATCACATACAGCATTGTGGCTGTGGCCAGTGCAGAAGGCTGAAAGCCTGTGAATCTACAATCTGTGTTTGATGAAAGAAAGTAAGGTAAATATACACAGATGCCCACATAAGAAAAACTAGAGATAAGGCTGAAAAATAACCAAATTGGATTGTTTGAAGCTTGTTTGAGGTCGATTCGATTACCAAAAATAATAATAAATATATCTAAAAACATCAAATTAATCGAATTTGATAAGTGCCCGATGGGCTATTCTGTCCATGACCCGACATAAAGTTGTTAATATATTAAAAAAATATGAATTTTATAATTTTTATAATAAAAAAAAATAATGAACCCGGAGTCCAATCAACTAAAGCTTGTTGGAGCCTGATTTGATTATTAATCAAATGAAACTCAATTATAAATTTTCAAACTCGATAACAATTCAAACAAGCTCGAACAATACTTGTTTACGGCCAAGCTACAGAATGTGCATTGTGACAAGTATGTAAATGTGTACCAGAGATAAGGGACAGAATCAGGCACTCGCATTTCCTGAGAAATTCCCGGCAGAGATGGCTCTGCAACTCTGCCCTTCTTGCAATGTAATCAAGAAATGAAAGTGGGGTGACAGGGTTCATCTTCCATTCAAGTGTGGATAGAACCAAAATTTCCATTCTTTGAATGGTTTTGGGCTCAAAAACATACTTTGACTCCTCCACCTAAACATCAACAACCCCATCTCAGTAAAATCAAACCATATCAAGGGAAAAAATGCAATTGCAAATGAAAGGAGACATCAAGATTAGATTTTTTTTTCTTTGTTTTATTTATTTATTTATATGACATACTTGGAGGTCTAAGAGAA
Organism: Sesamum indicum; assembly: GCF_026168435.1. Classification (NCBI taxonomy): domain Eukaryota; kingdom Viridiplantae; phylum Streptophyta; class Magnoliopsida; order Lamiales; family Pedaliaceae; genus Sesamum; species Sesamum indicum. The sequence continues at coordinate 11,820,852 of NC_142658.1, read as the reverse complement.
GAGGGACTTCAGTTTCCTCAACTTTTGCAGCCAAAGAAAGACAAGCCACAGCAGCTAGCTGAATCATCCATGGCTTCTCTCTGTGAGACTGAAAGCTGTAGAGGAACCTATCCAAATAGTTAACTGCAAGAACCGCAGTGAGAGCAGAAAAAGAATAGTACCCAATGACCTTAAGCATCCATTCAACAGCCTCACCCCTGGCCATAGCCAAAGATGGGGTCTCCTCAAGCCCACCGTACAGTTCATTTTCCTGCTCTTTACTCAACAAAGAACTCAACTCTTCATCACCCCAAAACTCCTCCTGCCCCAGCAACTCCAGGAAAGGTTCAGGGCTTAAGCTATGGTGTAAAAAGCTGTTATCCCCTTCTCCTTCAACTCCTATCAAACAGTTTTCAGTGGTTTCAGTGATATCTCCGTTGTCCCACTGCTCTTCCTCGCAAAACAAAGCATCTAACAAGAATGGAAGATTAGGGTTCGAAGCCATCTTCTTCTGAGAAGAAGAGTTACAGGGCTCGCATTCATTCTAACTCAAATGAGATAGAGAGGCCCAGAGATGGTTTTTCAGCCATCTAAATGAAAGAGAGAGAGAGGAAGAGAGTGGGAAGAAAATGGCTGAAGAAAGAGAGGCCTTGAGATGTACTTTTATGGATGGTTTTTTGCTTTATGGGCTTCTTGTGAGTGTGAGTGCGAGGGCTCTTTAACTTTGCATAATGCGTTTGTATTTAGAGGGCTAAGACTCTTGTAACGAATTGGATTTGTGGATCATTTCATGAGAATGTGTGATCAATTGCCCGGCACAAGTGTGTATTTAATCTTTCATTGTAATTTCTAATAAATTTTTAATTTCACATTTATGAAAATTCACATAATTTGGTCAACAATTAATATCAGAAATTCGTGGAAATGACTAATTTGAAGTGAATTAAAAAGTTAGAAATGGTTGTCTCGTTAATCTAAAAGTAAGGGATGAAAATGAATTTAAATGTTGTGTGTACCAAGTTTTTTTCAATACAAAAGATAAAATAAGTTTTGTACGTATCATATTTATAGGAAAAATTATTTTTTTAGTCACGTTACTTAATATTAATTTTAGTTTTATAATTATACTCTCTTTTTATTGAGTTCTTTAAATTTTAAAATTGATGAAAATTAATCTTTGAAGGTCAAAATATTGAGTTTTGGGTGAAAAAGTTGACATGAAGATCAATTCGGATATTTTGGAGGTTTTTAATCATATGTAACTTTGGACATGAGTTGGAACTTGAAAGATATGTTTTTGGGGGACAGAAAGATTTTAACAAAATCTTGAATTGTAAATATGTATAATTATAATTTATAAAATAAAATTATTATTTAAAAATATGCCTACTGCAGACATCTCTAAAGCTAGCCTCACTCTTGATGTGTTGAAACCTAAAGTCAGTGAGGTGTATATGGGAGTTGGCCAGAACACTATTCTACAACAAATTATCTATGAGAATTGCCCTCACTATTGTTGCATTTGTCAACACTTGGGTCATGAACAAAAAGATTGCATTGATAAGAAAAAATGAGCAAAAATTGATGTTGGAAATCAGAGTGGGAAAGAAATGGTCCAAAAGAAACATAAAGAGCCTGCTGACCGGGAGTAATCTCGAAAAAAATGTAAGTATCCCTCAATCAACTTTAGATGGAAAAATTGATAATTGTGTAGATCCTGATGCTTGTGAGTTGCTTGGTAAAAGTTATATGGAATTTAGTGGGACGCATGAAGCTGGTACCTATTTTTTGTTTGAAGAGACAAAAAAAATGAACATTGTTATTGAGAATTCCAATCAAATTAACCAATTGGAATTGATGATGTTACTCAACCAATTAATGAACAAAATTTGATTTTCAAGAATGAGATGGAAGAATATGATTATATCGTGGGGATAAAGGTGGTGAGGAAGAAGGCTTTGAGATAGAAGCTATTTATGTGCAAGAGGACATGAAAAAAAAAAATGTAAATGAGAATAACGAGGATAACTGTCCACTTCAGAAGGTGCGTGGAAATGAAAAGGATTTGTGTGGTGAAAATAGGTTTGAGAACACGGATCCTTCAATTAATGGAGGAAGAAGGCCCCTTGTATGAAGCATACTCCATTATGCGTTCCCCTGTTGTTGATGAAGTAGAGGAAAAATGCATCCAAAAAATTCTTTTTAAAGATGCACTCATCATGAAAAACATATGAAAAACTCCTCCTTTGATGATGAAGATGATGATGCAGTGACTTCTCGTTACAATAGGAGAGACGGTTCACCATGTAATAGACAAAACACCTTTCGTAAAATGCAAATTCAAAGTGCATTGAGGTCTCGTTCCAAGCCCCCTCCTCAAGATAATGATTATGATGAGTAGCATTTGGTGGATCAAAAGGCGCTTTTGACCTTGCACCAACAATTTTTGTGTAAGTATTGCATAATTCAGGCTGCTTTTTTTGGGCTTGCGAGCTTTCGGCTATAAATTTGGGCTGGTCCATGATGTAGTTGGTCTTTCTTTAAGACTATTTTGGACTTCATGATGATGCAGATTTTACCAATGCTTGTTTGAAAACCACCTTAATTTGTAATTTATTTTCTTTTTTTTATTATTAGCTTTGTTTAGAACTTGATATTTTTGAAAAGAGATTAGTACTCCCCATTTTTTAATTTAAAAAATGTGTTGTACTTCTCCATCTTATATTTATATATTGAGATGGGAGGGAACCCCGAAAAATCCCCCTACCCTACCTGGGTAGTTTTTGGTGAAAAATAATAATAATAATTTGAATAATTTAACACTGATAAAATTTATATGTTCACATATTTAATATTTTATTTTTATATTATATGATATTATTCTAATATTATAGAAAGATATAAATTAAAATTGTATGAGTAATTAACAAAAAAATTATATTTTTCTGCAGTCATGCAAGTTTGTTTATTGTGTATGAATAAACAATTACACTATTCAGTAAGGAGCAATACTGAATTAAAAATATATTTTTTTAATAATATTTAATATTTTAATAATAAATGACGAATATTTTTGAAAGATTAAATATGAGATATCCTAATTAAAATAAAATTTTATAATTTTTTGAGAAAAAATAATTATTATTAACAAAAAACCAAGTACAAATATTAAATTAAAATAGTATCTATTCAATAAAATAGTTTTTAACTAATTAAACTTATTTCCCCAAACAGTACTCCTTTAGCTTTTTGTTGCTTTTTATTTTGTTTTATAAATACTATAGACTTTTATTTTGATACAACCTCCAACCTTTTTTCCAGAAAAATTACTTATTCAAAAACAAAGATTTTTCCAAACGCTCTCTGAATATGTATCATAATTATCATATAATTTTAAAAATAGTTAATTATCTAATAATTTGAATTAAAGTATTTGTAATGAACTCATTTGATATGGTTAAATTCAATTTAAATAAGAATGTTTTGAATATTTTGCCCATTTTGGACTAAACTTCCAAAATTAAGTTTATGTAAATATAATTAAAATAAAAACATAATTATTATTAAAATTGAATAACACACTACACATTTACTTTAATATTCTAAGAAATAACATTTTTCTAAGCCATTTAAATATGATACAATAACTAAAAAAGGTGAGTTCGAGTCTGACCAAGGTTAGTATATGTCCATTTCTATAATATATAGTTTCTTTTCTTTTTTCTCGTTTGAATTTATTATTCAATTTGAATTATCGATATATTGAATCTATTTTTAAACATATTAAATAATGTCACAATTAGCATATTATAACAAAAAATAAATAAATATGCATATGCATAGAGAAATATGGAGAAGCATGTTGATTTTCTTTATTCAAATTAGATTTAATCATACTAAATAAATTATATTTCATATATTTATTACGTAATTAATTACTTTACTATAATTATAGGTTAATTTTATAATAAATAAAAAAAATACTTAGTATATAATTAATTTCAATCGAATTAAAGTTTCTGTAACAATGACAACTTGAGAGAGATTTGTCCCCTATTAATTTCACTAGTACCATTATTGGCAAAAGTATTTAATTATGAAATACACATCTTTAAATTTTTTAACTTTTTTCCGAATTAATTATATGTTTAGTTTATTATTTTCATGATAAATGGAGCATTATTTGTAACCATCTTAAGAGACACTACTCCGTACTAAATATCATAAAATTTTCATTTATTCATGAAAAATTATGATATTTTTAGTTCGAGTCAAGTTTCATAGCAGAAAAAAAAATGATTTCTCATTATAAATTATTACGACTTAAAAGTTATAGCAAATTAATATTATTTATTATGGTCAAAATTTAGATTTTTTTTTAAGAAAACGATGAACTATTATTTTTTTTGAAATAATTGTTTACAATCATCAATATTAATTATTTATATTTAATTAACAACTATTGCAGCTATTACTATTGTACTTTTACTTAATGAAATTTACATTTACCCAATTATATACTAATCATCGACACAGATAATTATATTCAATCAACACCTAGTATTTAAGTAGAATAACATCCCATATACCGTGGGGTTCGATTTAAAAGTTTTGACAAATTAATACTATCTATCACGGTCAAAATTTAATTTTTAACCACATGTAATCAACATTAATTTGTACATCATTATTTTTAGTTATAGGCAAAATATTTACTATAATTTTTAGTTGTGATTAATGTTGTGACTAGCTAATTGTGTCTTCGCAACCATTTGTCACTAGTTCTTTTATTTTTATTTTTGACCATATAATTAACTATGATAAAAAATATTGTATTTCTTCTGATATTCGATCATTGTACTTATTATGTAATTCGATATTTTTTATATATTATATATTAATAATATAATAAGTATAATATATTTATTATATTATCAAAAAAATTAAACTATAAATATTGAGAAAAGGAAATAAAATTGAGGGGAAAATATTGGGTAAATGTAAGTTTCATTAATAAAACAAGATCGTACAGTACAACAGTGCTCAACTGGTGGTTTCTCCCTCGACAGGCCAAGGGATACGGCATAATCTATATAACGCACATGAACTAACAGAACGAGATAAATTAACACTGATAATCTTCTGTCTAATATCTTTCACAATAATTGTGGCTATTATATTCGGTAGTCGCTCCGTATGCTCAAAGCGTCTCAAATTTCGTTCCCTCCAAATGTGGTAAATGCAAGCAGCCAGGAATGCACGATAAGCCAGAAGGGAGAAATATTATAAAGCAAAAAAAAGTTGGGGGTGGGGGGTGGATTACTTGGCATTGGCAGCGGGTAGGCCGCGCTATAAAGACGCTCAATAAATCAAAACTCGGGAAGCATGAGGCGTCCCAGAAAAAAGGTCACTGTCCATATTCAATAATTTTAAATTTTTGGCTGTATTAATTCAGAAAATTTGGAAAGTAAATGCCAAAGCAAAAGGATTTTGGTAATAAAATTTCAAAATGTTGTATATACATATACATATTAATTGGAAAACAGTAATAACAAACTATATATATATATAAAACTATATAACAACACATCTTATATAATTAGTTAAAATTTAGGAACTCAATCTAATTAAAAATAGATGTATAAATAAATGAATAAAACAGATGTGTTTGGGGAAACAAGAACACCACATCTCCATGAGACATATTGCAGTTGAAGGTAATAATCAAATTCCCCGAGAAGACAGTATACAAACAGCAACATACTTATTACCAAAACGTTTCTCAATTGCACTACAACCTTTGCAATCATATTTTATTTTACAGATTCTTCCTTGACATATGAAAACTAGGGTCCAATGCCTTTTGCAATATACCAAACCTCAAGAGAAGTCTATATAATTATGTGTGTCTATCTTGCTTATCTTAAGCAGTAAACAACTTTCTATATCACTTCATGACATGATATTCTTTAATCAAAATGTTGCAACAAAACACCCTACTTATCAATGAATTGCTGCTCTGACATACTCTTGAGTGACTGCATACCAGTTGAATAACTCCTTTATCCGTGATTCCAGTCGAACCCCACACAGAAACTGAAAATAGATTGCCATGGACAATTGGAGAAGCCCATAATCAGTTATTTGAGAACCCCATCGACTCCTCCATCTACAGTTTCATAGGAATCAATATCATTAACTGATGCATCTCTACTTGCCACCACAGCAATGAATAGTCATTTTGTTTTTCGTTTATATATGCAGACTTACAGGAATTCTTTCTTTCCTTCCCTTTATACATAGTTTTACTATTAATATGAGATAACACATATTTCAATCGTAAATAATCACCCATAGCCTAGCCAGCACCGCCACACCAAAAACTAATGCACATTGCAACTATTTAAGCGATCCCATCATCCTGATTGCATCTCATCCAGACGCATCTTCAACACTACTCCAACTCTCATCCATCAAGCTCCAAGAAATAAATAACAAGAATATTCTAAAACAAAAAACATCACCATCATACATGTTATTCTGTCCCTCTTCTTTACGGCCTCACTCAGATGACAATTAGCTTGCTCTAGTTCCTATACCCTCTTGAGAGAAGTTTCAGACAAGGGGTCTCCCTACTCAAACGAGTTGAACAAATTGCCTCCCAGCACAAATGTCTTCACAAATTCATACACGTCAAAAACTTTTATTACTCTCACTAATTATATGGACTCTGCTAAGACAAGCACTGAATAAGTTAAGGGCTAGGGCTCTGGGCAAATTGGCCACATAAGTCCTATCCATAGGTGGCCTAGCCCTATCCAAAAACTCGGCAGCCCGACTACCATCACCTTGCTCGAACAACAAGGAATGATCCTTAGGTAGGGACCAGTTCGGGATGAACATTTTGTTCATCGCTCTCTCCTCACCTGAACAAGGGGTCACTATTCGTGCACCAGGACGGGAAGAGGGAGGGACCAAAGAACTCAATTGGCATTTAGCTCTTTCTAGAGGGGTTAGAAGTGGGTCGGCAGGGCACTTATTCTTAGGACCCTCCATGGAGGCAATACTAGTAAGAGTGTAGGGAGGACTCTTCAACAAGGTTCGCATGTTATAATGTCCAGCACCAGAGGTCTGGTCCACCCTATCTTGCAGCAATTTTTGAATTATTTTTCCTAAACATAACAAGTAAAATGTATTAATTTTTTTCTCAAAATTCCTTTGTGAGAGAGAACCAACAAAAACAAAAAACTGCAAAAAGAAAAAATGAACGACAAATAGGGTATAGGAATTTGCGAGGATAAAAAAAAAAAAGGTTCAGGCAAAGCAAGATTTAGAATGCAACTGGTTGAGTGCGATAGAATATTTCAAGTATTGAGGAGGGTTGACAGTCCACATCTGAGGAAACCCCTAAGGTGTAGGTGAAGAAATAAAGAAAAAGTGGCGTTTGCATTCCTTCACAGAGGATTCAGTAGAGAGAAACTAATCTTCCCCTCTAGAGGTGAAACAAGAGGGCCCTACCATTTTGAGCTTAAAAAAAAGAGTAAAATTGAGCGGCAGAGGGTGTCTCTCCCAAATTCTTCACCAAAATATTAAATTGAAAAAACGGGCTAAAAGGCTTTGAGACTAGTCAATTTAAAGAAACATTAAACAAAGCAGCTGCACTAATGGTGGTGGAGCAGCCGCCGGGGTGGAAGACTGCTGTAACGGGTAAAATAGGGGGAAAATGGATGAAAAGTGTGGTAAAAATAAAGAAGAAAAATGGTGGGGGTGGGGGGTTTTAGAAAACCAAAAAAAACGGAGGGATTGAAGTTTTACCTATACAGTCGGCAGCAATAGCGGCAGCGGACGGTGTTTTAACAGAGGGGGAGGCGAAGGGTCGGCAGAGTGAGAGTGAGGGAGGGAGAGGGAGGAAGAAAGAAAAGTACTTGCTAAGTGTTGTATATATATTGATGTTTGGAACCGGCTTTGGAACAAGCAATTTTAAAAATACTATACCAAACACCATTCGTAATAAACAAGATGGCATCGTTCTATTGACGAGCATTATTTAAAAAATTGTTCTTATTGTTTAACCGTTCTAAAAAATCGTTTTAGAAAAAAAAAAAAAAAAACTATGTCGTTTTGTTGGAAATGACGTCGTTTTTGTATAATTTTTACAAGACCTTTCCTAATTATTAAAAATCGTTCCGAACTGTCTGCCAAAATTATTTTTCCAAAAATTTAGAAAAATAATAAATGTAGGAAAAACAGTCTCAGACATTTTAATGATAAAAAAAAAAGAAAGTATATCAACAATTAACTAAGGCCAATGGGAACATATAATGCTATGAATTGAATTGATACATGTTCAGAACATCAAGTACAGTAAAATCTCTATAAATTAATACTCTATAAATTAATAAACTCTCTAAAATAATAAAATCCTCCGGTCCCGACTTGGGCCTTTGTAAAAAATCATCAAATTCGATAAGATAATAAAATAATAATTTTTCAGAAAATTCCTTTATAAATATTAGGTCCCATTAAAACTCTAAATTAATAATTCATAAATATTACAATTATAAATATTATGATAATTTACTAAAATATGAAATCTGTAATGCTTTACGCATTTGATCATTCATGGATGATTTTGCGATGCCTTTTAGATGAGAAGACATGGTTGGGTGTTATGAACTATTTTATTATCATATTGAGATTTATGTAGTATATGTTTCATTCATCATGCATGAATATATTTAATTGGTTATAATAGTTATTTAAGTGCAATGAATTAATATAAACATGTATATTTAAGTAATTCCAATGAATTGATACATGTGTCTATGAATATAATAGTTCATTGTTGCATGAATATAATCAATGAAACATATATGAATTTATTTATTTTCAATACATATGTACTAAATTTGCTGAATTTAAAAAGTCTCTCTTTTAATTAATAAAATATTAATTTATCGATAATTTAATATCTCTCTAAATTAATAAAATTTCATGGTCCCAAGGTTATTAATTTATAGAGGTTTTACTGTATATTTGCATATATAAGATTGTTAGTCTTACATAGATGTAAGTGGCATCTTACTGTTGTATTGTATCATCTAATCATATCGTTAAAATTTTAATCCGATCATTGGATATTATTAAATCGACAAAATACTATATCCGATGAAGTTTTTGGTCATTTTTCTTATACGGATACTAAGATGTTGTATCTGATACACAATCAGTAATATTAAAAGCGATGCAACTGTCCATTAGACAATTTGATTTTAGATCAGACGGTAGATATGTTCACATATGAAAAGTATTGTTATGCATTTATGTTTGAAATTAATCAGGGTCCAAAATGTTGAAATATCGTAATCGGGAATTGAACGACCAATCTGTGGACATATTTAGGGACAGTCTCAGTATCTGATTTAGGAACGATTTTTCCTTATTAATTTTAGGAACATATGTTTTATACATTTAGGAACAGTTTTATTTAATTTCGTCTTTCGGAACAGTTAAAAAATAAATAACCATTTCTAATTTGATTTTTCCTCCAATTTTCCTATCACGTGAAATTAAATTTGTTGCAACTTATTTTGGAACGGTCAAAATAAATTGACCATTCCTATATTTTGATTTTCTCTCTGTTTTATTTAGGATATTGTAATATAATTAGGAATGGTTTATTTTTTTAATTTTCGTTCCAAGGTGGAATGGACTCTGGAATGGTTTTCTAATTTTTTGATCGTTCCTAAATGAAAAAAAAAATGTGTTTTGTTTTAAAAAAATTAAATTTGTAAATTATACTTCTAAATTAGCTGGTCAACTATTTTTAAAAATTGATATCGGTAATTTTGTAATTTATGCTAATTTGACAAAAAATTGATACAGAACGCTAACTGTCAATCATAATTATTGTTTTCGTTAGTCTCGTAATCCTTGTCAAAGCTACCTTCATCAAATTCGTCATCAGATTCAAAATTCTCCGATTCGGATGTACCTACTCCTTGTTGATTAGCAATAAAAAGATCAACGACTAATTGGATACCATTCTTACATGTATGAATCTTCTCAAAAGGTAAACCTAAGTCTCTTATCAATTTCTTCGTACTATAGTAATCCTGGGGCAAAGTGTGGTCGTAGGGCAATATATGATCAACCCATTGCGGCATTCCATCATATATATGCTGAGAAATCTGGCTCTCGGCTTTGATATTCACCAATTCAGCTACAGCTCCCAATTGAGATTGCGTGCAATCGTTTCACAACGGCTGCTCGACAGCATGCACTACATCATAAAACCGATCTGCCAGCCCAAATAGATAATCATAGGAGCCCTCACCAACTAGGCCTTGCATCAGTAAGACATGACCTCCTACCATCATCAGATACACCACTCTGATTATAATTAGAAGACCAAACAGTCGGCCCGGGGGCATAAAAAATCATCCTCTGCACCCAATCCATCTGCGTTGCATCACCCCAAGCCGTAATCGTACCCTGCATAATATGAGAAACACGAGTTTTCTCTTCCTACAACGGGGCTGTGGTTACGGCCTCAAAATACTCCTAGACTTTGTCCTCACAATGAGAAGTCCAATTATAATATTCCGGCATAAAACCTTTCATAAACAAGTTAAAATTTACCTCACCTGTGGTTTTGAAAACTTCATTTTTGCACTTCCTACAAGGATACTTATTTTTCTCACGATCCATATATGCATGTCGAGACTTAACCCATTTTATAAATGTAGCAACAGCATCCTGAAACTCGAGAGGAAGATCTGCCCTATTCGGATGGTTCTTCTCATACATACATCTTCTCAATTGTCATAACATAGTAATGAATCCTACACAAATAATCAATTGACAAATAAAGGGTTAAAGTTGTTACTTGGACAACATAACTCAAAATATCAATGAAAATTCGAATAGATTGGCAATCAAGAATAGAAAAATATTAGTGGGATAGTGAGAGATCAAAATAATTCGAGAGAGATTCAGAAAATAGAGAGAAAATAAGAAAAATAGAACAAGATAGTGAGATTAAATGAAAAGATAGGAAGACATTTATATAGAAAAATTGGAACGGTCTTTAGAACAGGTACATGAACACATATATAGCTGTTAAAAAATAGTCGCTAATTTAGATCTTGGAACGGTACTTGAGACGACCTTAGGAACGGTCTTTCTGACCGTTGAAATATAGTTGTTGTATTTCATTTGGAACGGTGTCAATAATACCAATGAAATAATATAAAAAAGTTGTCCGAATGTGTATCGAGTTTTGGAATGGGTTTAGAAATACATGACTTCTTAAATAAAACTAATAATTTGAAACAGTTTTTGCATAATTGATTAAGGGTGTTCGAAAATCGTTCTAAATTGTACCTCACTTTGAAATACATTTTCAAACTATCATTTTTTGGACATTCATTGCAATACATATAAAAACGATTGGCTTAAGGCGGTTTCTAATCCTAATATAGTGTTCCAAATAGAGTTCTAACCATTTGTCATTACTATTTTGGAATGGATTTAATAACTGTTTGTTTGGAACTCATCTTGGAACGATATGGTTGTTCCAAAATTTTTACTCAAAAAAAATGTTGAACATGAAGTCATGTTTCGATATCCATTCTTGATGTGTTCCAGACACCGTTCCAAGATGGAATAGATTTTGGAACGGTTGCCCTGACCATGCCAAATCCTACCTTTTTTTTATAGCAAACCGGTCCAAAAATCGACAATCCGTTCCAAATAGCTTTCCAATTTTGAACAAACTTTTAAAAAAAGGTTTCTAAATGTATTACAATATCCTAAATTAAAAAGGAGGAAAAATCAAAATTTAGGAACGGTTAATTTATTCTAACTGTTTCATAATCAGGTCCAAAAAATTCAATTTCGCACCAAGTGAAAATTGGAATATAGATCAAAACATCACCAATAGTATCATGGACATCAAAAGCAAAACAAAGGATAATCTCAATGCGAAAAAAGGATTCAGGAAACAAGTGCAATTGTTTGGAACTTGAGGCGGAAGATTCTTCATAGATTGTTGGAGTAATTAACAAGCGCGATTGTGATTTGAATAGTTCAATGGTTGCGGAGATAGAGGGAAATCCTAGTTCGCTAATTTTTTTCATATTCAAAATTTTTAAAACTCTAATTTTAGCTTCAATTTTTTCGTTTCTGGAGAATTTTCAAAAGTTGGTTGAAGAGAATGTGTCCCAAGTCTGAACAAGTCGATGAGTTTGCTACTAGAGCGTCACACGAGGATGAGTTGTGACTGACTATAGTAAGCCGATGATGGAAGGATTGAGTATTTGGGATCCCATTCCTCATTCAACGATCGCTCGAAAACAGTAGCCACAACTATAGGTGCTAACCCTAAGTCCATGGAAATTCACAGGCAGAACGATTAGCACCATCATCTCAACACACGATACGATGTAACACATGGGGATCCCGTAGCTAATAGTCACTAATTCAACACCACCGATCCCCTAATAGCCCCTCTGGACAATGAAATGGTACAACAGTCGACGCATGAGCCAGATGTGATGATGATCAACTAGCCACTAAGGTAATTATTTTTAGAACTTTTTCTTTAATTCAACAATTTTAGAAATATTATATTAATTTTTTTTATATTAGCATCATCTGAAATTATTTTCTACAGTTTGAACTTCATATTTGTACTGCTTATTGTCATTTATAATTAAACTTATAAAACTAATAAAATTTATTATTTTTGGCATAATTATAAAATGTTAAAAAAAAATGTTATGGATTTGAAACGTGCTCTACAATCACAACAATTCAAATCTATGTCTTAGATTATCACAAAAGTCAAAGCCATAACGTAATTCCCATTTGAAAGATTATGAATGGAAAACAAATTGCAACACAAATGAGAAAGATTATGAATGGAAAACCAATTGCAACACAAATGACAACTATGCGCATAAAGCTGCCACAAATTCCATTTGGTTAACTTGCACAATTCTCATCATATGCGCATAAAGCTACCACAAATTTCATTTGGTTAACTTGCACAATTCTCATCATTCTAGGACGGCCTTCTGCCTGAAAAATCGTCAATGTCGCTTTCTTCAGAAAAAAAAAATTGTTGTAAGAAAAGCTGTCATAAATTGTAAATATACGTTCTCCGGTTGTTCAATGTCTATCACAAAATTATAATTGTGATGGATTTCTTATTAACTCCATTGCAATTATTCGTTGCTACAACGCAATCTTTTTAGTGCATAATATATTGGAAAAGCATGTATAGCTCTTACCTTGTCTGTTTTGTATTGCAGTTGTGGCATAATTATGTAAACTAGCAATGTCACAATAGAAACCAAGTCTGAAAATGAATTTGAGTGATTATAATCAAACTTGAGTTGAATTTTTCATAACTATTGGCAAAAAGATCAAATTTCTCATCATCTTTGTACACTTATATAAGTTATTTGGAGTCTTGGAGATTTTATCCAATTGGTAAAGAATAAGTCTAAAGCCTAAAAAATATTTTAGGTTCAAGTTCCATATATATTTTTCATTTAGTCTAATTTATGAAATTGATCACTCTAAGATAGTTATTCGGAGCCAATTCTCATTTGGAAATAACAGACAAAGCACTGGTTACAGCTCAATTATTTTCCCTAATCAGAAATGTTACAAAAGAACAACAAAACGCAGATTGGCAAAATAAGAACAAATTGGGCCGGCCCAATATGCTGCGTGGGTGCTGGAATCATACCATAACATCAATTATCCTGAAATGTTGAGAAAAGAACCAAGTAAAAAAGTGCCTACTGGTCGTGAAGAGGAACCTAGTAACGGAGCCAGTAGTCTGGCAAGCCCTTGATTGTCCCCATGGCAGTAATTGCAACATCCTGCTTTGACAACAGAACAGTTTAACTTAGAATCTACGAGAATCAGTTCAGATTCTTGAAACACTATTCTCTGCTGAGTCACTGCAGCACTTAAAAGATCTGGTGATCCATTTTACTCTATCAAATATAAATCGGTTCGCCACGCGCTTGACGGTGCTGGCATCTACAAAATCTATCCTGGCAAAGAGCTCAGCATATGGGATCCTTCTACCATACGTAAGCAGCTGCAACCATGATGATGAATTAAAAAGGAACAACTAAGTACCAGATAACATGGCCAAACTCATTTATCAGTTAAAGATAAATTACTCTTAAATATCAAGCAACTATCTTTGGAGTTAATTAATTTTTTATTATAAAAAAAATTATATTATTATAATTTTTTTTAAATAACTAATAAAAATATGACAAGTCGCGATTTCACGTCAATAAAATATAGGGGAACAAAAGAGCTAAAGTCTGGGTTTTAAATCCCGACTTTGTATTTTCCCTTTTTTTTTGTTTAATTATATTTATATAATTTAATTTATATATAATTAATTTTAACAATATACTAAAATTCAAAAATTAATAAAATTAACATTGCATTAATTTAAAAAATTACAATTACAGGTACAAATGTAATAGTTATTTATTTTGTACAATTGTAAAAAAATACATTAAACTATACAATTACAAATATAAAAAATGTCCACCCGTTCCACAATTTCGTCTGCGGCGTTGACGTCGAGGTCTTCGTATTTCCTCGCCCACATTTTGAACTGGCTTATTTTGCGCCTCATTTTCATCACCACCAAACCGACTTGATGTTGTTGCGGAACTTGACTCCACATTGTCACGATATGCACCAAATGATGGAAATGAAATTGGTAAAATATTACATCCTTGTGTATATAGTTGATTAATACCAAGACCAAGGTCAAGAGAATAATCTTGTGTTTGGTTTGACATATATGGAGTCGATTGAAACCAATTCCCTTGAGACGGTTGAGGCATATAATAATCTTGAAGCGGTTGAGGTACGTAATAAACTTGAGGTGGATATACTGTAGAAGGACCAGCTATATCCACCCTAATATCATGACGTTCAATTGAACCAGTTGACATTCGACTAGAACTTCTTCTTTGCCTGTGGGATGTTGTGGGAGCATCATCGGATGCAGAAACAATTTGTTGTGGCTGTTGGCTTATAGATTCCTTGATAATATGTAATCCATGTTCAAATCTATCCACCAATTGACTATATCCTTCGATATTTGATGGTCTAGATCGACATAAAATTTCAAGGGCATTCACCTCATTTGCCTGAAAAGTGTAAAAAAATATTGAGCCTTGCGTTGTTAAAAAATATATATAAAATAAAATATGTAATATTATATAACAACGTACCACAACTTGCAACATAGGTGCTTCTGCAAGTTGGTACCCGCTTTCCACGTCTATTAGTAGTCGACGACACGAAATTTTTTGTTATGTTGTAATACCACTCCCAATAACCTCGTTCTATTTCCCTTCTATTGAAAATGAGTGGCCTATGTACAACCGTGTCATATCGTCTTTGTCATCTAGTGATATACTGTATGTGTTACAGGGACCAATCTGTGCTCGCGTGATTTTTACGGGAAATATAATGGAGGCTCATATCACAGGTATCCGTCGATTCTAGTACATTTTGCCTCATTCCGAATTGGTGAACAATCCGTTCGGGACGATGCATTTCAACTATTGCGTAGAATATCAATGAAACGAATGGCCTCCACAATTGGGGGTTCAATTAATCGGTGTAAGCCATAATGACATCTGAGTCTATGTTATACGACTGTTATATGAACTGTAATAAATACAAAGATGTAAATTAATACGAATTTAATTTACGGTATAAATACACGAATAATATTAAAAATAAGTTACATGATCCGCCTGCATCTCATCCAATATTTCTTGTATGACTCGGACAGTTCCCCGAACTGTAGTGGTGAAAGTGTGCTGATAATTTCAAGTAGTACCATATGGTGCTGTTGGGAGCCAGCGATTGTTGTCCATTTGCACTTGGTCCATAAATAGTCATTGGGCACCAAGTCCTGGACAAAGTGGCGTAATTCGTGACCATGTCCAAATCTACACGAACAATATAAATATGTATTATTAATAAATATTAATATAAAAAAAACAATGTGTAAGTTTTTAAGTCAATTTTACCTGTAGCAATTACAGCGCCCCACCAATTGCCGCTTTGCCTTTTGTGCTGGCATTGCATAATTCGTAGTATAAAAATGCCCGCACAGCACTTCCCCAATTATAGTTCCTTGCGGTTTCTATATCTTCTAATTTTGAAAGATATAGTAATGAGACATAGTTACCTGAGAAATCTGAGCACATCAATCCCCAAATAGAAGTAATGCAACGACACGTGCGTATTGGACGATGACAGTTTGGGGAGTATTATAAGTAATTTCGACTGCGGCCAAATGAGATGTAATTGTGGATGTCTGTAGTCTCGAGCCCTTCAACACATTTGCATCCGAGCTAAAGTCTATGTAATTAAGACATTATTTTTGCCACTGTTGTGTTGTGCGGTCGAGATCAATTCAAGTCACCGGCTCGCTGTTTATTGGAAGTGCCCATATTATTTGAACATCTTGTAGGGTAATTGTGGCTTCTCCTACACGAAAATAAAAAGTGTGCGTCTCCGATCGCCACCTTTCCACTAATGCAGTGATGAGGTGTTGATTTAATTGAAGGCGTCCGCACCTGTAAACTCCATAAAATTCTATTTGGTGTAGGATTTCTTGTACACGCTCGGACATATTATTTTGGTGAAAATGACACCAAAAGCTATTATCCGCAGGCCGTGAAATTAGTACTGCATCTAGGTCACCTTCCAGAATATCGTCGTACCTATGTTGGACTTGTTGAGATAAAACAGTTCCATTACGAGGTTCATATACAGAACGTCTATCCATTTGTACGAAAAATAAATTGAAAATAACATTGCAATAACTGTAGTTGAATGTAGTGAAAAACTTGAAAGATGCGAGTTATGAATGCAGTGAATGTCCACCATCCTTCCTCCGTCAAATTTATAATAGTTGATTGGGGTGGTAAAATTTTTTTTAAAAAATTAAAAAAAATTAAAATCTGGCCGCGGCCAGCCTTATTAAAGGCTGTCAGCGCCAGCCGTGGTCAAAGGTTGGCGCTGCCAGCCCTTTGTGTAATTATATATAATATATGTACATATATATACATATTAATATATGTACATATATATATACATATGTTGCAAATATATAATATTTGTATAATATATATATATTATATATGTGTATATTATATATATATATACGTATATATACATATAATATATATATTAATTGAGACGACTGACACATACCAGCCTTATTAAAAGGCTGGTAGGCGACCTACCAGCCTCTATTAAAAAGGCTGGTACGCAACCTACCATCCCTTAATAAAGGCTGGTATGTCGCATACCAGCCTTTAATAAAGGCTGGTAGGTCGTGTACAAACCTTATTAAAGGTTGGTAGGCGACCTACCTTAATAAATACATTTCTATATGTTATAAATATGCGTACAAGCTTGTTTCCATCATCTTGTTTCAAGCAGCATAATCTCTCGTTCATCCCATATCAAATACATTCCTCATTTTTACGTACAAACTTGCAAAAAAATGTCTACTTCATATTCTCGCATTGAGATTTTTGTGTATTTTAGTGGTAAATTATAAAGCGATGGATGGTCTGTTACATATGATCAGAGGCCCATTGCAGCGATGAGGATTCCTCGTTCATCCACTTACGAACAATTTTTATCAAAAATCTACAAAAATATTGATGTTGATAGCTCCCAATTTTCGTTTAATGTTTCTGTAAAACATTCGTGCCAATATCTCGGGCGAATTAAGGAAACACTTATACCAATAAAAGATGACGATACATTGTTATTTTTCACTAATCCTACAGCTGGATTTCCACTCATGGAAATATTCGTCAAAACGGTGCAAATCTAGTGACTTGAAATCAGGATTTTCCCTTTTTTTTTTTAAAATCACGACTTGGCCGACTTCAATTAAACTGCCAGCGCTGCCAGCCTTTGACCACGACTGGCGCTAACAGCCTTTAATAAAGTTGGCCGCGGCCAGATTTTAATTTTTTTTAATTTTTTAAAAAAAATTTTACCACCCCAATCAACCATTATAAATTTGACGGAGGAAGGATGGTGGACATTCACTGCATTCATAACTCGCATCTTTCAAGTTTTTCACTACATTCAACTACAGTTATTGCAATGTTATTTTCAATTTATTTTTCGTACAAATGGATAGACGTTCTGTATATGAACCTCGTAATGGAACTGTTTTATCTCAACAAGTCCAACATAGGTACGACGATATTCTGGAAGGTGACCTAGATGCAGTACTAATTTCACGGCCTGCGGATAATAGCTTTTGGTGTCATTTTCACCAAAATAATATGTCCGAGCGTGTACAAGAAATCCTACACCAAATAGAATTTTATGGAGTTTACAGGTGCGGACGCCTTCAATTAAATCAACACCTCATCACTACATTAGTGGAAAGGTGGCGATCGGAGACGCACACTTTTTATTTTCGTGTAGGAGAAGCCACAATTACCCTACAAGATGTTCAAATAATATGGGCACTTCCAATAAACAGCGAGCCGGTGACTTGAATTGATCTCGACCGCACAACACAACAGTGGCAAAAATAATGTCTTAATTACATAGACTTTAGCTCGGATGCAAATGTGTTGAAGGGCTCGAGACTACAGACATCCACAATTACATCTCATTTGGCCGCAGTCGAAATTACTTATAATACTCCCCAAACTGTCATCGTCCAATACGCACGTGTCGTTGCATTACTTCTATTTGGGGATTGATGTGCTCAGATTTCTCAGGTAACTATGTCTCATTACTATATCTTTCAAAATTAGAAGATATAGAAACCGCAAGGAACTATAATTGGGGAAGTGCTGTGCGGGCATTTTTATACTACGAATTATGCAATGCCAGCACAAAAGGCAAAGCGGCAATTGGTGGGGCGCTGTAATTGCTACAGGTAAAATTGACTTAAAAACTTACACATTGTTTTTTTTATATTAATATTTATTAATAATACATATTTATATTATTCGTGTAGATTTGGACATGGTCACGAATTACGCCACTTTGTCCAGGACTTGGTGCCCAACGACTATTTATGAACCAAGTGCAAATGGACAACAATCGCTGGCTCCCAACAGCACCATATGGTACTACTTGAAATTATCAGCACACTTTCACCACTACAGTTCGGGGAACTGTCCGAGTCATACAAGAAATATTGGATGAGATGCAGGCAGATCATGTAACTTATTTTTAATATTATTCGTGTATTTATACCGTAAATTAAATTCGTATTAATTTACATCTTTGTATTTATTACAGTTCATATAACAGTCGTATAACATAGACTCAGATGTCATTATGGCTTACGCCGATTAATTGAACCCCCAATTGTAGAGACCATTCGTTTCATTGATATTCTACGCAATAGTTGAAATGCATCATCCCGAACGGATTGTTCACCAATTCGGAATGAGGCAAAATGTACTAGAATCGACGGATACCTGTGATATGAGCCTCCATTATATTTCCCGTAAAAATCACGCGAGCACAGATTGGTCCCTGTAACACATACAGTATATCACCAGATGACAAAGACGATATGACACGGTTGTACATAGGCCACTCATTTTCAATAGAAGGGAAATAGAACGAGGTTATTGGGAGTAGTACTACAACATAACAAGAAATTTCGTGTCGTCATCTACTGATAGACATGTGGAAAGCAGGTACCAACCTGCAGAAGCACCTATGTTTCAAGTTGTGGTACGTTGTTATAAAAAATTACATATTTTATTTTATATATATTTTTTAACAACACAAGACTCATTATGTTTTTACACTTTTCAAACAAATGGGTAAATAACATTGAAACTTTATGTCGATCTAGACCACCAAATATCGAAGGATATAATCAATTGGTGGATAGATTTGAACATGGATTATATATTATCAAGGAAGCTATAACCCAACAGCCACAACAAATTGCTTCTGCATCCGATGATGCTCCCACAACATTCCACAAGCAAAGAAGAAGTTCTAGCCGTATGTCAACTGGTTCAGTTGAACGTCATGATATTGGGATGGATATAATTGGTCCATCTACAGTATATCCACCTCAAAATTATTACGTACCTCAAGCGCCTCAAGATTATTATATGCCTCAACTGCTTCAAGATTATTGTATGCCTCAATCATCACAAGGTGATTGATTTCAATCGACTCCATATATGTCAAACCAAACACAAGATTATTCTCTTGACTTTGATTTTGGTATTAATCAACCATATACACAAGGATATAATATTTCACCAATTCCATTTCTATCATTTGGTGCATATCATGACAATGTAGAATCAAGTTCCGCAACAATATCAAGTCGGTTTGGTGGTGATGAAAATGAACCAGTTCAAAATGTGGGCGAAAAAATAAGAAGACCTCGACGTCAATGCCACAGACAAAATTGTGGAACGAGTGGACATTTTTTATATTTGTAATTGTATAATTTAATGTAATTTTTTACAATTATACAAAATAAATAACTATTATATTTATACCCTTAATTATAATTTTTTAAGTTAATGCAATGTTAATTTTATTAATTTTTGGATTTTAGTATGTTGTTAAAATTAATTATATATAAATTAAATTATATAAATATAATTAAACAAAAAAAATAATTTTTATTAATGTTGGATTTCAAATCGCGACTCGTCATATTTTTATTAGTTATTTAAAAAAAATTATAATAATATAATTTTTTTTATAATAAAAAAATTAATTAACTCAAAAATATAAGAGGTACAAGCCTTTATTTATCAAGCTCCAAACTGCAATATACCCATCAACTCAAAGCCTAATATCCAAAACATACAATTGACTCTTAGATACCAAACCATACCTGGCGTCCAATATCTTTAGCAACAGGACTAGTTCCATCAATGTGAAGCAGCAAAGACGACTTTAACTGAAAGTGATCACACAATGATTTAAGCTACGCAAGAATAATAAACAATAAATTCAGATAATATATGAAGTTCTTACAATCCACACACTAGTTTGATCACCCAAAGAAATTACAGATATGTTCATAGAAAAACCATTCAGAAATTACTCAATACAAAACCTCAGGAAAGTTAATCAATTTGATACCAGATTTAAAAAGCCTACCTGGTTACGAGCACGAATCACATCAGCCTCTGATACTCGATAACAATAGCTTGGTTACTTCATACATAATTGCATAGGCCAAATCATCCAAGCAATCAAGCTGCAGATGGAGTGCGAAATGGATTAATTAGAAGCAAACTAAGTAGAGAATGACTATGTAATTACCAGTTGATGGCGCATCCTCCAACCCACAAAAAGAAAAGGGTAAAAAATTTCTATGTGCAGTACAGGCAAGAACTAAGTGGAAGCCAGGATAACTTGCAAGATAAACAGACAAAAAATATTATAATAAAAGTTTTTAGCAAAATAAGCACCAAGACTGTCAATCGCAATCTATTAGCATTCTAGAAGGCAAAAGAAAATAAATCATCAATTTCAAAAACAGTCACCCTGTATGAAGCTTGGTGAGCCTATATCCTCAAGTAAGACATCAGGAACTAAAAAGGATTAATGTTCGGGTATTTCCAGAGCTAATGGCTTGTAAATTTATTAACTCTCACCATGGATCTACTAACTCATAATTGAAGCCAAAACTTGAAAGACAAAAGTCAATATAAACCCAGTGATGACTCTAAGGAGGAGAAGGGCCCGCATATATCCTCATACTTTATTTATGGTACTGATTCAAACAAAAAGTTCCATTCCCCTCTAACCCAAAGTGAGGAGATCACCTTAGCAACAGCGTAAACACCGAATAAACCAGTGTCTTTGTAATTGGTATTGAAAGCCATCATGCTCTCTGCTATTTCGTTGATGCCAACTCGCTGCGCAAGCTCAGAACTGCATCACAGATTTCAGACATGTTTAACGCATGTGGGTACAAGTGAAGATCAAAAGCACACACAGTAAATCGGATAAATCATCAGGATGTAAAGTGGCAAATACAGACCCCATATGCTTTCCACCACCAGCATTTTTATTCCAAGAACCCAACATAGATTGCATGATCATTAAAGCAATTGAATCTGGATCTGTCCAGGAGGCGCCTTCAAAAGCTACCGCGAATTGGGCAAGTGGAATGTCATCATCAAGCATCCTAATCTATTTTTTATAAGAGAAGTCATCCAAATGAGTTACAGCCTAAATTTACCTTCAACCATTATTTACACCCATGGTTATCAAAACACAATCAAATCGCGTAAGCACACCTCTGATCCTGTAAATATTGCAGGTTCTTTAGCAACCAACTGAGAAGTGGTTGTTGGATTGGTGGACAACTTTGTAAATAATTTCTTCACTTGCTCAACAATATCGTCATGTTTAACAGCACCAGAGGCAGCAACTACCTATAACAGAAGCCAAAAAGAAAAAAAGATAAGAGGAAATGGTCAACAAAGAACAAAATCATATAGGACATGTACATGGAATATAATGGAGAAAAGACTGGATAGCAAGTAAATACCGTCCTAGGAGCAGTGTAGTGAGTTGATATGTATTTCTGTAGATGTTCTCTGCCAATTGTCTTGATATTTTCAGCAGGTCCAAGGATTGTTCTACCAAGAGGCGTGTACTGGAAAGCAGTGGCATGCAAGTGATCAAATATAACTTCTTCTGTTTGTCCTTCGACCTGAACTCAGTTGAGAACACAAAATGCAGTGAGCATGCAAACTCTAAATTAGTAGAGAACTTATAAAACGAAGGGAACAAAGAATAATCATGCAGCAACAATACTTGGTTATCTAACAAAACACCCCCTACCACTGAAAATTTAAAATTAGCCTTAAGCTACCATTTACTTCTGCCAGAAGAAAGAATTAACCAAAACAGACAACCTTTCTGATAAAGACAACAAGAAACCAAAAATGCCATAAAAAATCGAAATCAAGCAACAATTCTTGTTAAAAAAGAGGCAAATTCCACTAAAACAGTAAACAATCTATCCAATACAAAAGTTTAGAATGAGATTTGATACCTCCTCCATCTCGCGGAGAATAACATCCTCTCTCGGATGATCCTCTGCTCATCAAACCTTGAATTCTGTAAAATATCAGACAAAATATCCAGCGCACGTGGCACGTCCTTATCAATCACCTTAGCGTAATACGTCGTCTGTTCTCTGGAAGTGTACCCATTCAAATGACCCCCCATGTTCTCAATCTCCTCCTCCAACTCCCTCGTATTCCTCCTCGCCGTCCCCTTAAATATCATATGTTCCAAAAATGTGCAGTGCCGTTAGATTCTTCACTCTCAAACCTCGATCCAGCATCAATTAAGACACCAACGGTGGCCGTTGGTGATGCAAGAGTGGACTCGGTGGCGATCCGGAGCCCATTCGGGAGAGTCGTGACTCGGGTGAGGGGAGCCGAGAGAATTTCAGTGTGAGAATCTACAGTTGGGTGGGGAGAGTTGTGCTTGAGAAACCGAGGGTCAGGGTCTTCTAGTTTTTTCAGCTTCCGTTTGACGGATTCAGCTAACCTGTCGTAGATCATGGCGGTTGGGGGCGGGGGAGACGGAAGGGACCATCAGGAGAGGGGTTGGCGGGAGGTGAAGGTGTGGACGGGCTTTCGGGCGCGGCAAGTGAGGTGGATTAGGTGGCGGATGGTCATGCGGAATTTCAGTATGTGGACAGACTAGGGTTTGGCCGGAGAGATGAGATGAGAGGGGGGAAGAGGATATGAACGAGTTAGGAGATAAAACGGCGTCGTCTCAGGTTTTACCTTTGAGTCACTGCTAAAAAAACATTATTTATTCATTTATTTATTTTTCTTTTCTTTTTTGTTAATATCATTAACAATTATTATTAGATGTTTCTTTTTCTAAATTAATAACCCCAAATTCCCTACAGATTTCTGGGTTGTTATTGTTTTTACTGAGTCAATATTCTATTATTTCTTTCCTTTTTATTTTTTAATTTTTTTTCCTGTATTGGGCCAATTGGGTACTGTGGGCCCAAAGCCCAAACAAGCCCAAGAATTCAAAACAGGCCCGACAACGTCGCTGTAACCTAACCCGCAAAACTGGCATCGGCCACTGCGTCTTTCTCAACCCTCATCTCTCAAGAGACGTGCTCTAGTGAGCTGCTCCCCACGTGATTCGAGATCTCTTCAGCAATGGCGACCGCGAGAACTGTCAAGGATGTGTCTCCTCACGAGTTCGTGAAATCCTACGCCGCTCACCTCAAGCGCTCCGGCAAGGTGAAATTGTCTTCCCGATTTGTGCTTTGGTCCATGTGGAAGTTTGTGATTGTGTATTTCTCTTTACGTTTTCAGAGAGCTGTTAAATTTCTTTTGGGTGGAATTCATGCTTTTAGAGAGTTGTTAAACTTCTTTTGGGGGGAATAAAAGTTATATGATTTTTTTTTGGAGTTGGAATTTGTTTGGGTTTGCCTGTTTTTACCACATTCATGCTTCTGTTTGTTTGATTTATGACATTGTGCGTTGCTGTATTGAGGGATATTGGATGGTAATTGCAGTCTCTTTAATGGAGCTCAGGAAAAAGAGAGCTGAATATCAATTTTTCTTGTAGAAAATTATGGTTGTTATTTATCGGTTGGAAGAGCGAACACAATTTTCTTAATTTGATTATTAGTTGATTGGATGATAAAGGTTTGTATTTAACTGACCCAGCATTTTAGTTGTAACTTTCTCTTCTTTTTGGGCATTTTTGCACACATTGCATGCTCCGACAATGTGTTAAGTTTATGTTTAATTTAAACATTTGAATAGTAAATGGGAGCTATATTTTTTACTTCCCTTCAGCATCACATTTATATTCTTTCGTTTTGTCCAAATTAGATGGAGCTTTCTGAATGGACTGACATCATTAAAACTGGTGTGTTCAAAGAACTTGCTCCATATGACCCTGATTGGTACTACATCCGGGCTGGTAATCCTCACCTTCTTTTTTATTTGGTGTATATTGTTTAATGTATTCTTTTTGCAGTTCTTGTGGATGATCAGCTTGTGTGTGTGTTTACATTTAAGCTACTTAATGGCATGTCATATGTCATGACATAATTTTAGAAGCTAAGTTGCATTCGGATGTTGCAGCTTCCATGGTGAGGAAGATATATTTGAGAGGAGGTCTTGGTGTTGGTGCATTCAGGAGGATTTATGGTGGAAGCAAGAGGAATGGAAGTCGTCCACCCCATTTTGGCAAAAGCAGTGGGTCTGTTGCTCGTCATATTCTTCAACAATTGCAGAATATGAACATCATTGAATTGGATCCAAGGGGGTAAGTCATAGTTATGTTGTGCGTATTTTGATTTGTCAACAAGGCCTGTTGAATCTATAACAAACAGATTTCTAACAATAGTGAAGCTTATGTTCATGTGAATATTTTGGGTTGCTGGCAAGCACACGTACCTGTATTTTTGCTGTTGTTCTTACAAATTGCCATGACTGCTTGTTTTACAGTGGAAGGAGAATCACATCAAGTGGCCAAAGGGACCTCGACCAAGTTGCTGGAAGAATTGTTGTTAATTAATTACACCTGTGTTTTTTTTTTGGGGAACTTTATCAGAAGAAATTTTTGGTTGAAAGTGTTTCATGTTTCATCTTTCTAATTTTGGGTATTGAAGTTTCAAATATTTTGAACATAACTAAAACCATAGTAAATATTAATTAAACTTGATCAGAACTAAATTTCTGCAGTGTTTTTATTTGACTGTTATAAAAAATATTAATTTAAAATTATTTTTTAATCATGGTCATTTATAATATAATGAATAATTTTATTTTATTTTTTGGTGCAAAAGAGTAATTTAATTTTTTCCACCACGTACAACAATCCAAACACCATACAAAATTACGGTATAGTGAAAACAATATAATTTTCCATATAAAATAACAATTTATCACTTTTATCTCCAATATTATATGCTAAAAATCTCATTTTGATTTAAACTAAGAAAATGACGATATTTGGGATTCTAATTATACCAAATATCTTAAACTAATTATTTCAAAATTTTATCTTAATTTGTTGAATATTGTTAAATGTATTAAATTAATTATTCGTCAATACATAGATACAGTAATTGATGAGGGGCTACATAATGGCATCTTGGATTTATGAAAATGACCTAAACTTTTTAATGATACATTTACCATTCTTAACTTGGTCATTATAATATGTTTTGCATTTTGTAAAATTACAAATACAACTCCTGAAGGGGTTTTTGTGTAAAAAATTGTTATTAAATAAGAGGGATATTGTAATTATAACTGCAATATCAAAGAGTGTATCTTGTAATTTTACAAATGATATGAGACGTTTGTGTAATTAAATCTCTGCTCATGGGTATTAATGTAATTTATCTTTTATTTTATGGTTCTTTATTATAATTTATATATTGATCATATCAGTATATTAGCCTATTTATTAAAATATAGATTTAATCATGTAACTATGCATCTATAAGAAAAAACCAAGCCAATATAGCAATGTTCATATTATAATTAAATTATTGGACAATCTTACCCTTATATTATATATATATATATATAGTTCAAAGAATTTTTTTTCCTAACAATTTTGTATTTTAAGTTTAATTAAAATTTTCTTAATTGAAAAAAGTTCTTTTAATTATAATGATTTAATAGAAAATTAGTAAATTAAATAATTTAAATTTTATTATATTTTACTGACTTAAAGTTAAATAATAAATGAGTACAATAAAATCTATAAAAAGTCAAATTAATCTCACTAATAAAAGACTTTCCATAAAAAAAAAATTCACATTTGATTATGTACAAAACCGAAAAAGTAATTTTTTTTCTTCCACATTAAAAATTTAAACAATAAGACATATTTATCCCATAAATTCACTAATTTCTAGGAATGAAAATGCTCCAATAACTCAGGTTCCTTTAAAAATGAGTAGCTCACCACTTCTGGGCAATATAATTTAGTTATAATTTAATTTTGGAAAATAATAATTCATTACTTTATTATTTCTTTAATCTTAATTTACAAGATAAATGTCACTCAGTTGATGAAATTTAGAACTTTTAACACTTTTTTTGGGCCTTATATATACAATAATTATTAGAATCAATTACACTTAAACTTCCTTTAAAAATGCAAAATTACACTTTTTCTCAAAAAAAATTTTGAAATTATACTTAAACCCCTCTAAAAATTAACTGTTTGAACTTTACTTCCGTTTTTGTTAGGATTTGAACAAAGAATATTGATTTTAGCACAATTTTTTTTTACATAAATTACCAATTTTACCCTTATTGATATTTTTATGTAACAATTCTGTACTTAAGAAAAGAAAAATATAATGATGTTAACCTCGCTACATTTATATATATATTATAACTATCTATTTATAAGTAAGAAAATGTACATGAGGGACTAAATTAACAATTTATAGAAAAAGAGCATATGATGCCAGTCCACTTACATCCACCACATTGAAAAAACCGTGTCATAAAGCGAAATATAGACCGTCGGAGCCATTAAACATAGAATCTACTCGCAAGCACAGCAAAATTCATTACTTCTGATAGATGCTCATATTGGATACTAACCATATTATAGTGTCGATCAAGAAGTCTCTACTAATTGCCTAAGTCATTGTGTTACTTCAGTATCAGTACCGGAGCAACGTCTTTCGGAAAATTCAGCCACTACCGCGTTTAAAATGCTCACTTATGAATCTTTCTGCATGGGAAGGGTACTTATCTCGGATGTAGGCTCGAAGACACTTCTGGTAGGAGAAGTCGATCCATCCACCATCCGTTCTTACAACAAAGAGGCACCTTGAATGTCTGAATTGAGGATGGCGGTCGACCTACATAAAAGCAGCGCAATTTTTCGTTGGTAATGTGTATAATAAGAACTGCAAGTTGGCATAACAGACCTTTTAAACTCCATTGCAGATGATATCATAGTGCATTAGGGATAATTAAACCGACACCGTGTGAGATATATGCATATTTACAAGAAGATCTTTTCGTTTTGAGAAATTATACTACAATCCCTGCAATCATGTTTCACACTACAAATTCCTCCCTGAAGATGAGAAAGTCAGCCAGAAATTTGGAATGTAAGCCATTATTATAAGGGATGTGCATAGAATTTTCCAAAATTCGAGGGGCTTTTTATAATATGCCAAACCATACAACATGTTAGGTAATTACACGCAAAAGTTATTATGTCTTTGTTGGGATAATTACAATTTTCGTCCCCGTATTTTAGTCACTTATTCGTTTGTGTTCCCCAAAATGTTGACCCACGATTTTAATCCTCAATCTTCATAACTTTCAATAGTTTTGGTCCTACCGTTGTTTAAGCCTTAAGATTAATGGAAATCTAACACATGGCGTCATGTGCCCACTTTTTGGACATAATGAGAACAATACTTACTAATAATTTGGACAACAACTAAACCTTCTTCCTAGATTTTCTGGAGTCCCTGGAGTCTTTACGGGATCTCAATCCATGTTTACATGTAATTGTTCCATTTGAATGTCTCTTGAATTATTCCATAATTTTGTAGATTTTTTGGACGAACTTGCATTCATTTTGCAGATGAATAGTTTCAGAAATTTACACTCGACATACCCGGATCTAGCAACAAAGGGTGGAAATGGGGCATTTTTCATGCTTACACCACCAACTATCTTCATTGTGGCAGGAATAACTAAAATGTTCCCTCCAAAAGATTCAGCACAAGACATTCATGTGTTAAATTTACAGAATGTGAACAATATACAGATGAGTACGATTGATTCAGATAATTTTCATGCTGAAAGTAGATTTTAGCTGATGACTTAATAGACAGCACTGTTTTCAACTAAAATGAGGCATCAAAGGACCTGCAACAAAGACCTTATTCAGTCCAACAAGTTAATGGCCTCCAAAACTAATATACTTGAAAGAGTATACCCTTATGCAACTACATTAAAACACTTTAAGCCAAGAATTATAAAATCCAACTTCACCTGAAGCACGTATATAAGTCTCTAACTAGTCAAATGCAATGGAGTTCCCAGAGAAATTGCAAGGATTTATAAAGTATTTTAATCAGCTGAGGTACAAAGTAATGCACATTTTATGAAACCAAATGCAAATGAAATGCACAGCTGAACGACACCCAGCATATCTCTTGTGCTATCATTAAACAACAAACTTAGTGACAAATATTTGCATGTTAATAATTGAATTAGCAATCAGTAACTTAAACGAAAACTGACCATAATCGAATCAAGTCCACATCCAATCTTATCTTCTGAGTGAGGATGATGTGCAAGAAGCTTATCTAGCACAGCTTTCTCATCTTGTGGAGTGAGACGTTCTCCATCCATATATCTGGTACAAACAAGATACTGAGTCAAGGGGCCTCAAGATTCCATCCACAAATATAATGCAGTGAAAATGAGACACTTTTACTTTATTTATTTACTTTTTAGAAAACGTAGAATCATCATAATAACAAAATTTGAGAACATGGTATGACCACGGTTTTCTTTCAAACGAAAATTGATGAGAAACGAAAGCCACATAAAATAGTATTTCCAAAATGGGTTTATGGATACAAAATGTTTGAAGGCAAGCAAAGTTCAGCGCCTACTCAGATTTGTGTCATGCAGTTTGTCTCTTTCATCATTGTATGTTTGTTATCTTTTACAACTGTTTTGACTTAACTCATTTATCTGTTCATATCAACAAGTAGCAATGAAATATACAACCTACAAATGGACTCTTCCTTCCACAATTCTGTTCTAGAAGATAGTGAAACTGTTATCCTTGTTCAAATTAAGATGCTCCATGATTCAGCAGATGTATGAGATGAGGTTTATAGCATAGGAGACTGTTAATATATTAATATTAAATGATTCGCCTCTCTAACAGTTTAAGCTTTTAAATGAGGTGGTTGTTTGATATCATATCAAAGTCAGGCCAAACAAGAGGTCCTGAGTTTGAATCTCATTTTCACCATTTATAAAAGAAAGGTTTCAACATGCAATGTTTGCACGAGGGGGGCACGACGGCATGTTAAAATATTAATATTCAATGATTATCTTCTGTGAAAACTTAAACTTATAGATGAGGTGGTAGTTTGACAAAGACTAGCGGCAAATGAGACACAAGGTAGGGACAGCTTGTAGCAAGCAAAGAAGACAAGTTATGGCAGTTCAACGTAATATTCTTCTGCAAAAGCTTCTTCACTTTGTTCACTAATTCCTCAATCATCTTGTCGAGACCCTGCCTTCACGGAGAGAATGAAGGGCATATTTCAATGACACAGGGATGCCATATCAAGGGAGTAGACCGGGTTGGTTGAGCCACATATTACGCTCTTGAAAGGCCAGACTAGATTGAATAACAATACCTTCAGGCTTTCAAATTTCAAGTCTGGCCAGTTAATTGAAGACAGCTATATTCCCCCAATCCAGCCCACAGAAAGTAACCAGAACAGAATTCATGGTCAACCAATCTCTGTAAATTCATCATATAATCAGAATTTCCACACACCCTTCACCTCCCTAAAATTTCATCTATTACTATCTAATCACACCCTTTTCCATTACCAAACAAAGTTTGTGCTTAAAAGAAATCTTGGACATTAAAAGGTATGATAGATGAGTTATGACTAAATGCTGAGAGGAAGCTAAGGGAGAAGTCATCATGTAAAATTATCAGCTCCAGGGCCATGATTTTCACAACCCCACATGAAAAATCAATTGTCAAGGATCATGCTACTATCCACACCTCAGTTACCAATCAATTCGCATCGTGCTAATATCAACTCCCACAGAAGAATGACCTCCTACCAAAATTTCAACAAATATATCACAAAGCTTTCAAAGATCCTACCTTTACAACCAACTCTCCCGAACTAAAAAGAACAAGATTTCAAAATCAAATAACATGTCGCAAAAATTTAACACAGTTCAAGACGAGTTCAGAATGAAAGGTGTAAGATCGGGGGCACCTATTAGAGTGGAGTATTTCTTTGGTGAGACAAATAATGGGCTCAATATCTTTAAGAATTTCTGCTTCTTTGTCTTTCCATTTCCGGAAATCTGGGTCGCTCCATCTCGGATAATTGGGCGGGTCTTTAGAAGTTCTTGAGGAAAAAATCTGACGAAGAGACGCTGGATTATCCTCAGCTCCAGTTGATGACCCAGTGGCCACGCTGCAGAAGAGTCGGAGAGTTATAGACCCATTGGTGAATAGAAAATGGTGGTGGCGCTGCACCAGACGGAGGCGGAGGAGAGGCAGAGCTCTGAGGAGGAGCGGAGCAGCCATTGATTGTGAACCCGGTGCAACTATGTCAGTGTAGGCTAAAAGGCGTCAAATGGGCTGGCAACAATGGCTATGTTTCTCTTTCTCAACACCTCTTTCTTCACGATTCCTCCCCACAACTCCGAAACCGTTGAGAACCAGTACCCGTTTTCAGATATCAAATTCCAAAATAATTCCGGCACGGGATAGAGTCATAGACTTGGGGAAATACAAAGGAAAGATGCTGGGAAGCCTTCCATTGAGCGAGAGATTTGGGTGGGACAATGAAGATAAGGAAGGGTGGAGGAAGAATGAATTTGGGTTGCTGGGGACGTCAAAGGGTGGGAGAATTCCCCGAGTGGGAGCGGGTGTTGAGGTTGGGAGTGTGAAGAAGAAGGAAAAGAAAATGGAAGTGGAGGGAGAGGAGAGAGAGGATGAGGGAGCGGCGAATGGTAGGAGGAAGAGAGAAATATTAATGGTGAAGGTGAAGGTGAGGAGAGGGCAGACGGGGGGAGTGGGAAGGGAAGCGCTTCTGAGAATCGAAGATTGTAGGTTGGAAGTGGAATATCGAAATTGTTGGAGGAGATTAAGATTTGATCTTTCTTGTGTTGTTGTATTTCTTAGGGTTGAGAATTGGGAGAGGGATGAGTGGTGTGTTCAGTGCCAGTCCCAGTCCCACATCAACAATTTCTTTCTTATATTAATACAAGATGAAGATGAATTGATGATGATGATGATGATGATGTATATATAAAATAATATTAAATATAAATGAATATAACATAATTGAGAGAGTTAATTGATTAAAAAATTAATGAGTGTCTTTGGATAAATAAATACGTTTAGGGTGTTTTTATCAATAAATATTTTTCACATCTTTAATATCTAGTATAGGCAGATAAATGTATGTATAAAAAGAATTATAAATAAATTATAAGTACATAAAATACTTGTATAAATTCTAAGAATATATAAATGAGCCATAAATATTGAATGCTTAATGACTCTAAGGCACCAAAGTGTAGGACTAACCTGCAAAGAATTAGTACAGTAAAACCTCTATAAATTAATACTCTATAAATTAATAAACTCTCTAAAATAATAAAATCTTCTGGTCCCGACATGGGCCTTTGTAAAAAATCATCAAATTCGATAAGATAATAAGATAATAATTTTTTGAAAAATTCCTTTATAAATATTAGGTCCCATTAAAACTCTAAATTAATAATTCATAAATATTATGGTAATTGGCTAAAATATGAAGTCTGTATTTTACGCATTTGATCATTCATAGATAATTTTGCGATGCTTTTTTTAAATGAGAAGACATGGTTGGGTGTTATGAATTATTTTATTTTCATATTGAGATTTATATAGTATATGTTTCATTCATCATACATAAATATATTTAATTGGCTATAATAGTTATTTAAGTGCAACAAATTAATGTAAACATGTATTTTTAAGTAATTCCAATAAATTGGTACATGCGTCCATGAATATAAGAGTTAATTGTATACAATGAATTGATATGATACATGAA
This sequence comes from Sesamum indicum, assembly GCF_026168435.1. Taxonomy (NCBI): domain Eukaryota; kingdom Viridiplantae; phylum Streptophyta; class Magnoliopsida; order Lamiales; family Pedaliaceae; genus Sesamum; species Sesamum indicum. The sequence continues at coordinate 11,787,941 of NC_142658.1, read as the reverse complement.
TATATTTAATTAGTTACAAAGAATTGATTGATGCATGAATATAATCAATGAAACACATATATGAATTCATATATTTTCAATACATATGTACTAAATTTGCTGAATTTAAAAAGTCTCTCTTTTAATTAATAAAATATTAATTTATCGATAAATTAATACCTCTCTAAATTAATAAAATTTCATGGCCCCAAGGTTATTAATTTATAGAGGTTTTACTGTATACTCTAATGTTTAAATTAGTAAAAAATTTAAAAATAAATAAATAAAGCAAGCACAATAAATAGGATTATGACAATTAGGGAGTTTGGTGATGGAACATGTAGAGCTTGTGTAGAATGAGTTTGCAACTGATTTTGCAGAGAAATTCGTGCAGAACCAAAATTAAGTTGAAATTTTAAGTTATTTGTCTTGAACTACCTAATGCCCTATTTATGGTAATAAGATGACAGAAATGGGAAGGCTATTGAGGGTGGTTGAGATATACTCAAGTTTCTTGGGATGTCTATTTTTTGTGATATAGTTGATCTAGTTTTATGCCACATCATTTGAGTCATACACCGGCAGGAACAAAATTTGTCATATTAATAGGGAAGAATCCAATAGAAGCGGAAATGTGTAAGTTTTACCTAGCAAGCTCCAGCTGTTAGGTTTATCTTTGTTGGAGTGTCTTTATGGTGACGTGGCATTCGAGATGTGCGATGTGATTGGTGTGTTCGATGAGATGGAGGGGCTATCAATGGGCTGAACTTAAGCCTAAAAAAAGATACTCTAGACATTATCACTCTCCACCACATTCTAGTAATACAATATTTGTATGGACTGTTAGAATAGAGTTTTAGTCTTATTTATACCTACTAAGAAGAAAAGTTTTCACTTAGGTTTTGCCCCCGTTATGCTATTATGAGAGGGACGGTAGTCAATTGTCACTACAAGAAATAACAAAAGAATTGCATGTGCGAGGAATTGCTCTATTGAGTAATGGGAAGCGAGCTATTCCCCGGAAATGTCCTACGTGACGAATGCTCAAATTATCACAAAAACTAGGTTTCTAGTAACGAAGTAGAATAATCATTACAATAAAGTTGAATTTTCGTGACAATCATATAAATCCCTTAGAGTTGAGTCATGCAGTTGAACAATCGTTGACACTCTCAGTAGGCTACGGTAGCGACTACAAGTGGATTAAGAAAAGCATATTTTAGGATCTTTCGTACTAGTCAAAGTACTTGATACGGCACAATTTTGATTTTATACACAGTGAGACGAATGTGTTTAACAACATATTCAATACCGTGATGGACATGGGTCTAACACACAACCAATTATATATGGATGATATGTATGTAGTTGTACAATTTGACCATACTTATATATGTCATCCAGGCTCTAGATTTGACTGTTGCTTAATATGTTGTTTCTTACAAGCTTATTTATTTTTTTCCCATCTCACGGACATGAATATTGAAAAATTATAATTGAGGCTTTATCTAATACATTTTCATTGTCTCATATCTAAAATATAAATTTACACTATATATATATATATATATTTGAAAATTTTCATGTATTAGATATTCAATAAATACTTATTTATTTACCAAAAAAAATCATACTTATTAAAAAAGAACAAAGATCAATAATATTACATAAATTGAATACAATATTTTATACTTATAGTAAATATTGGTAAAAATACATATATGTATGTAGCTATCTTTATATTATATTTAATAAAATATTTAAAAATTAAACTATTCATGTTATATACTATTTACATATTTTATTATTAATATTTTTATTATATTTAATATATTTTAAAATAATATATAATTTTTGTGATTACAAAATCTTGTAAATGTCAATCTTAATTAAACATTATTTAGAAATATATATAAAAAAAATAATGTATTTGCAATATAATGAGAATAGCTAAACCTATGGGGGAGATAAGGAATTGCTATCACATGGGGAAATGAGTTTGGAAATGGTCATTCCATTCCTTACTCATATTTTTACATACCAATCATGCCATAAATGTTAGAAACCTCAAGGAAAACCCTTTTTACTCTTAATTTTGTAATTAGTAATAATAATAATTAATAAATTTATTGTATTATGTAATGTTATACTAAAATAAAGATTTTTCGGGTTATATTTCAAGATAAATTATAATAGGTTCTCCTAAGATTTACAATAACTACAAATATCTGTTATTATTTAAAAAATTACTAATGTCCCTCTGAAATTGACGATCGTTTAACAAATACTCCATACAATAAATTATTACGATATGTATTTCTTAGATAATTATTTATATTAGGAGTATTTATAATTTTTTAGATAACGAGAAAGTAATTATAATTATGATAAATTTCAAAATAGCCCGTTATAATAGTTACTTCTTACTCAACAAATTATCCCATTCATTTGCATTTTTTCCTTTAGATTATAGATCTCTTTTCATCCATTTATTTCCTCTATTTTATTTTGCTCAATTAAAAAGTATTATATATATGGCATTTACCACTAGTAAAATTAAAAGATGAATATGGATGGTGAGAAAATTAAACTAAGGATGAGACAGCTTGATTTGAGCCATACCATTTTCGGCCCCCCATGCCTATGGGCAGAAATGGAGACGGACAAAAATATATTTGAAAATAGAATGTATGATAGCAGAAGTGAAGCTAATCGCCTAATCCTCAAGAAAAAGCGAAAATGGGATTGCCCGCACCCAAACTTCCACCTTAATGAAGGCAGGAGATGATTGCAAGAATTTTCTTTTAAGAAAAGTTAATCCAAAAGTTAGCACAAAAAACAATCTTTTCCAGCAAATCCGAATTAATTCACATTTCAGGTCCGTTTCTCACCAGAAACAAGATTGATAAATTCGCCCGTATTTGCATACGGTGAAGGAAAAAGCCACCAGAGGGAATGGGCCAGGCAGCTTCGGCCTCGAGGCCCAAATTCTTGAAGTCTGCCGCCGTGATCTCGCCGCCGGTGGCGGAACCGGGCTCGGAAAACCCTGATGAAGTGGGGGATGACTTGGATGACTCCGTTGCCGGGAATGATTACACTTTGAACATTCCTGACGAATGCCTTGCCTGCATTTTCCATTCGCTTTCGTCGGGCGACAGAAAGCGCGCCTCTTTGGTGTGCCGCCGCTGGCTGAGAGTGGAGGGGCAGAGCCGCCACCGACTGTCGCTCAATGCTCAGACGGAGCTTGCTAGTGTCATTCCTCGCTTGTTCCTTCGTTTTGATGCGGTTACTAAGCTTGCACTGAAATGTGACCGCAGATCTGTTAGCATTGGCGACGATGCTTTGATTCTGATCTCGCTCAAGTGCAGGAACCTCACGAGATTCAAGCTCCGGGCCTGCCGCGAGCTCACTGATGATGGGATGTCGATTTTCGCCAAGAATTGCCGGAATTTGCAGAAATTTTCTTGTGGGTCTTGCAGCTTTGGGGCTAAAGGTATGAATTCTTTGCTCGAAAATTGTGGGTTGCTGGAGGAACTGTCGGTGAAGCGGTTGCGTGGCATTACCGATGGGGCTGTATCTGAATCCATTGGCCCAGGAAAGGCAGCGGATTCTTTGAGAGTTATTTGTTTGAAGGATCTTTACAATGGCCAGTGCTTCGGGCCGTTGATTATTGGGGCTAAGAATTTGAGGAGTTTGAAGCTGTTCAGATGTTCCGGGGATTGGGATAAGATGCTTGAAGTTGTTGCTGATAGGACTGATGGGCTTGTAGAGATTCATTTAGAGAGGCTTCAGGTTAGCGATCTCGGGCTGTCCGCAATCGCTAAGTGTGCAAACCTTGAAATATTGCATTTGGTAAAAACTCCTGAATGCACAAACATTGGACTTACGGCGATTGCAGAAAAATGCAGGTCGCTTAGGAAGCTCCATATTGATGGATGGAAAACAAATAGAATAAGTGATCAAGGATTAATTGCTGTAGCTACTTACTGTCCTAGTCTGCAAGAATTGGTGTTGATCGGTGTGAATCCTACGCATTTGAGTTTAGAGAAGTTAGCTACAAATTGTCAAAATTTGGAAAGGTTAGCTCTCTGTGGCAGTGAAACTGTTGGGGATGCTGAGATATCATGCATTGCTGCAAAATGTATTGCCTTAAGGAAGTTGTGCATAAAGAGTTGTCCAGTTTCGGACCATGGCATTGAAGCATTAGCCGGTGGGTGCCCTAATCTGGTGAAGGTGAAGGTTAAGAAGTGTCGGGGGGTGACCTCTGAGGGAGCAGATTGGTTGAGGGCAACTAGGGTTTCTCTTGCAGTGAATTTGGATGCCATCGAGCCTGAATTGCCGGATGCGGGAATCATTGAGCAGGAGATTGGTGCTGCTGATACCCCATTAATGGGTGGTCGAAATAGGGATGGTAACGCGAGGTCTGCTTCATTTAACAGGTTACGTTCTTTTTCAGGGAGGAGCTTGGTGGCATGCACCTTCAGGAGGTGGGCAAGCTTTGGTAGCAGGTCACGGAAAAATTTGGGAAGGAGCTGATGCAGATTAGCAGTTGGCAAGTCAAGCTGTTGATCTGTTCAACTCTGCATTCTGGTTCAGCACTTCTATTCTCTGTACTTGAATGCCTTTATGGAACCATTATTGGCACGTTTAAGATTGGGTTTGCGCTATTTGCTGGTATGTTGAGTTTATGAAGTGGATACCTTTTTACATGATGATGATTGGGCATAGTAACATATGGTTTCTTAGGTTAAATAGGAAAGGGGGAAAAGCTAGGCACTCCCTTTACTGTTGACGACATTATGCAGAACACTAAAATGAGAATCATGATTCAACTTCTTCAGGTCTTGCCGGTCACTGGATTTAGTCTTGCTATTGTTTTGGTTGCTGAAATTATGTAATGGTGCTGAAGGTGTCATCACATGCAAAATTGTATCTTGTAATATATCTAATGCCATGAAATTGTTGATCATGGAAACAAGAGTCCTCTGTGATTATCTTGTTCTTTTAATCAGATTTCCCTGTTATGTTACTCAATGGAATTGTAAACTTTTATGGCATGAATGCAGTGTAAAATATTAAACTTTAGTAGTGATATGTGCTGCTGTTAATTTTCCATATCAAAAGACAATATGCCATGTAAATCCAATGAACTGTAGAGCTTGCTTATCTGATTTCTATTGAAACTAGCACACATTCTTCACAAAACTGAGTGTTTGTATCCCATGTCACTTATTCCGAATGTTGTGCTTTGAGTTTCTATATTTGCTCATGGAATAACTCTGTTATTGTCTCAGCCCACCCCTTACACTGGTAAGAGTCCCAGAATATGAAGAAAGGGTCCTAGAGCATGAGATCAAGATTAACTCTAGTTCAATTTTTCCAATATTCACTATATGAAGATCACATCTGCATAGCTGTTCATCGACTGAAAATGATGGGCTTGCAATCGTATTTTACAATGACAGACTTGTTTGATGTTCTTTTAATCTTAATCCATATACAGTGATCTCTTTCTCAATTTTCACTCCTCATGTATATGTTATGTTGCCTCACATTCAGTGGATATCTTGCATGGTTTCCAGTACAGGGTCGTTGATCGTATCTTTGTTTAGACAGCATCTTGCTTGTAAGATATGTTCAGTGAAGAGAAACTCTTGTCCATAGAACTTCGTTGCGAATGGTGAAACATGGACGAATTCAAGGGTAAACTGTATGTTCAACATGCTGTGGCTGTAGCACGCCAGTCACGGCTTAGAGTTTGGTTGCCTGTGTTCTTGGTTTGTCAGATTAGTTGATCTTCTGCATATCCTGAGGAAAAGAAAAAACATGGTACATGAAGCATTTAGGAAATGCAAGGGAAATTTTACTGCAGAAGCTTTCAAGGTTTCATGCCACAGCTGATCTTCGGATATCATCAACTGAAACTCGCTGATCTGACAGGGCCTGTCTGTGTAATATTATGAAAGACGGAGGGGCGGCCTACGCATTTTCACTCTACTCAATGGAGTGTCTGTAACTATCGCATTTTAATAAGCAAAAGGTAATGCCAGGGTATTTATTTAAATACAGTTGGATCTGATAAATTTTACACCGTGTTGTTTGAGAAGGAACAGCTGCTATCAAGTTTAATGCTCTGGTTTCTCAGTAGTAGTGTCTGAGTTCTGTTTGACATAGGATAGCAACTTTAAAGAACCGATGGAACAAGACTGTCATGCATCTGCATAAGTCGGAACGCAGGCCTCGGAGCTGGGTTTGGATGGATTGATTTCGAAACGAGTTGAATCCAAAATATATTTGAATTATTAGGATAAAAATAGGAAGCGTTGAAGTTGAAATGAATTGGTTTAGGTCCGAACAGTCCAATAAGATATTACTAACATTAATATTTGATTGCTCAGAAAATTAAACACGATGAAAGCCATCAGAACTCATTCAAGACTCATGGTTGAACTAAACCCGACCCAAATAGAACTTTAAAATCACGTACACTTGAACCAACCCGACACTAAAATGGCGGGAGCATGCGAGCATCGTCCATATCGCTGCTGCTAGTCTGCAACCCCAGTATAATCTCTCGGAAAATTGAGTGACACTGACACATAATGCTAAATACATGCAGTTAACATCATCGTCAAATTTCACTTTCAACATGTTAACTGGATTTAGCAATTGCAGCGACGTTTTCAAATCAAACAAAACGGAAAAGCTGAATTACGATATTTCTCAGTCCGATGAAACGATTTGTAATGCAGATCGTCCATGAAACGATAGAGTCCCGATCAGCCCACTTGTAATTGAATTTTACTGCACTAAGTTCACTTCTCCATGTAGTGAGATAATCTAAATCAAATAACTACAGTGGGCAGAACTAGGCTCTATGAGCATTAAGATATCTATTCTAAATTCCCTATAATATAGTATTGATTTGTAGATTGTTAACTTGATTAGCAACAGTAAATTGTACGGAAATGAAGAATTCGACCATGAAACCCTACAAATCATTGTAGGAACAACGACCATGATTTCCTCTTTGCAGTTCTAATAATGCAACAAACTTAATTTGCCAAGAAAAGGAAGTCTCTGTATCTGTAGTACAAACCTTCTGGTATTGAGCACAGTACTCTAGTCGGCTTTCTTTTCCTTCTTTGCAGGTGGTTTTTGGTATATCATAATTTGACTTAGGATTGTACCGTTCGTCATAATGCCAATCACAGAGCCCAAAACCACTGAAAGAGAATCAAGGGAAGTGGTTAATAGATAACAACGGAGCAAAGAGATCTATGAAAAATGTAAGGCGTGAACTAATGAGGCAAGAATGGAAGATACTGATCAAAGTTCTAAACCTCCAATTCAAAAAGATTGGTGGAATCAAATATGAAAAACCCAAGTTAATACACAAGAAGACTAGATCTTGAGGTAGCTCCTACAGGTAAGTTTTCAATATCACAGAGCAGGAAAAAATTGTTATGATCGACACAATATTTTTGCTTTTGAAAGTGCACTATTTTCAGCATCCAAACTGAAAAAGATTTCAAGTTTCTTCAAATCATACACGTCCCCAGAAAAAAAAATGATGAAAATCTGGATGTGATTTCACTAAAGGAAAAATAGTTTTCAAGGAGCAGCAGCAGAAAGATTTTGCACAATTTTGAAGTCTGAGATATTAAGAGCAGGGCCTTTCAGGAATACTAGCAAGTTTGTGCTGCAAGAGAGTTTTCTGACACAATATAAGCAAAATGCTTCATGTGATCACAGGTTGATAAGTAACATGATACTTTCTGGAAGAAGAATTAGTAAAATTTAATCAAGTCAGAAATGGGTAAGAGTACCGCTCAATGGTGCCTTTTCCTGGATGCTGGTGAAGACTCGCACTGCAAACAGAAAAAGTTATAGATAATAGAATCTATTAACATTGTTGAACCTACCTGTGCCAACAAAAGATAGCATATGTACTTACCCATAGAACCTCCAAAATTCATTAAAGAGGTGAGAAAGCTAAGCTCCCCGGTACTCTTGTTCTGCTCAAATAACAATTAAAACTTGTAAGCAGATAAGCAATCTAAGTAGCGAGCCTCACTTGAAGCATCTTTAAAGATATATATCATCACAATAAAGAAAATGGATGCACCATTACAGATATCTGAGTGAAGCTGTTTCAGGGCAAAGTTCATGTGTGCCGTATTATAGAGTGCCATATTATAGTGTGCTTTCGTCCTTAAGTAATATGTATTTGTACTTATGCATTTGTACATCTCAAAATTTTAACACAGAAAAACTTCATAACAGTATCAGCTATAGATATTTTGTAATTGCATATCATCAACTTGCTTTAACTAATAAATTTTCTGTTGTGTTTTCTGAAACTTCACCAGATTCTTTACAGGTAGTCAGATCCCTTTACAACTTATCACAGGATAGAACCTTTACCTTGAAGTTTGCCCAAATCTGTGGAATCCTCGCAAAGAAGAAGATTGCATGTTGGGAAGCCTGTCAAATTCATTTCTAATGAAACCTCAGATACTTAAGAAAAATGTAATCATGGACACAGACATATGAAAAATGATGATGAATTTATCCAAGAAGATAGCGAGGAAACAAACAAAGGAGGACATAAGTGATATGGAACTGCCGTAAATGCAAAGCACAATACCAACTGTTACTCACGTATAGAGCTTCAAAAAGAAGGGGATCAATTTGACCAGCCAAGATCGTTGGTGCCACCCCACAGTATCTGTGTTAAATGTTAAGGAAAATGCACACTTCATTTCTATGCTACAATTGAACATTTCACAGTTACCAGAGAAAATTGTTTGATATACAAGGTGCCATTCTCCAACATTTGTTAGTCTGTGGAAAGAGCAATGTTGACATAATGGAGCAATCAAAGGATACAGTAATGCTCTGATCCAGGTCTTGGTTCCCAGTGGTTGAGAAAAATAGTAGATGATAGCTACAAGGATTATGGCTGTAAAGGTAAAAGGAGAGACGAATTATAGACATTAGTTTGTCAGATGAAACAATCAAAATAACATGTATTAGGGACAGTAACTAATGTGGTATGGCATTCATAATTTGTTATTCATCATACTTGTGACAAAAAGTTGTTAATTAGAGAAGGCTCATGTAAATCTCCTGAAAATGACCAATGTACATTTATGTAGAAGTCCCCATGGATTTGGGAAGCATGGACAGCACATACCTTGAATCAAAAGGAACGCCAACTCTCCATATGCTGAAAAAGGAAGCCCTTTGTGCAGACAGTATGCCAAAGCAATGGTATAACCGACAACCTCAAGTTCAAACGATAACACACTAAGCCCTCTGATACTTCTGTGTTTCAAAATTTTTAGTATCTGAAAAAGAAAACCCAAAGAATCATTTTAGTGTTGCCGGCTAATTGCACAATTACATGCCAGAATCGAGTGATGTCTTGACATATTAGATTTCACCAGGAAAACTCACAGCGCTCACCATGTTATTGGACACGAAAGAATGAGTTTTTGAGCCCTCAACCAATACCATTATCATACTACTTAAATATTTTCTTCCCTCTATTCTTTCCTCATACACATTGAAATGCAATTTACACATAACCACCATACTCCAGAACCTAAAAGGTACTACAAAGAGAGTCATATTGAGCAAGACATACAGTTCCACTAGTTAGCAGAAATAAAAATCCAACGCTCTGAGGACAACCAGAACAAATTATAAATCTTTGAGTAACACACCAGACTAATTTCAGTGACACACCACATTAATTTCTCACTGTTTAACGGTCAATAGATTTTTCAAGTGGTCTAAGCACTTCCTTCTGGTAAGTTACATTGAATTCAATCTTAACCATAACCATGTTAAAGATTAAAGGTCGAACAAGTGAAGAAGAAAGTACCGGACAGTCCATAAACTTGGAGATTGGGATTTCAGATTTGCATACTGTAGTTTCAGATTGCTAGAACTTTTAAGGGATAAGTACTCTAGAACTTTTATGTTCGTGCAGTGTCCGAACATAAAGTGAAAACTAGGCTAATCATTTTGACAGTAGTGTTTTGATTTTTGTGGACTCATGGTTTGGCCAGATGCTGTTCTTTTTAAATGCTTAACCATGGATACAAGATGTAGGTCACTGTTGAGTTACACTATGATAAGAATCTCCAACGCCCACAGCAGATACTCATTTTAGGTCTAAACAATCTCATCACTGATGTCTATTAAAAAATGTAGTATTCAAATACAGAACCCCAGAACTACCCAAGAAGAACAGAAAAATTCTTGTTATTAACCCCCTAGAATCAGATATGAACATCATATGGCTGATGACCAAGGCTTTTGGACATGTCTACACCATTCTACATAGCTTCATAGAAAACCAAAGAGATTTACAGGTCAAAGCATGAGAGTTCATTCAAGTCCAAAATCTTCATTCCAGTACAAGGGATGATGCTATGTCTAAGTATACTGTTTTTCAAGATCAGAAAATGATTGACTCATTTGCCTTCCCTGGACAAGCACTTGATTGATAATTCTTATACTGAGCCATTTTAGAATTGGAGCTGTTCTTCACTATATGGGCTTCTCGATGCGAGCTAAAGGCTAGTTTATTATAATCCATCTTTGCCACTACAAAAATAAATCAAAGCTTACTCGTGCATAATCCACTCATGCGTCTGCTCCATCCTTATCTTCTCTGCTTACTTGGTGGCTGTTTAATAGAGGTAAACCGTAAATGTAACATAAATATAGAGATCCTTGCATGGGAAGCAGAGCCAGTCTTGAATCATTTGGGAAGAAAGTCCCTCATCAAAAGTTCAACAACTTCTGTTAGCATATTGAGCTCTAGCTCTGTTTACAGATTGGATCCCACAGCAAAAAGCATCAACGGGACCTTTTGTTTGTTCAGTGGTAATGCAGAGTACGAAGTAACTGCTCCTACTGACATCACAATCGGAAATACTTGCATATTTTGTTTTTCATTCTTTTTCTAGAATAGCCAACTTCTTTTATAACGTTTTACTTCTGAAGGGAAGAAAAATTCAAGAAAACTAATTTCACAAGCTTTCTTCTGTATTGACTTTGAACATTATGATAACCCAGTGGAGTTTCTCTCTTTTTTTTTTCTTCGTAATTCCACCCTGGTACAGTTCCTATCACATAAAATATCAGACATTTTTAACAAGACAAGCAGCAAGGCTCTGAACTCCACAAGAACTCAAGATTCAGTTTTTCCACTTAATGATTATCAACAAAATGAAGATACTCTTAACTCAAAGCTGAATCCGAAACTACCCAAATCAGTATTGATCACCATGTGGATTAGCAAAAACCCTAACCTAAGACTCAACTCAAGCCCAAAAATCCTATTTTTAAAATTTGATTACCCATATTAGGGAAAAATTAGACGAAGTTAGGAAGCTCAAACTACAAAAGGAATTGAATCACGTAACTAGTTTGAGAAAAACAGCCACCAAGTTTTCAAGCAAGATTTAGAACACAATTGGATTCACTGACGAACAAACTCCATCTCCCAACCTCGCTCCGAAAACAATTCACAGTACCTTAGGGTGATCGTAAAACATCTCAACGCAATAAACTCATTCACTCAATAATTCAAAACTAGTCATCTATCCCCATGCAAAGATCAAACCTTTCTACAATAATCAGCAAAAAATCTCAAGAACAAGCAGGACCCAACATCGATCAGAGACTATGGAATGCCAAAATTCAACAAAAATAAAACTAAATTCAACAGAAACAATTAAAACCCAGTAACATAAAACATAAAAGGCTGATCTCCGCAAGGTAAATTTTACTAGCGAAGCATACTGTTTACCTGTGGGAGTTTGACTGTGGTAGAAGCGGCAACGATGCAGTAACCCAATAGCTTGGATATTAAGGGAAGCAAACAATCTTTCTCTGGGAATTCACCATTGCCCAGCGATCCCAACGCACAACTAAAATCCATCCCAAGAAACTTCATCTCCACCATGTTTCTTGCGTGTTTGAGTATTGTATTGTATGAAAATTTCTGGTATGAATATGAGGGGCTCGACTTGCAGGGGGGTATTGGTTTATGCTTCTTCGAGTTGCGGGATCTACAAAGACTACAATGGGTCCATTTTTCGAGTATTATTACTTTGTTTATTTTGCATTATTTATTTAAAGTTAAATTACACTAATACACTTGATATTCGATCTAATTATAAAGGGATAATCATACTTCTTTTCTAAAATTTGATATAATTACACGTAAATATCTTATAATTTTAAAAGTTATATACATCTAATATTTTTTATTTTTGTTTTTATCTAACAAATAAGTCAATCTATTTGTAAAATTTATTGAATTTGATGATATTAACAAAAAAATTAATAAAAAAGTTCATATTTACCTCACATTAATATATTACTAATTCATTACAGGTTAATCAATTTTCTTTATGATTAAATTATTCTTATAATAACCTCCAATCTATTATGTTCAAATTTTAATATATTTCAATTTCCATCTATAATGTATTTACTAATTAACTAAATATCACAAACATATATCAATTAATCCCACAATTATGTATTAAAATTTATAGATGTTACAGTAAAAACATTTGAGGTGGGTAAAATAAATAATCTAGAGAGAATATTAGTTCATAAAAAATATATTTTATAATCCAAAAAAGGGTTTATTGGTCAGTTCACTACAAAAATTGGATGGAAACCTAGCAGAATGGATTGGTTGTTAGGCGAATGTGAAAATCAAGGGTATTTAAAGTTTTTAAAGAACGAGAAGGTATTTGTAATTATACCAAATATCAGATAAGGTGATTATAATTTACCCTTTTTTATTTGAAATCTTATTGCATTTTCTATTTAACATATACACGTCATATGCATAAAGATGACATTTTATTTTATTTGAGAAAAAAATTTATATCCGTAATTTGTATGTATGTATATAAAAATAAAAGATGTAACATAATTTAAAATAAAAAAACCAATCCAAAAAAATCCACAGAGAATAGAGAAAGATCCTTTCTCAAACATGTTGAATCTTATAAAGTCATAAAGAAGAGTGTTCATAATCAAACTTTGGAAAGTAAACGCAAAGAAAATTTTGGATGCTCCAATTAAAGTCGCATATTAAACATCAACATTCTCGGGTTTGGATCCAAATTCATGCATCTCTGCTGGTACACTAATATCGGGGTGGGTAGACTCCGCCGGTGGGTGGAGGTGTCGGGTAGACGCCGCTAGCGGGTGGAGGCGTCGGATAGGCTCCAGTGGAATACGGTGGTGCTTGGTTTGTAGGATTAGCCTGTGGATATGTGGATGTTGGTGCAGTATAGTTTCCAGTCGACTGGCCTGCAAATATTGTGAAATTGTAAGATCGGCATTAGGTTGGTCGTAAAGTAATCGATTTAAATTAGAATTTTTTATCCGAATTTAAAATTCCATACAAGATGATTGATTACATGACTATATCGATCGGTTACTCTTTTTGGCCATCTCGTTTTATCATTGAACAAGTAAACGATGTTGGTGTAGAGAAACTAACGAGCATGATTAATTTCATTCGACGATGCAACATCAATGCTTTGTTCATCATATAACTTTTATTACCATTTATATAGATATGAGGAATAGGTTGTCAAGCCTTGGAAATCATGGATCACAAGAAGGTCAAAGAACACCCATATTGGTGCAAAGATTTAGAGCAATGTATGATTCTTTAAAACAACAAATAACTATTGAGACGAACAGTTTTTTACCTGTTGGATAACCACTTGGGGCCAAAGGAGTAACGTGTTGTGGGGGGTATCCAGCTGGAGGATAGGCAGATGGTGGCTGACCGGAAAAAGAAGTTGGTGTCTGATTTAGCCATGGTGACGGGGAAGAGGAAGGAGGAGGGTAAGTAGTAGTTGGTGTATTTGCCAAACTTGAAGGATAAGTATTGGGCGGGGCGGTTGAGCATGGAGGAAATGGAGGTGGTGGGGTGGTTGAGCATGGAGGAAAAGGAGGCGGTGGGGCGGCTGAGCCGACAGGATAAGGGGCTGAAGTTGGTGGATTTTGCGGGAATGGAGATGTTGGATTAGGAGGGTAGAGGTAGCTTGTATTAAGGGGGGTCGATGATGCTGGCATGTTTGTTGGACAAGGGGCAGATGTGGTAGCTAGGTAAGGGGCGGCCGGGTTGGAGCATGGTGGTGGTGGCGGCGGCGACTGCCCATTGTATGGCAAAAGCGTCGAAATGGGTGCACTTGGTGTGGCATACATTTGAGGAGGTGGGGCATATTTCTCAATCGTATCTGAATTCATCGTCCAAGTTAGAGTTACACAAATTTAATACATTGAAGAATATTTATTTTTACATCTCATACGTACCGTTGGTGGCGGCCGGAGCCTGGGGCTGGTTGCCGGAGAAAGAAACTGGTGCTCCAACCATGGTGAGAGATGAAGTGTATATGAGTGTGATGACTAGTGATCAATATTATGAAATGATCACTTGTATATAAGGATTAGGGTATGAGATGGAAGCATCAAAGAAAGTCTTCTCTTGGGAAGTTGACTTGGAATTGTCATACTAATCTCCACTAGGAAATGAAGGATAATCATTTTCCACTTTGGACATTATAAACAACTATTGTTACATTATATTTGATGTATGCGAGCATCGAGCATTAATTGCAAACGAGAATATGGACGATTTATAAATTTCAAAAAAAAATTCTTTTTAGCGAAACGTCTTTTTATAATAAAATTTATATCAAATTAAAATGAATAATATACGAGTCGTGAAGCACCGATCGAATTACAATCCATATCGACGTGACAACATTCTCGACACATTTTTACTTTAGAAAGACTAAGGATAATTAATGAGGTCAACTGGCCGCGAGCGGGATGGTGAGGACATGAAAATGTCAAAGGAGAGTTGTTATATTGCCAACTTGTACGGTGGCATGTGCAATCCAAGATGCAAAGAAGACTTTCAATTCCATTTACACATGATGATGATGATAATGGTGTACACATATATCTACACGCGCTGTGTGGATCAAGAGACCGAGTCATGTCCATTCAGGTTACATGAAGAGACCTTGTATTTAGAAAAATAATAATAATAAATTATCTAATATTTTAGAAATAGTTCCAACATTCTCCTCTAAAATTTATGTAGTTACACGTATATTTCCTGTGATTTGAGAAATTACATCTAGCATTCTTGACGTTTGCTTTCGTCTAACAAATAAGTCCCCCTATTAGTCAAAATTCACTGAATTTGATATTAATAAAAAAAACTAAATGAAAATTGATACTTACCCTCGATTGACTAATTACTAACTTATTACAGGTCAAATAATATTTTTTTAGCGATGAAGATATACCTCCTTATATGCAATGGGGGAAGACATGTTAGGATAATCTAATCATAAAAACATTTATTTGATCTGCAATAAGTCAGTAATAAATCAATCGGGGTTAAAATAGATATTTTTTTTATTTTTCATTAATATCAGTAAATTCGGTGAATTTTGACTAACGGATGCATTTACTTATTAGAAACAAACAAACTTCAGGGGTGCTAAATATAATTTTTGAAACTATAGCAAATCTACGTATAATACACCAAACCTCAGAAGATGAGAGTGTAATTATCCCAATATTTTAAGAAAAATATATATTAATTTGATAGAATGAAATATCTTATAATACGTAAATGCTAGTTGAATATTTACCTAAACTTGTCATAATTAAGCTAGCATGATATAATATATGCTGTATAAATTTAATAAATTACTTAATGTTGTATTTGGATTGATGAATTTAAAATTGAAAATTTGAAATCTCTAATGACAAATTCTCTGGAGTTGTTTGGGTAATTCTATATTATAATAGATTTTAAATCCTCTCACTCTAAAATTATGTTTTATAAAATATTGGGAAAAGTATTATTTTAGTCCGCTAAATATGCCTAATTTTAATTTTAGTTCGATAACTATGTCCATTTTTGTTTAGGTCCAGTAACTTACGAAATTACTTACTTTTAGTCCTTTGGTATATTTTTGGACAATTTTACCCCTATGAGTGTATATGGACTAAAATCATCTTTCAAAAGTTGCATAAGGGTAAAATTGTCCGAAAATCTTTCAAAGGACTAAAAGTAAGCAATTTTCGTAAGTTACTGGACCTAAACAAAAATGGATATAGTTATCGAACTAAAATTAAAATTAGGCATAGTTAACGGATTAAAATAATATTTTTCCCTAAAATATTGATAAATTTTAAATTCTTTTAATATATTAGCTAGAGCATAAACTTCTTCCACCAAGCAAAATAATGACACTAGAATAAATATAACACTTCATTATCATTATTTATCATGATTAAAAATAAAAAAAATATTATAAATACTAATTTATTATAATTTTGCAACGGCTATAGTCATTATTTCTATAAGTGAGATCAAAACATTAGTTATAACTAAAAATTATGATAAATTATTTAGCTATAGATTAAATGATGGAGAACGTTTATTGATAGTAGTCTTTCTTTTTTTTTAGCCCACGCATGCGTCACAGACTACCCCAACAGGTTTTGAATTCGATAACTTCACAATGAAATATCGAGCCTCAAACCATTGGGGTGTCTCCTAAATTAAGGACTATATTGATTAACAGTAGTCAAAAATTAAGTTTTTACACCGATTTTATTTAACTATAATAGATAGTACTAATTTTTCATGATTTTTTAACCACATCAATATGTAATATAAGGATTAATGCATATCTTTAGTGGTGTAATGAGAAAGGAAGAAAAGTAACAAAATATTTCAAATTAGTGGTTTACCTAAAAATACGTGGCTTTTCACTATGATTAATTATCATGGTTAAAAGTAAAAATTGATAGTGGATACTAATATTTAACCATTATAACGTACACAACCACTATCAGCCGTTATTTTTGCAAGTGATACAAAAGCATTGCTACAGCTAAAAACTGTGGCAAATATTTTGACCTTAAGTAAAATCATAACTAATATTGATTAACCGTAGTCAAAATTTAAGTTTGCACGTTGATTTTATCAAACCATGGTAGATAATATTGATTTACTATGGTTTTTAAACTATAGATTTATAATACAGGGAATAATCAATTTTTATGTAGTAGTTAATGAGGCTTCGTTCAAGTTGTAAAGTTGAGACATCACATCTATAACGTTACAGATTTAAATCCCACGGATTGGAGTATAATAATTTTTTTTCTTTATTTTCTTTGAATATATTCATTGATTTGCAACTATTCATATATTGAACCAATCAATCAGTTTGAAATTGAGTGGAGTACTAGGCTTATGCTTTTCATAACTATGATTACTATAATTAGTCATTTTCCAACTACATATGAGTATTAGTATTAGAAAAAAAAAATTGAATTTTTCGCTATGTTATAAATGATCGTGGTTTAAAAATTGTGGTGAATAAATACTATTAATCACGATCAAATAAAATCAAAATACAAATTTAAATTTGTACCACTATTAATCGATTTTCGTCATGATTTTTAACCATAACATAAACATTTTTCATGGTTTCGGTCATGGTTAATATTTTGGCTATACTTGCAAAAACAACGACTAATGACCATTACTAAATCTTGATTGATTTGTATTTGACACGATTTTCTTCTTTTGACTGTAGTAATTAACCGTAATTGGAAAATCATATTTTTATAAGTATAGCCTATCCTTATTGTTTTATCACAAACGATATTATTATATAGGGGTAAAGTACACTTTTTCCCCCTAAACTATTCGTCATATAATATTTACCACCCTAAACTAATAAATGTAACACTTACCCCCTGAATTGGACAAAAATACCCCTCTTGCCTTGAACAATTATATTATTTTCAGTATATTTTAGTTTTGTACATTAAATCATCACCAAATTATTTTTTAATAAGTGAAGATTTACATTAAAAGTGGAGTATAAATTAATATATATTAGAAAATTTTAATTAAACTTAAAATAAAAAATTACTAAAAAAAACAAATTCTTTGAACAATATAGCTATATATATAATACAAGAGTAATATTATCTAAAAATTTAATTGTGGAGGGTAAGTGTTACATTTATTAGATTAGGTGGGTAATCGTTACATAACGAATAGTTGATGGGGCAAACAGTATTTATGCTATTATTTTATAAAGTATAATTAATGCAAAATGTAACATAAGTTTGTAGTAAAAAAATCCAAATAATTATGAACATACATATATGTGAATATGCGTAGAAATTGATGCTTAAAATTGTATATATTTCATAATAAAGTAGGTGGCCCAGTGTGCAAAATATGGTGCGCACATCCATAAATATGTCAAGAAAGTCGAATACGTACCATATACAAATACACCAAGTCTCCATGCTTAGAAGCTTAATTGTCACAATAAATGGACATCGAGCTTCATTACAGCTGCTAATTTGCTAGACTTAAGATTACGAATTAATACACCCCTAAAAAAGAAAAAAAAAATATCTTCATTTAACACCCTATCTCTTAATTAAATAAAATAATTCTTTAAATAAAATTTTATAATAATTTGAGTTCAAATAAATTTTATTTATTTCATATATTACTCAAATTTTTTAAGTAAATTAATTTTTGTTTGTATTTTTTTATTTCCTAAATGTCAAGTTAAGCTAAGCTTAATTTGATCATAAAATTAATCTTGAGTAATTACGGAATCAATACGAAAAGTTCTAGCATATTTGGTCAAAATTTCAATATGTAGTTGATGCCCCCTAAACCTTTCAATGACTAAACTCACAAGCAAAGGCAGATTAGCTCAGCTGGATACGAGCCCAGCTGGCCTACCAACTGGGAGACAAGACCTACAGGCTTACCTCCTACTTTACTAAACTGACAGGCCCAAAAAACAAGCTTATTCCCGGACACGTTATCATATAGTTGAAAGGACGAGTCATATAGCTTGACAACACATCAAGACACATCTTCCTAAAATATATCCAGGTGGCTCCTTGTAGATTGATGTCAAATGACCTGGAAATCCACGAGTAACGGTTTCCCAAATTTTCATATACACCTGGCATGACTTAGTAAAATAATTATATCTCTTTCAACATTTATCCGAATCACAAATGATTTTTTCTAGATGATAGTCAACTCAAAGGGCTTTCAAACAGCGTATGGCACTCTACAACAACCCCCGTATCCTACTTTCTACATGCCTATAAATAGAAGCATTGTGCAGTCATTTGGTAACATCATTCTTCACTCTCAAACTCTCACTTATTCTCTCAATTGTCTCTCGATTTTTAGGCTATTTTAAGTCTATATTTTGTACTTCATACTAATATTTATCACTCTCACATCATATTTCGTTATTATTCTCACTTTTAATGCAAGTCTCCCTTTTATTTCTTCAATAAACCATTACTGATTTAAACATTAGAGTGCTAACTTTTGTTTTGCAAAGTTAGTCCCCGTTCATCTTAAAATATTCCTTGAAGATCCTTCAACCTTGTAGTGTGGCCAAAAATCTGCTATGCATCAATAATTAATATAAATAAAATATTAATAAAATGTATACTATTTGATTTTTTTAAATATTAAATAAATTTAGTTGATTGATATAGTAAAAGATTATGAATTTAATAATCTTAAATTAATGTAACATCTTTCGGCATTGGACTATATCAATACCTATAGGTATTTTAGGGTATTAGATCTTACTCATACCCACTCATTTAATTTTATGGGTTTAGAGTAGAGTAAGGCCTTCAACCCATTTGATAGGATATGCGTATGAAAGTTATTTTTTGGATATGAGTAGGGCAATACCTACCCATTGACAAGCCTATAATACAACCTAGAATCAACCCTACATAGGGCGTAAACTATAAATAATCCCCAATTAAATCTCCAGGTAACATTTTGGATTTGTTAGGTTGGCATTATTTTTGTACATATGACGTGTATATTGGAAAATTAAAATCTGAAAAGTTGTATCGTGGAAAAAGCCACTGCACCGAAAGCAAAATTTTAATACGACTGTGATGCAATCATTAGAGTCGTTCGCTCCACAAAATTCATACAACTACTCTCTAACATATGCAGTTATGACATAGAGTTAGAACAACATACTAGTATCACTTAAAGAAGAAGAGAGGAGAAGCAAAAAGAGAGGCACACTATTAAAGAGGAGGAGGTCTCGATTCTTAAACTACTTCAACCACTTCAACCACAATTTCCTTAACAAACCTCACATAAATATTCCTCAACCAACCTGATAGAGTGTATCTGGTTTCATCAAATCAAAAAGATAAAGGGAAGACTTGGGTCTCTGATTTTCTCATAACTAAAGAGTAGAAAGTGTAGGATTTTATAGCTTCTAATAGTCATTCCCCCACGAATGACTAACTAGTTAAATGATATAATTTTCTGAGTGAAGAAAGAAATATAATTAATCATTAATATATTTCAATTGAACTAATGCATAGTGAGGTGAGACAACACCTCAGCTAAGAAAAGTGAAATAATCTTTAACTTTTGATAGCACAAGCTAAAACTTCCACAACACGTTTGTTTCCTTGAAGTATGCTATTCCGCCATATACTTGGACCGCTATTTGTGGCCATTCGCTTAGCATCTTGAGTTCTGATTAGTGTTATAGAAAGAACTCTTTCTCTTTCATAGAAGGCGGGCCATCATCGCACTCATTTAGATAGCTTCATCAAATTCATATGACTATAGACTAGAACTAAGTTGTGAAACTATACACCTGGCAACAACTTGGCAGGATCATCCATCAGTCCCTGTTATAGGGCTATTAATCCGATCAATTAGATTAATGCTTTCTTATATGGTTATCACCATATAAGAGTCTGAACCCTATTGATCTTGAAGTCTCAAGGATAATCCTTTCATTAATCCCTTTACAAGAGGATTAGTCAAGTTCCTCTCGATTCTCACATAATTTAGGGATATTATCTCATTCGTCAAGATCTCTTTCATTGCACCATGTCTGATCCGCTATATCCTCTTTTGCCATTGAACGCGTAGTTCTTGGCAATCTCAATAATAGCTTGGGAATCACAATGCAGGGAGCTCAATACAGGTGACTCCATAAGAGCACATCTTACAATAGGTTTCTCAACCAATCAACTTATTAACTAATACAACTAGCAATACAAGTGTATTTTGCATATTTTTATGAAATAGCTCCCCCACCCAAAGTAAATAATAGCCACTAGTAAAACTCACTTCATCGTTATCAGTTATCCAATTTGCATCACAAATCCCTTGCAACACCACGTAATTTGTTAAAGTGCAAAGACAAGTCATCAGCAAAACTTTAGAAGCATTAAGAATATTACTTATACATCTTCCACTCACATTTCAACATGAGGAAAGAAAATCTCTCGATAAAGAGTTCTTGCGTTTGAATCTCAACAATGCACGTAACAGTTTCTTACATTAGTATTTGATATCTTGAAAAGCCTTAACTTATATATGGCCACCCATACATTACTACCATTTCACTTGGCTCGAAATAAATTTTACCAGGACATAACATAACAAAGATAGAGAAGGAAATGGAGTAATAGTTGAAGGAGCAATCCTTTAATAGGACCAAAAATTCCAATTGTCATGCAGTAGATTTGTGTTCAATGTTTTCTACATAAACAGACCACAATTATGTCATAACTTTCAACATCTCTCTATCTCACTCCAATTTGTGATCTCCAAGGGACCATCAATCCACAAATTGAGAGATTTATCTGTGATTAGTATTCATCCATTATCCATTATTTGGATCACAATTTCCAAACAACGAGATGTCACCTTTTCCTTCAATTACCAAATCCACTGCATTCCTCTCTTCCGATTTTGCCACTAACTTACACGTCTACTAGACATTTTCCCAATTATCTACCCACCAAGTCTCCAATAATTATATACTGTATGGGAAATTTTAGTTCGGATCTCATTCGATCTAATCTGAATCAATTATATGATAAATGCAATACACTTGTCGTGTGGTTGGTGTACAAAGTGACTAATGACATAACAAGTGTATCACACTTACTCTGTGATTGATTTGATTTAACCAATCTGGTACATGTTAGAATTGTAGCATATGAGAAACTACCATTCAGAATCACCAATAGCTCAAGTCTTCTCAAAAATAGACAAACCCACTACAACACTTAGGATTTGGTCTCTGATTTTCTCATAAATCGCGACTTAGTCAAGCTATTTTCGAGTTATAAATAAGAAGTTGAAAGTGTAGGATTTTATAGCGTTTTAGTAGTCATTCCCTACGTACATACATTAATTGAAAATAGATAATAAGATTTAAAATAGAAAATTCAATCTGATACACCCTGACTGAACACCTTGCATCCCGAGAGGATTTTGTAGCCACAACGAAAGTCAATCAAGTTAAGTAGAAAAGGGTCTTCCAACGATGAGATGAATTCAAGTGCAAGCAGAATCCTGGACATGATCGGCTGGTCAAGGCAGCCAATTCTTGATCATAATAACATGTATCTTCTACAATTTCACAAAGTAGAACAAATATCTGTTTCTGTTGTTCAAATTCAAAGCCATAAATACTGAGAATCATACAGATATGACCTTTACAATCTTTGAGTTCATCCTCATTTCATCACCCCAGTGCACCAAAGAGACCATCGAGCACCAAAACAGTTTCCTCCTTGGCCTTCACCTATCCCTCCCTGCACTGGCGACGACTTCAAACTCTCTCTCAAGAGCTGCTCTTCTTTCCGTCTTTCGTGGACGTCCCCATTGGTTTGGCAAGAGTGCGTCTCATCGCCTTAACTCCAAGCGGGTTACCCTTGCTCTGTATTACAGTAAAGAAATCAATGAATAAGCAAAAATAACCAGCAGCAGCAGAAAATGGAAAAATTGCACAAACGGAGATCAGTCATACAATCGAGCAGGTGCCAGCGTAAATGTTGCAAACTGGATACTCGTGCGGGCAGCAACTGGAATGGTCGTCACAGCAGGTGGCTCCCTCGAGTGGGCAGCAGCCCCACTCAAGGCACTCTCCGTAGTACTCAAAGATGCAGCAACAGGTGTCGCTTTCAGGGCATGAGTAGTAATCATCGCAAACAGAGGGCGGTTTGACTGGAGAAGGAGGAGATGGGCCGGGGTTGGGAGGATTTTGGCTCGTCTTGATCGGGTAAGAGGGCTCGACTGCAATTCCACATAGGCCGGTTTTGGATTTAATGTTCCGCTGCATTCTCACGTAGCCCTTCTCACCCCAGCTTGCGCCCCATGAGTTCCTGACGATCCAATAATCGACACCATTTTCGCTACCATATCCCACGACATTCACACCGTGGTCCAAGTCCACGCCACACCTCCCTGTGAATATACCCTGAAGAGATTTCCAAGAAAACTAATGTTTAGATAATGTGAAGAAGATGTATGTAGTCCATTTGATCCTACTTCCACAAGTAGCAAAGCTTTAATAAAATCTTGATCTGTGCTCAGTAGAGAGCATGGAATCAAGGAATCCATTTTTCTATTCCATCTAATCTATACGTACAAAAACTACGTTTTACTTGAGGAATGATTCTGTAAACGTAATGTAACATGTATTCCAAATCTCAGGCAAGAATTTTTTTCACATTGACAGTAAAAGCTTACAGATTCATATAATTGGAAGTCCCTCCCACCGCCTTCAATGGCGACGCTGATGGGCTGATTAGCGACCGCCTTCTGCAACGCATTCTCATTACTCGCAGGAACATCTTCGTAGCTATCAATAGACACAACTTTGGCATTTTTCTGCAAAACAAAACAACAAAACCATCAAAAGTTAACACTCTCCGTCTAATAATTTCCTTTCTCTCTTAACCAAGGAAGAAAGAACTCAAAACAAACCCTGTACTGGTCGCATCTGCCGTCCCTGCCGGTGTACGGATAATCCTCCTCACTGTCGATCCCTCCGTTCTTGATAATGAACTGAAACGCATAGTCCATAAGACCCCCATTGCACCCTTCGTCGTAAGACGTATCACAGTCCACCAGCTCCTGCTCAGAAAGTGAGATCAAATCCCCAGTAACTATCTGGTTTATACCTTCCACAGAGGCAATTGTTGAGAAAGCCCAGCAACTCCCTACAGTTCCAAGAATTCAAACAAGACAACATTACATCATTAATCTCAGACATTCTTGATTACACATAAAAGTGTAAAAAAGATAAGTATCGTTCACAATCTTGTGATATTGTCAATGTCATAAGCTGTGGGCAGAGCAGAGCCCATGTAGCCGCCCTACTGTGGACCATAGAAAGCAATGTCATAAATGACTTCATGCATGAGGTGTGGTGTGGTAGGTGGGCACCACCCAAGTTTTATTGCAATTAAAGGCGTTCAAAAATATCTCTCAACTAGCAAACAGCTACCACTTTATTGACCCATAATCTGCTCCAGAACCAGAAAAATATCCACTATGTTTGTTTTCAATTTTTAAGTTATCTCTTAGATGAGTCAAAATCTACCTAATATTGTCATCATATAGAAACAATTTATTTGGGTATTTTTAACTGTTTTAGTATAAATACACATATATATATATATTCACACATACATATATAAATATATATATAAGGCATGATTTGACAATGAAAAGTAATTTTTGTCGCCCAAAACACAACATTAAACATACTATACTTATTTTAAATTATCTCCAAAAATAAATTCAAATATACATATATCGCTAACACATACTTATTTATCTTTATTTTCTTTCTCTATCTCCACCAAATACTTAGAAAACGAATCCAAACATTATGATCATCTTTGCACTCAAAAGATTTATTTATAGTGAAAAATACAAACAACCTCCTTGTGATATTATAAATAAGCAAATTATCCCTCTATGAAAGGAAAAATAGTAACTTACCTCCCTGTGTTTTGTCTAAAACGAAGCAATTTACCTCTTCAGACAAGAAGGTAAATTGCTTCATTTTAAAAAACATAGAAAGGTAAATTGCTATTTTGTTTTCGCAAGGAGGTAATTTGATCATTTACAAGGTCACAGGATAAATTGCTATTCACCATTTATTTATATGAGGATAGAAAATAATGGGCTTCCATGAAATTTCCCATAAATAATTATAAATATTCTCTTACTATTTAAAAAATTACAAAAATTCTCCTAAAATTACAAATACCCCAATAACTTCCTAAATTATCAAATATCTTAACAAATACCCTTAAAATGGACTGTGACAAAGAGGTATTTGTAATTTTTTAAATAATAAATAGTATTTATAATTATGATAAATTTTAATATAGCCCATTATAGTTTTATATGAACGACAATCAAGTCATGCCAAGTCACTTTTCATTTCAATAATATATCTACAAGCTCTTGCAAGGGATATTTTGCCCACTAGATTCTCTCCCAAAAATCCAGGAACATATTTCTTTTATTTTTTTAAAATTTTCTGTGGTTGTGCTCTATTTTTGGTTACTCGAAACAGCCAAAAATATCTCGAATATTTGTCTGTATCTTTACGAAATACAAAATTATAAATTAATTATATTTGCTATATTATTGAATTAGGTCCGACTAAACCCTTTCTAGCTAAAATTTTCTTTCCAAAATACATGTCTATATTATATATAATTGAAAAGAGGAAAATTAGTGTCTTAATTATTTTAATATACATATTTAATTTAATTATTAATTTATTTATTAACTTTCCAACCACTCATCTAATTTTTCACTCTGCTATTATATTTCAATCAATATTCCTTTTTCCGTTCTAATTTTCATCATCTATTTGTTACTATTTTTATAAATTTAATATTAACTTATTATTCTACATATATTTTATTAAATAAAAATATTTTATTTTAAATAATATTTTTAAAAATTATACACATAAAGAGTGCCACAAATTACTAATAAAAAATAAATTTAAAGCTAATCAACAAAAGAAACCCATTTTCCATAAAATGGAAATAAACAAATTTATAGCTTCAATTTCAATAATTTAACCATTTTCTGAAAAGAAATCGAAAGTAAAAGAGAGAGAAAAGAAAAGTAAAATAGTTACCACAGCCGCCTTGATCTTTGATCGGAGCGACGGCGCCTTTCTCCCTCCAGTCAATGGAGTCCGGCAAGCTGTCGCCCACCTTCGGCGCGTAGCGGTCGCTCTTCACCTTAGAAAACCGGCGCTTGGCGTCGGTCCTGGTGCCCATATAAGTTCTCCGATACTCCTCGTTGGAGAGATCGGCGAAGCGGTTCAGGCCGAGCTTGTAGGTCCGGTTGGGCATGGCGTTCTGCTCCTCTATGTACCTCAAGTTGTCCTTAAAGATCTCGAACCTCTTCTCCTTCTCCCCCAACGCGTTGTACGACTTGCCGTGCTTCACCATCCACGACTCGTACATGGACATCACCTCCTCGTCGGACCGCACGAAGCCCGGCCCCCCGTGGCTCTCGTCGTAGGATATGATGGACATATCCGAGCCTAGTGACTCGGCCAAGAATACAGAAAGAAAAAGGAGCAGAAAAGAGAGAGAAACGGCGGAAGATGACGGTGCAGCCATGTTTAAGTTTCTTCAGACTGGAGAAGCGTGAAGGGGTGGAGATTATAAAGGCAGAGTGGAGGGGTATTTGGGGAAATCTAAAGAGTGGCAGCCATTACTGTTTCTTGTTGCGATGGAGTTCTTGAAGATGTGCGACTATGCGTTTTTACTCATGAAGGAAACAAACAAGGAGTGAATATTGGAAAGGAGAGAGAGAGAGAAGGATTGATGAGTAGCGAGTAGGAGATGGGCATGTGGATTTGAAGTGATAGGTTGATAGTGAAATGTTAGGCAGCATGGAAAAGATGAGAGAGTTCTTGCAATGGGGCCAACAGGTAATTTTTTTTTTAATTATTTTTCTTTCATTTTTCTATTTTTTTTTTTAAATTATCCAATTAAATTGTGTTAGAAAAATCAAAATAAGGCCTTTGAGACAACAAAAAAGAGAATATAAGATAAGATATGGAAATTCAGTATCACCGTACAAGTATAGAAGGCAAGATAAGGTTTAGAATTCAGACAGGTTGCCGTTGCTTGTAATTTCATCTCATCTCATTTTATGAGGTTGATCGATATATATATATATATATTGATATAATGTGTAAAATATATCGAGTAAGAAATAAAATATAATGATTATAGTTGACGTGATATATATTTTTTTTTTTTTGAAAAAGTAGTGAATTATGCTTGTACTATAAGAAATTGATTATTCCGTACACTATATATGACATGGTTTAAAAATCATAGTAAATCGATACATCTACATTGTTAATAAATTTAATTTTAATTTTTTACTATTTTACCCTCATTATAATAATCGTTTTTAATTTATCTTTAAAATTGATATTAAAGTTGATATTGAAATTTTTTAAACAATTTGAATAATTTAGCAATAATCAAAATTTGTTAAATATTTTTAAATTTTTATAGTTTATTTGTGATATTATCTAATTATATTATTCAAAAATAGCTATGATTAATTAATAAAATTATACCCTTTTTTCATAATCATGCAAGTTTAATTATAGTGTATGAATAAATAATTATATTACTTAGTGGGAGCATTATTAAATTAAATATTTATTTTTTATGAATATTTATAAAATAAATATGCAATATACTGATCGAAATAAAATTTATTACTTTCTGTGAAAAAATAACTATGATTAACAAACAACAAATACAAATATATAAAAAAAAAGTATATTTTAGCAAATGGGGACAAAACTATCGTTAATCAATTAAGTCTATTTTAAAAGTGATTTTCCTCCAAACACTATCTAATTTAATTTTTATCTATTTTTTCGCTTTTATTACAAACAATATTCAGTTTTAATTCTGTTACAACTTCCAACGTTTTTTTACAAAATTACTTCTATAAAAGCAGAAGTTTTCGCAAACACTCCCTATTTTGGAATGTACGATTTGGATCTCAAATGCTTATAACAAATTATTTGAATAATTTTAAATTTAAAGAATTTCAATCATTCTGTCTAATTTTAAATTATGTTATTAAATTTTAAATTCTTGTAATATAAAATATTTTAAAATTATTTTTAAAAATTCTTCACTCGAAATCACACTCATCGATCCAAATGTAGACTTAAGGAATTTGATTTTATGTATATATTTTGGTGATTGGAATTCAAATAATCCATCTTTATTTTTTCTTACCAAAACAAAAACTTGAGACATCAAATGTGAAAAAGAAAATACTACGTATGTTGAAGAGAAAGTTTAGGAGAATTACATTTTGGCCCCTAAATAATATCACTTATTCAAATTCAGTTCATAAATAATCACTACTCATACTTTGATTCCTAAATTGACACTTTTTCTTTTATGATTTTTTCTGCCTTCTTCCCAGCCTTGGGAGTGTTATATGATTTTTCAATATAATTTAGACATAAATGACTAAAATAATTTAAAAAAAAAAAAAAAAGCTTATGTAAGGATCAATAGTTCAAATAATGATAGTTTAGGGACTGGATTGAATAAGTGATATTATTTAAGGGACCAAAAATATAATTTTCTTGAAAATGTAAAAAATGAATCGTAAATTCCTCATAAGAAGTTGCTTGCCTGAATAATTTTAAATTCAAATGATTTAAGATACTTCGACTCTAATTTTGAATTATAATTATTGAATATTACTGTATTTCAAACCCTTTTGTTCCAAGTTATTTAAAATTATTTCTCTAAATTATTTTCACAAATCAAAATCCATCAATTTAAAATGTAGTATTAAATACTATCTGTAATTAAAAAAAATCAATAATTAATAAAAAAAATTACTTAAATTCATCTAAAAGATAACGCTTAAAAATTTTGTAATTTTATGGCAAGTGGATAATTGTGATGTAAACTATGAGGGTGACTTTGGATTTTCAAGACGAAAAAAATTAATAAAAAGGTAATATGGCAGTTTTTAAAGTAAACGATCGTATTTTTCCGACTTATGGAATTATACTTTTAGTTATTTTAAAATTCTTCTATAAATAGTTCTGGCGTGTTTACACATACGCTCTTACATAAGGAATGACACGACGTGCCTCGATTCACAATAATTTCTTTGTTCTAATTTCATATGATTGATTTACAAATTTATTGTATGTTAAATAAATTATTTTGGATCAAATTACCCTTATAAAAGTAAAGCAGCTTCACATGCATTAGTATGTGAAGACGTATAAGTGTAATTTAATTAGAAATGATTTGTTTGACCTGCAATGAGTCAATTGGGGACTTTTATTCAGTTCTTTTGATTTATCAATAAATTCCATAAATTTTAAGCAACGGGTGTATTTATTTATTGGATGGAAGCAAATATCACAAATATTAGATGTAATTTTCTTAAAATTATATGAGACTTACGTATAATTATATCAAACTTTCAGAAAAAAATAATATAATTATTTCAAATTTTTATACACGCAATCTATAAATATTAAATGGAATAAAAAATTTAAAATAAAAATGAAATTGGGGGAGTTGGAGGATAGTAAGCCACGTTGATCAGGAGAACTGGCGGTGAAATGGAACTCTCTTGTCACCGTCTCCACTGTATGCCCAACTCCACTTGACTGACACTCATAACACTCGCAATGTCCACTTATTATTACGCACATCCAATATTTGGAGTGTTCAACTCTCTCTCTCTCTCTCTCTCTCTATATATATATATATATATATATATATATCTTATAATATTTTTTTATAATTATATTTAATTTTTTTAAAAATAATTTCTTAATGTTTACTAAAAATTTTTTAATTTGGAATCAAGTCGTGAAAATTAATTTTGTTTTTATTGTATTCTTTTTAGTTTTTTTATTAAATTGAAAGTTCATAAACAAATGAGACGAGATGGATGAAAAAATTGAAAAGTTGTAAAAAAAAATTATCCACTTAATCTGTAAAAGAGTTCATTAAATTTTACAAAATAAGTAAAATTATAATTTATAGTCCACGAGAACATTTTGATCAGTTTACCATAAAGAAATAGATGGAAACTTAATAATCGAAAACTAACGAATTTGGCTAATTGTTGGATGACCATTAAAATCAAGGGGGTTAAGTAATTTTTAAATAACAAGGGGATATTTGTAATTATGTCAAATTTTATATTGTAATTTACTCTATTTTGAAAATAAATATATGATTTTTAAAATATAATCTGTATTCGCATAATTAATTATAAAATTATTAATTCAAACATCATAATTTATTTTTTAAAATTAATTATTTTATAATTAATTATGCAACTACATGCCAAACTACTGGGCCGTAGTGATTACATTGGGCCAGGTTTTGGACGTGGATGTTTTCTGAAACACCAACGAGGTCCTCAATAGGATAAGTTACAATCACTTTTTTTTTTAGGTTTAACATAATTACAAGTATTCCTTGATTTTAACATCCATCTAACAACGAGCCCATTTCTTTATGTTTTTTTGTGGTGAACTGATCAAAATGCCCAAATTATAAATTACAATTTTATAGATATTTTATAAGTTTCTAAAATATTTTCATAAAATAATATTTTCTCTGGATTATTTATTTTATCCACCCTCAAATATTTTTATATTTTTATAATATATATTTTTTTTAAAAAAAATCAACAAGGGTAAAATAGTAATGTCGGCTCATCTTCTAGGGGTTACATAATTATTTTCAATTTTAAGATAGTATTTGTAATTTTTCAAACAGCGAGAGAGTATTCATAATTATGACAAATGTCGAAAAAGGTAGTTGTAATTTACCCTTAGTTATATATAAAAAATAGTTAAAACAACTTCGAGTTTAATTACTATTATAGATCAGGACCATAAATCATTAGTGAAACACCTCAAATTATACATCAACACAAATTCCATGTACGACTCATGTTCAATCTTTCGTTAAAACAAACAATCAAACCAGTCCAAGTACCAAATGTGCAAAAAGATCGTCAAATTTGGGGACCAAAATCGAGGATGAATAAAATTAGAGATCAAAATCAAATAAGTGATTAATATGGACGAAAAAAGTAATAATCCAGATATCTATCTTATTATAAAAGAAAATCTTTTGTCGTACCAATTTTTGAATACACAAATTTACCTTTTATTTTAATATTTTTCAATAATCTCACATAACTACCCACTACTCTATATTTATCTCTCACCTTACTTCTCCACATTTATTACAATGCATAATTATAATTAGTTCTTTTAATTAATTTTTTTTATTATCTCACATCAAAATTCTTTTTATACACTCAGGGGAATCGCGTGCGAGGATACTAATTTACCAAAGAAAAAGGAGTTTTCTTTTTAGAATGATATAAAGTCGCACTTCTACCGTATAAAAGCGGGGCAAAGACAATGACAACCGATAATATGACAAATAGTTGCTATATTACTTCTTTACTATTAAAGAGTATCAAATTGCGGCAATGATGTCTTAATTTAGAAGTTAACTCTGAAGTTGAGATTTTGTGATCAACTTTCAGATTATGGATACGAGTATTATATGATCTCATGTATGCATATTTTATTTTACGTGGATTACTGTAATTTATTTATTATTGTTATTAGTTGCATTGATGTATTAGTTGAATTCAGGTATTGCGTTGTGCATCAAAATAAATTATTATAATTTATTTATAAAATAAAAATAATAAATTGCAGTAGTTATCTTTTATTATTATTATTTGATAGGGTTAATCTCATTGACATATTTGAAATTAGGTTTAAATATATAAATACTTTATATTTTCTTTTGTAAAATTACTGATACATTTCCTAATACGGTGTTAGTGTAATGCGTACTTTAGTGGGTGTTTGTGTAAACTTTTGCTGCTGATAGAATGCGTACTTGTAACTACAACTAAAACCTCAAGATGTATAATTGTAATTTTACCAAGCACTTCGATCCTCAATGAGTGCCGATGTAATTCACCTTATTTGATATTATGGTACATTACATTTAGCTATCCGAACTATGCCCATTTTTGTACTTTACATCTATTTTTTTTTTTTTTTAATATCAAGTTATCATCTCAATTTTGAGAAATTTGCATTTTACCATATTGATCAGTTTTTTGCTTTTTTTTTTTTTCAGAAAAAACATCACATGTTGTGTATATGTGAAAAATATCACGTCACATGACCCTTAAATATCATATGTACACTGCATGTGATGTTTTTTTCATAAAAAACTTGTGGAAAAATAGTTATAAATGACAAAGTGTAAAATTTTGTAAAATCGAGATGATGAACCTGACAAAAAAAAAATTAGATGCCGAAATAAAAAACGATTATAATTCGAATGAAATATAGTTAACCCTTGATATTATATATTAATGTCACGTCAATATATGTTTAACACGGGTGGTGTGACAGCAATATCTAATACAAAAATGTGATAAAAAAATTATTCACCAGCAAATTGATTTTTTGATCTGCCTGTTATTTATTTATTTATTTTTTATAACTTTCAATTTTCACCTCTTTTTCTTTTCTCGCTATTGTAACTTCTTTTCTTTTTTATTTTATTATTTTATTGGGATAATTACATTTTCTTCCTCTAAAATTTGGTATAATTATACATAAATTTTATATAATTTGAAAAAGTATATTTAGCACCATTGAGGTTTTTGCTTCCATCTAACAAATAAGTCCATTCCATTAGTAAAAAATCACCAAATTTGCTGATACTGACAAAAAACTGAATAAGCGTTGATATTTACTCATGATTGACTTAATACTGACTTATTATAGGTCAAATAATTTTTTCCAACTAAACTACCCTTATAACGGCGAAAATAGACCTCATCACATGAATTAACGCGTGAAGATTTATAAAGATAATTCGATCATAAAAATATTTATGTGACATGCATCAAATCAACAATAAATCAACCAGAGGTAAATATAAATTTTATTTCTAATCTCTTATTAATATCAACAAATTTGGAGAATTTTAACTAATATAGGGACTTATTTGTTACAAAGAAACAAATCTCAAGAATACTAGATATAATTTTTTAAATCACAAGAGATTTAAATATAAGTACACCAAATATCAGAAGGGAGAGTGTAATTATCCCTAAGTGTAATTATCCCTATTTTATTTTAATTTACTCAATTGAAAAAGATACTGAAATTTTGGATAAAACTTTCAAGATAAAAAATGAAACTGAGATGATTAATTTTTTTTTAATAAATTACACACAGATATTTAAATGAGCTACTAAAAAACGTGGCATCACTAACACGTTCTAATCACTATATATTTCATAACGATTATTAACCGTTGTTTTTATAAAATATATGAGAAATATTTGTGTAGTAAAGATTTAAATTTTTACTTTAATTTTATTTAACAGTAATTAATAATATTAATTAGGCCACATTTAATGTTTAATGTTTTCTTGTTGGGTCCGATAAAACGAAAATAGAGAGGACACTCCACAAATTATTAAGGAGAATTCGTCCTTATTATGTATGTGGATTATGGTTTTTATAGTTGATTTATCATCATAAAAAAATAATATTTAATTTAAGAGTGTTTAATTTGATTAATTGAATTGAATTAAATCAAAAGTTCGATTAATTAAAATTTTATTTCGGTTCGATTCAATAAAAAATCAAATTTATTTTAATTTAGTTCGTTTTTTTATCGAATTAATCAAAAATTGAAAAAGAGAGAGGCAAAGTTAACTTATTAATTAATAATTAAGTATGTATTGATTATAAAATTATTATTTTTTGTTATAAATACATATACTAAGATATTTAATATTTATATACTATAATATATATGTGTGTATGAAATTTAAAATTTGGTATTCGGTTCGGTTAGATTTGAGGAAGGATTCATTCACCCTGGAGAGGACATGCCATACGGTCCTTGGCTTCGAGCATGTTAGAAGTGGATCGGTTTCTGGTACGATTACAATATAGAAGATTACAGAAACTTAAAAATAGTTACAAACCTTTCTTATACAAATTACAACAAGCCTATAAAGCAGAAATAAATTTACAAGAAACAAACTAGAAAAATGCTAGATTACAGAGAAAGGGGACATTAACCAGTTCAGTATATTTGGCTCAGAGGCCTAAGACCCAGGGCCTAACAAGGCCGAAGGCCACAACCTTACTCACGGTTGCTTGAATCACACTATAGCCACAAAGGCTTGTATACCACAAAGGTACACTCAAAATCCACCAAGGAACCGCCACAAAGGCTTTAGACAGAAATCACTAAGGTCTCGCCACAAAGGCTTTTCGCTTTGTTTATCAGAGAAAGGAAGAAGACAAAAGAGATACTTACTTCATTAACCAAGAGCCAACAAGAATCAACCATTTAAAGAGGCATGATCTTAATGGCTCATTAACAGCCATTTTCGGAGAATGGAAGAGCACATAATACAAAGGAAACGGGAAGGACCCAAAAGGTCGTGTGGGAGAAGAAGAAGGAGAGAAAAGCGGCGGATTGGAGATTAGGGTTCAGAATGAGGGAGAAAGGTTTTAAGTAGTGTGGGAACCGGGTCAAACCTTTCCATGGGCCAGGTTGGTGGATAAGTGAGATGATGGGCTTAGTGGATTCAGTCGTCCAGTGAGCAAGGCCCAATCATATTGGTTTGGGCCATATCATTTTACATTTTCCACCTTGGTCCAAACCAAGATGGTGGGTCAAGAGGCTGTCATCATTGCCATAGCTTCCATTTCCTGCATAAAAGAAGAGTTAAGGAATAACAGTTTATAAATGTAGCATATCAAGACAATTTTTAAATTTCTTAATTGCTAAGCATTTTGTTCCCATATCTAGAGGAATTTCTTCTGACTTTATTTTCTTAAGATTGATTATTCCATTGTTTATAACATCCCTAATAAAGTGATACCTAACATCTATGTATTTGGTTCTATAGTGAAAGACTGGATTTTTACATAGCTGGATACTAGACTGCCTATTAGAGTAAACTACAAGTTTATTTTCCAGAAATCCAATTTCAGAAATTAAACCTTTGAGCCATATTGCTTCTTTTATTGCTTCAGTAGTTGCTATATACTTAGCTTCAGTAGTGGAAAGAGCTACTATACTTTGAAGTTGGGATTTCCAACTTATGCATGCATTACAGAGAGTAAAAATATAATAAGTAGTTGATTTTCTACTATCTTTGTCATTAGCATAGTTAGAATCCACAAAACCTTTAAGTTCAACACCATTAGAGTTTTTAGAAAAGGTTATTCCAAGGTTTTTAGTACCATTCAAGTATCTAAAGAGCCATTTTACAGCTTCCCAGTGGGGAGTACCTGGATTTGACATATATCTACTTAAACAGCTAACATCATATGCAATATCTGGCCTAGTACTTACCATTAGGTATATGACAGAACCTATAGCATTTGAGTAGGGCACATTTTTCATTTTATCTTTTTCAGATTCTGTTTTAGGTAACAATTCTTTGCTTAATTGAAAATGTGCTGCAAGGGGTACAGAAGATGGTTTGGATTTTTCCATTAAAAACTTTTCAAGAATGCTTTGAATGTAAGAAGTTTGATTCAAGAAAATAGTTGACTTGGTTCTGTTTCTCTCTATATTCATACCAAGTATTTTCTTTGCATTTCCTAAATCTTTCATTTCAAAATTCTTACATAAATTATTCTGTAAGCACTTAATCATACTGAGACTAGGACTAGCTATTAACATGTCATCCACGTATAAAATAAGAAACAAGGGCACATTGTTTTCACACTTGAAGTATAAGCATGGATCACAGGCACTGTTTTTAAAATCCAAGGAATGCATGAACTGATCAAACTTTTTGTTCCACTGCCTAGGGGATTGTTTTAAACCATATAAGGATTTTTTGAGTAAACACACAAGATTTGGATTTTTCTTATCAACAAAACCATGAGGCTGAGACATATAA
Organism: Sesamum indicum; assembly: GCF_026168435.1. Classification (NCBI taxonomy): domain Eukaryota; kingdom Viridiplantae; phylum Streptophyta; class Magnoliopsida; order Lamiales; family Pedaliaceae; genus Sesamum; species Sesamum indicum. Next base: position 11,751,952 of record NC_142658.1, on the reverse strand, counting down.
ATTTGCTTATCTAAATTTCCATGCAAGAAGGCAGTCTGAACATCCATCTGTTTTAATTTCCAATCAAAATGAGCAACCAATGCAAGCATGATTCGAATAGTAGTAAATTTAACCACGGGAGAAAAGATTTCAGTAAAATCAATGCCTTCTTTTTGTGTGAAACCTTTTGATACAAGTCTAGCTTTAAATCTTTTGGCATTATTTTCTCCTTTTATTTTGAAAATCCATTTACAATCAATTATAGAAGCATTTTTAGGTTTTGAAACTAAAACCCAAGTGTTATTTTCTTTTAAGGCTTTTAATTCTTCATTCATAGCAGTTATCCATTCTTTTGAATTTGAACTTTCTATAGCTTCTTCATAAGAGCTTGGTTCTAAATTTTCAACATTTAGATCTAAGTGATAATCTCTAAACCTAGAAGGAATCCTACGTTCCCTAGGTACTCTATCCCTTACTAACTGATAAGTGTTTGGATTTTCATTTTTTAAGCTCTTCATTATTGTTTTCTTCTTGATTTTCTTCTCTATTTACTATTTCTTCCCCTTGTTGGTTATCCTCATTACTAGGTTCCACCTTATTAAAGGTATTTTCAATATTAAAATCTTCAGTATTTTTAGAGGAAGTGTTTAAACATGGCATTTCAGATTCATTAAAAATCACATCTCTGCTAACTATAACTTTAAAGCCAGGTTGATTCCTAAGCCATAATCTATATCCTTTTACTCCAGGTGATAACCAATAAATACACATTTTTGGGATCTTGGATCTAGTTTATCACCATTATTATGACAGAAAGCAGTACATCCAAAAATGCACAGAGAAGAAAAATCAACATCAGAATTAGACCAAACTTTTTTAGGAATATTACCAAGTAAGGGCACAGAGGGTGATCTATTTATCAAATATGCTGCAGTTATTAAAGCTTCACCCCAAAAAGTTTTTGGTAAACCAGAACTTATTAAAAGACATCTCACTTAGTTTAACAAAGTCCTATTCATTCTTTCAGCCACCCCGTTTTGTTGAGGAGTATATGGTGTGGTTTTGTGTCTTTTAATATCATACTTATCACATAATTCAAAAAACTGTTTGTTGCAAAATTCCAAACCATTATCAGTTCTTAAAGCTTTAAGCTTATGACCAGTTTTGTTTTCAACCAGAATTTTCCAGTTTTGAAATTTTTCAAAAACATCAGATTTTTGCTTCATTAGAAAAACAAATACTTTTCTAGAATAATTATCTATAATAGAGAGAAAATACTTATTGCCCCCATGTGTACTTACATTAGCAGGATCCCATACATCTGCATGTACATATTCTAGGATGCAATTTGAGGAAGTGGGAGATGGGTATGAGGAAGTAGGAAACTTTACTTTGTGTTGCTTTCTTAATATGCAATCATCACAAAAATTCAAAACAGAGGGTTTTTCATGCAAGAAACCATTTTTGTGTAATAACTCAAGTCCCCTAAAACTGATATGAGCCAATATTTTATGCCAAATTTCAGATTTATTTTCTGTGGAAATATTTCCAGAAAAAGAATCATACTTGACAGTGCATAAATACAGACTTGTCTTTTTGACTGCTTTGAAAATGGTCATGGAACCCTTAGAAATTTTCATAATCCCTTTATCCCATTTCCCCTCTAACCCTTCTTCTTCTAGGGCAGAGCATGACATCAAATTATGGACAAGATCAGGGACATACCTAACATTCTTTAGGGTAATTTTTGAACCATTTTAAAAAATAAGACATGTATCACCATAACCAAGCACATCACATAATTTTTGGTTTGCCATTGACACAGAACCTAAACTTTCAGTTTTAAAATTCATCAAAATCTCTTTGTAAGGTGTCATATGAAAAGTACATCCAGAATCCACAAGCCATTCAGATTTATTTAAAGAATTTTCCACAAAATTTACATCAGATACCATATAAACTTCATCAATAGTTTCTTTTGAGACATTAGCAGATTCATTATTTTGTTGGTTCTTTTTCGGTTTCTTACAGTCTTTAATGAAATGACCTCTACCTCCACAGTTATAACACCTAAAATCCTTTTTGGTGTTTTTATCTCCATCTCTTTTATTATTGTTATTATTATTGTTATATCTATTTCTAGAAGGACTTCTTCCCCTACTTCTACTGCGACTTTTACTGTATTTTCTGAACTTAGAATTATTATTATTATTCCTATTTTTAGGTCTTCCTCTTACAAAATTCACTTCATTATTACTACTACTAGAAGTATTTGATTTTAAACCACTAATGACAGTTTCTAAAGTCACATTATCACGACCATATTTTATTGCTGCCTTAACATCACCATAAGACTTAGGTATAGCATTTAATAAAACTATAGGAGTATAATCATCTATATTTTTATCTCCAATCAATTTTATGTCTTGAATAAATTTAGTAAATTCATCAATATTTTCTTCAATGTTTTTAGAAAGGTCCAGCTTATATCTAAAAAACTTTTCCAAAAGAAATAATTTACTAGGAAGAGATGTTTCTGTATAAAGTTCCTCTAATTTATTCCAAAGTTCTTTGGCAGTGTTTTGTTTTCCTACTTTTCTAATTACAGAATCAGACAGATTTAAAATAATAGAACTGTAAGCATACTCATCATTTTCAAGCCGTTTTTCTTCAGAAACAGTTTTAGAGTATTTTCCCTCAATGGCTTTAAAAACTTTTTGCTGTATTAAGATGCCTTTCATTTTTTGTTTCCATATAAAAAAGTCAGTTTTTCCATCAAACGGTTGTAAATTATAACAAGACATTTTAGCAAGTTTCAGTAATAATACAGAATATTCACAATTCAGACAAATAATAGGAACAAATATTAATCAACAGCAAATTCCCAATCACAGTTTATATATGTGCAGGGGCCTTGACTACGCTTCCACTAGATACCTGACGGCTTCTCGAGCCCGGCCAAGGGAGGTTAGCAGTAAGGGGTCGGGAAACTGGGACCAGAAAAATAAAGAAAGGAAGAGATAGAACAATGTTACCGTGAGTAGCCTCAGGCCAGAGACTTAACCCCGCTCTGATACCACTGTTAGAAGTGGATCGGTCTCCGGCACGATTACAATGTAGAAGATTACAGAAACTTAAAAATAGTTACAAACCTTTCTTATACAAATTACAACAAGCCTATAAAGCAGAAATAAATTTACAAGAAACGAACTGGGAAAATGCTAGATTACAGAGAAAGGGGACATTAACCAGTTCAGTATATTTGGCTCAGAGGCCTAAGACCCAGGGCCTAGCAAGGCTGAAGGCCACAACCTTACTCACGGTTGCATGAATCACAGTATAGCCACAAAGGCTTGTATACCACAAAGGTTACACTCAAAATCCACCAAGGAACCGCCACAATGGCTTTAGACAGAAACCACTAAGGTCTCGCCACAAAGGCTTTTTGCTTTGTTTATCAGAGAAAGGAAGAAGACAAAAGAGATACTTACTTCGTTAACCAAGAGCCAACAAGAATCAACCATTTAAAGAGGCATGATCTTAATGGCTCATTAACAGCCATTTTTGGAGAATGGAAGAAGAGCACAGAATACAAAGGAAACGGGAAGGACCCAAAAGGTCGTGTGGGAGAAGAAGAAGGAGAGAAAAGTGGCGGATTGGAGATTAGGGTTCAGAATGAGGGAGAAAGGTTTTAAGTAGTGTGGGAACCGGGTCAAACCTTTCCATGGGCTGGGTTGGTGGATAAGTGAGATGATGGGCTTAGTGGATTCAGCTGTCCAGTGAGCAAAGCCCAATCACATTGGTTTGGGCCATATCATTTTACAGAGCACCGACAGAAGATGACCCCAAGTAAAGTAACAGCTTGCCTCCTTCTCCACCAGCACAGACCAATACATGCACTAAGAGAGGAACAATAGTTTTTGGTGAATTCGGCTCGACAGGCAGTAAGGAAGGGACTAAGGTGGAAGGCAGGACCACAGGAGAGAAGAAAAAACCCTATGAACATGGATTCCTAGAGCTCAGGTGGTGGTAAAGAAGGTTAGATAGAGGGCATGATGGGACACAACGGGAATCAAACAGTCACGGTGGAACTGAGGATCAGGTTCTCGGCACGCAAGTTAACCCAACTTTTGACGTCCCTATGCTCACAGAGTCAACCTTAGTTACAATGTCTCTCCAATTCCAAGCAACTGGGACAAGGGGGCGACACAGTGGAGCGAGAAGAGGAAAATCCGCAAGAGGTTACATTGAGCCAAGAGGCCAAAAACGAGGACTTGGAATATCTGTCATTGAACATGATACAATGGAGTACATGAGATGAAACGACACATACAATTAGTTGATGAAGAATCCGTATATTGGCTGAGAATGCGGGACACAATGAAAATCTTAAGTTGGAACTGTTAGGGTCCCCTTGGATAGTTGGAGCTTTAACGGAGCAAGTTAAGCTTCATCGCCCCATCTTGGTTTTCCTCTCCGAAACCAAGTGTAATGCTAGGAGAGTGACCTTTTGAAGGAATGAATAAACGACAATGGAATTGGGATTGATTCGCGTGGAAAAGGGGGCAGTCTTATGTTACTATAGCGCAAGGATATAGTGGTTTGGCTGCAGTCATACTCGGAGCATCATATTGACGCAACAATATCATGTGAGGATAATACGGCACGGTGGCGTTTTAGTAGGTTCTATGGCCATCCTGAGACCTCCAAGCGGAAAGGCACATGGAATTTATTGTGAAGACTTAGTGGAATGTCTTCACAAGCCTGGCTTTGTGTAGGGGATTTTAATGAGATCTTAAGCATACATGAGAAGGAAGGACAAACATAACGGGCACAATGGCAAATTAATGATTTTTTTTGATCGACTGTGAGCTTCAGGACATGGGTTTCATGGGAATCTTTTCACATGGTGAAATAATTGGGAGGAACCACTTACGGTTAAGGCGAGACTTGACAGGGCATGTTGCACTACGAGCTGGGCCAATTTGTTTCCTACAGAACGGGTGGCTCATGAAGTGACAAAAGCATTGAATCACTCCTTTGTGTGGGTGGAACTAGAGCTGAACGCCCAAGCCCGGGATCTTGTGTTGAATTGTATATTGAGAGAGGCAATTAGAGGAAAACCAATTGGGGAGAAAGAAGCATTCTCCGTTTCTGCAGAAAAGTTTCTGTAATATGTTCAAAAGTTACAAGGAAGACGATGACTCATCTGCTATATACACAAGTCCACATAAGCTAACTGTCACCATAACTGACTAACTATATAGATGATGAGCTGGCCCAATGACTAACCGAATAAGTGACAAGGCTACCCACATAAGCAACAAATAAGTAAACAAGAGAAACGTGTTTCTGCAAATGCGTTTAACTGAAGACTCTATCCAGCATCCAAGATGTCAATGTTTGCTGCGTCTTCCTCTGCTTCTTCCTCAGACTGCTGCTGCTGCTCAAGTTGCTGCTGCAAGTGAAGATGACTAACTTCAACAGCCCCCCTACAAGTGGGACGGGGACTAAAGGACACCAGGCCCAACTTGGAAAGAAGAGAAGCAAACGTCTTCAGGGGCAAAGCTTTCGTAAACACATCAGCCAACTGTAGAACACCTGGGACAAAGGATGGAGCAATAAAACCATCCTTGTATGCATTCCGAACAAGATGACAGTCTAGTTCAATGTGCTTCGTTCGTTTATGAAAGACCGGATTAGCGAGAATATGTAATGCGGCCTTATTGTCACAAAACAACTCAATCGGCAAAGAAGTGGAAATGTTAAAATCAGAGAGGATAAACGAAATCCAACGAAGCTCACATACAGTGGATGCCAAACTCCGATATTCAGATTCTGCAGTAGAACGGGACACGGTGGACTGCTTCTTAGTTTTCCATGACACCAACGCATCACCAAGGAACACGCAGTACCCTGTAAGAGAACGCCGAGAGTCCGGGCAAGATGCCCAATCAGCGTCACAGAATGCACGAAGGACCAAAGAGTTACTTGCTGGAAAATACAAGCCTTTGGAGGGGCATCCTTTGAGATACCGTACGACATGTAATGCTGCTCTCCAGTGCGAATCATGAGGCTGGTTTAGGTATTGACTTAGCTGCTGTACCGAGTAAGAGATGTCCGGTCGCGTGAAGCCAAGATATAGTAATCGGCCAACCAATCTCCGATATGAATCAGGACGCGAGAAAACGGGACCAGAACTAGCAACCAACTTTAAACCAGGGGAAAATGGACTAGATGCAGGCTTCGCTTGAGCTAACCCAGTATCCGTGATGATGTCCATTGCATATTTTGTCTGAGCCACATACAGACCGGAAGTACTACGAGCAATTTCAAGTCCGAGAAAATACCTCGCATTTCCCATATCTTTAATAGTGAACAAACTGTAAAGATACTGCTTAACACGACCAATATCATCAAGAGAAGGACCTGTGATGAGAATGTCGTCGACATAGACGAGCAACGCCATAAGACCCGAAGAAGAAGGCTTGACAAACAAGCAGTGATCGTAGACCGACTGAGCAAACCCATAGGCAGTAAGTTTCAGAGTGAACTCAGCGTTCCACTGCCGCGAAGCCTGCTTAAGGCCGTACAGAGATCGCTGCAGCTTACACACCAAGTTGGGAGGGACATCATATCCTTCAGGGGGTGACATGAATATATGTTCCTCAAGATAACCGTGCAGAAATGCATTGTTAATATCTAATTGCTGAATAGGCCAAGTGTAAGCAGCAGCAATAGCTAGAAATATACGTACTGTTACAGATTTTGCCACCGGTGAGAAACTGTCTGTATAATCAATACCTGCAATCTGGTTGAAGCCCTTGGCTACCAGTCGTGCCTTATACCTCTCCACCGAACCATCGGCACGTAACTTAGTTTTGAAAACCCACTTGCAGCCGATTGCGCGTTTACCCGGCGGCAAAGGAACAACCTTCCATGTATGATTAGCATCCAAGGCCTGTAGCTCCGCATTCATGGCCTCTCTCCACTCCTTGTGCTGAACCGCTTCAGAAAAGGACTTGGGCTCCTGCAAAATAGACAAAGAAGCTACAAACGATTTGTATGCAGATGTATGTGTAAGAAGTGAGGATGGGTGTTGAGCAGTGCAAACAAAGTCGTTTAACCAAATAGGACGTTGAGAGACTCTAGTAGAACGTCTGGGTAATGGTTCTGTGTTAGGAAAAATCGTCTCAGAGGGAGGCACTGAAGCAGGCGTATTTGCAGGACATGAAGCAGACACAGTTTCAGGATAGGAAACAGAGTCATCAGCGGAAGAAGAGACTATAGGAAGAGGACAGGATTGTGGGGAATGTGAGACAGGAACAGAGTACGGGAATACTTGTTCATAGAACCGAACATCTCTAGAAACAATGACACGATTATTGTCCATATCAAACAACTTATACCCTTTTTGTGTCATGGGATATCCCAAGAGAATACATTTGAAGGATCTGGAATCAAATTTGGTTCTATGAGGCTCAATATTGGTTGTATAACAAAGGCTTCCGAAAGTGCGAAGATGAAGGTATGAAGGGGAATTACCAGTTAGCATTTCGAAAGGGGTTTTCCACTGAAGAATCTTGGAAGGTGTTCTGTTTATCAGATAGGTAGCTGTAAGAATAGAATCACCCCAAAACTTAAGAGGCAATGAGGCTTGAAATAGCAATGCTCTAGCTACATCTAGAAGATGTCTATGTTTACGTTCAATTCTTCCGTTTTGTTGAGGAGTGTAGGTACAAGAGGTGTGATGAACAATCCCGTTTTCTTGACAGAACAACAGACAATCTTTGTTTAAGAATTCAGAACCATTATCTGTTCTGATTACTTTAATACTCCTAGCATATTGAGTTTTGACCATAAAGAAAAAGGTCTTTAGGACAGAAGTAACTTGAGATTTATGTTTCAAAAGGTAAGTCCAAAGAGAACGTGAATAATCATCTAAGATCGTCAATACGTAACTACAGTTTGAGATAGTGTAAGTGGTGTATGGTCCCCAAATATCTAAGTGCACTAAATCAAAGGGACCTTCGGAATGTGATTCACTCAAGTGAAAAGAAGTTCTAGCTTGCTTGGCTCTATGACAAATATCACAAGGATCAAAGGAAACAGGAACAGAAAAATTAGGCAGCTGAAGATGCTTCATTACGGGCAATGGAATGTGCCCCAATCTATGATGCCATACTTGAGTGTTACAATGAGATTCAGCAGAATTAGAAGAGGAATTACAAATCACAGAATTGGAAGGAATGCCACAGGGAATTTGTCGAACAGTGTATAAGTTCTTGAATCTATTTCCCTCAAACAGAGTGTCTTTATTTGCTTGGTCCTGCAAGAGACACTTGGAGTCAGTGAAGTGAAAAATATAGGACGTATCGCGACAAAGTTGACTGACAGACAACAGATTTACAGAGAATGAGGGAAGGTAAAGCACGTTAGTGAGAGTGACAAGCTTATTTAAACGAATTAGGCCAACATACATAGCAGGTTTAGAGGTTCCATCTGGTAAATATATGTGTATCGGTTGTGTGGGAGTGGTGAATGAGTGAAATAGACGAAGGTTAGAACAAATATGGTTTGTAGCTCCAGTGTCTATAATCCAATAGTCCAAATCAATGCCTGAAGGGTCAGAAGTATTACCAGCGAATTCAACATCATCGTGACAAGTGAAGTTGGAATAATTGCTGATAGGATCCCCCACTGTATTCTTCTTTTGCATCAAACTGATGAGATCTGCCATCATCTCAGTTAGCTGCTTAGTATTCGAGATGTCTACAGATGTTGATTTCTCATCCACTGCAGCAGCTGCAAAGGTCTTGCCACTCATGACCTTCTTCTTCTTATCACCATTCTTATCACCCAAGGTCTTGTACCACTCTGGTACGCCATGAATTTGAAAGCATGTATCCACCGCATGTCCAGTTCTGTTGCAATGTGTACAAATCAGGTTCCTTTTGTCTACATATGGTCTCCTTTTGTTCTGAAATCTGTCACCTCCATTCCTCCTCCCGTCCTTAGTTATGAGTTGATAAGCCATGTGTTGAGGTGTTGCACCCGTTTCTGTGTGTATCTGTCTCTGTTTTTCTACTGTGAAAAGCATGAAAAAAACTCGTTCCATAGTAGGCAAAGGATCTTGCATCAGTACTTGGCTTCTTTCACTGTCAAAGACCTCATGTAACCCCATAAGAAACTGCATTAGCTGCATGTGATCATTTCGTTCTTCTATTGCTTTGTTCACTCCGCAAGTACAGCAACCACAAGTACACCTTGGAGGAGGTGCCAAAACCAGTAGCTCGTTCCAATATTTCTTCAGCTTGGTTATGTAGGCTGTTAGAGACAAATCAAGTTGCGAGATAGAGGAAATCTCGCGCTGAATTTGATATATCATCGGTCCATTGCTCCTGCCATACCGACCTTGTAATTCTAACCAAAGTTCACGCGAAGAGGTGACATACATAAAAGATTCAACAATGTCCTTTGAAATCGAGTTCCACAACCAAGACGTAACCGTTAGGTCCACTCTACGCCATTGTTCGAAATTCCTTGATCCTATCGCCGGCTTAGGGAACGTGCCGTCAATGAAGCCAAGCTTCATTTTTGTTCCTAGAGCCACATAAACAGCACGGCTCCAAGTCAAAAAATTTGTACCGTCTAATGGAGAAGACGATAGTGTCAAACTTGAGTTCTCCGACGGATGAATATACAGAGCCTCGCGCTCTAGCTGCTCCGCAGCAATTCTGTCGTTTTGATTCAATTTTGCCATAGTTCATATAATCACAGCGGAAAGTTAAAACCGTATCCCAGAGACCTTCATATAGAAGGCTCTGATACCATGTTGAATTGTATATTGAGAGAGGCAATTAGAGGAAAACCAATTGGGGAGAAAGAAGCATTCTCCATTTCTGCAGAAAAGTTTCTGTAATATGTTCAAAAGTTACAAGGAAGACGATGACTCATCTGCTATATACACAAGTCCACATAAGCTAACTGTCACCATAACTGACTAACTATATAGATGATGAGCTGGCCTAATGACTAACCGAATAAGTGACAAGGCTACCCACATAAGCAACAAATAAGTAAACAAGAGAAACGTGTTTCTGCAAATGCGTTTAACTGAAGACTCTATCCAGCATCCAAGATGTCAATGTTTGCTGCGTCTTCCTCTGCTTCTTCCTCAGACTGCTGCTGCTGCTCAAGTTGCTGCTGCAAGTGAAGATGACTAATTTCAACATCTTGTAAGAAGAGGCTTTTTAGATTTGAGGCATCTTAAACAAAGGAGGAGAGCTGCACTGAGGTTATTAATAGCTGTTGGCAGATGGTTAACAAAGAAAATTCACAATCACAACTTATATCATGTATTAAAAACTGTGGGGACTCTCTCCTGGTGTGGAACAAGACTTGCTTTGGGAACATAGTGCATCAAAGAAAGATTTTGTATAAAAGAATTTATGAACTTAAACTAGGGACTATCACAGCGGCAGCTCGGCGTGAAATGGAGGAAGCTGAAGACAAGCTGGAATTGCTTACTAATCGGGAGGAGATATTATGGAGACAACGAGCCAAAACACTTTGGCTTAAGGAAGGAGACAGAAACTCAGTTGCTTTCATACCAAAGCAAGTGAGTGAAAATAGAAAAAAGAAATTAAGAGGCTTAGAACTGAGGACGACACGATTGTGGAAGGAACTGAGACATTAGGAAGGCGACTTTGGAGTATTTTGGGCTGATTTTCAGATCCTCGAACCCGGACGAGGGCACGATGAATGAGATAATCGAAGCATTGGATACTTGTGTGACGGATGCTATGAATGAGAACCTTCTCCGCCCGTTCAAATCGGAGGAAATAACCATATAAGTCCCAGGACCGGATGGCATGTCTTCTATTTTCTTTCAAAATTATTGGCATAGGTACTACTCTGACTTCTTGTGTTCTTGAAATTCTTAACTCGGAATCTTTGGTCCAACAACTTAATCGAACTCATATATTTCTCATTCCAAAAGTCCCTAATCCAGAGTTCCTTACTCAATTTCAACCAAGTAGCTTGTGCAATGTGATTTAGAAATTAGCCTCGAAGACTATTGCTATTCAGCTGAAGCCTCTACAGGATTCCCTCATTTCCGCATCTCAATCGGCCTTTGTTTCGGTCGCTCCAGCATTGATAATGTGCTCATAGCTTATCAACTTAACCATTTCTTAGGACACAAATCATAGGGCAAAGAAGGTTATGTATCTCTTAAGCTAGACGTCAATAAAACTAACAACAACATTGAGTGGATTTTCCTTGAGAGGCTTCTTGCTAAAATAGGGTTTCATTCTAAATTTGTGAGTTTAATTATGCTTTGTGTTAGCTCTGTCTCTTACTCTTTTTGCTTAATGGTGAGAACTTTGGCTGCTTATATCTAGAAAGGGATCTCCGGCAATGGGATCCTTTATCCCCATAACTTTACCTGTTTTGTGCTGAGGCTTTTAGTGCAATTATCCGACGAGCTGAGAGAGATGGATGGTTGAGGGGAGTAGCCATATCCCAATGCGCCAAGGGTGTCACGTCTTTTGTTTGCAGATGGTACGTTAAGTTTTTGTCAAGTAGATCAGGCGGGGCTAGAGTATGTGCACAAGTTGCTCGGTCAATTTGAAAGGGCGTCCGACTTAAAAATGAATCTCCAAATTTAGCCGCAATATGGAACATTGTGATCGCGAAGCTCTAGCTGCAATTTTGGGCTTTCAAGTAGTGACCAAACATGCAAAATACTTGGGACTCCCGACTTGGATAGGTTTATCAAAGTAGGAAATAGGGGTTGGCATCAAAGAGAGAATTTGGGAAAAGCTTAACAACTAGGCCGTTAAGAAATTATCCCAAGTAACACGCTATTCCCGCATACGTTATGAGGTGGTTCCGACTTCTGGATTCTTTCCTTGAATATGATTAAATATAAAAAAATCATTAAGAGTATCATATTTTAAGTTATTTTTATTTTAACATTGTGAATTTTGAATAATTACAAAAGATAAAAACGTCTCAATATTTATTAAAATATAATTTTTAAAATAATAATTGTTGTGGAATATATATATATATATATTTACATTCAATAGAAATTCAAAATATATATTTTAAAAAAAAGAACGACGTTTTAATGTTTTCTAAGAGAATATAAAAATATGGCAAAATTCATATTTTTTAAAATTTAATAATTAATCAAAACTCAAGTATTTTTCAAAAATTCCCAACAAAAATAAAGTAACATTTTTTTAATTATATTTTATCATTGATTTATTCTAATTTAAATGTAACATACACATATGGATTTCACAAGTAAGAAAAAAAGTCAAAGTGGAAAAAATATTTTATCGTGAAAAATAATTGACCAACTTAATGATAAGTGAATATATGAATCACGAAAATTATGTTAACTTTAAATGGAAGGGCATATAAGGAAAATAATTAAATCCTAGCTTAGACTAATTAATGAGATAATTAATCCGACTTCTTTTGTGGAATACATTATCCTATAAAATAGAATTGTCATATCGGGCTCTAATAATGTGAACCAAACAGAGTTATAGCATCTATCTATACTAATATATATATATATATATATATATATATATATATATTTATATAAGTTCACTCACAAACAACGAAACAATAATTTGTGACAGTGCGACACCAAATTTTGTATGTCGATAGTATTCTGATATGTTGGTTTATATATTTTATTTTTATGTTAATATATTCTAAACTATTAAGAGTATTATTTATTATATATACACATAGAGGATGTGTCATAACGGCTAGTTATTAAAAAAAAAAAGAAAAGAAAAATGATGACGTGCACTCTAATAATTCTAACAAGCTGTGCATAGATTTAGGATTGCGGGGCGGCTCAAATTGGACTCATTAGCTGTTGGGCTGACTGTCAACGCATTAGGACATCCAGTTTGGGCCTTTCATCTTTTACAATCACCACCAAATTAAGGCCCATATCTTCGAATCCTTGAATTGATGTTGCTGCTCTTGAACCTCAAATTCAGAGCGTCGTGCTTATAAAATAGTTGAAAGCTTATTTAATTTTACAGAGTGTTTGATAATTTGTTTTTAGAAAATAAGCTTATAAATTTTAAAAATAAGTTGTTAATAACTTATAAATACATTTGGTTTTCAAAAAAATAAGGAATTTTTAATTTAATTTATTTACAATGCGAACAAACTTCTTCAAACTAATTACAGATTTGCAATTACTAATATTTTATTAGCTTTATCATTTTATTTTATCCAAATGATATAAAAATGATGTTTGAAGCAAGATGTTGATATCTATAGGTTTTATAATATGTGTAAACTTGTAAAATCTATTAGACACTTGTGAAATTTGCCCACTAGCTAAACATCATCGGCTTCCTTTTTCACTCAGTGAACATCAATCTGTCAACCCTTTTGATTTGTTACACATTGATGTTTGGGGACCCTATAAGTAATACTTGCTGAATAATTGCCACTATATGCTAACAATAGTTGATGACTGTAGTAGAGCTGCGTGGATTGTCATTATGCATCATAAGTGCCAAACTACACATAAATTAGAGTGTTCTCTCAAACTAATTAAAACTTAATTTCCAGCTTGTGTTAAGAAGATAAGATCAAATAATGGAACTGCGTGCTTGGGTGAAGAGTGTCAACTTCTTTTTACAAAACACAATATCATTCATCAAAGAACTTGTGTCCATACTCCTCAATAGAATGGAGTGGTTGAGAGAAAACATCAACACCTCTTGCAGGTGGTGAGAGGATTGAAGTTTCAAGCTAAAATTCCCCCAAAGTTTTGGATTGAGGCTTTGTTCATAGCTACTTATACTATTAATAGACTTCCCACACAACGATTGAATTGGAAACCCCATATGAAATTTTACATAAAAGGAAAGCTAGCTATAGTCATTGAGAACTTTTAGTTGCCTATGTTTTGCCACTAACACACCCACACAAAGGGAAGTTTGATCAAAGGGCTTATAGGTGTGTTTCTTGGGATATATGCAAGGACAGAAGGGGTATAAGGTTCACCATTTTTGGATACTAATGCTCTTTTAGTCTCATATGATGTGATTTTTTATGTACAAACATTTTCCTTGGCTTTAAGTAACTTTGAATAGGAGCATTGTCCTTTGCCTCTGGTAGATACTTCGGATCGAGAAGATGATGCTATTACCTTGAAACCTATCATTGATCAGTCTGTTTTACAAGGGTTAGATTCTGAAGTTGAGCCAACTATTGTCACAAAATTTGTGATTCAATTAAGAAGGTCTAGTAGACCTATTACTAGGTCAGCTTGGTTAATGATTATGAGTGTTGTTCTGTTCCACACAAGCACACACTTGTTTTGTTGCTTCTCTTTCTTGGCAGCAAGAACTAAGGTCATAAAATCAAGCACAATGTTTGGTTTTGTGTTTTGGCCCATTTTAGAGATGGGCCAAAATACAAAACCTTGTTTGTTTTTGTGTTTTGCACACCTCCACTAGGTGTGCAATTGTAATTTAATTTTTTTTTATTTTTTATTCTTCTCTTAACATAAATATATATATATTATATTTCACTAACAAATAAAATACTAAATATACATACACATATATATTACTAAATATATATATTAAAAGTAACTCCTGTCTCCCAAATCCCAACATCAAACCTACACCACTTATTTTATATTATTTTATATTATATCAAAACACAAATCCAAACATACCATCTATATCAAAACACATACTTACTTATCTCTATTTTTCTCTTTCTATCTCCAAAACACCAAAACAAAAACATCCAAAATATTAATCCAAACATAGTGAAAAAGTCCAACATGAAGAATAGAGGAACGCAATGAGTGCTGAAATTGTGGCTTTGGAGAAGAATGAGACTTGGAACTTGGCTGAACTCCCACATGACAAGAAAGCTATAGGGTGCCCTTGGGTTTATTAACTCAAGCTCAAACCAAATGGGACTGTAGAAAGGTGTAAGGCAAGGTTTGTGGCCAAAGGGTAAAACCAAATAGAAGGCATTGACTACACTGACTGTTTTGCTCCAGTGCCTAAATAAGTGATAGTGAAGTTTTTTTTTAGCGCTGGTAGCATCCAAAGGGTGGCCTCTCCATCATTTTAACGTTAATAATGTCTTTCTACATGGAAGCCTTGATGAAGAAATATACATGGAGCCCCCTGAGGGGTATCGAGTACCAGAAAGTTGTGTTCGTAAGCTTCAGAAATCACTCTATAGCTTGAAACAAGCCTCGTGAAAGTGGAATGGAGAATTCACTAGTAAAGTGAAAGTTTTTGGCTTATTCACTAAACTCATTGATGAAAGATTGATAGCTTTGTTAGTATATGTGGATGACATTTTTTATCATAACTCTCTCAGAGGTACACATTGAGTTAATCAAGGAATATTTGGATAACCTGTTCACAATTAAAGATTTGGGAAGTGCCAAATTTTTCCTTGGTTTAGAAATTGCAAGGACTCCTTAGGGCTTTGTGGTGACATAAAACATATATATAGAAGATATACTAAGGGATACTGAGCTCACATAAGGGATAAATGCCATTACACCTTTGTCAACAAGTGTTAAATTCACCTCAAAGGCAGGTCTCTTTTGTCTGATCGTTTGAGATATAGGAGACTTTTTTTAGGTAGAATTTTGTATTTTAATTTTTCCAGACCTGGTGTTTCCCACACAGCACAATAACTGAGTCAGTATCTACAACACCCTCATCAACTGGGTTACCTTGACGAGTCTGGATTGAGTGGATGAAGTTGGCCTTTAACTAGAGGACGACTGTAAGGTGAAAAAATATGGTGTTTGCATCTCCATCCTCGAACAACTTTTGTTTAGTTTTCTGCCTCCATTGATTTCTAGTCTTTTGAATTGTTCATCAAGTTCACATTGGAGATTCTGTACCATTTCAAAGACTTCAATGCTCTGATCTAACTTTTAGACTGTTTCTATCTTTTGTTTGATGTTGTAGATTCTTTTTTGACACCATCCACAAGTGGTCCTATTCTATTTCCTAAGATTTCTCTTGAGAATTCGGAGCAACTGGTGTAGTTTGGTGCATGGATCTCGATGCTGTATACTTGAGAAAAACCAAGCATCAACAATAGCTGTTTCACAAGAAAAATCTCGACACCACATATCATCAAACAAGAAAGATCCAGAGTGATTTGCATTATTTGGGTAGGTGTCAAATAGGAGTGGACAATGATCGGAGGCAATAATGGGAGGTGGAAAATAATGAATTTGGGATACGATATTCACTAATTAGCATTAGCAATATCCCTATACAATCTAGATTGGGTATTGGCAAATCCAGGCCGTTTGTTCGTCGAAGTAAATTGAGGTCCAGAGAAACCCAAATCAATAAAGTTACATGCATCAATTTCATCTCCCACACTATTTCTCGATGCGAATGCAAAAGGTGTACCACCCCTCTTTTCTTCCTGTGACACAGCATTAAGATCTCCCATGACCAACCATGGTCCAGAAAAAGAGCATGAAACATCAGTAATGGATTGCCAAAACAGTGGTATGAGGGTCGAGATTATTGGGTACGCCCGTGTTTGCCATGGTTGGGGTTCCATATTGAAAAATATCAAAGTATTAATCAACCATGCATTTGTCAAAACAATATGTACATTCAAGCTAGGTGACCAAGCAAGAGATAAGCTACTGGCCTTATTGAAAGTAAGAACAAGTTCAAAGAAAATCAAATTGCAGTTTTGGAGAAGTGCAGTTTTGGAGAAGTAAAGAGAGTTTATAGGTGTGGGCCGTTTTGATTTTACAGAGGAAAGCGATATCAGGTTTGTGTATTCTCAAGAGGTCCTCTAGCATTTCCATTGTAGCCGGCCTGACAACCCGCGGCAATTCTAAGTCAGAATCTTCATTGCATCACTCCCCTGGCCTCTTTGGGCCCTCCACTGCAAGTAGTCATGTAAACTGTTTCTCTTCCACAAGCACTTGGGAACAAGTTTTCATGTCTTCACTGCCATAATTTTTATTTTCTTCAAATGCCACTGATATATTTCTAGCTTTTTCTTAATATGGACAGCTCTTCATTTTTTTTTCTCGGCTGTAGTTTTTTCATGAATAATCTCCAGCATGAATTCCTGTTTTTTTATCAAGGTGGTAATATGGATTCGGCCATTGGTAATTAGCAAAGGTTGGTGAATTTTCTTTATTTTCGGTTTCGGTTGTGGGGAAGTTAGGGGGTTTTTTCATTTTGGGTTGGCAAATTCTGATAAAGGGACCAAGGGAGGCCTTTTTTGGACTTAAGGTTCGGGGTGGACTGGGCTAGGTAGAGTGGTGAGGCGGGTTGTGTGGTGGGCAGATTAAAAGGCCCCATAATCATTTTTCAAGGACAAAGACTTGGTTTATTTGGGATGGGAAGGTTGGATTAATTATCGATTTGGGCTTGACAATGGGTTAGTTAAAATAATCTGTCTAGCCCATTTAGGGAGTGATGGTGGCTTACACTTAGTTGATGGCCCAATAGTAATGGGGTTAAGGGCTGCTTTAGAGAAGGGGGAATTTTGAAGAGCGAGCTGGGTTTAGAGATTTGTTTACCAAAAGCAATATTTATTTTAGGTCTAAGGAACATGTCAGGGGTAGATACATTAATTTCATCCATTGTCAAGTTTGGTGAAAGAGGTGTAGGGCAAGTGTCAAATGGGGGCTCAGGGTTGGCGCGATCTTTTTTGGCTAGTGATGGCGAGTTCACCAGGGGTTGAAAAGGTATTGCGTTCTAGCGAGTCACCGAGTTGGCATTGGTGAGTGTGGTCAGTTCATTTTGGTTCTGATTTAGGTTAAAGGGCTGGGGCTTGGGGGTTGAGTTCGAGATTTTTCCTTTGTAGGCAGCCATAAACGAGTTTTTGGATTACAAGATTTTTAGCTTTCATCAAAGGTCCAAGACAAAAGATGTGATTTTGGTTTATTGGGGAGGTCTAGTTTTACGAGCATGGGGGCAAGTTTGGGCAAGAAGAGAATTTGTAGCCAATCACGCCACACCAATGACAGAAATCACCTAACATTTCCTACCTAATTTCAAGCATAATTTTCTTTTGATCTTGGGCTTTTATGATGAGGTGGTCCTTCAGTGGGTCGTTTATGTTGGTCTCGTTCTTATCTGGAGTACTTTTCTTCCATCTCTGATTTTCTAAAACAAGATCTGTAGAGACAAATTCCGCAATAGTATTTCCAATTTTTTTCAATGTTTTCTTGTTGACAAGCACAACCGGCAAACCAATGACTTATACCCATATTTGTATTCTTGTAAGATCCACTTCGTCGAGGGCTTCCTCTGGGAGCCATGGTCTTGAAACAACCAAATTCCCTTGGAATGATCACGAGCTCTGGCTCCAAATCCGCGGCGATCATCCTTGTTATCAAGGAGAAACACTAGGGTGTTTTAGGCAGTGGTTTTGATTTGTGTTGTTGGTAATGCTTTTTGTAAAGGTGATAATTGGTAATGTAAGTCAGGGGTGTTTGTGTAAATTAGAAGAAAATTCATTCTTGTTTATATTTTAATAGGTAAACTACTACGACCTCTTTTGAGATTTGACATAATTATGAATATTTCTTCATTGTTTAAAAAATTACCAATACCCCTGATTTTAATATCCGTCTAACAATTAGTCCAATCTGTTAGGTTTTCATCCTTTTTTTTGTGGTGAATTGATTAAAATGTCATTGTGAATTAAGAATTATAAATTTATTTATTTTTCATTTTTTTTTATTTTTTTATGGATTAAGTGGATAGTTTTATTATAATTTTTAAAAAATTTTCATCTACCCTGTCTGATTGTTTTTGTTTTACAAATTTTTAATTTAGAAAGACCAGATAAATACAATAAGGGCAAGCGACAATTTCATACCTCAATTCAAGGATTATATAATTTCATCAAACATCAAAGGAGTATTTGTAATTTTTCAAACAACGAGGGGTATCCGTAATTATACTAAATTTCAGGAGAGGTCATTGTAATTTATCCTATTTTAATAGTTATGCATTGTTTTCATTCTCTTTAGATTTGATATAATTATACATAGACCTTCTGTGGTTTAAAAAACTACATCTATTATCTTTTGTGTTTGTCCCCGTCTAATAAATAAGTCCCTAGTTAGTCAAAATTTAAAAAAATTTGATGATATTAACAAAAAATTCGAATAAAAATTTATATTTAGTCCCGATTGACTTATTATTAATTTATTACAGGTTAAATAAATCTTTTTATGATCAAATTATCCTTATACATTTTCATACATTAATGTTTGTGAAGATGTATATCTTTATTATATAGATAGTTTAGTCATAGAAGATTTGTTTGACCTGAAATAAATCAGTTATAAGTCAATAGATGGTAAATATTGATTTGATTTAATTTTGTTTGTTAATATCAACAGATTGAGTAAATTTTAATTAAAGGATGGACCTATTCGTTATATGAAATTAAGCAAATTCCAGAGGTATTAGATATTACTTTTCAAACTACAGGGAGTTTATGTATAAGTTCACCAAATTTCAAAGGAGGGGAGTGTAATTATCCTATACTGTTTTCAACCATTATTAAATAAAATCGATGCAAAAACTTAGTTTATCTGCCATGGCAAAAATATTTATTATGACTCTTAACTATGACACATGTTTTAGCCGAACTCGTAAAAACTAAGTTATTTATTTTTAACCATGACTATAAATTTTAATTAAATACTATATTTCTTATAATAAGTATATTTATAAAAGCATTCAATGTTTCCAAAATAGAAATATATTAACGGCTAAATTTGTCATAAAAATAATTCCATTTCATTACTAATCGCTTCTTTCTGATTATCAATCATGTGAACAGAATCAATCAAGAATAATTATTTCATTGCGTTATATTTCTTGTCTATATCAATTATAAGAATACTATTCAAATATGATTCATTTTCTATCATTATTCCATTTCCACTCAATTTCGTTCCTATATACAAATCAGCCCTAAATAATAATTGAATTTAATTTGAAAAGATGACAATCCGAAAGAAAAACCGGACACAACTGTCCTTAACTAAGAGGGAAGAAGGAATGTCGGATGACGACAAGTTGTAGTTTTTTTTATGTTTTGGTGGGTCAAAATTAAGGTATTTACGTTCATTAATGTTGCTTGAATTTATTTCAAAATGATGGCCGCCAACACTCCTGAGTTTGTCTCTGTAGAATAATAGTAAACCAAGATGACAAGTTTTATTAGTATATTTGTAAGGTGTTCACTCATACCGATTTAGCTTGAAATTGAATTCAAAGAATTTTGATTTGATATTCGATTTTTGTCTTCGGTATTGGAATTGACTTTGATCTCTAGCTTGGATTGATTGAAGAACAGCAAATACCAAAATATTTTTATTATTTAATTATGTGTACATAATTTTATACTATTTTTATTATTTTATTTACAAGAATAAATTAATAAATCATATATTTATAATTTTATTTTTTTAACTATTATGATTTTTTAATTAGAAAATTCAGGTTAGTGAAATATTATCAACTCAAAATACCTAAAAAAAAGTTGATTTTTATCTAAATCGGATTGATTAACTAGGTTCAGATGTTGGTATAATATTTTGGCATACGGAATTTTTATTTGATTTTACTGAATGAATAATGTTTGTATGAAAATTACCTAAAGTATCTGCGAGACAATTAGGGAGTAACGAAGGTCTCTGGAGTTGATAGCGAACAATCTCCAAGAAATGGATGTCACCTGAAAGAGAAAGCACGTTAGAGCCAAGTTGAAAGGGATTCCGACGATGGTTCTCTGACGTTCAAGTCAGTCGGAATTCAAAGTTGTGTAAAGAGAATATGTGAAAGTTAGAGTGACAGAACCTGTATTTGGTGGTGGAGAGCCACATTTATATGTGCCGGTGGATTGTATGATTTCATGTACACCTTTAGATCTATTCTTGATCCAACGGAGCATACATATCCAAGGAGACCAAGACTGTTGTTTTCTTAAAAGTGCCAGCAGCACTAGTTGTACTATTTTGAAATTCTGTTTTCAGTGTTCAGGGGTTTCGGGAGATTTTCAAATGGCCTTTATACTCTGAATGCTTGAAATTTGTCCTTGGTAGGAAAATGAGTCTAAGGACCTCCGAGAATCCTGAGATCTTACAAGGTCTCTGATATATTATGAAGATCTTTACTTGGGTCTAAAAATATTCCCACAAATACGCTTATATATTTGTGATATAATAATTTGATGAGAATTTGATGAATTTTAATTTATAAGTCCCTAAGAATGTCAACAAGGTTAATCGTTACTTCACATGAGTTCGTGTTTTCGTCCCCCCTCTCCCCCACGTGATGTAACCTCAAAAATACATTTAGGCATTTGAGATTTTCTTTTTTCTTTTTCTTTTGGGAGGGATTAGAGTGCAGTATTAATACTAATTAGAGGTGCCACTAGTTTTTCGACAATTGAGTCTCTAGTCAAGGTGCATAGTGGAGGCGGCCTAGTCCTCGATTAACATGAACTAACTAAAAAAAATTCGATCCAGAACTTACTTACTATTATTCATATCAATCCTAGAGTGGTTCAAGATTTTTAAAATTGGCCGCAATTGAATTCATTTTTAAACTGAAGCTCAGGCCATGGACTGTCCTGGTAGAAGCTCGGACTAGGCCCGATTCAGTTTGTTTGTATGAAATTAAGGTGTTCTTTTGAATACTTACTTAAGTTTATGGTTGTCTTTTGAAATAATAAATTAAATTTGAAAAAAAAAATTATAACTAGAAAAAAATAACTAGACTATATAATGAACTTAAATAATAATTTGACTAATTAACTTACAATAATAAACTTAGATAATAGCATGTCCAAAAAAGATTTAAATAAACTTAAAAAAAAAATAGACAAAGAGTATTAATAAATTAATGCACTAAAAATTTAGAAGTAGAACAAAAAAGATTAGAATTATTAGAGTTTCAAAAGCTTAAATACCATACTAAAATAGTCAACTTAAAAGAATGAAATAAAAATTATATGTCATGTATTATTAAAAAAAAAAATAATTCCAACAGACCCGACGTAGGATCGGGTGGTCCTGACTGCTAAGCTGAGCCGGTATCAAGTATTAATACTTAGAATCGTCTCGATATGAACGAATATAAATTGGACCAACTCACTTTTTCTATTAGGTCAATCTGGACCCATTACGCATCTCGAGCCTCTAGCATTCAAGTTAATCTATATTTCCTGAAAATCAAAGAGTAAGGACAGTAAGGAGGAAATAATTGTATATCCCTGTTGTGTGTGTTTATATTAAGAAAGTATGTTCTATGTCTAATTTATTTATGGAAAGCTCAAAAAATGCTTAAGTAAGTGGGAAATTCGACTGTGTGTCTTGCAAGAACGAAACACTTGAGAACAACACTTGGAATACCTTGACTATAATCCCCTGATATTAAGTTAGTCTTATAAAACAAAGTATAGAAGTCTAAGATTTCAGGATATCAAAAGTTGTATCTGGAACATGGAGGCCTAGTATTTATAAATATTTTTGAGTTGTACAATTCACGTGAACATTAATCTAAAAATAATCGAATGGTTATCATGTATCCATAAATCTCAGGTTGGGGCCAGAACGTTACAACCCAATTAAAAAATATGTAGATTTTGGCCATTTGTGAGGCTACCCAAAAGCTTAGGGGCATTTATATAAATTTTCGATACCATCATGTAGCTCCCACATCACCTGCAATGAAAATCATGGTATGTTTATAGAGTTCCTTCCGATATTGCCCTTGCTCAATATACGAGAAGTATTTTCAATAATTAAAATGTCTGAAAAATAAATGAACAAAAATGATAAGCATCTTACGAGTCAAAAAAATTTCAAGTCGAATCAAATTTAATAAAATTTAAAATAATCACATGATAGATATAATATACTATACATTGCAGTTAATTCGATTCGATAAAAATTTAATTTAAATAAAACATTTAAGCAGGCATCCCTCCAAATTGCTTTAGGGCTCATGCATGGGAAAAAGTTATCGCCACATTCTTTGCAAGTAAGGCCACGCCCCAAAAGCAAGAACTCAATGCTTTATCTTCTTCCAATTCAAACAACGTTACATTAATTATCCCAAAAAAAAAAAAAAACAACAACAACATTACATAAATTGTTTGTCCTAATTTGGATAATTATAGGCAATTAATCTGATTAATCTTAATAAATATCACTTAAATAAACTCATTGTGGAGTGTAAGTTGTACAAAAATACAATTTTGATCCATTAACGTAGAGGCGATGGCACTTTTCAGTCTATACCGATTCAAAATATTGAGTAATTGATAGTAATTTACGAAAAATGATAATTATGAGTATGAAAAAACTCTACCTTGGCCGGAATTTATTTCATGTCCTCCACGTGACACTTAAAACTTTGGGACTTTTAGACTTCCCGGATAAAATTACCATTTTTCATAAATTATAGTCATTTATTTTAAAATAAAATTGACATAGATTGAAACTGCTGCCACCTCTATGTTAGTGGATAAAAATTATATTTTTTCCTGAAATTTTTTATATCTAAATACATACCTTTTATTTTAATCAGTGATGTCTTATCCTATAGTTGTTAAGACTGGGGTTTTATGTACAAGTTTTAGATCGTCATAGGTTCGAATTCCATTGAAAATATGGATACTTGTCTCATTTTATATGAATTTAGTATAATTTATTAATACCTTTTTATTATACTGATGTCTTGATCCAATTAATATATTTTTTGATTTATTGAAACATTAATATAATCATATAAATTCATTCAAAAAAAAGTAAAAATAAAATCAATCAATATTCTAAAATTGTTTGAAAAAAATAATAGGGATAAATACATTTACAATCCTTGACTTATGGCCTGTTTATATAAACCACCCATATCTTTTAAATAATTATACAGAAACCACCCCTTATCTTCTTGAAAAATTACACACACAACCTAAAAATATTAGCATCATTACACAAATTACCCTTATTTTTTTACTATCAAAGATAACTTGTATAATTATAAAATAAATACAGGAATGATTTCTGTAAATAAATCAAAAGTTATACTTCAATACCTAATAAGCCCTTATTTTAGTGGTAAATTGAAACTTCACATCACTCACATAGATTACTTTATAATTATAGTATTCTAACATGTTTTAAATTATCCTCCCATTTATTGTTTATAAAATTCAATAAGTATATTGAGATAATTATATAGAATTATTTTATATTAAAAATTTTAAAATATTTTATTATTACTTTTTAATTTAAGTACACATGTGCCAATACTGCTACTTATAATTAAGTGAAGGATCTTAATTCATTTTCATGTTATACAATAGTGTCACACTAATATGTATATCTAATTAATCCCACTTTTTTAGATTACATTTTAATTTAATTACATATTTTGACTTATTTAAAAAAATATAGGCCAATGATATAATATTATATATGAATATTAAAATGTGATAAAAAATCTCTACTCACTAGAAAAAAATATAACACATAATCATAATTAATTGCTATAATTAAAAATAAATAACCATAATAAATAGTCATTGACTATAGCTACATAACAGTTGTTGGCTGTAATTTTTATAAGTGTGGTTATATATTATATATTATGGATAAAAGTCATAATAAAAACTTTTATTATGGCTCATAATTATAACAAAAAACACTTTTCATGATGAATAAATTAAAATTTTATATTAATTTTATTTAATTATAATTATTTATCATAATTTTGAGGCAATGGACCGGCAAAAAATAATAAATTTATTCCCTACATTGATTTTAATTTATATATATATATAAAAACAGAGAGGGAGACAGAGAGGGTGGGGAATGAAGAAAAAAGAAGAATCCCATGTGAACCCTTCTTGTACCTTTGTCTTGGTGCCTTCAAATTCTCAAACTTGGAAAGAAAAAGAAAAAGAAAATAAATAAAAGGTGAAGCCGGTCTCCGGTTGTGGGTCCAGCCCCCTATTCCCAAGTTGAATTGAACTATTATTTTAGTATTTAAAGCTGTTAAAAGATGACTGGCACCAACCTAACACCTCCCAGATTTCATCCAACGGCTCATTCCTGCCCTTTTGACTTTCTTCACCCCATCATCATCCCTCCACCACCGCTTCACCCATTAACCCGTCCCCCACCACTCACAATTAAAGTTGGTCAATGCGTCCACAGTTTCTCTCTCCTAATTTTACACGTGGATCGATATCATTGGCTCTAGCCTTTGACGGCAAGCAGGTCAGACTACGCAGTACATAGAACGATTAAAAAGAATTAAAATTCGAGAGAAAAAGAGCATCATCAGTTTGACTCTCTCTCTCTCTTATTTTATCACCTTTGTCGTTCTTTAGACCTCTGAAATCCTCTCTTTCTCTCTCTTTGAGAACTCTGTCGGCTTCCTTTTCTTCTTGAATGGTTTTGAGATGGCGGTTGAGTTGATGCCAGGCTATAGCTTCACCTCCAAAATGGAAGAAACCGCCGCCCAAGAAGCCGCCGCCGCCGGTCTCCAGAGCGTCGAGAATCTCATCAGATTACTTTCCCACTCCCATCACCAAGATTTCCAAGAACCCTCATCCTCCTCCGCCGCCGCCGCAGATTACCAGGCCGTCGCTGATGTCGCCGTCAACAAATTCAAGAAGTTCATTTCTCTGCTCGACCGCACTAGAACCGGCCACGCCCGTTTCCGCCGGGGCCCGATTTCAAACCCCCCTCCGCAGCAGATCGAATCGGTGCCGGAAGCGGTCAGTCCGTCAGCTCAAGATGAAAGAGCCGAGGAGAAGGATCCCGGTTCGAGGATTTACTGCCCCACCCCGATTCAGAGGCTGCCGCCGCTGCCCCACCACCACCAGCTAATCAAACACGGTTCCATCGAGCGGAAGGAGTCCTCGACGACGATAAACTTCGCGTCGCCCGCGAATTCCTTTATGTCGTCGCTGACTGGGGATACTGACAGCCTGCAGCCGTCGATGTCCTCGGGATTCCACATCACAAACATCTCACAAGTTTCCTCCGCCAGCCGGCCACCGCCGTCGACGTCGTCGCTGAAGAGGAAGTGCAGCTCCACGGACGATGCGAGCGCCAAATGCGGCGGTGGGTCGTCGGGAAGTCGTTGCCATTGTCCCAAGAAAAGGTAAGAAAAACGTCAACTCAGAGAAAACGTAACTTAAAATCGGAGATATTGCAGATCGAATTGGACTCAATCAAAATGGAACCAATTATAATTGTGATTAGTTTAGTTTTCAAGAAAAATAATCATCATATCCGCTAATACGGTGATTAGTTTGAGTCGAAAATCATTATTTCGTAGGAGGAAAGCAAAAATATGATGAGGAAAGTGAGTAATCTGGTGATTAATCTTGATTTGTGGTGTTGATTAACAGGAAATCAAGATTGAAAAGGGTAGTGAGAGTGCCTGCTATTAGCATGAAGATGGCTGATATTCCACCTGATGATTACTCTTGGAGGAAGTATGGTCAAAAGCCCATCAAGGGTTCACCTCATCCTAGGTATATATTTTTATTATTACATTATTCTTCAATTTAAATAAAATTTCATGCTTATCTAGAATATATTTATACCATAAGATTTATATAGTCAAATTAATAAAACAAAAATGAATAGTTTATAATAAATAAATAATATTAATTATGGTCAAATGGATTAAAATAAAAATCTAAATTTTAATTAATAGTGTCGTGATTTTAGCTATGATCAAAAGGACTTGGTAGTTATAATCAATGCATTTATTATGATTTTTTACTAGATCAAACCTAGGCTCATATATTAAACAACAACTAGTCGTTCGGAGTGGTTATCAATAGTTAATTATTATTTCTTGCAGTGATCTAATATCAATATGAACAATTTAATTTATTATAATTATACTGATATTATTTCTTACAAATAATGGAATTTCATTGCAGGGGATATTACAAATGCAGCAGTCTGAGAGGATGCCCGGCCCGAAAGCACGTGGAAAGGGCATTGGACGATCCGACAATGCTTATAGTAACTTACGACGGAGACCACAATCATGCCCAGTCCAACACCGATGCACCTGCTCTGGTTCTTGAATCATCTTGATCTCATGAACACACACGTCCCATCATCCAACGGCCCAAGATTTGGGGTGTCAGAGAGCCTTATCCCCACCGTCGGAAAAAGAAAGAGGAAAAGATATGATACTCGTCAACTCTAGATGCACCGTGGTCCTTTGTGATGAAGACGAAGTTGGTGGGGTCCATATTTGTTTATTGATTATGCAGCCGTTGAAAACTTTTTGATAGTGTGTGAAAGAGAAAAGAGAGCAAATTGTGGATGATGATGATGATTTCCACTCTTTGTAATTTGAGTTGGTAGCTGGCCTCTTTTAACTTTTTACTAATTTTCAGGAAATTATAGTTTGGGTGGGGCGTCATTGAATTTGAATTAATATATTATTATATAATTAATTTTATAATTTAAAAAGTAATTAATAATTAATAAATATGATACATTTATTTTGTAATTGATTTATTTCAGAATAAACTTAATTCGAACAATAATTCTCACTTCCTCTTGTCTTAATCAGGCAAGACTGTAGAATTTGTCTTATAATTTAACATTATTTTAAACTTGACCCCATTTTTTATAAAAATTAAAATTTAACCTTATATTTTGTTAAAAATTGAAAAATAGACCAACCTTACTCGGACTATGATCAAATCCAACAAAATATTCGGCTCAAAACGCTCATACTTCACCTTGGCATCTAGTTGGCCCAGGTGTCAACAACAACCTTGGAACCACATCAGCCTTAAAAAGGAATGACTCTCTAGCAACTGGGACTTCTTATAGACGAGGGAGACTCCCCTAAAGCCTTTAACTCCTTTGCAGTTGGGACTCCCTAGCGGTTAGGATTTCTTGCTGATGAAGGGTCCCCAACTAGGAGATAAGCATTCACAATAAGATTACAAGAAAATAAGAACAAATTATGGCTTATCAAAACAGCTCTTATCCATTTCTCTCCGAGAATGAAGGAAACATAAAAAACCCTATCATAGGGGGACATCCCCCCCTATAATTACAGGTTTACTCATCCATACGAAAGAGACCTCCCACACTCTCTAATGTTTCCACACCTTCATGAGACCCACTAACGTCTCCCACACCTCTCTCACTCTTTAAACACTTTTTAAACATTTTTCAAGCACTCACAAGATATTATCAAGTGTTCTTAAACTTTTCACTGATTTTATTCACTATATCTCAATTTTAATTATATTTATTTATTTTTTGATTTTATTTCATTTCGAATTCAATAATAACTAGAGTGTTGAAGTGCTAATATCTTTTTTCAGGTCCCCCTTCAAAATTTATTCAACCCAAGTTGAACCCATATATTTTTTTAATGCATCAACCCTCTTATACTATTATTTTGGTGGAGATAAGTATTGGTGGGTGGAGGCACGTGGGCTGATAAATTTTGGGATGGTTTTTTTTGGGAGAATAGTGTTTGTAAATATAATGTCTCCAATAGAAATGTTACTAGATGTGTATGGTTATAGTGGGAAATTTCTAGTTTGTATTAAATTTAGTTAAATTTGCATTAATTATATAATAATTTCAGTGTGATTGATGTATAATTTAAAAATGATGAACGATATTTTCGTTCGAATTAAATTTGACGTGGATCAAAATTTTCTGTCTAGCTCACGTATAATCCCCCACATAAATCACTTAATGTGCTATAATCAAAAGATAACATGAAAGAAGAACGTATATATCATTTGAAATGTGAAAAGTATCGTACTATCCTTGAGAAGGTTGCAGGAATAATCTTAACAAGTGGAACACGGCATAAAATGGTAAAATCCCCACAATTATCTGGTTATAAATATCACCCCTCATGGCTCATTTCACCATTTCTCAGTCGCAGGTGTCATCATCCCACATTGACAATGAAACTAAATTTATATGCGGGCAAAAATGAAGGAATTAGAC
Organism: Sesamum indicum; assembly: GCF_026168435.1. Classification (NCBI taxonomy): domain Eukaryota; kingdom Viridiplantae; phylum Streptophyta; class Magnoliopsida; order Lamiales; family Pedaliaceae; genus Sesamum; species Sesamum indicum. The sequence goes on along the minus strand of NC_142658.1, from coordinate 11,722,893 downwards.
TCCACTCAATAACTTGAATTATGAAGTATTTTAATTATAGGTTTTCTATTACATACTTTAAGCCACTTTTACTTCCAAGTATTTGGATTTGAGATAATTACACTCTCCTCTTCTAAGATTTTGAGTAGTTATACGTAAATTCTCTATGAATTGAAAAATATATCTAGCATTACTGGAGTTTGCTTTCATCTAACAAATAAATTCTTTATTTAGTTAAAATTCACTGAATTTGTTGATATTAACAAAAAAAAAAAACTGAAGAAAATTTGATAGTCATCATCGATTGACTTATTGCAAGTCAAATGGATTTTTTTCTAAATAAACCTTATAATGATGAAGATATACTTCCTCACATGCATTAACGTGTAAAGATGTATAAGGATAATTTACTAATAAAAATACTTATTTAACTTGTAATAAATCTGTAATAACTCAACTAGGGGTAGATATGGAGTTTTATTTATTTATTTTTGTTAATATCAATTTTGACTAACGAATGAACTTATTTGTTAAATTGAAGCAAACTTTAGAGATAACAAATATAGTTTTCCAATTTATAAAAAAATTATGTATAATTACACCGAGAGTTCACAATTGCCGCGAGCAAACATATTAATGACGAGGAAGGCATTTTTGTTATGCTACTAATACTTGTACTTGCTCGCCTATTCTGCCAAAGCCTGGCTGAGCTCAAAAGAGGAGAGCACAATTATACTTTTTGACCCTTAACACAACCATGCTCCACAGTCTTGCTGTCCTACCTACGTCCATTTTCATACTATCACGTAAATCAGATTGTATTTTTTATTTTAATTAATATATAAACTCCACCATATAAAAAAAAGTATACCTATATGTTTTATTTAAAACAAGATTCTGTATGATTGATTTGTATATATTAAATAAAATAAAAAATGCGAAATACAACTGTGATACATATTTGAACATGTTTAATATGTACAAAAATATGTACATAATCTAAATTACCAAAACCAGTGATCTAGACGGAAGCTGCGGGTGAAGTGCTGATCTGAGTCAGATGGGGTCTAGTGTCCGTGTTCTATAGTCAACAGAGGTGGGGTCAACTTCTGATACTTGATTTAAATAATGGGTTGGTAGATACCACAAATCGTTAGATTTGTTGAAATGGTCTTAAAATTAAATTTTTTAATGTCTAAGTTAAAGTTTAATCCAGACACTATTTAATTATATGACCCGAGTGAGGTTCACTGTCGGTCTCTATTATCTATTTATTTATTTATTTTAACTTAATTACACTTAAAGTCTTTGAAATTACACTTACGCCCTTTCAAAAATAATTTATTTACAATTATGCTCCTCCATTTACAATATGGATGGATAATACTGAAGTTAACAAAAGAAATTACATAAAAATTTTAAATTTATCCTTCATTAAATGTTTCGTATTATTTATTGGCACAGACACTCTAGTCATGTTTCTTGTAAGAGAGTAAATGTAATATATACAAAGTCAAAATGGTGTAATTATATTACATATTGTTTCCTAATTATTGCCACCGGATAAAAAGTAAGCATTGACGAATGGGAAAAAAAAATAGTCAGATTTTCAATAATTTATACGGAATGCTACATAAAATTGGAAGTTTATGTATCTTTTTTTTTTTATTTTTTTTCTGGTTGAGATCAACATTTTTTGTCAAACTCTAACATGAGTTATAGTTGTAAATTTTTTTTTTTTAAAAAGTGTAATTTTGTATTTTTTTTTATCTAAGTATACTTCAACCCTTTGCTAGTTGGCTGCTGATATAAATATTTTCATCAATTGTGTAATTATTTTAGGATAATTACACTCCTCTCCCTGAGGATTGGTGTAATTACACGAAAACTCTTGTAGTTTGAAAAATTACATATAGCACATTTGAAATTTGCTTCGATATAACATATAAGTCCATCTGTTAGTCAAAATTCATCGAATTTGCTAATATTAACAAAAAAAATTCTGTATTTATTTATCCGTGATTGATTTATTACTGACTTACTATAGGTTAAATAATTTTTTTTATGATCAAATTACCCTCATATATCTTCACGCGTTGATACATATGAGGATGTATATTTTCACCGATATAATTATATCAAATTTTAGGGTAATGAAGTACAATTATCCCTATTTTAAATGTTCATAAATACTAACAAGAAGGCCAAAAGAAAAAAAAATCTCAAATCTTCGGCACTATTTTCACGTGAAGTTGACTTAATTATAAGCCTAAAATCGTGATTTCGCGCAAGCGTGATACGCATACGTTGGAACGCCGAGTCAGATGACAGAATCTGCATAGAAAATGAAAGGCTGGTAATCAAGATCTTGATTGAGAATAAAATCAAGGGATGTCGGATTGGATGACTTTTCGGAGATCTGGTGTTGACCACTCTCAGCACCAACGGTGCATGTGGATGGAATAGAAACCCAGCTCAGCTCCCACCAGTACTAGTGTTTGTTTGTTTGTTGTAAAAGCGATAAATAATTATTAATTAAAATAAAATTTATTACAATAATAATTATTACTGTCAATATCAATGTCTAATAAAAATTATTACATTGATCATATTTTGTTCAATAACACCTACTATTACAGTAATGTTTGTCTGATTAGAGTATTGCGACTACGCATTTCTCATTATATTTTTTAATATTGGAGAGATCCCTTTTTATTTTTTTAATTTATTCATTATTGCAATTTTTTTTTATTAATTTTGAGACGTGAACTTTACTTTATTAAATTAAAACTATTTCTAGATGTTGCAGTTGTCTCACGTGGGCCAAGCGTCTTTCAAGACTATACATATATGTTTTTATATAATTTTATTATTCTATCGTAAAATTTGGTGTAATTACACATAAATTCTTTATAATTTAAAAAATTATATCTAGTCTACCTCTTAAATTTAACTCCATCTAACAAATTGGTTTATAAATATCTAATAATATATTATTAGGAAAAAATACAATTTATCCCCCTTCCACCGTGATATTGCAAATGTGTAAATTACCCTCTATAAAAAATAATTAACAATTTATTTTTTTTATTTTAAAATATAACAATTTACCTCCTAAATTTATTTTAAAAAACACAAATATGTATATTGTTATATTTTTTTATAAGGGGGTAAATTGCGTTAAACCCTATATTATTATGGCTATAATATAATTTATTTTGCAAAGTCATATAGGATAATAAATAATTTTTTTAAGTTAATTAATAATATTGATATATATTATCTGGGGCGGGTTAGGAGCGGTTTGGAGTGGGTTTTAGAGAAAATCCGAGCTAGTTAATTCGATTTTTCTTTTTTCTATTATTTTTTCTTTTTTAAACTAACTCATAACTAATGAATTCACAACTCAACAAGTCACAGAAACAACCAAGGTAAAGTGTAAACCCCTTAGTTGAAATTAGGGATAATTACACTTCTTTCCTGATGTTTAAATAATCACACGTAGATTACATGTGGTTTGAGAAATTACATTTAGAATCTTTAAGGTTTGTTTTCAACTAACAGATAAGTTTCTCCATTAGTCAAAATTCACTAAATTTATTGATATTAGCGGAAAATAAAAAAAATCTATGTTAATTACCAATTGACTCATTACTGGCTTATTGCAAGTCAAATAAATATTTTTTATGACCAAATTACCCTCATACGTCTTCAAGTGCTAAAGCATGTGGAGGTATATTTTCATCGTTATAAGGGTAGTTTAGCTCCGAAAAAAGTTGTTTGACTTGCAATAAGTCAGTAATAAGTCAATGGATGATAAATATCAATTTTTATTTAATTTTTTTTTGTTAAATATAAGCAAATTTAATAAATTTTGATTAATGAAGGGACTTATTTACTAGATGTAAGTAAATCTCAAGGGTGATGGATGTAATTTTTTAAACCACAAAGAACTTAAGTGTAAGTATACTAAATTTTAAAAGAGGGAAGTGTAATTATTCTATAAGATTACCTTGGTTGGCGACGGCGAGAGAGAGCGGGGCAGGAGGGGATGACAATTTGTGTCAGAGTGAGCGAGTACAGTAAAATTAAGAGAGAGAAGAGAAAGAGAGCGAACTCGAGATCCGCCCCGCCTAATTTTCCCCATTCCGCAAAGATGGGTTTTGAGTTTTGACTTCTAAATTTTAGGTCTTTTCTTTTAACTACAAATAATTGTATTGCTATTTTAGTTAACAACTATTAATTAGAGTTAAATAATTTAAATTAATCATTTAATTAGAGTTAATATATTTATAATTCAACTAATATATTATTTTTAAATAAATAATATTAGTTTAGATTTAAATACATTAACATAATTTTCACTTTAAAATGAATTGTATAATATAAAGTATACATTCATCTAAATTATGAATTTTCTCATCAAGCAATATCATTTTCTAATGAATTATAAAATACAAAGAATACGTTCAACTAATATTTTTTTTTTCAATAAGTAATATTAGTTTAGATTTAGATACCTCTATTTATAAAGAAGTGTCCCTTTTCATCAAGGAACTGTATGTGCGTCCTATATCGAGGAGGACTCCTAATCCACAGGGAGTCTAGCTGGCTTAAGAGTCTGAATCCTTGAGAGAACCTCCCGCAACGCGTGTCTTTTATGCTGGATAAAGGGTGTAAGTGGAGTGCCCAAATAAATGCCACGTGTGCTGTGGAAATATGTGTAGACATAGGTTCTGGGCTGGTTGTTGCGAGTTGTGCTCTTGTTGGGATACCTTAAGTGGACGTCCTGGGCTTCTATATTCCTCTATGGGGTGCTCTGGACCTTTTTACTTGTTCTTGGGTCTAGTCTTTTTGAGCCATACACATCATTGTATAAAATAAAATATATGTTTATATAAATTATTAATTTTCTAATCTAGTCTTGGTGGTTGATGGACTTCTATTAATTATAGGCACAAATTTATTTTCAAAAACCTTCGACTAAGTAGTATAATAGATCTTGGTGGTTGATGGAAATGTCTAGAAAAAAATTACGCGATACGCTGCTATCTTTTTAAGGATTTGTTTAGTTGGGATGACAAGTGGGTGCATAAGAAAGGTAGAAGTAAAATGAATGTATATATAAGAAAAAGTTTAGTGTTTGGTTAAGGAGAATTGTCGGAGGAGAAGTAAAACTGGATGTATATGAAACTCATCCGAAGTCTAATTTTATTTCCGTCCAAAATTGAAGGAAAAGTGAATGTATAAGCCTAAAAAAACAAAAAAGTATATATTTTATTTTTATTTGCTCTATTGTCATATATATAATTTTTCTCAATTTTTTTTTCTTCCCACTAATAATACTGGTACATAATTTTTGAGAAAAGATGATCAAATAATAAAAAAAAAACTACATCATCTTCGATCATTTTATAATAAATGTGCAACACTCATTTTGATGAATATTTTTATTAATAAGGGAAACCTTTTGATGAACAATCTATCGTGGGGGTCTTTTTCTGTCGGTTTTCATAGAAAATATTTTTGTTCATAATAAGATTTTCAAATTTTTTATATACTAAAATTATTTTAGTATAATATTAACTTTTTTATTTTCTGATATAAACTGAAGAGAAATGATCAATCAGTAAAATTATAAAAATTAATTTTTTTTCTTCTGAATACTTTTTCATACCAAACAAAAAAATATATTTAAATTTATTTTTCTTTTAATCAGAAACAATTTGAAGGAAAACTATTGTTGTTTCGCCCCCTAGCTTTTCACTCCTCCTCCTCCACCTTTTTCAACCAAACGAAACTCTCAAGTCCTTTTGCGCATCTTTTGCTTATCTAGGTAACATCTTCCAATGTAGTCTTTATCTCCAAATTCCAAACTAATTAAACTAATATTCTTTCAATCACCAATCTCTTTTATACAATATCATACTAAAGAGAAATCCAATTTTTGTAAAAATTGCAATTTTAATCCCATAAATTAGGCTCATTTTCAATTTAATATTATTTATTATGATTTTCCCACATTATATCCCATAAGTTAGAAACTTTTTCATTTTAAGTTCTAACCTGACTTTTCCATCAAATAATTAAAGGAGAAGTCACGGGACCATTAGTCCATCATGTATTTGAACTAACAACCTCGTGACTTCTACATTAATTATTGGACGGAAAGTTCACGTGAGAACTAAAAATGAGAAAATTTCTAACTTATGGGATGCAATATTAAAAAATCTTAATAAATGGGCCTAAATTAGAAAAGTCTCTAAATATGAGACGAAAAATGCAATTTTCCCCAATTTTACAACCGAAAGGAAATAAGCAACAACATTGTTATTGAAGTAGTTACCTTCTTGGCCATGTCCACAAGGCAAGATCCCAAAAGGTTGATATCAGAAGGGATAGTGTATTCTGTATCAGGATTCCGAAAAAGGAGGAACTGCAGGAATTAGAAGGGTCATTAGCCCTCCACTCATCATCTCCACTTCTCTAGCGTCCAAGAATGCCTCAATATCCTTAGCGTACTGATTCAAATAGGCTTCACAAACTTCCTCTGACTATTGTGTACAGAATTTCACCTTTGTTCCAAGCTGGAGAACCACTTTCTCCGACCACCTTTGGCACCTGCGTAAGCCACTGGAGTGCCCAAGAAGAGTAAGCAAAGAGGAAGGACGATTCTGGCAAGAGGCGGGCGTGGAAGTCCCCAGGAACCCCGACAGCATTGTAATTCCTATGAGGTGGAAGGGAACTGAAAAGGGTATTGAAATCATTGGTGATAACATCGTTAAAGACCACGAAAAATTTAGGGACTTTGGGAGTGATGAGTCCTGAGGAAGCAGCATGTTTTTGGTAGATAGCTTTGCATGGCTGGAAAAGAGTTGTGGCCAGTTGAGCAGCCAAAGTCTGCAACCCAAAAGCCATTTGTGCTGGCTGAAGAAAGGACTTTGATGTCTACGTTCTTGGCAATTTCTTCTTCTATAATTGGCTTTGCAATATCCACTACTCCTCTCTGGAAAAGAAAACACACCAATCATAATATTGACAAAACTCTCATGAAAAGTTCATTCATAGCATATGGCCCCATTTATTTTGATGTACAAGTGAGTATAAAAAAATTAGTATAGATTAATATAATTTTTACTTTGTTGAATGGAAACACAATATTAAATCAAAACTCTGTACTAATTGTTACACTTGAATAACTAATACCACCTTGGAAGGTGGTATAAAATTAGCCCTAAGATTGCACCAAATGTGAATGACCATTATACTCTCGAAATTTGACTGAAATATTATTATTATTATTAATAAATAATAATAGTAATAGTAATGATAATAACAATAATAATAAATAAATAAATAATAATAATGACTATGATAATAAAATAATAATAATAATAATAATAATATATCCTATTTAGATAATACATATAAGTAGCCACTTGACTAATTATACAGTGGGTTTTTTATCATTCATTTAGTAAAGTATAATCCTATCATTCATTTAATACGATCCTCGTAGTAAACGGGGTCTATATCTATTTTCATCAACTACATAGTTCAATGTATCGATTGATATTCGAAGATATCGGGCAATTCACATATCCTAAATAGCTTCTGTCAATCCAAGGAAATCGAGCGATATCAAATATTATCTGAAACTATTACATATGGCCCATGTTATCTAATTTTATCTAATATTATTGCCGAAACAATAATTTTTTTTTTTTATGATACTAATAATTTTATTTTATAATTCTACTAGTTCTTTAGAATTTTTTATGCATTGTATAATGGAATTGTTTCATATTGTTCAATTATATTTCCATACGTCACGATGAATGTAGAATACCATCCACCGATATTATTTTCGATACCGCGATTTTAAACCACGTTCTGATACGACCATATATGGTTGATCAGCGCATGCAAAATTTTGTCGCCTGATAGAATACCTACACACACTTGTATGTGCACAAAAACAAGAAAACATACAGTAAGAATTGTACCTGGTAGGAGGAATTTCGGACATAGCTATGAGGTCCATCTCCAGCATTCATGGCATAGAGAGGTAGAGTTAGTCTTGGCAAAGCCTCGTTCGCAATGCTACCCGGCTTTCTGTTCTTGCAACTCATCTCTTCCGTTATGTGCAGTGTTGTAATCACTTTGCTGTATTTATAGTAAGCAACAATCTTTTTCACATGTTCAAATGAAGTGTATATATTTTGGAAATATGTAAATAAATAAAACAACCAATAACGACAGTCTCGTACTAGCTTAGTGCATGTGTCCTTCACCACTGTTGATGGGAATCTAGCAAGAAACACATGAAAAAGACAAAAATACCCCCATTAAGTTGCAAAAATACTTGAACGATAGGGATCCACGCATGTGGTTCTTATGAGGGTTGTGTCGTCCCTGACCCTGTCTGATCTCATACCACAATCGATGATCACTCAATTTATAAAAGATTGAGATTATGATACATGTATCTGTATATGTACAGACATTTTACCTGGCTTATAAATACCCCGACACAATTGCTGGACAAGGTATGCCATTTTGATTGAGCGATATATTCTACATCTTTTTTTTTTGGTCTTCCACCAGACCAATTTAAGGGGTTAAATTCAATTTACCTCTTGTGATATGTGAAATGAGCAAATACTACATGTGAAAAAAGAATTAGCAAATTACTCTCCTGTGTTTAAAAAAATGAAGTAATTACCCCCTATCAATGGTTTTGCTAGATAGGGTGTAATTTGCTTTTTTTTTTCCTCAAAATATAAGGAATAATTTGCTATTTAATTTTTCACGAAGGGATTTTTGCTCATTTATCATATCACATGGGGTATATTGCAATTTTCTCCTAGTTTAAATTAATATCGGAGGATATTAGTTGGGAACATTCCAACAAACTTAATATTTTGCTTGCTTTCTCAAGTCCTAAACACTTTTTTGAATTGGACCTTCCTTGAAGTCATGAGTGCGATCCCAAACTAAGAAAAAAATAATTTTAAAATAAAAAATAAAGGATGAGGAAAAAGAAGACAGAATTTTAGTTTACAATGTCTAAGTCTCTACTAAATTAAATTGTATATATATATATCCCATCATTTCTGTATGTATATATAATTAACAATTATTTTTGCTTTAAAATATATTATAAATAAGATAGATATATAAATCAATAGATCACACTTAAAAAATATATAAATAAATAAATTAACACTAATTTAGAGATATTATCGACAAAAAAAAATTGAATATAAGTGAAATTTTTCATATTAGTATAGATAAATAATATAGATCATATAAAGGAGAAGAAGAATTTAAGTAAGTGTGTTTGAAAATACATAATAATATTTTTGATAAATTAAAAAATTAGTATCGCAGTATAAGTAGTCGTTGATTACGAGCGATAATGAAGTTTCTTTTTCTTATACAGTATATAATGTCTTTAACGTTCAGAAGTTTATGATTACTTTCTCTGTCAATACGTTCAGCTGTTTATTTGCTGATGACTCCCAATAATTCATTAAATGACTGTTTGCTTGGAACACGACTTTTTATATTGTTAGACCTTTTTCTAATAATTATTTTTGACATTAAATTCCGTAAACACCACATTTTTATACACTAAAAGAATTATAATATTTAACCATAAATCAATAACAAATAACCGTAGTAAATGATTATTGACCACAGTTACGCAACGAATTTTTTATCGTAGTTTTTACGAGGATGGTGAAAACATTTTCCGCTTATGTTCTTACGATGACTCTTAGCCGTGACAAATAATTTTTTTTATAGTGGAAATACTAGTTTTTTTGTATTGGTTTTATTTTACCGTAATTAATAATAATCATTTACCACGATTTTTACCCGTAGCTACTAATATTGTAGCCGATTGTAATTTTTTTTTTTAGTGATAAAAGCTACCAATAACTTTTAATCCCAACATAATTATTTTTCATGCATGTAATTATAATTCATTAAATATTTTATTAATTTCTTCACTTAATCTTAAAAATGAGGTTAGTTTCGAAATTATTTACCTGTGTAACTAAGTATGAAATTATAAATTCAAATGTCATAATTATTTTTAGTAAATTGATTATTCCAAAATATATATTTCAAACAACTGAACCTAAGATTACTGTCAAGATTTTCAATTAAGTCGCACTCACACGTACAGGAATAGACATACATTAAACAATTGTCTGTTACGTATTAAATGAGAATATCCACACCACCTACCCTTGTTTGTAAAATTAGGTATCACATGGAAAACAGGAAGACCTCCCAAGCTGACCTTATCTACACATGTTTATTTTTATATATATTATATATAAAGTGAGAATACCTGTTTATTAATATCGATAAATTCGATTAGTTTTGACTGATAGATAAATTTATTTATTAGATGAAAACAAATTCTAAAAGTGTTAAATATAATTTTTCAAATTATAAGAGATTTATGTGTAATTACACTGAACCTCAGAGATAGAGAATGTAATTATCCCTTTATGTTATGATGTAGCAGTGCGGCTTTCACTCATTAAAAATAGTATCTTTGCAACGTCAGTAAATGTTTGGAAAATTCTAGCTTGGATCTAGTTCAATCAAATTTGAATCAATTATATAACATTTATCATGTAATTATTTTATAGGGCAAATTGCAATTTTCGTCCAGTTTTTTATGGGCGGTGGCATTTTCAATCCAGGTCTTTCCCAAAATAGAATATTGGAACAGTAATTAAAAAAATTTGGCAATTTTAGGACAAATTACCCTAAATCGGTCGGAATTGTGCACGAGGGAGGCACGTGAGCTTTTCAAAGTTGCCTGAAGCTGACGTGTCCGGTGAACTGCTTATGTGTAAAAAAAAAAGGGGGGGGGGGGGAATGACGTGGCATCGCTGACGTGGAAAAAAAGCCACGTCAGCTTGCCTATTGTTAAAAATCGCAAGTTTTCTTCTGCAAACAAAATTGACAGCTTACCCCCAATCTTTGCTTTACAAGAACCCTAGTTCGCTCCCAATCTTTGCTAGAAAAAATTCGCTCCCAAGCCAAGCCACGATTGAAAGAGAAATTGAGCAAGGAATTGAAGATGAGCAGTGTTTCATCCCTCGTCGAATGCTATTGTGGAAAGAGGACAGTGATTCGGACCTCATGGACTGAGATGAATCCTGGAAGGAGATTCCATTCATGTAAAAACTACAATGTAAGTGTGTTTTTCTATTTTGTTCATCTCCACGTAGCTGAGTTTTCTCCTCATTGTATTGTTAATTTTTCTTATCTTCTTAACTGATTGTAGATGGGTGGGTGTGGTTTTTTTGATTGGGAGGACCCTCCAATGTGTAGAAGGGCGCGTGCAATTATTCCAGGTTTATTGCGCAAGAAGAATGAAATGGAAGCTGAAATTTTGAAACTAAATTTCAAGCATGGAAGACTTTGGAGACTGACAATTGTTTTGTTGGTTGTTTGCATAATATGCATTTGGGTGAGTGTTGGATTGTGTTCGAAGAAGCAACAAGAAAAATGTAGGGTGTAGATGATGAAGAAGATGGTTAGGCTTAGTTCATATGTACTATTTTTAATTTGTAAGTGTTTGAATGTATTGTATTTAGTGTTTTTGAAGTTCTTGTATTACATTACAAAATCCATATGTAATCACTTGGTTATGTGTAATGGAATTTATCCCTGTTTTCAATATATTATATTTAGTCTCATCTTTCATTTAATTGTATTACAAATCCATATTTAAACATTTGGTTATGTGTAATGAAAGTTCTGTAAACAGAGTTTATGTGACTTGGACTGTGAACTCATAATTTCTGCAAGTACATGGACTGTGAACTCATGATTTCTGGCAAACTTTCTGCTAACAAAAATGTCATAATTTCTGGAAAAATACATTGCAATTTCTGATCAAATTCCTGCAAACAAAAAACTGAACAATGCAAACAAAAAATAGAACAATTAAGATTGAACTCATAATTTCTGTCAAAATTCTTACATTTCACTTGCACAATATCCACAAAAACTCATCCACAAAAACTATCCACAAACACTCATCATCTAACTGCATTCCTACTACCACAAACTATCCACAAACACTCATCATCTAACTGCATTCCTACTACCACAAACTATCCAAAAAAACTCATCATCTAACTGCATTCCTACCACCACAAACTGTTCACAAAAACTCATTAACTGACACACACTACTTTTGACCGTGATCATCTGAACTTTGGGAAGGCCATTTAGATATGTCAACCCACTTTCTCCCATGCTCCTTCACTATTGTCTTGGAAATAGGAGCTATTGGCCTGCTTGAAAAACAGGGCATGAAACTGGTACCAGTCATTGGAGGAGGTGTCCTGATGTTGAGTCTAGGTTGCAATGTCACTTGGGGTTGGAAGGACATGTTTGCGTTGGTCATTTGCAATTGTTCGTACATCGTAGGCCCTTGAACACATGGTGGAGTGGGTGTAGGGCCAGGTTCTGTCAGTATTTCTGGCTCCAAATCATGCTGCATTGGCTCATGTTGTTCCACAATTGGAGGAAAAATTGTAGCAGGATCATTTACTCCACTATTTGTAGCAGGCATAGACACCTAATTCAATAACATTGAACACAGTGTCAATCAATTTGCAAAATAGGATTAAACACCCATAAAATGTTAGCAGACTTACCCTATTTGGATCTTCATAGACAGAATGTCTCCTCTTCCTTGTATTACTTGTAGATGATGAACCTGCCTGAAAATGAAAATTAATATACAAAAGAGTACATTAGTTTATATGTATACAACATATTATGTATAGAAATAAAAGTGAATATTGAGGTACCTTTGAAAACAATGTATTCATTTGAATCTCATCAAGCCCAGGTTCTTGCATGTCCTTATATAAGGCACATCCCTTTGCATTATGCCCCTCTTCACCACATATCTTGCAGTGGTGTTTGACATGTTGCCTTTTGAGTTTAATTTGTTTATTTTTCTGTCCACCTTTTTCTTTACCTTCATCAGGCTCTCTATTTCTTGCTCCAGCAGGTCTTCCAGGACCCCGTCCAAAGTTTGGAGGCAATGGAGGAATGAAGCCTGTCTCAGCCCACAGCAATTCACCACTGATTGGTAGTATAGCAGGCTCATACACTGACTTGTATGTATCCACATTGTAGTAAGGGTGAACTATCTCTTCAGGCTGTAAATTTTGATTAAAAATTGCACTGCATGCATGCTTGCAAGGGATTCCTGACAACTGCCACAATCTACATGTACATGTTCTCCTCTCCAAATCCACTGAGAACTGACTCCCATCATAACATGAAATTTGATAGTATCTATCATTTGCCTTAATAGGGATGCAGTCACCAATTTTATCAATATGTTTTTGCAGCAACTTTTTAATTTTGGGGCACAGAGTTCCTTTCCACTTCTTGGATGCTTTCTCCCTATTTTCTTGCAATCTTCGCATTAGATATTCCCTTATCCATTCTAGCATTGTAAGAATAGGCTTATCTCTTGCATCTATTACGTTTGCATTGAAGCTTTCACAACAATTATTAAGTAACATGTCACATTTTGGCAATTCAGTAAAATGTGACTTACTCCACTCACTTGGGGGCTTTTCATTCAACTAATCAAAAGCTTTCTCATCTAACTTCTTTATCTCTTCCATTCTTAGTTTAAACTCCCCCACTGTGCTTGCTCTTGCTGCTTTCCACATTGCATTTTTATATGCAAGACCCCTAAAACCCGCATTTTTGAAATTATTGTGTAAATGTCTTACACAAAACCTGTGTGCAGCATTAGGAAAGACACTTTGAAAAGCCTGTACAAGTCCTTTCTATTTGTCTGACATAAAAGTGTATTCACTGTCCCTCTGAATACACACATCCTGTTTTAGCACCGTTAAGAACCATTCCCATGTGTCTGTAGACTGCCTCTGGACCACAGCATATGCAATGGGGTACAAGTTATTATTCGGGTCCACCCCGACAGCAGTTAGCAATATTCCCTTATGAGGTCCCTTCAAATGACAACCATCTACACATATAACAGGCCTACAACCTCCCAAAAAACCCTGCTTCAAAGCACTGAAACAAACATAGAACTTTTCAAATCTGTTCTGCCCATTTTCATCATTAATCCCCAATATGACAGTTGAACCAGGGTTTGTTTTCCTAAGTTCCTCTGCATAATCCCATAATTTTGTGAATTGATACTCCGGGCTTCCTTCCAGTTTCTTTAAAGCTTCTCTCTTGGCCCTGTACGCTTGATCTCTAGACACATGACATCTAAGCTGATTTATGATGTCTACCCTCCATCCCTTTACACATCTTTTTGGATCAGACTTGAAGTCTTGAAGATATCTTTCACTTAGCCAACTAGTTTTCACATTTTTTACTTTGAATACTTGTGGGCATGTGTGCTCATCTTTGTACAGATTAACTTGGAAAGTTTGTTCATTCTTCAACTTTGTTGCATGTATTTTCCACTCACATCCCTCCCCAGAACACACAGCATAGACTCTGAAGGAATCATTCTTAGTGAATTTCACAGTTCTCTTATTTTTTATTGCATGTGATTGCACTGCTTTTTTGAACTCTTTCTTGGAACTAAATATCATTCCCAATTCAAGTGCAGGATCATACATTTGATCTGGATTGAATGCAACAAAATTAGGCCCATTCTCCTCATCATCTGACTGTCTATGCTCATCGAGATCATTCTCACTAGCCACCATATCAATTGATTCATTTTCAGAGTTGTCTTCGTCAACATCATTTGATCCACTGTCAATACCTATATCATTTTCATTGTCTAAAAACTCCACATTTTCTTCAAATATACCCACACCCCTTGCCTCAGTTTCATTGTTAATTTCATCATCCTCCTCACCCCTTGTTTCAGCATTTATGTCATTTCCTCCTCCTACAACTCTCAAAAATACTATGTCATCATCATCCGCTACTTTAGTTTTTCCCTTCTTCTTCTCCATCACCTTCCCCTTCCCCTTCCCCTTTGCTTTTGTTTTACCCCTTTTCCCCCTCACTGGACCAGTTTCAACAGCAACCTCATTAGGTTTTGGAGGCGTATGTTCAATATATACTGTAAATTCTCTGCTTTTCATGTGATCTAAAGCTTGTTCTAGTATGTCTTCATCACTGAACAACAGTTTAAAGCCACCATTTTTAATTATGTAAAACCTGATTCCTTCCCCAGAAACCCCACATTTTTCAGCAAACAGTTCAAGATTTTGCCTGTTCATATGTGTCACATTCACATAATCAAATTTCTGTAATTTTCCACCAATGCAAGCTACAACAGGCATGTTTCTAAGTTCACCCCCATAGTACACAGCTACTGTTATGGATTCTGTTTCAGGGTCTGTAAACAGAGCATAAAAAAAAACCTAAGCAACATACAAATAACAACACACCATACCAACACCAATATTATAATAGTAATTTCATGGGGGACCACATTTCCCCTTTAGAAAATAGCAATACAAAAAGAAAAAAAAGAAACAGATACACTGACAAAATGACGAAGAACAGTCATCTTCAGGGGACCATGTTCCCCTTTTCACAATACCAAATTTAATTCCTTTAAATAATACTCTGATAGCACTAAGCACAATGCAAGCAAAATAACAAAATAAAATGGAGGAACCACTTACGATAAGCAGGCGGTGGCATTTTCAAATGCCTGTCTGCGCGAATGACGACCATCTTCCCACGATTGATTTTACCGCAGTGAAATTTCCTTTCCTTCGTGCTAAAACTCAGTAATCACGTTTTTAAATCTTTTTCTTTCTCTATAGTTTAGGTATTTGGCTTCAATATTTACCCCTCTTTCTTTACCCTAATCTGTAAAAGAGGGGAGAAGACGACAGCAGCACGTGCTTCAGACGTGCTGGCTATTTTCCCTCCAATTCTATCCACGTTGGCAAGCTGACGTGGCTTTTTTTCCACGTCAGCGATGCCACATCATCCCCCCCCCTTTTTTTTTACACATAAGCAGTTCACCGGACACGTCAGCTTCAGGCAACTTTGAAAAGCTCACGTGCCTCCCTCGTGCACAATTCCGACCGATTTAGGGTAATTTGTCCTAAAATTGTCAAATTTTTTTAATTACTGTTCCAATATTCTATTTTGGGAAAGACCTGGATTGAAAATGCCACCGCCCATAAGAAATTGGACGAAAATTGCAATTTGCCCTATTTTATAATGTAGAAAAAATTATCAATAACATTTACTATGTGATTTGTTGAGTCCAACCAAATTTGACGCGAAGGAGAATTTTCCAGAAATCCTTGTCGATTTCCTATTCCGAACCCCTTTAATTAGGAAACATACTAACCACGTTATATCAATCCATTCAATGGCCCAACAGCACTGTGCCATTGTATTTTCTGCTTTAAAATATATTGTATTTTCTCTTCCATTTATTTAATTTATATATATACTAATTATAGTTCCACGTGATTCTCATGATCATATAAAAAATTATAATATAAAATAAAAAATATATATAATAAGAAAATAAAAGTCGAATAAAAAAATATGGGGTAAGGTGATAGAGAAAAAATATATTGTAATTAAGTTTATTAAAAACATAAAAACTTATTAGAAAAATAAAGAAAAAAATTCAGAGACCCTCCTGTGATAATAGGAATGTTCAAAAAGCCCCCTATAAAAATTAAAATATCAAATAACCCCCCTGTGATATAAAATAAAGTTTAAAAAAATCCTTCTTTACAAAATTTGGAACACGTACTTTGACTACGATTTTTCGATGAAAGTACTATTTTTTTTTTTATATTTTTGTCCTTCTCTCACAGTTAATATATAATATTATATATATATTTATTAATAATGAAATATTATCTTTATAATGATTATTTAAAATATTATTTTTATAATAATTATTTAATTAAATTATTATATATTTTTTAATAATAAAATATTATTTTATATAATAGTTATTTAATTATTTATATAATAATATATTATTCAAATTAAATTATAAAAACATTTGCAGCAGCGGCGCCGCAGAGGAGGGCACCGCGCCCTCCTCACCCCTAGGCGACGGCTATCGCCCAACACAGCGAGGGAGACGGTCGTTGCCCATATCTTTGAAAGCGACACGATCGCCTCACTGGAGGGTGACCGCCCAAAAGGGCGCTGGAGGGGAAGGGGAGGGGGCTGGAGGCGAGAGGGGTGGGGGTGGGGGGTGGGGTTTATAATTACTATTTTATTTTATTTATAAATTATAATTATATATATTATAAATATATTTTAATAGTATAAAATTATATATATTATAAATTAAAATAATTATACATTAATAAGTCTAGTTTGACCTGTTGACTAAAAGGGGTATTTTAGTCATTGTTTTTAAAAAAATAGGCTTAAATTAATCAGGGGGCGGTGTGATTATTTATTCGTAACATGGGGGTGATTTTTGATATTAAAAATTTCATAGGGAGATTGTTGATATTTTTATATATCACAGGGGGTCAAAATAGATTTAACCCGAAAAATAAAATATGGAGAAGTTTGCAGAAAGAGAAATATGGAATAGTACTGGGTGAGAGAGAAAAAAATTATAAAATTGTGTAAATTACTAAAAAATCTTAAAATTATTATTCTGACCAAATTTATTTGGAAGGGAAGAAATGAATTTAAGGGTAAATTTGGGTATTCAAAAATTGGTATGACAAAAAGTTTTATTTTATAATAGTACTAGCCGTTGTGGCACGTCGTTCCTACATGCATATAATAAATAATCTTTCACGCTTTAAGATATATTATAAATAAGAGTAAAATATATAAATCAATACATGACATTAACAAAAAGCAAGAAAGAAAAAAAATTAGCAATTTATCAATTAATGTAAATTTTAAAAAGTCAAAGAAGTTAGTTATTTTCTCATGAAGAACATTTTTGACTTTATAAAAAATTAGGGTGATGGAGTCACTTACCATCGTATATGAGTGTGGATGGACTTTTCTTCTTATATTAACATGTACATATATATAAATATAAATATATATATATATATTATGGGAGATTGTCATGCAATGCCCAGTTAAAAATGCTCAAGAGGTCATCAATTAAGGGCTCGTTTGGTTCATATGATAGAATTAGGCGTGATGGGATTGGGTAGGATGAGAAATTGAATGATAATTAATTCCACCTTCCATTATATATTGTTTGATTTGAGGTATTATATGTGTGATATCCATGAGATAATATAATATAGTATTTGGTTGAAAGAAATAATAAAGGATAATTAAATGTAAAAATACTATTAAGGATATCCTTTTCTAACTTATTTTTATTTTTATATTATAATTTGTGAATGATTATGCAAAAAAAAAAAATCTCTAAATTGTTTATTGAAATATAAAATTTAAAATAAAACTAATTTATGGATCAATATTTCTTTTTTTTTTTTCTATATCCATAAGAGCAGGAGTTTTAAATACACGTTCAATTTGACAACTAATCAAAACTCATATTTTTTAAAAATCCCAACAAAAAAGTAATATTTTTTTATTATATGTTATTATCTAATTATTATAATTTAATATATGATTTTTTTAATTATTTAGAAAAATGAAAAACTCTGACGGTTGTTTCATACAAGTCATCACGTATTATTTGTGGAGGGAAGAAATAGATAAAAAGAAAAAAAGAGGAAGAGGGGAGAGAGAGAGAGAGAGAGAGAATGGAGTGTGAAAGGGCAAATGAGGAAAGATATTTTTAATACAAGTTTATAATAATTGGTGGAATTATGTATCCTACCTAAGAGATAGGATTCATTATTTTATAAAACTGTATAAATAGGATTGAGCCCAGTATTAATACTAAACTCTAATAATATCAACCAAAAATGTAATTATGCATAATAAACAGTTTTATCATACTTAATTATACGAATCAAACGAGACCTAAATGATGGCTCATTCTCGATATTTATCCACTCTGTTACAAAAATCAACATTGGTACACCGAAGACGAGAACAGCCGAAACAAGCACACGGATCGCAGCATTATAAGAAATACAAATAACATTTCTTCAGTAAATTTGTTTGGATTCAAATGCTTGTTAATTTTCATGAATTTACAACAACCCCAAATCGAATTGCAATCACAACTACACATTTATACTATCCCTTTTTGCATACTTGGATTTTTTGTAAACATATTTACTCAAATTTTAGGAATAATTACACTTTTTTCCCATAAGATTACATGTAATTACACCTTCCCACAAGGTTAGATGTAATTACACGTAAGTTCTTTATAGTTTGGAAAATTACATCTAGTACTCTTGAGGGTTTACTTTCGTCTAACAAATAAGTCCATCCGTGGTCAAAATTCACCAAAATTGTTGATATTAACAAAATAACTGAATGCAAATTGATATTTAACCTAAATTGACTATTAGTGGCTTATTACAGGTAAAATGATTTTTTTCCATCTAAACTACCCTTATAACGATGAAAATACACATCCTCACATGCATTAACATGTAAAGACATATGAGGGTAATTTAGTCATAAAAATATTTATTTGAATTGCAATAAATTAATATAATAAGTCAATCGAGGTAAAAATAAATTTTTCTTTTCAATTTTTTGTTAATATCATCATATTCAGTGAAGTTTGACTAATGGAAAAAGTTATTTGTTAGATGAAAGCAAATAATGCTAGATGTAATTTCCCAAACTATATTGGGAATTTATGTCTAATTTGAGGAGTAGCTAGGGGAGTGTAATTACCCGAAATTTTAAGAAAAAGCTTGAGCAGGTTCTAAACAAGAGGATACTTATAACATATATACAGATATCTAATTCTACAACCGAAAGGAAATAAGCAACAACATCGCATGCTGAGTTAACATATAATAGTACGTATCATTATGCCATGAGAACCCTTTGAATCCGTAGTATTGTAACATTAGTCGGATTTTCGCTTGAGGACTGCCAGAATGACTATGGATTTATCGTTGTTGGGGTTCTGGAAAACCGGTGAGGCTGCAAGTTTCTGTATATACAGGTCGAACAATTCATCGATGACTTCACTTCCAAAGTGATCTGCGAGCAGTCCTTCATGGACAGCCCTGATAAATGCTGCACGGGCCTTGACGCTGGGCAAGCTGTGCTTCCCGGGGTTGTTTAGTATCTCCAATCTTTCCAGGCTGAAACTGTGGCTCCTCTCTAATATGGGCTTCAACTGTTCTGGGGTGGGAAAGTAGTACGGGAGGTTGAACGAGTCAACTTTGGCTTCACAGAATCTTCCCTGCAAGAACATTCACATCCATCATTTGGAGGATATACATTGATCAAATTCTTGGTTATGGTTTCTTCCTGCAGATATGAGCAAAGATCTAGATGTTGGTTGATATTGAACCCTTAGCAAGAATCTTGGGGTAATATTTTGTTACATATATGGATGATTATTGATACCAGCAAAATGATACAGCATTGCGTTCTTCTTTTCAATCTTTGGGCCACAAAGCTATGGAAAATTCTTGTCGGTACCTGGTTCGATCTGAACTAATTCAATCACAGTGCAGATGTATACTTGCTCTGTGATTCGTCACTTTTTCTAAACTGTACACCAATCACTTGCTATGTGACTGGTTCAGGTTCGATCGAGCCGAGTCCGGGCAAGAATTTTCCAAGAACTACTTACCTCCGTTAGTTTGCTACTGAAAGGATCATGTGCAATTAAGCCTCCGTTAGTTTGTTATCGGAAGGATCATGTGCAATTAATTGCATTTCACTACTAAAGAACCCTATAATATGGTATCAAAACTGTAATTAACTACTTCAAATTTAATGATCACGTGAACATGGTCATTCTATTAGAATTTCCAATTGCAGTCCTAAATCTTAGTTCCATTAAAGTTCTAATGAAAACAACTGGTACAACATGGCATAAACTCTGTTAAGTACTCTTCAGAGGAAATAAGGTTGTTCCCATAAGAAATTTAAAGGAATTAAGGTTCGGGATTAAAAGTATAAATTTTCTGGAATTAAGGAATGTAATCTGGTAAGTTAAAAAATAATGGGACAAAAATTACAAAAAAAATTAACTTGTAGGACGTAAAATGTAATTTTTCCGAAAACATTTATGACGGTTTAGTTTTGATCAAAAACATTAACCATGACACAATATTTTAGCAGCCGCCTACAAAATACCAATAAATAATCGTCGGATAATCGTAATAATTATTATTCTTAAAAAGAATTTATCATTTACTATGATGATTAACCACCTCAAGAAATTATATTTTCTCAGCATTTTTTATACATGATAAATTGTTATTGAAACAGTTACCTTCTTGGCCATGTCCATGAGGCAAGATCCCAAAAGGTTGACATCAGAAGGGTAAGTGTATTCAGTATCAGGATTCCAAAAAGCAGGAACTGCAGGAATTAGAAGGGTCATTAGCCCTCCACTCATCATCTCCACTTCTCTAGCGTCCAAGAATGCCTCAATATCCTTAGCATACTGATTCAAGTAGGCATCGCAAACATCCTTTCTGTCTTTTGTGTACAGAATTTCCCCTTTGTTCCAAGCCCGAGAACCACTTTCTCCGACCACCTTTGGCACCTCTGTAAGCCAATGCAGTGCCCAAGAAGAGTAAGCAAAGAGGAGGGACGATTCTGGCAGGAGGCGGGCGTGGAAGTCCCCAGGAACCCCGACAGCATTGTAATTCCTATGAGGTGGAAGGGAGCTGAAAAGGGTATTGAAATCATTGGTGATAACATCGTTAAAGACCACGACAAATTTGGGGACTTTGGGAGTGATAAGTCCTGAGGAAGCAGCATGTTTTTGGTGGATAGCTTCAGTGATGATTTGCATGGCTGGAAAAGAGTTGTGGCCAGTTGAGCAGCCAAAGTCTGCAACCCAAAAGCCATTTGTGCTGGCTGAAGAAAGGACTTTGATGTCTACGTTCTTGGAAATTTCTTCTTCTATGATTGGCTTTGCAATATCCACCACTCCTCTCTGAGAAAGAAAACATACTAATCATAGTATGTGACAAAACTCATATAGAAAAGTTCATTCTGCATATGGCATATATATATATATATACACATATATATGCGTATATTTCGTGGACTTTCAGATTACATGATTCAAAGTATCCGTCGATATCCAATTATAATATTGCCCGATGCACATTCAGATTGGTCGTTATCTATTCGTGAAAATCTAGTGATATAAAATGTTAACTATTATATTCGGATAGTTTCGCCAGTACAATGATTTGATATTTTCTTATACCTTTTTTTAGAAATTTTTAAGCATTATATAATGTACTTTTTTCATATCGCTTGATAATATTTTTGATTCGTTGTGATCGATGTGGAATACCTGCCGATATTATCACCAATAGTCACATATATGTATATATATATATATATATGGTTGATCAGCTCATGAAAAATATTTGGTCGGTAGCCAGAATCATGGTTCAAAGTCGCGGTATCGGTGATAATATCGATGTTATTGTTCCACTTCGATCACTGCGTATCACGATATTATCGGGTGATACCACACAAATATCATAAAATGCTCAAAAAAATCCCAAAAAAAATAAAATTACAAAAAAAAATTAGTTTCACAAATTACTATATTATATAACAAATTAAAAATTTTATCATATCAAACATCAATAAAATTAATCATAAAAATGCTTAAGATAAATATACATCATGCCACTGAAATATGATGACCTATTATTTTTAACAAAAACTATCAATACATCTCAACTGCAAGATTTAATTTAATCCAAAAATTTACTCTACTTTTTGTCATTTGATCATTTTTTTTTTGTAACTTGATTTCTACTTTTTCGCTATCATGGCAACTTCAACCCTCAACCTAGAGGATTTCTATCACTATAACATAGGAGGACTCTCAACTTGGACAACTTCTAGTATCACCAAAATCCTTGGAACTAAGCCGCTAACGACCAAGATCTTCTCAACCCGAGAAAACTCCGAAAATCAATAGATTATTTAGATTTAGAGCATTCGAATTATCGATGAACATAAGCGGGCAAGAAACATACCAAGCATTTCTGCTCATATTATTTTATGGGTCGTGTGATCGGATTCAAACGATAATATTATTATATCGATGATAATATCGAATAACATCGGATATTATTAGTGATACGAAGTCACCTCACATAATATATGTAATTGGGTGATTTTATCGGATCGGCTCTTATCAGCTGATATCATCGGATGTCGGCCACAACTTTGAACTATGGCCAGAATACCAACACGCACTTGTATATGCATAAAAGCAAGAAAACATACAGTAATATTTGTACCTGGTAGGAAGAATTTTGGACATAGCTATGAGGTCCATCTCCTCCATTCATGGCATAAAGAGGTAGAGTTAGTGTTGGCAAAGCCTCGTTCGCAGTAATATCCGGCTTGCTGTTCCCGCTAGTCATCTTTTCCGGCAGGTACTGCAGTGTTGCAAATTGCTTGTAATGACTTTGCTGTATTACGTGATATGCAACAACTAATGAAGACTCTCTCGAACTAGCTTAGTGCATGGATGTTGCAAAATACTTGTACGATAGGGATCTGCGTATTTTTTATTCGAGTCGGGTCGCACCCCTCCCCCTAAGTTGCAAAATACTTCAACCTATCAATCCACGTATTTATAATTCAGGTTACATCGCTTCGGAACCAAATTCTTGATTACTCAAAATATGAAAAGTTGATATCATGACACCTGGATCCGTGTAGGTTCAAACATTTGATTCTAGTAAATACTTGAGAATTCTTTTGGGGCAAAGTATGTAATTTTGATTGAGAGAATATTCTATATTTTTTCTCTGGATCTTACATGATTAACTTAAGTATCGGAAAATTCAGTCGACAACTTTCTAAGAAACCTAATGTTTGCTCGTTTTTTTATGTTCCAGCACTTATTTGAATTGGACTTCCCTCGACGAGCCAAGGCCAATTAAAATTATTTTTTTTTAAAAAAAAAAAGGAAGAAGAGTTTTAGGTTATAATGTTGAAGTCTCTACTAAATTATATAAGCATTGGTCCCAATAATATTTTTTAATGTGTAGAAGATTATGATTAATTTCTTTCTCAGACTTTTCAGCAATTTGAAATGGTTCCCAATAATTCACCAAATGACTGTTTGTCCCTGCAATTGTGTGGCTCATATTTCCAGTAATCACTTTTGATAAAAGTTAAAGATTTATAATTTTTAGTCCCATCACAATTATTTTTTCATTAAATATTTTTTGAATTTCTTCAATTGATCTTGACAATGAGGAAAGATTTGAAATTATTTATAATCTACGTCTGTATAATTAATTATGAAATCACTACAAGAAAATTGGTCAGTAGCAATGAAAAAAATTAGTGTCCAGCTAATTATTAAGTAAAATTTTAATTGCTAATTTACGTTATTTGATACAAGAAATTTACTCACTATTGAATTTAGCAACAAAATTTTACTTGATAATGAATGTGGCAACAATTTATTTAAAAAATATATTAAATAGTTTGCTTTTAGCATTATTTTTTTTATAATTGAATTGTGAATCCCAAAATTCTCATAATTTTTTAAATTAATTATTTCAAAATACATTCATCGAAAATCAATTATGCAATGTGAGGATTTTCAATTTTTTCCACGAAAATATTGGTTATTACGGCATGCGCAAACGTACCACGTGCATACAATCTCAAAAGAATTATCTATTAAGTATTGAATGAGATGATTCAGATCACCCACCGTTTTATAAGATTAGGTATCACGTGAAAACAAGAAGACCTCGTAAGTTAATCTTATCCGCACCATTAAAATATACATACAATTTTTTTGATTTAAAAAATTATATCTAGCATCGATGAGTTTGCTTCAATCTAATTAATAAATTTCTCCATTAGTCAAAACTCACTGAATTTACTAATATTATATAAAAAACTAGATCGAAGTTTATATTTACCCTCGGCTGACTTATTACTGGTTTATTGTAGGTCGAATAAATTTTTTTATGACCAGATTATATACCCTCATACGTCTTTCACACGTTAATACATGTGAGAAGATATAACCGTTATAAAAACAATTTAGCCGAAAAAAATTTGTTTGATCTGCAATAAGTTACTAGTAAGTCAATCGAAGGCAAAATATCAATTTTTATTCAGGTTTTTTTTATTAATATTAGTGAATTCAGTGAACTTTCACTAACGAATGAACCTATTTTAGACGAAAGTAAATCTCATGAGTATTAGATGTAATTCCTCAAACTATAAGATGTTTACATGTAATTACATCAAACCTTGGTGGAAGGGAGTGTAATTATCCCCTAAACAATTGAAAAATATGTTTTTGATGTCTTCAAGTCTTTTCGCATGTCATGAGTCGTTCATTATCAAGGGAGATTGGATTGTGCTGATCCACAAACTTTGATCGGTGAATGAGAACCTTTCTTATATTGGCAGTGTGGTTTCTGACATTCAGGCTTTAGTATCTCTTTTTTCCACGTGTCATTTTGCTTGTGTCAACCATAACTTCAATGCCTCATTGTTTAGCTAAATCTGCTGCTGGTTTGTGCGAGGGTGTTGATGATATGCCTCCATCGGCCCTTACTCTTATTAACTCTAAATTGATTCGTGAATGAAATCTCCTTTTTTCTTTTAGAAACAAAGTCTTTTCACCTGTATTTTTTTACCTTTGTTTTAATTATTTTTATTTTCTTTTAATTTTTCTCTCTTCAACTTTTCATTTTTCTCCCTTCTCAACTTTACATGTCTATTTATTTCTCCCACTCTTTTTTTTTATTGTAATATAATATGAATGCATATCCGTTTATGTTATGATGTAATAGTTCTGCTTTGACTCACTAAAAATCGTATCTTTCCAACATTAGTAAATGCACCCTTTAGCAAACAAATTAAGCACGTGGTATTAGGTGCGCAAGACAACTTAATGGTACTCATTCAATGAATTCAATGCCCCCAACTACATTCTCGGCGATCATATTAAATTTTGGGATAATTACAATTCGATTTACTTATGTCTAATAAATAAGTCTATTTGTTAATTAAAATTCACCGAATTTGTTGATATTAATAAAAAGAAATCTATATTTTTCCTCATTTGATTTATTACTGATCTATTGCAGGTCAGATAAGTCTTTTTATGATCAAAGTACCCTAATATGTCTTCACGCATTAATGCATGTTAGGAGGTATATCTTCACCGTTATAAAGGAAGTTTAGACGAAAAAAATTAATGTTTGATTTGCAATAAATGAATAATAAGTCAATCGATGGTAAATATAATTTTCATTCAGTTTTTTGGTTAATATCAACAAATTCAATGAGTTTTCATTAACGAAAGGACTTATTTGTTAGACAGAAACAAACTTTAAGGGTATCAGATATGATTTTCCAAACTATGGGGTTTTAGGTATAATTACACAATACATCGGGGCAAGGGAGTGTAATTATCCCTTAAATTTTCTATTTATAAATTATAAAAATAATTACGCCGCCCTCTATTGAATTTAGTGTAATTACGAGTAAACTTTAGATGGTTTAAAAAATTTATATTTAATACCATTGACATTTATTTTCATCTAACAAATGAATTCTCTGTTAGTCAAAAAATGCGTTGAATTTATTGATATTAGCAAAAAAAATAAAATTAAATAAAAAATTCAAATTTATCTACGATTGACTTACTACTGACTTATTACAGGTCAAACAAATCTTCTCTTATCAAACTACTATTATAAGGGTGAGGATAGACCTCCTCACATGTATTAATTTGTAAAAATATATAAGGATAATTTGATCAAAAATAATTTATTTGGCTTGCAATAAATTAGTAATCAGACAATCAGGGATAAATATGAATTTTTTCATTCATTTTATTTTGCTATTATCAACAAATTCAGTGAATTTTGATTACGAATGAATCTATTTGTTAGGTGAAAATAAAAGTAAGAGATATTAAATATAATTTCTCAAACTATAGAGGGTCCACATGTAATTATAACAAACCTCACTGGATGACGGTGTAATTATCCCGAAATTGTATTATATTTTATATTCTATTTAATATATAAGGATAATTATATTTACACCCCTCATATATTGCCCTCTTAACGACCTCTATCCTTTGAAAATAATAGAAACTACCCATGGCAACCTTCTCCAGCAAAAAAAATTAATAAAAATTCAAAAACACCCATGTTGATCTGATCAACTTTAATATAATTTCTCAATGATAGAAGCACCCTCAAAAGTATTTCAGTAATTAGCAAAAGATAGAAGGTATGTCAAAGTACTGTTTATGAGATTGAGTAATATGACCCCATATATTTTTTTAATTATTTATATCAATTTTTAGTTTAAATTTAAATTATTTTATTAACTTTTTTAATTCAATCTCTGTATAAATTTTCACCTTTTAAGAAAAAATATTAAATTATTCAATTAATATATTAATACAATTAGTTGCTAGATGATAATTAAATAAAAGAATTATCACACTTATATAAATTATTTTAAATCTTAAATTTTAAAGATTATTTGTCTTCTATTTTTACTTATAATTATATTGTACTAAAATTAAATAAATTATACATATATTATTATATATACTTATATATATATGATTATATAGATTATATAGATATGTATATATTTATACACACATATTTATATATATATTTTTATATATTTATACAAACATATTTTAGATGGCAGGTGAAGGCGGAGGAGAATGAAGGTTGGGGAATGGCAAGGACGAGCGAAATCAGAAAGGGGCTAGGCGCAGTTGGAGAGGCGATAGGGAGGGCGCATGCATGGTGAGGGAGAGGGCTGGGCACAGGCGTGGTGAGGACACAGACGGCAATAGACAGACAAGGGAAGGGGAAAGGGCAAGGACAAGGGCGAGGGATTAGGGGTGTCACATGGGAGTGGGTCGCGGGAGAGGATTGGGGAAGAAAGGATTATTTTTATTAAAAAATAACTTAATAATTTAAAATATTTTTTTGATCAAATAAATTATTTATTTTACTTAATTCTAATATAATTTATATAAAAAGATAAATTATTTTAATTATAATTTATTCAATTTTAACAAAAATTTAGTTATAAATAAAATAGACTAGAAATAATGTCTTAATTTTAAGAATTTAAAAATAATTTATATTAGTGTGGTAGTTTATTAATTTAAATTTATAATCTAGTAACTAATTTTATTAATACTATCAATTGAATGATTTAATATTTTAATTATTAAAAGATGTAATTTATAGACATTGAATTAAGAAAAGTTAATAAAATAATTTAGAATTAAATTAAAAACTTATATAAATAATAAAAAATAATATGGGGTCATATTACTCATCCCCATAAATGTTAATTGACACACCCTCAACTTTTAGGTAATTATAAAAATACTCCGATATTTTTTTCTTGAAAAATTATATTAAAGTTTGACCAGGTCAACATGGATATTTTTTATTTCTATTAATTTTTTACGAGAAAAGGCCGGCAAGGATGGTTTTTGTAATTTTTCAAAACGTGGTGATTTATATAAAAGGGCAATAGGTAAAGGGTGTTAATATAATTATTTCCAATATATATTATTGATGGTTGGTTGTTTGTGAGCTATTCTAAACGATCTGTTTCAATGTATGATGGTAATAACGAAAGTACAACAAAAAAATAGAATGTGTGAGGAGACTACATCTACATATAGCCCGCGTTGATTGCAAGAGTCTATGGCTCCAACACCTCTCCTAAATCCTAACCCCCCCCCCCCCCCCCAGCTACCGAATTGCCAGTGAACCTTTCCGACAGCCCTCATTGGAGGTGGCCTCAATGACGAGATAGAACCGTTGTCCCTAGTTGCAAGTTAAATGCAATATTACTCCTATATGATAGGCTTATTTGCAATTTTGATCCCATACTTTTAGACAGTCAAAACTAGTCATGCACTTTAACTTCTTTTTTTTTTGTGCAAAACTAGTCCCACCGTTAAAATTCTAATGAAAGTGCCAAAGAAAATTTAGTTTCATTGGTTCTTTAGGTTTTTAACCTGCTACAACAGGTTACTGGTTATGTTGGGATAGGTATGGCCCAATGACCCAAGCCCACTGTCTAAACCCACTTGGCAAGACCCACCTCGTTCGACCCGGTCCACACCCGGTACTTGACCCGCTACTCCACTTAAGTAAAACCTAACCCTAAGTTTTTACCTCTCATCAGTTTTTCCCCCTTCTTCACTGCGCCGCTGATTTCTCTCTTTCTCTCCCAAATCTCCTTCTCCAATAACCGAGATCCTCCTTCCCTTCTTCTCACCGGAGATGGAGGTGGCTTTCCTAAGCCAATATGATGGCTTATGGAAAGCCACCAAGCCTTCCCTTTCATGTCGACCCCGGTAACCTCTATAAATGGGGATTTCCGCTTCGGCCGAAAGAGATACGATACACACTTCCCACATATCTCCAAAAGCCTTCTAAAGTTCTTTGTGACCGAGCATTAGTTCTTGGTGAACTAAACCCTCAGACTCTGTGATCCTGTTTCTCGGTGTTCTTCGGTGAAAGGGTTAAGGTGGAGTAGCCGCGGGTGTGACAGTGGGCGTACAAGTCTTTGTGACCGAGCTGTGTGCCATCTCTCGTAGATCTAGTTCTTTCTGAGCCACTTTCATTATCTAAATATAATCTGTTTATATTCGTTTTGATTCATTTATTTTGGCCTGTAATTTTAAGGAGTTGTGTACTCCATCCTTTGTCTTTGTAATAGTTCAGTTAGGCTATTTGGTAAAATATCACTGAGGGGTTTATCCACCCTACAGTGGTATCAGAGCCATACCTCTGAGATTCGGCTCCTGGTGGTGGTAACTTTCTAACCCCTCTCCTTTTGATCATAACTGTTGATATATTCTGCTGTTGTCTACTGTTAATATTCATATATTTATTACTGTTATTATACCGCGGTTTAAGCCCCCTAATATCCCTCCTGGCCGGACCCTTGAGGTCGTCGGGTATCTGGACGGGACTTAGGCTGGTGAGCCTCGGTTCGCATTATCTTTTGGTTCTGATATTATCGTCCTTGTGATTTCTGTTGTTTACGGTGATTTCTTAATCTCTGTGATACATACTGATTTGTGTGATCCTCATATAAAACTGCTGGTATATTTTTCTTGAGTGATTTCTGTCATCCATCAACTAATTGAGAATAACTGTGATCTTTGTGATCTCATATTTCCTGTGAAATCTTAAGTTGTTGCTACTCAGTTCTTCCTTTAATAAACTGATTACTGTGGCTTATTACATCTGCTGAAATCTCTGTTTTCTTTGTGACTCCCTGCTTCTATAACTTGTTGTCTGCCGTATCTGTTGAGAATTTCGGTTTTTCGTGTTAATCACTAAAGGGGTACATTTTCTGAAACTTGCTGAAATTTTTTTTAAAACCTTTTTTTAAATGGCCGGATATAACCTACAACCTTTTGATGGAAAAACTGATTTTTCAATTTGGCAACAAAAAATGAAGGAAATTTTGATACAACAAAGAGTTTTTAAGGCCATTGATGGAAACTATTTAGAAAACGTTTCGGAAGAAAAGATTCAAGAAAATGATGAATTTGCTTACTCCTCGATTATTTTAAATTTATCTGACACAGTTTTACGAAAGGTTGGCAAACAAAACTCTTCCAAAGATTTATGGAATAAACTTGAGGAGCTTTATACTGAGACTTCATTACCGAGTAAACTGTTTTTATTGGAAAATTTTTTTAAGTATAAACTTGACTTGTCAAAAAACATTGATGAAAACTTGGATGATTTTACTAAGCTTATACAAGACATTAAGCTCACCGGTGATAAAAACATTGATGAATATTCTCCTATTATTTTGTTGAATGCTATTCCTGAATCATACTCTGATGTTAAATCTGCTATTAAGTATGGTAGAGATTCTGTTAATCTTGAAACTGTTGTGAACGGACTTAAGAGTAAGGAGATGGACCTTAGGGCTAATAAACCTAGTCAAAACCAACATGAAGTGAATTCGGTTAGGGGAAGACCTAAGTTTAGAAACTCTAGATATAATAATAGAAGCAAAAGTAGAAGTAAGAGTAGAAATGGATATCGGAACAAATCTAGACCTAGAGAGAATTTTAATGATGACAAAACTAGAGAAAGGCGTTGTTATAACTGTGGAATAAAAGGTCACTACATTAAGGATTGTAGAAAACCTAGAAAGGATAATCGAGATAGGTATGAAGAAAAAGAGAAGGTTAATAATGTGTCTGATGAGAATAATGGCGAAGTATTTGTTGTGTGCGAAGCAAACTCTGTGAATTCCTTTGACATGCATGAATGGTTAATTGATTCTGGCTGCACATTTCATATGAGTCCTTTCAAAGATATTTTCACTAATCTGCGTTATGAGCATGCTGGTTTTGTTTCTATGGCTAATGAGAAAAGATGTGAAATTGAAGGTCTTGGTGACATTTCTATGTGTTTTAAAGATGGCTATAAAATAACTTTGAAAAACGTGAGATATGTTCCTGATTTGAGTCATAATCTTATTTCTTGTGCCGCTTTAGAGGAAGATGGTCTTGAGGGTAGATGGGGCAAAGGCCTCATGAAAATCATGAAGGGATCATTAGTTGTTTTTAAAGCTGAACGCAAGCGTAATCTTTATATATGCACTGTTTCTTATGACTATCTTGCTGCAACTGTTTCTGAAAATGATTCCACTACTTTATGGCATAAGAGACTTGGTCATATTAGTCAAAAAGGTCTTGATTTTTTGAAAAAGGATGGTATTTTGAATACGAACATTGAAAAACTGGACTTCTGTGATGATTGTATACTTGGTAAACATCATAAAGTGCATTTCCCTGCTTCACCCTCCCCAAGTTCCTCCATGTCTACTTGCATCCTTGATTATGTGCATGCTGATGTTTGGGGACCTTCGAATGTGCCTACTCATGGTGGTAATCGATATTTTTTATCTATCATTGATAATTTTTCTAGAAAAGTTTTCGTCTTCTTAATGAAGCACAAATCTGAGGTGTTTGAAAAGTTTGAAAAATGGAGAGTTTTAGTTGAAAATCAAACTGGAAAAAGATTGAAATCTCTTCGTACTGATAATGGTTTGGAATTTTGTAATCAAAATTTTTCTGAAATGTGTGATAAACATGGCATAAGAAGGCATAAAACCAACCCCTATACCCCCCAACAAAATGGTATTGCTGAAAGAATGAATCGCACTTTACTTGATAAAGTTAGATGCTTGCTTGTGAGTTCTGGTTTACCAAAAACGTTTTGGGGTGAAGCTATTCTTACAGCTGCTCACTTAATAAATATGTCCCCTTCTGTGCCATTACTTGGTAAGACTCCTGAACATATTTGGACTGGAAAATTCCTGACTTATCTGCATTACGTGTTTTTGGATGTTCTGCTTTTGCGCATCAATCTGTTGATTAGTTAGAACCTAGGGCCTTAAAATGTGTTTTTATTGGTTATCCTATGGGTGTTAAGGGGTATTGCCTTTGGGTACGTAGTCAACCCGGATTTAAGGTTCTAATAAGTAGAGACGTAACATTCAATGAAAACGAAATGCCTTGCTTAGAGAAAAACCAAAACTTAGAAAAAGAGCAAACCTTTAATAAGGTGGAGAACAATCTAGGGGATAACCAACAGGAGGGAAAATTAGAGAACACATTAGAAATTGAACCTGATAGTGAGACCGAAAATGTAGAAAATCTTGAACCAAACCCATTAGAAAACTACCAACTTGCTAGGGATAGAAATAGAAGACAAATTAGGGCCCCAACAAGACTTAGAGATTTCGAGACCGCCTTAAATATTGAGATGACTGAACCTACTAGCATAGATGAGGCTATGAAATCCAAACAATGGCTTAGTGCCATGAATGAAGAAATGAAGTCACTAGAAGAAAACAAAACTTGGGTTTTAGTTCCCAAACCAAAAAATGCCTCCATAGTTGATTGTAAGTGGATTTATAAACTCAAGCAAGAAAACCCTATCAAATACAAGGCTAGGTTAGTAGCTAAAGGATTTACGCAAAAAGAGGGAATAGATTATAATGAAATTTTTTCTCCTGTCGTGAAATATACAACTGTGCGTATTATTCTTGCTCTCACTGCACACTACAATTGGGAACTCAAGCAAATGGATGTTAAAACTGCTTTCCTACATGGTGATTTGGATGAGAATATTTATATGTGCCAACCTGCTGGTTTTATTGATAAATCCAAGCCTGATTTTGTGTGTTTGCTGAAAAAATCGCTATATGGCTTAAAACAATCACCTAGACAGTGGAATAAGAAATTTGACTCATTCATGCATTCCTTAAAATTCAATAGGAGTCATTATGATCACTGCCTCTACTTTAAGCATGTGCATGATTCACCTATCTTTCTTGTTCTTTATGTAGACGACATGCTTATTGCTAGCCCAAATTCTCATCTCATTAATGATTTACAAAAACAGCTTTGTAATGTTTTTGAAATGAAAGACCTCGGAAATGCAAAGCAAATTCTTGGCATGAACATCTCTAGAAATAGAGAAAAATCTTCTATTCTCTTAAACCAAAAGTCTTACATCTCATCTGTTTTGAAAAAGTTTTCCATGGAAAATGCAAAACCTGCTTCGGTACCTCTAGCTGCACATTTTCAGCTTTCAAAAGAACAATCTCCCAAAACAGATTCTGAAAAAACCAGGATGGATAAAATCCCTTATTCAAATGTTATTGGTTCCATCATGTATCTCATGGTATGCACTCGACCTGATATTGCATATGCAATTAGCTGTCTTAGTAGATACATGTCAAACCCTGGTATACCTCATTGGGAAGCTGTGAAGCATTTGCTTAGATATTTACGTGGCACCATTGATATTGGCATCACCTTTTCTAGAAATTCTGATTGTACACAACTTGTTGGATTCGTGGACTCAAATTATGCAAATGATCGTGATAGTCGTAAGTCCACTACTTCTTATGTGTTTACTTTATGCGGTGCATGCATTAGTTGGAAATCACAACTACAACACATAGTTGCCTTATCAACTACTGAAGC
This sequence comes from Sesamum indicum, assembly GCF_026168435.1. Taxonomy (NCBI): domain Eukaryota; kingdom Viridiplantae; phylum Streptophyta; class Magnoliopsida; order Lamiales; family Pedaliaceae; genus Sesamum; species Sesamum indicum. The sequence continues at coordinate 11,688,758 of NC_142658.1, read as the reverse complement.
AGAATACATTGCCACAACCGAAGCCTTCAAAGAAGCCATTTGGCTTGATGGTCTTATCAAAGAAATCGGTTTTTCAAAAGAAAAATTAGTTGTCTTTTCGGACAGTCAGTCCTCTATACAACTTTGTAAAAACCCCGTCTTTCATGATCGCACAAAGCATATTGACGTGAGATTTCATTTTATCCGTGACATCGTGGGAAAGGATGTTATAAAATTAGAAAAGATCAAGACTGAAGACAATCCCGCTGATATGGGGACCAAAAGCCTACCAGTAGATAAGTTCAATTCATGTTTAAAAATTCTTAGATTAAATCCTGACTAACCCTGCTCTCTTCTAGCTGTTTGTCGTTTTGCAGGTTAACGCAGGAGGGTCCCCGGGCTGTGATGAAAAATTTCCAGATCTACAAGCTCCGGGCAATGTTTCCTTTTTTGGGTTCATTGGTCCACGGTGGAGCATGTTGGGATAGGTATGGCCCAATGACCCAAGCCCACTGTCTAAACCCGCTTGGCAAGACCCACCTCGTCCGACCCGGTCCACACCCGGTACTTGACCCGCTACTCCACTTAAGTAAAACCTAACCCTAAGTTTTTACCTCTCATCAGTTTTTCCCCCTTCTTCACTGCGCCGCTGATTTCTCTCTTCCTCTCCCAAATCTCCTTCTCCAATAACCGAGATCCTCCTTCCCTTCTTCTCACCGGAGATGGAGGTGGCTTTCCTAAGCCAATATGATGGCTTATGGAAAGCCACCAAGCCTTCCCTTTCATGTCGACCCCGGTAACCTCTATAAATGGGGATTTCCGCTTCGGCCGAAAGAGATACGATACACACTTTCCACATATCTCCAAAAGCCTTCTAAAGTTCTTTGTGACCGAGCATTAGTTCTTGGTGAACTAAACCCTCAGACTCTGTGATCCTGTTTCTCGGTGTTCTTCGGTGAAAGGGTTAAGGTGGAGTAGCCGCGGGTGTGACAGTGGGCGTACAAGTCTTTGTGACCGAGCTGTGTGCCATCTCTCGTAGATCTGGTTCTTTCTGAGCCACTTTCATTATCTAAATATAATCTGTTTATATTCGTTTTGATTCATTTATTTTGGCCTGTAATTTTAAGGAGTTGTGTACTCCATCCTTTGTCTTTGTAATAGTTCAGTTAGGCTATTTGGTAAAATATCACTGAGGGGTTTATCCACCCTACAGGTTAATTAGTAAAAAAATAAAAATTACTGTAATAAAGTAAAATACGAGGAGAAAGAAAATCAAATCCATTTATCCCCTAAAAATGAAACCCTAATTCCCATTTGGGAGAGATGTTACGGCCTCATGAGTTACTCGAGTGGCCAACACTAGATTACGTAAGAGAGAACTATAATTTTGTTTGTATGAGTTGAGTGTTTGATTGGAAAAAAATGAGAGCATGCTTTGGGTTTTTTGTACTGTTGACTTATTTTTTTAGAGTTGTTGTATTTGAGAGTTGTTTTAATTTTTATTTTTACTTTTTGTAGTTAACGGAATCATGTATAATCTTTTATACTTGTGTATTCTTATGATTTTGTGGTCCCTTATGCATTTTTATAGTTGATTGAAGTATGTATATGTCTAATTATATTTTTTCTGTATTTTATTTTTGGTTTTTAATGTTTTTTTATATTGCATCTTGTTGCTGATAATATTTTCTTTTTAGATTTTTAATCCAGGGAAAAGATACATACCTTGTAACTTTTAAATTTCACCATGGGGGTAATTTAAATGGTCAATCTACAGCAGTGTATCATGGGGGGATGGTGTCTTTTTTTTTTTACTATGTTGATTTGTCAGCACTTTCAATAAAAGTGTTAGATAAATTCTCTGCACAAATTACAGAATTGATGCTTTACATAAATTCAAAGAGATAATTTTTAATCTAAACTGTGGCAATTAGTGGATGATTTAGGGCCTGAAATTAACCTTTATTTAGATGTTGAAATAGTCTCTGCACAACATGAAAACATAGAGAACAGGGTAGATGGGGGAGGAAAAAGGATTTTGATAAACAATTAGGAAGATGGGACAACAAGTGAGTTATTTGACAGTGGCTACAACTTAGAGGATGGAGATATGAGGTGACTTAGATACACTCTTTGAAAAACATTTAGATAAAGATGTAGCGTGGATTGTGACAAGTGTGGGGGATGGGACTGATCATGAAGTTTCATCTGACGGAGAGGAGTTTGATACAGTAAGGAGTAGTGATGAATCTGATAGTGGTAAGGAATCAGATGATGGGGTTAGGCATAGAAGTTTTTCTATCCTCAATCCCAGTGCTAAGTTTGCACATGATGTTGTGATGGGGATGATATTCAGTAATAAGGAGTTAAAAGAGTTGTACAGTCTCATGCAATCACTCCAGTTTGTCGAAAGACCATCAATAAATTCTAATATTCGTGCTTTCTTGCCGATTATGTGTGGCTAGGACACCAGCCGAAAGATAGGAGCGAGCGGCACCCAACTTTCCTGTCAAATACAGATTGAGGTCCCCTCCCATTTTCCACCTTCCTCCTTGGAACAAGTCCTTTTCATCCAAAATGTTGCACCACGTCAGCTAGGGTCGAATCCCTACCGTTGCTTCCTTACACAATATCTGAGGCTAGTATTTAGCTTGAATAACCCAGGTAACTAAGTTGTGTGGCCTAGTAAATAGTTGCCACCTGTACTTTGCTAGCAAATCCCCACTGAAAGCCTTTAACTGTCAAACACTGAGGCCCCTCTATTTTTTGGCTAACATAAATCTCCCCATGCTACACAATGTACCCGCCACAACCCCATATTGTGCCAGCAAAAGTCCACTATCATTGTTTCTGTAGAAAACCACAGAACGCACAAAATGTATTTGCAGACATCTCAGGTGTAAATTGGAGAAGGAAAACTTGTATTCAGGAAGAGAATTCAATTGATAACAGAGCAGTTCAGTGCACACTTTATACAAAAAATAGAGTGAAAACTAACTAAACTGATAACTGGAAACAACTGCTGCTAACTAATTTCTGAAAACTAATTAACAAGAAGAAATCGCATTTCTAACTAATAGAAGCGTGTAAAATACATAGCGCCATATGTTAAAAGGTGGGATGTCCACGTTGTGCCTCGCTGTCGTCCAGCTCTCATCTTCAACCTTCAGCTGGGTGTTGCTGTTGCTGTCATTGAGAGTTGCTGTTGCTGTAACTCGTAACATCCCCCCCCCCCCTCAAGCTGGAGCGCGGACGCCAAGCCCAGCTTGCCAAGTAGATGACCAAAATCAGCGACAGGGGAGGATTTGGTGAAGATATCAGCTAACTGGTCACGACCTGGAATGTGGGACGGAAGAATGAACCCCAATTTGAATTGGTCCCGAACAAGGTGACAGTCGATGTCGAGGTGCTTAGTCCGTTCGTGAAACACAGGGTTGGCCGTGATGTGGATGGCGGCTTGGTTGTCACACCAAAAGGGAATTGGCGTAGGAAACTGAATGTTGAAGGCACGCACAAGATATGAGAGCCACAGGAGTTCGCAGACTGCAGCACCCATGCTACGATACTCGGCTTTGGCGGAAGAGCGAGAAACGGTGGCTTGCTTCTTGGTCTTCCAAGAAACCAAAGAAGACCCCAAGAATATACAATACCCAAAAATAGAACGGCGGGAATCGGGGCAGGACGCCCAAGAGGCGTCAGTGTAAACCAAAGGATAGAGAGTGCTACAAGAGGAGAAGAAGATTCCAAGGGAAGAGGTACCTCTGAGATAACGAAGTGCACGGCAGCATCCCAATGGGAGGACCTGGGGTGCTGCAAGAACTGAGATAACTGCTGCACAGCAAAGGATACATCAGGTCTGGTAAACCCAAGGTACAAAAGGCGACCAATCAGCCGTCGATAAGAGCTCGGATTAGAGAGCAGAGACCCACTATCAGTAGATAATTTCAGTCCCGAAGGCAGGGGAGTAGGGGCAACCTTTGCTCCAAGCATGTTTGCATCATTGAGAATGTCGTGAAGGTACTTTTGTTGGGAAACAAGCAACCCATGGGAAGATCGAGCAAACTCTAGCCCCAGAAATACTTGGTTAAACCCAGGTCCTTGATTGTAAAAAGAGAGTGAAGGTGAGCCTTGAGAGCATCAATCTCAGCAGCAGAGTCACCTGTTAATAATATGTCGTCGACATAAACGAGCATAGCGACAAAACAAGAGTTAGTAATCTTGAGAAAAAGACAGTGGTCATGAGGACATTGAGTATAACCAAAAGCTTGCAGCTGTGTGGTAAGTTCAATGTTCTATTGGCGCGACCCCTGCTTTAAACCGTAAAGGGACCGATTCAATTTGCAAACAAAATTAGGGGCAGCCATTTTGTAACCTTCTGGAGGTGTCATGAACACTTCCTCATCAAGATGTCCGTGCAAGAATGTGTTGTTCACGTCTAACTGCCACAAAGGCTATCCTTTGTCCACTGCTACATCCAAGAAGACGCGGACTGTCACTACTTTTGCCACCGGGGAGAAGCTATCGAAGTAGTCGACGCCTTCGATTTTGTTGTAACCTTTGGCAACGAGGCGGGCTTTATGTCGCAGCACACTACCATCCGGGTTTAACTTCAACTTAAAAACCCAGCGACATCCAATTGCTTTCTTGGCCGGAGGAAGAGGCATAGGTGTCCAAGTGTTGTTACATTCCAGCGCCGCAAGTTCCTCATTCATCGCAGCGGTCCAATGTTCATCTTGACTGGCTTTAGCATATGACTTAGGTTCCTGGATAGATGACAAAAGAGCAACAAAAGATATATGTGCAGGTTTATAAGATGAGGGTAAGCAGGTAGGGGATTCAATATCACAGTGACACACGTAGTCGTTTAACCAAATGGGTTTATGTGTACGAATGGAGCGCCTTGGTTCAGGGGCAGAAGATGAAAGTAAAGGAGGATCAGTAAGAGGGACAGAGGATATTTGTGAGTCGTCTTGAGAGGCTGTAGGTGATTGGGATGAAGAATGACTGGAAGTCGAATGTGGAACAGGGGAAATGTAAGCAGAACGAGGTGAAGTATGGTCATCATCATCAGAATAAGAATGTATAAAATCAGTAGATGTGGGGTTAGGATCAGACACATGAGATTCAAAGGGAAATATATTCTCATAAAAAACAACATCCCTAGAGTGAAACATACGATTAGTGTTGAGGTATAAGACTTTGTATCCTTTGTGATGCTTGTTGTAACCCAAGAACACACACTTATGTGCATGGGGTGTAAATTTACATTTAGAGGGTGAGGTATTAGATGCAAAACAGAGACATCCAAAAACTCTGAGGCTCGAGCAGGTAGGGACTTTATGGAAAAGGATCTCGTAAGGGGTTTTCCAGTTCAATAGGCAAGAAAGAAGTCTGTTAATCAAGTGAGTCGCTGCAAGAACCGACTCACCCCAAAATTTATTTGGAAGGTGTTCTTGAAAACTTAAGGCTCGAGCGACATCAAGAATATGTCTATGTTTGCGCTCGACTACCCCGTTGGACTGAGGTGTGTGAGGACAGGATCTGTGATGAATAATTTCCAAGTAACAAAATAAAAATTGACAGGTTGCGTTTGTGAATTCCGTACCATTGTCCGATCTCACCATTTTTATCTTGCAATCAAACTGTGTCTGAACCATTTTTATGAATATGTCTAGTGTGTGGCTAACTTGAGTTTTATATCGGATAAGAAAAGTCCATGTTCCTCGACTAAAGTCATCTACGATGGTGAGAAAATAGTTACAGCCATCAAGTGTTGAGGTTTTATACGGACCCCAAAGATCAATGTGTATTAGTTCGAAAATACGAGATGAATGAATATCACAAGATTGAAAGGGTAACCTACTCTGTTTTGCGAGGGGACAAGTCATACATGGTTCAGATGTATCAACAAACTTTATATCAGGAATTTGTTTCAAGACATATGAGGAGGGATGTCCCAATCGCCTATGCCACAAGACATTATAATAGAAAGCAGATTCAGTAGATAAGGAATGTTGAACAGAATTTAAAGAAACTAAAGAATCTGGATGAAACGAGGACTTGTCTAGTATGTATAGATCTTTGTGAACCTTTCCTATAGCTATGATCTTGTCAGTCTTCAGGTCCTGTAAGAGACAATGTGAGGGGTAAAATTTCATTGTAGTAGAAGATTGCAAGCAAAGCTTTGAGACAGACAATAAGTTGTATCGAAAACAAGGGACGTAAAGAACATCTGTGAGAGTAAGTGTTGGGTGTAGAGTGACATTTCCTTTGTGTGTTACTGATTGTGTTGTTCCATCTGGTAAATGTACAAGGGTGGATTGAGAAGAGGGTGTAATGGATTGAAGAGCATGTCTATTTGCACACATATGATTCGTTGCACCCGTGTCAATTATCCAAAAATCTAAAAACATATTTTGAACACTAGAGAAAGCATAACTTGTACCTGCGAAACTTTCAAGTTGGGCGAAATTGACTTGTAATGTATTATCAGGTATTTGTCTTTCCACCTTCATCAACTGTATTAGCTCCTGCAGCAATGTTTCTTGGTTGCTTCCCTTTTCTGGTTCTTCCAATCGCGTGTTATATGCCTTCACAGATGTTGTTTCCTTCTTCCTCTTCTCAACCAATTCTCTATACCATTTCGGGGTTCCATGGAGTTTGAAACAAGTGTCTTTGGTGTGCCCCGTGCAGTTACAATTGCTGCATTGCAAGCTCCTCTTATCAGTAAACACTCTTTGTTGTCCAGGCTTGGTTACGAAATCTCGTCGAACCCCTGCGTTTACTTGCATTACAGCACTGTCCAAGGAATCAACTCCTTCCATATTGACTTCTCTCTACTTTTCTACCCTCAACATCATAGAGTACGCTTTATTCACTATAGGTGTTGGATCCATGACGAGCAATTGATCACGTAGATGATCAAAATTATCACTTAATCCCATGAGAAACTGTGTCAATCTAGTGAATGTAGCTTGTTCTGCAGCAATTTTAAAGGCTCCACAAGTGCATCCACATGTGCATTGAGGAGTAGGCATTAACTCATCAAGTTCGTCCCAAATCATGCACAATCTGGAAAAATACTCAACCACTGACTTAGTTCCTTGCGTCAAGGAGGCTATTTCGCGCTGAAGCTGATATAACAAAGGCCCATTGCATTCTCCGTACCTCTCTTCCAAATCTAGCCAAAGTGTTCTTGCAGATTTCGCATACATGAAACTGCCGACGATTTCCTTTGAAATACAATTAAGGATCCAAGTGGTGACCATGATGTCTACCCGCATCCAATGCTCGAAGAATGGTTCAGTAACACCCGGTTTCGCAGATGTGTCGTCGATACAGCACAATTTCATCTTAAGATCCAGAGCTCTCTTTATAGCATAGCTCCAGGTGAGATAATTATTTTTAGTGAGTGAAGTACTCACTAAAATCATTCCAGGGTGATCCGATCCGTGTAGCTGCAGCGTTTCAGGTACTTGTTGTTTTCCTCCTTCCCCCATTTCCATCACAGGTGACATCGGTTGTCTTTGGTTTCTACCAGAATCCTCCATTTCTCACAATTGTTTGCTGATCTAGCCAGTAGCTAAGGTGTGCCGCGATATGCAGAGACCTTCAATCGAAAGCTCTGATACCATGTAATAAACCACAGAACTCACAAAATGTATTTGCAGACATCTCAGGTGTAAATTGGAGAAGGAAAACTTGTATTCAGGAAGAGAATTCAATTGACAACAGAGCAGTACAGTGCACACTTTATACAAAATATAGAGTGAAAACTAACTAAACTGATAACTGGAAACAACTGCTGCTAACTAATTTTTGAAAACTAATTAACAAAAAGAAATCGCATTTTTAACTAATAGAAGCGTGTAAAATACATAGCGCCATATGCTAAAAGGTGGGATGTCCACGTTGTGCCTCGCTGTCGTCCAGCTCATCATCTTCAACCTTCAGTTGGGTGTTGGTGTTGCTGTCACTGAGAGTTGTTGTTGCTGTAACTCGTAACAGTTTCAAGCTCATGTACTAACTCCTTTAGTAGTTGAAAGCAAGACATAACATACATGGGTATTGATTGAAAGATAAGTTTAATAAGGACCCCCTTACGAGCTCCAAAGAGAAGTATGGAGTTCCATCCATCGATTCAATGCCACAAATGGTCTCTAGACCAGTTAAGTAATTCCTTACATGACCTGCATGCAACCATCAGCAATCCCAAGTGTTTCTCATGTCAATCCAATATGTGAACCGCAAGTATCTCTATCAGTCGAGTTTGACGTTCTGCCACCACATTTCGACTAACAACATACAACATTTATCGAAGTTAATAAACTGTCTCAATGCTCTCCCCTACACCTCTAATATGCGTGTAAGCAAACCATGCCATAACCTCCTCCCGTGCTTGCCCAAAGATGATGGTGTTATTGGTGAAAGTAAGTGTAAGATCTGTGGAGTTGTCCTGCACATATCAATCCTCTGTAGTTCTTTTATTTGTTCCACCTCCTAAACATACAACTGAAAACCTCAACCATAAATAAGAAAATATATGGAAACAAGAGATCACCCTCGAATCTCTCAGTGGCAAAAAATTACCCAAATTATGAGTCCTTAAGCATCAGTGAATATGAAACAAACTTAACCAATGTCATAATAAGCCTCACACACCGATCGTGTATATCTATTCAACTAGGTACTCTCCTCAAGAAGCACCACTCTGCCCTATTGTATGCTTTGCTCATATCAAGCTTAAGAGCAAAATATCCATTCCTGCCTCATGATTTACTCTTAACAAAGTGGTTCAACTCAAAGGCAATTAGGACATTATCTGTAATTAATCGACTTGGGATAAACGTCGATTGGATAAGGAAAATCACATTATCTAGGATATGCTTTAATCAATTTGCAACATACTTAACATAATTCGCATAATGACATTACAAAGGCTTATAGAGCGGAATTGAGCAATAGTTTTTTAAATTCATTTTAGGCAATAATGCTCCCTCGTTTGAGATAGATAAAATACGTGTAACATCACTGCTCTCTACATAGGGGGTATACCATTTGGGCCAGAAAATTTTAGCGGAAACACATAAAAGGTGGCGATTTTTACCTCTTCCTCAGTGAATAGCTGAAGTAGATCCTCATTCATCTTCAAGGTGACAACTAGTTGAACAATGTTCACATCCTGTTCAAGTAGTTCATTTAATAGATGTTACTAGCGAATATTTCTTGAAAGTACTATAAGAGCATTCTCTGAATCAACTCCTCCATACACCATTCCCTTGCACTACTCTTAAGCTTCCATATCGAATCTTGCTCTTGGCGAGCCGTGATGGACGAATGGAAGAATCTGGTATTTTAATGTTGTTTAGTCATCCAATGTGTTTTGCACCACTGTTGCCACAGCATTTCCTCTTTCATCCTAAGCTCCTCTAACCTCTATTGCAATCATGGTAATTCCCCAAGACTGTCATCAATCACTCCCCTATTTTGCATGCCGGCCAGTCTTCCTACCCACATGACCAAAACTTTCTTTATCCCATCGCAAGAGACCTACCCACCATTGCTTCACCTTTTTCCACACTATTGTCCTCGAATCAACTCCATTTCCCATCTCCTAGTCTCTTTAATAATCCTCTCACATTCATCCAACCTAATCCACATGGCTTATAATCTAAATCTTTTTTCTTTACTTCACTTCTAATGAGACTGCCTATCCATCTGCTGTAACATTCTCAAATCTTGATACGTAATTATCAATTATTAGCATAATAATGAGATAAGTGGTGTCATGATGTATATAATCTTTGGTGTTTAAGTAGAAATTTATTTGACATGATAAATTCTTAGAAGAGAGTGAAAATTTAAATAATAGAAACTGTGAGATTAAAAGTGTAGAATTGTAAAGATGAGGTGGAACAAATACAATCTTCTTCTAATATATATATATACACATCTTATACACTAAAGTTAGTAAAACAAAATACAAATAAGATGAAAAAGAGAATGAAAGGGTGGAATAAGAATAATGTGTAAACACTCCTTATATCATTATCAATATATATATCTAATACTATATTAATATATAAATATACATACACATATATACTAACTTATATAGAGAGAGATATTTAACTATATATATATATATTCTTTGAATAAGGAGAAGAAAACAAAAGAGAAAAAACAAAAGAGAGAGACGCGGTGGTGAGAGGAGAGAAAGTGGAAAAGAAAGAAAAAAGAGAAAAGAGAAGAAAACAAGAGAGGGGGGGTGCAAAGGGGAGAAAAAAGAGAAGAAAAGAAAAGAGAAAGAAGAGAAGGGAAGAGAAGAGAGGAGAGGAGGAATTTTGGTGCTTAATTCCATTATCATCAAGATCAATAAATTTTTATAGTTGATTAGAACACGAGAACAATATTCAAGATTATACACATCATTTTACTATTTAAATAGTTGGAAAAATGAGATAAAAATGTATCTACTTGTTTATTTGTGAATTTGATCAAAAATTGTCATGTACTTAACTGAATTATATGGTTGTTTCATGAAATAGCTGTTATATTTTTATCTATGGTGTGTGATACATATGGTGAATAAAGTTAAATTATGGAGATGACTATAACATGCTTCTAATTGATTGATTTCGTTGTTGAATTGAATTGAATGATAGAGTTGTTGTAAATGATTGTAACACGTTTCTATGTGATTGTTAACTGGGATTAAATTATGAAGTCATTGTGTAGATGATACATTGAGATGAGTGTCGAACGGAGTGGAATTATGGAGTTGTTAAAACGTGAATGGATTATTGATATGAAAAGATGACTTACCTAATCTGGAACATATTCAATGATTTACGATGATGTGATGTGATTGATGACGAGCTGTGTGTTGTCATGCTGATGCAATATATGATATGAGAAAAATAAATATATAGCTAAGTACCATGGCGCGAAGGGTATCGAGGTATTCCGGATAGTGGAGAATATCCTGTGCTGTTAACTACACACTAGGGTGGTGTAGGGCTGCCATGTTTGGTGTGATGTCCTATACTGGGATTGCTTCACACTTGGCCACTGTGGGAATATCACACACGATGAGTACTCTGTGCTGTTGCTTGTATGATATTAATTGAGATGACGAGAGCTTGCAAAATCATTGAATATGATTCAGTTAAACTAAGCGGGGTCCAAAAGAATGATTAATAATTAAGATAATTAAACTTTAATGTTGTATGATTCGTGTTGTGAATAGTGTTTGATTCTGATATTGATTTCGCTTGAATTTGGCATTATTACTTCATGATTTCGTGAAATTGTGTGACAAGTATCCATTTACTGGTGTTATTGAAATTGCAACTTCGTGACTATAAAAAGAATATTGATTGATTATCGTCATGGAATTAAATTAGGTTTATGTTATACGTGCCTATATCTGTTTATATATATAGGCTAATTAGCTAACAGTTACTGAGTTGGCAACTCATAAAATTTGCCATATTTTTTTTTCGAGAGATAGATCGTAAGCCAGTGTCAGCCATATAGGTGGATTAGTAGTGCCAGATTAAGTCGGGAGCTCTAACTTCATAGATGTAATAATGTTATACCAAAAATACCGATGTAGTATGTTATTCATTTGATGTCTATATAAATATTAATGAAAGATGAATTATATAAATATTAAAAAAAGATAATTTTATATTTTAAAAAAATAAATATAATTAACCCTAAATATTAAGAGAGACTCCGAGTCTCCGACGCTCCAACCCCAGCATCATCAACTTGGCCATAATTATTTCAATATTTTAAAAAACAACGCAAAATTATTTTGTGACATTATTAAAATAATTAATCCCACGAAAGCTGCACATGAATGGCCATAATATGCCTATCAGCAAAAGCACTGACAGAATGAAAAGCTGTCTCAACTTTTACAAAATAGAGCAAAATATTTAATATTATATCCTCAAAAGCAGTCCGCAGCCTTTCAAAAGTTCCATTTTCTTACATCTTCGGCGGAGTTGGTGTAGACCCACTTCTTGTCCTCAAATTTACTATATAAATAAATTAAAACAGTGGCTGCTGACACTGCATTGAACTGTACATCTGGTAGATATATAGCACCATTTTCGTTTGGTGAATTTAATTAGTGATCTTTTCTTTAATTATCTTCTCTGAAGAAGTCATGAACTTTCCAGACTTTTCTTCCCATTACTTCAAATGGGATTAGTTGTCACCCACTCAAAACCACAATAACTTGTCATAATTTGACTTATTAATGCATCATCCACAATTCTTGAATTTTTTTATATAAAGTTGTGTGGTCTCATGATGTCTGAACTTGCAGCTAAATTTAAGTTGCAACCTTTTTATTTTATTCACGTGTACTCACTCTAAGAAAATCTCTCATTGGTAATGAAAAAAATTATTGTATAATTAATTAATAAATAAAATTCTCGTTGTTAATATGTATTATTTAATATAAGATATTTACTTGTAAATGAAGTTAGCAACGGTAATAAATTGAAAATCTACTTGTTAACAAATTAGCAATGAATTATTTAAAATATATATTAACTATATAGATTAGCAATGATAAATTTTTACTTGCTAGTTAACTCGACGATAATTTGAGTCTTACAAAAGCTGGTAAAAATAATATTACATCAACTTTGATTGTGGTAATTCAGTATTTAGATTAGTAAGGACGAAACGACGTTAACTGTGGTTGTCTGAAAGCAGTAAAATTAGTTATACTTGACATTGAGGAGCGTATATTGGTTAAATTGTATTTATTGTCCTGTACGTTAGAGGGACGGGAATTTAAAGACTCAAGCTACGAGAGTGACAAATTATAACTCATAATTCAAGATTTTTTAGTAATTAGAGGACTTTGGTCGTTGGAGTTTAATAATTTGCCGAAAATTGCTGATATGGACCAAATTGAATTTTTAAAATTGAAATTATTTTTTTCTTAGAAAGCATCCAATTAGCCCCTTTAGTCACGTAATTGATGACTAAATTGCATTTTATGCCACATATGTAAGAAGAGTGGCATTTTAGGGACTGCGATTACAAAAGCAAATACATCACCGTCAACAAACATTCAATTAAAAAAATTCTAATTTCGTCTACGTTAACAATTTTCAGTGAATTATAAAACTCACATGATCGGAGTCCTCTAGTTGCTAAAATTTATTGAAAGAATTTGAATAGCTAAAGTCCTTAAATTGTTTCCCCCAACGTAAATGCAATTTATAAAACACACTGCGATTTAGCCATTGTATATTTATGTGTGTGGCACACTCAAACAAGCGTACATAATTAAATAAAAATTTTAAAAATTAAAAAGATATTTTAATTGAAGAACTTAAAAATATTGAACAATATGTATGAAAGTATAAGAAATCAAAGTTAGTGAGAGTTGAGAAAAATTGACACTTTGATAGTTAAAAAGATAAGAAAAGGTAAAAGTGACGGACCATAATTTTTAAAAGAATAATTATATTTACACATCTTGACCTATGGTCTGTTTACATAAATTATTTATATCTTTTAGATAATTATACTTACACGCACCAGATATCAATATCATTTACACAAACCATCCCTTACTTTTTTTAAAAATTGCAAACACACCCTTTAAAAATATTAGCATCATTACACATATTACTCTTATTTTTTGACTGTTAGGGATAATTTCTATAATTATAGACAAGATAGGAATAATTTGTATAAATAAACTATAGGTAAAAAAAATGTAAATGTAATTATCCAATTTAAAACAACAAAAGCCTCATCGTCAATAATATAAAATATAAATGATGGAGTTGTACTATATATTCATCGTGAACAATGTATTCAATTTAAAATGGAAAATTATGGAAATCAAATATATTATATTTGGGGTTGGATTGACCAAAGAGTTAGTGGCAGATTTTGGGATAATTTGACGTTCAAATGATGTTTGAGAACTTTTTTTCTATCATTTTTAGGAATCTATTTCCTAATGGTCCCCGCATCATGTATTAATTATATTCTATTAATATAACAAAGTAGATCACGTTATCAATATGATGCAACTTACACCGTTTAATACTTTTTGTAATATTCTAGGTCGGATTCGGTCAAATAATTGGAGTATAATTTAAAAAAAAATTAATTATATAATAAATATGATGTACTTGCTTTATAATTGATTTGATTCGACTAATGCAAGCAAAAATTTTCTTCTTTCTGTATAATAATATAAGAATTTCTATTTTGATGAATGATAACCATACCACATTTCCTTGCACATTATCACTGTAGAAGAGCAATCGTGGTTGGAGTGATCTTCATGATTTGACATGACTAACGTTGGACTAATTAACATATGGTCCAGGCATGGAAATTTAAGAGAAGAAAAATTCAACTTTACGACAGTGATGTAACATCATTAACATACCAATAATTTATACACATTTCTTTGCGGAAATCCAACAACAATTTCAGCCAAAAGGAGCTGAAAATCAAACCCCACTAATCAAGAAGGTGAAGGAGCCAACTCAGAAAGGGCTAATGCAGAAGACTTGAAGTGGGGAAGCCAACAGGGAATGTGTGCGTATGTTGGCATGTAGGGACAGTACCGCGGATGTGCAAAGAATGCCGCACATTCAGCCACTGATCGCTGGAACGGCAGACCTGGAATGCAATTTTTCTTCACATCCAGCACCCCGTTCTTGATCAGCCTCCAACAAACAGGCCCGACGCCGGTAAAGTAGTTATCCGACAGCGACAAATTGGCCAGGTTTCCGAGCCCACATAGCACTTCCGGGATGTGTCCATACAACAGGTTTCCTGCGAAATTGAGAACCTCTAACTTCTCTAAACACGCCAGAGAGAAGGGTAAAGGCCCTGTTAAGTAGTTGTTCCCGGCGTCGAAGACGACGGCCTGTTTCAGGAGTCCCAGTTCATAAGGCAGGCAGCCGCTTAGAAGATTGTTGAGCAGCAAAATCTCTGACAGGTTTTCCAAGGCCTTGGCGATCCCGCGCGGGATTGGGCCGAAGAACTTGTTGTTAGCTAGGGTAAGATAGAGAATACGGCCGCTGCCGATTGTGTCGGGCAGTCTCGTCATGAAATTGTTGTTGTTGATGAAGAGGGCGTCCAAGTCTTTGCTGAACAGCTGTTGAGGAACCGCACCCGAGAAGGAATTGAAGCGTACGTCCAGGAAAGACAGGCTATCCATGCCTAACAAAGCAGTGGGAAAGGGCCCGGAGAAGTTGTTGTTGCTGATATCAAGCTCGTACAGATATTGTAGCTTGGCGATGTTTGGAGAAATTGCCCCGGCGAAGTTGTTAGAATTCGCATGAAACAGGGCTATATCCGGGAGCTGATCCAGGAATCCATTCAAGCTTGGCGCTGATAACTGGAACCCGTTAAAATCAATGGAAGCCAGTGCAATGGCTGATTTGTTGTCAGGGGGGCTCTCACAGTAAAACCCCCTGTAATTACATATATCTGCGCCAACCCACGACCCTGTGATGTTAAGCGGATCAGAAGTTATCAGGTTCTTGAATTTCTGAATCACCGGATAAACGACGGCCAGCCTTAGATCAGCGAAAATCAACTGACCCAGAGAAGGAGAAGATGCAGGTGGCGGAGCAACAGGCAGTACTACCCCACCACCGGCTACGGCTTCAACTGTATGGCTCTTCCCAAGAGTCCCAACTTGAAGACAAACTAGTACGATCAGAGCAATTAAGATCAGAATCTGAGCTCTGCTGAAACAGCTTTTCGCATTCATTATTTTTCCGTGCATTGGACTTAACACTTAGCAGCAGTGTGCGCACAGTGAAGATATATAGAAAGAAAACCACAGGCAGATTAAGGAATCATCACTTGGTTTTTTTTATATGCTCTGGAACTTCCACTGTGTGCAGTGTGTTAGGTTTCAATTTTGCTTACAATTTCGCAGTGCCTTGGTTGGTAGAGAATGACAGTCAATGTAGATTAATTTAGTAGCATTTTAGGTTAAGTGCAATTCCTGTTGATAATGTATACATAGATGATGGATGCTATAATGGAGGCACTTGTGAGCAAGCAACCTCAAAATTGTTATCTGGATCCAATCCAATCCCATCCAGTACATTATAAGTGATAATATATTTAGGTCTCCTTTACCATATATGAGGGATGGAATAGAAAGATTAAATTGCCACATTATATAGCTTATTTATTTGTATTCATAAAATTAAATTCGGGAAACAAGTTAAAGAAAGAAATCAAGTAATTTTTTAGATATCTGGAAATTGGGTTATTTTGAACTAAATATTTCTATATCTATGGATAAATGTGTAAAATCACATGCAATCCATCTCTAGTGGGCCTGTTGGGATTTAGATACGGGCCGAGTGATATCACTGAGGCTGGCCTAAATGCAAGTAAACAAAGAATTGGGCTGAATATATTTCAAGATTCCCAGTCCAATCCCCGGATAAATTATAGTTATTTCCCCTGAGTTGTGGCTTAAATATGAATGTTTTTCGTTATTAGAAAAATTATAAATATTTCCTCAGTGCAAAATAATTTTATAGTTTCTAGACGGTGAGGTGAAAATTACTACTTTTGCTAAATTTAAAAATAAAAAAAAGGTTTGGAAACACCTTAGGGTGGGTAAATTAAATAATCCGTAGACATATTATTCCATAAAAATATTTTAAAAAATTCTAGAAAACATATGAAATTATAATATATGATCTAAAGGGAATTTTGTGAGATCATTATAAAAATTGGATGAAAATCTAAGGAAAGCTAACGGAATGGGCTTATTGTTATAAAAATATTAAAATTAAAAGAGTATTTATAATTTTTCAAACAATGAAAAAATATTTATAACTATACAATATTTAAAAAAAATCATTATAATCTACATTTAATATAATAAATTATTTTTTACACTATAAATCAGTTACAAGATAAATTTGACTTGATCAACCAAAATCCAATCAATTCCATCATCCAAAAGTTGACAACCAAGCACTGCAATTGACCTTTCAACGAAATTTTTCACATTATTTTCTTTGTAAAAACAATTAATAAATATTATACAATGCATCAAAATACTCAAGATATTGTTAAACGTATCAAGAATTTCATAACAATAAAGCAACAATTGCGACAAATTACAATTAAACTAATATATAAATAGACAAATACATGCATATATAAAATTCGTCTTAATTATAAATACTTTTTCATATTTTAAAAATTATAAATACCTTAACAAATACTCCTATTATGAGTTTTCATAATGGAGTATTTTATAATTTTATAACGACGTTTATAATTGTTCAAACATGAACTGATATGGGCTCTCAGCCCAACAACGAGCCCAAATAGTGTTCTCCAGCCCACCCCAAAGTTTCGGCCCATGAAGGAGGCCCAGATTTCACACTCTATATTAATCAAGAGAATTTTACAACTCAAGCAGAAATTGCTGGAAACATCTGGTTCTATTCAATACAAAGGCAAAAGGGGACAGAATTACAAGGGAAAAAAAAGAAATTGTGATGCCATGAACTGTGGAGACACCGACATGATGGAGGCGGAGGCCGCAGCTCCGCCTCGGGCGGTGGGGTCGGGTTCTGACCCTAACGATGTCAGGAATTTGCTGTTAATGGCTCGCCAACTGGTTGATCAAGGGAAGCCTTCCCAGGCTCTCCAAGCGGTAATTTTGTCCCTCATTTGCTTTGATTTGTTGAGTTTCTTCTTCATTTGTGTTGATTTTGGATGAAGAATAGTCTGATTCATGGCTTGTTTGGTTGCATTTGTGATCAGTTGGCTTTTTGAGTTTTTGTTTTCTGATTTTACGTGTTTAAGTAGCTGGTATCTTTTTGTGGGAAGATATAAAAATGTATTTTTATTTTTCTTTTTTGGAACAAGAAATATATAAGTTGTCTTCTTCTACAGTTTTGCGCGTTATGAGAATTGTGAATTTCATCGGATGGACTTTAGTGAAGTAGCTAGTGTGTAATGCCGTTACTGAACTACTTCTTGTTCACTTATCTCTATTTCGTGTCTGAGATTCTGTGAATGCTTCTATTGGAATGTGCAAAATCATTGATTGTACAGTGGATTAGTATCTAAGAATTCGTCTTTAGGATGCAGTTGTTCTATATTTATTGGTAATCGAGTTCCGCGACATTTAATAAGCCAGTGGATTTTTTCTGTGCTTCCGGATGTACTTAACTACATAATCAATTACAATAAATTGGAATAGGTTTTCCTTTCTTGTACGTGGAGGTGACATGAGAAAAGGGGTTTAAAGATCAATTTTTTTATATAAGTTGGACTGTGATAGCATTTATCTTTACTTATACATAGATAGAGCATGGATTTGATGAATGGTTCTCTCCAGTTATCTTACTGTTTAAAGAAAACGCTTAACAGGGCTTCAGTATACTTTCAACGAATATGATCATCTGCCGTGATTGTTGATTGCATCTTTTACATGCCAAATACAAATGTACAAAGTCGTCAGAATTTATCCCACAATAAGGGGAATGCATGGCATGCGGCAATATGTTTTTCATTCACTATTAGAATCTAAATCTTGCATTATTTAAATCACTCAGTGAATAAGAATGGCTGTACATAATCGTCGTATAAGAGATGTTTAATGCTGCATTGAATGTGGTTTCTTAGTAATGATGGGCTGAGGAGATGTCAAGATTGACTGCTAACAATATCATCAAGTTAAGCAGAAACAAGTTAAGTATGTATGATGCTGAATGATGCATCTAGAAATTCAAATCTAAACACAGTATAATTACTAGAGTACCCTAATGTATGAATAATGATATACTTTTGGCTAGTCAAGTTAGTTTTAGGATGACTGAATCCTCTCAAGGCAACTTTCCATCTAATTTTGGTTTCAAAGAATTTGGCAGTTGTTGCAAGCTGTGAAGCAAATAGTGCAATTATGTCAGTAGTAAGTCTAACTGCTGTTTAGCGCCAAAGAAGAAGGTGCTCTTTGTTAGACTGACAAAGTGATTTGTTATATGACGTTATTAGTAATCTAAGATAGTAACTTCCCGTAAAATACTTATGGACCAAGTTAACTTGTCAGTGACATAGCAATGATCCTGTAAAAGCTATTTATACAAGTCGGAAAGCATCTATACCTTGCCATAAAGGTTATTTTTCTTGTAAATTATCACTTTCTAGACAATAGGGTTTTAAGTTACTGAAACTGGAGTTGGAACCTGGGATGCATATTGTTAAGTCCAATGGTTCAATGTATGATCCAGAGAGGAGCACTCATTATAACATCAATGCAAAGAAATTAACTTTTTAGGACAAAGGCTCTGGAATCCTATAAGATAGAAATAAAAATGTGGCAAGCAATATATAACCTTCTAACTTGTGTCAAACGTTTGGAGTTGAGATATAATAAGCTGTAGATAATGCACTAATGTTGGTGCAATGCATTCAGAAGACGAGAAAAATAGAATTTAATGCACAGAGATTGAATGATGAGAAACGTACATAATATTCTATGAACAATTCAGCTAATGCTATTAACAAATTGTATTGGTAAAGGAAATAGATTAAAAATATTTTTAGTCAATTAGTAGCCTTTTATACGACTCACTATTGTCAATTGGCTGTTATTTTCGATCATGTATTCACTCCCTGCAAATACATTAATCTACGTGCTCTTGTCGTTGTAGTTGAGAGCAAAAGATGATACACGCTGTGATGTGAATTTGCAGATGCAGGACCTTTTGTTACTTGAGGTGAAACATGCTAAAATTATTTGATGGAATTGTTACTGCATCTTCTTCTGTCTGATTTCTTTTATGAGATGTTCACTTGTTGATACTTAAGAGTGTTTTCTTTCAGCTGTTGAACTTTTGATGGATGACCTATCTTAAACGTGCCATGGCTGCTACCTGTCTTTGCTTTAGTGCCTAATCTCAATCTTTGTTGTTGAATATAATTTATAGATGGCAAGGCATTAAGATGCATTGCTTTCTGCCGATTGTATAAAACAAAGAGTACATGGACCCCTCCAGCAGTTAATACAGTTGCATTCCCTAGATATTCCACATATGTACAATGAGACCAATTTTTTCGACTTAAGGAAATCCCCCTTGTCACAAACACAAGTGATAACCAGCTTTTATGCCTTCTCCTCCTTGGCCTTGAAATGTTTTAACTTAATATCTATAGGATTTCAAAGATTGTAGTGCTGTCATATGTGTTTCTGTATATGCATAAAACATACCTGTAACTATTACAAATAGGTTATGACCTACCCTATACCCGCGAGTTAAAGCACACAAATGCATCAGATAATTCTTTGGTCTTCATGCTCAGTTCTTTGTCTGCAACATGATGATGTAAATTCATCTTTTTATCACTTTTTACATATTAAAAGTTGATCTCATCTTAACACCATTTCACATATATGCTGACTGCAATTTGGCTCCATATTAAGGACCGGGAAATGCTATCGTTTCTGTTGTCTGCTTTTCTTTGTCATCTGTTATAAAATCCTTGATCATTTTGAATATTATCACTTTGATATATGATTAAGAGCTAAGTAAAGAAAATACTGATGCTTGTTTTTTCATTTTTTGTGGAATTAATGTTGCTATTGTCCCTTTTTTCTTATTTGTCTTTATGTTTGTTGATAAGAAAGAACTAAAAATTAACTAAAGTCTTCAGCAGCAGCACTATGTCCATTTTATTTACATTGAAATATTTCCAAATGAATATCAATATTTAACACTTTCTGTTCACCATCATCTGCACATCCCCTCTTCCACCTAAGAGAATAAACTGAACTAAATAGGTTGGTATTTACTGTATTTTTCTAACAGTACTTCGTCTAGTTTTGGTCTAAGGTTATATTCTTCCGTGTTATTCCTCATACGACGTGATACTGAAAATCAGAGTTTGGAGAGAGAAAATAATTTAAGTCTTCAACCATTTGTCGTCTTTGAAGAGTATGTGATCCTAGAACTAATACTCTTATTTAAAGGTGGTGATGGCAATGAAATTACAAGGCGGAGACGAAGCTGTATCTCAAGCACTAAGTCGTGCTCGCGAACTGTACATAAACAAACTTCAAGCTAGTGCTGCCGCTGACCAGTTGGCTTCACTCTTTGCTGAATGTGCAATTGCTGAGGCGATTCCTTCTCAACCTCAATTATCTCAACATAGGATGGATAACCACTCAACTGAACCAGATCCTCAAGGAACTTCAATTCTTGCTGAGACAGGGAGGAAGCAGGTCGTGCTCGATGCATTCTCTGATGGAAGCAGCTTTGTGTGCTTGCAGTGTGGGGGTCTCGTCAGCAACCATCGCAAAGAGGAACACTTTGCATTCTGGTGTTGTGAAATCTGAGTTTGTTATGCACTTGATGTTTACACCACTGCATAATGGGTGAACCAATGAACATGGCATATCGGGCATGCATTTGCTAAATGCTCCATTGTATCTTTCAACTTGTATCATTACTAAGTTCTCTCATTATAGAATAATACAGGGTGCACTAGTATTAGTTGTATTGGGTTCTATTTAGCTGTGTGTATCATCTCCGTTTCCATGTAGATTTCTTCACATAGCATTGTTCACTATTAAGTATACTTCAAAAATATCACTTCATGCAGCATCTTATATGTGTCGGATAATACTATTAGACACGACTCCAACATGTTTTGGACACGCTATTTAACATGTCCAGAAATATAATTAAAATAAATCAACACGGGAAGGACACGAGTGATAATGCATCCAACCGTAATTTTCATCGATAATACATTTTATGAATTTAAAGATTAAAAAGTTTGTTAAATTTTAATTAAAGAACATAGTATTACCCATTAAGTATTCTTTTTACCGTATTTTTTTTTTTACTATTATATTTTATTTCTGTCAACAGTATTGTAATCGGAAAATCATCTTTTGTTTGCCTCTAAATATTATGAACAAAATAAAATATTTCTCATTACAATGACATATATAATTTTATAAATGATTTACTAATTACATGTTTACATGTATGTAATGATTGTATATATATACATAGTTATATATATTGTACAGTACACTTAAAGAATTATCATGTGAAAACCATGTCATATCCTAAAAGTTGTGTAAATTATATATCAGGCGTATCATATCGTGTATATCCATGCATCACAAACTGTACGTATAGATTTAGAAGGATTCAAGCTGGTCTCCTGTTTCCGCCAGAATGACATACAAGATTGAGCCACATATAACTTGCTTGGAGAAATATGATTGAAGTAGAAGATCTTGAAAGATGATGAAATAAGAAAAAACTATGAGCACAAACCAAACTATCTTTCCGAACCTAATGCTGCACTGCATAACCCCTTTAAAAAAGACCAATATTGTGCTTACACACAATGTACAAACAGGCCAATTAGCCAAAAAAAATCAAACAGGAAGAAACCCTTACAGAAGAAGAAAGGAGAATTTCACAAGCACTACAGTGATTTGATGAAAATAAGATAAGACTTTGGACACGTATATACAACAATGGAGTACACCAGGAGATGCACAAATATAACCATCTCCGTTACATCAGAATTTCCACAGCTCAAAGTGTGGTCCTCAGTATTACGCAGGCAAGTGAGTACCCATTCATAGTGGCACCGTTCCACAAGATGCAACCGATGAGCAACCACGACTACAAAATTCCAAGGTCGAAAAAACCATTTCACTCATGTTCCTGTCTACCGATATAGCTATAACCTATAGGCAAAAGTTGTCCAACTGCCACATATACATCAACCTGCATTTCACATAATGGAAAATGAATTTTTGAAAAATTGGACTGAAAAACTACATGTGATATACGAATTTTCCTACATGAAGAAAGTCGAGAGTAACTGAGTAAGGGGACATCCTGATGTTCAAGGTAATGTTATAATAATCTTTCAAGGTTCCAAGGATATGTACTATGATTGTAACTTTATAGCCGGATGAGAATATTGTATGGCATGATTAGACTATATCTCAAGTAGTAGATTATTTTGTGAACTTTACCTGCACTTATTTCAAATACACTTCCCTGTGCCATGTGTCGGGAGCTGGAATGGGTAATGAATGCACAAGGTTGAGATATATTAGCTAGTGACCGTTTCTATACATAACATCAGGAAGAGCCTGCGGACGAGGCCTGGCCCTCATGATCGTTTCATCACTGTGTCTAATCCATTCCGAGAGTCTCCAAGGTTTTTGCCACTTCCACTTGAACTGTAATAGCCACTGGTGATGACTCCTCTTCCATCTCCACAGTTTCCCACCGTGTCCAACAAGTGCTAATTTCTTCATTGACAACTGACCCATAGGCACCATCTGCACTTACAAGAGAACTTGTGAAGACAAATAGAACACTCTGTAGCAACATCAAGTGTAAGTAGTAGTAAATGAACCTTTCGTGTTTGATCCGTGAATACTGCAGATTCTCTGACTGAACCATTAGCAATTCCTGCCGTATATTTGAGTTGTTTCTGTGCTGGTACTGGAATTGGAGATAAAGGGCCACTAGTATCATCTGCAACGTGTTTGTGCGAGTTTCCCTGTAGCGCAAGAAAAGTCAAGAAAGGAGTAGAAAAAGAAACACAATCAGCAAGAACATAAACAAAAAGCAATCGTACTGAAGGAGGTGTAGCCAATCCAGTAGCAACATCTTGCTCTCTCAGTTTTAGCTCCTTTTCGATTTCCTTCCTTCTGACTTCACTTTGTCGCAATAAGCCTACAAGTTCTTTCATCTGGTCTTTCATCTCTTTGATCTCAGTTTCCTTTTCCCACAATTGGCACCTGTTGATGAAATGAAAATCCTATAAAGTTAATTGGATCAAGCAAGTTACGATTTCCTACAATCTCTGGGGTTCCAGATTCTGGTTCCATCACTGTCTCAACTCTATAGCCCTTTCGTACTTTCCTCCAAACCTATTCCATCCACTGGTTCATCTATTAGTGAGAATGGATAGGCAGATCATTTAAATGATTAGCCAGTGTTCAAGCTTTATTTATATTTCATTCAACGCCTTACAGTCCCTTTTCTTTTGAAGAGAGAGAGGAAGGTTCCTTCAGAATGAGAGCTTAGACATCATGGGGATATAACAGGCTGCAAAATGAGCTTAACCATACTACTTGAAATATAAGAGGTCTAGTAATGAAGATAACAAGATTGGTCGGAAGGATCAATATAATGTTTCAAATGAAATATCAAAATAATCATTGCTCCCTTAATTGAACAAATGTCAGTTTTGGTGATCAATTAGTAGTCCTTCTCAAGGCTAAGTATCTTTACTTATGTTTCTCATGGGTATTCATGTTCACTAGAATGAACAACTAGATTAGGAATTTTCAGATATTGAAACTGCTTTTAACTAGTGCTTTGTTTCCTTAAAGCTGCAGTGGCACGCACACCATAGAGAACAAAGAACAAAAGAAAAAGTTTCAACTGATTAGGATATTAATTTTGCCTATCTACCTTGCATCGCCAAGATAGTTGAACATATACTGGAGCAGGTTTTTTGCATCCCCCATAGAGCGAAGCTGGTTCCAGCGTCCACGACTACTGACACTACGCTCTCGTTCTTCTGCTTCTGAAAGCTGTGAGGCCATGGAAACAAGTGAATTTGATGAAATACTAAGCATGCTTTCAAGAGAAGCAATCCTCGCCATTCTTGCATTTGGTGACATTGAAGATGCCCTGGAAAGTAAAGAAGCAAATCAAGAACAGTTTCTAAATTTCCATGGCAACTCAAGATTTGCATATGTTAATCCTTTAATATGGAAGAACTATAGCACAGTTGATTTTCACTTAATCACATAACCGGCTGTAAGAATATGATTACCTCGATAAGCCATTCTTCCCTCTAGGAGGGCTAACACCCTTGGAAGCAAATTCATCAACCTGTCTCAAAACAGCCAACTCTTCTGCCAATGCAGCCCGACTGGAGATGAGCCAACAAACACTTTACAAATAGCACCAGAAGTTGCATTTGTATGTGCGGAATACATGTAATGAAATCATATAAAGAAGATCTGTAATAAAATTAAAAAAAGAAAAATGAACGGTACATACACTTCACTTTGCTTCTCATACTCGAAACGAACTTCATGAACATTCACCATAACTTCAAGCTCATGATCTAGCCAACGCTGCAAGGACTTTTCATTGCTCTGAAAATCAAAGATCAGGTTTACATAGTTTGACTACATAAGGTGAAAGATTGAGATCTTCTGCTGGGAGTTGAGTAAGGGACTACCTGTGCATTTACTCCATTCCCGTTGCTACTCACTGGAAAGAAATCTAACATCAGTATCAAATATATAAATGAGGAATGTGTTCATAAAACTACTTCTGATGACCATCAATATGAAAACTTAAGTGTCAAGACTTCATCAACATTGTCCTATCCTAGACAGTTAACTTCGAAGACCTCATCAAGTAAAGCATATATGCAGAAAAAGATGACAATAAGATGGTATTTTGTAGGGCAAAAGACTCCTACCAGAGTTTTCTCGGGCTGTAGTTTTCCGTGCTTCTAGCAATTCTTTTAACCTCTTGGTAGCCATTGCAGCTTCCTCAGTCTTCCTCTGAAGAACCTGAATTACAATCATTCAGCGGGCATTCCATCAATACATTCAATAGAATCCATGTGTATCTGTGATTTATGTTTGGCAAGTATAATATAAGGTCAAAATTAGCTTTCGAGGATACAGAATAATCGACACAAGAATAAAACATGCAAGTATGTTTATATGTTTGTTGCATTCACTAATTGTATAAACAGAGAGGTAAACTGATTCAATTGTTTGAATCCCCAAAGTGCCAAAACACCTAAAAGAACAACTAAGAACTTCATGTTCAAATCCCAAAGATGAAGAACAAAGAGCAGTGCTAATCTTGGCAGAGTTCAGATACTATAAAACGATGACTTAAGAACTAATAAATTGATACGGCAGAAAATTCAAATTCTGTATTTAGGTTCTCTAGCCATTTCTTCATGACAAAATTTACACACAATATTCTGACGTCAAATACTAGAACAGGCAAAAGAATTAAATGATTTTCAAAGAGAATCTCTCTGTTGCAACTGGAAAAGTGAATCACATTTGCCATGTATTATTTATCATTTTGTGCTAAAAAGTTGAAACTAGAAAGTTATCTATAAATGCACAAATAAAAGATTCTCACCATTTTTTGACGCTGATTCAATGCTTGCAGTTTATGTCTTTCATACTCGTTTCTTCTCCCCTCCTTCCTTAACTGTATATAAAGAGACAAGTTTAAACTCAAAAAAGCAAAAGATTCGAAAGGTACATCCTCCCAGGAGATCATTAGGATTTATATAAATGCAAACAAATATTCATTCATACCATAGTTGAAGATAATACTTCTTAATGTTTTGTTCAGCTGCACAAATTACAGATTGCTTTTATACAATTTTTTATACGAACATAAGCAGCAAAATTACCTGTAATAGTTCCTTTTCTCGAGATGCTTTCCATTGTCGGAATTGTTCGGCTTCCTGTTTAATCTTATGCTGCAGTTGAACCTACAACACCAAAAAACTATTGGAATACAAGAAAATATAAGGTGAAAATATGTAAACAAGGAAAAGCAAAATCTGACCTTTTGTGCCTTGATGCACTGTATTTCATCTTGTAACTTTTTGGCTGCTTCATCACTCTTTTGTTTCTGTTTTAAGAGTTGAACCTGATTCTCTTCTTTCTTCTTAAGATCTTGTATCTGAAGTACAGAAATTACAAGATTTATTTAAGGATATATTGTGTCAAATCAACAGTAAATAAATGAAATGAGAAACAAGGTACTCGGAAAAATGTGTCATAGTAAACCTGAGCTTCAAGAAGTTTTAATTTCTGGGAGTGAGCGTCTTGCACTTTTTGTGCATGTCCATCAGAATTTGCAGAAAGGTTTTCAACTTCTGCCAACAATTTATCCCTTTCACGCTGCATCCATTAAATAGGTGAAGATGAGAGATTGATTATAAAAGGTTGCCAACATTGTTGTCATTGAATAGTTCTTGTTCTTAGTATGAAACCTGGACAGTCCTTTTTTCCTCCTCAAGTTCCATGATCTTCTTTCCAAAGTGTTGCTTAAGAGCCGTTGTGTCATATCCTCCAAAAAGTTTCATCTCTGACTGCAAGATGTAGTTTTATATAAAACAAAGGAAATTTTTGCTTTGAATCAATTCAGACGCATGATGACTGGGCAGGAAATTTGCTTCATATAAAAAGTGCAATAAGCAGCTAATGTCATGCAAATACAGTAGATACAGTTGGCATTCCTTTACTGGAAAATATGGAAGAGAAAAATTTGATTGGATCATTTCAGGTATATCCAATTTGGAGTTGGCAGTTTATCTTGTAATCAAGCAGAAAGCTAATTTGTGGAGACCATGACATTACATTGGCAAGATCATCAATGGGGTTATATATGAGAAAATGAACACCAGAAGCGACAAGCAGCATTTTAGCAAACTGGAGAGACCTGAAAAGTGGAGAAACTGCTCACTTGCTCTAAATACCCCTCATGTTAATCCAGGCAGATGTCCTTTTAGTGACCACAATGTGGAATCCCAAATCCAAATACAGGACACCATTGTAGGCAAACATAGACACAAACTGCCTCTGTACTGCCTTTGGAACTTATGATAACTCAGTTTGTACACTACCCACAGAGTCCAAAAGCCTTTAGAGTGTCAGAGATGGCATTTAATCGAGGCTGATTTGGTTGTTTAGTTTATATTAGGTGATTCATGCCTTTCCAGTTATATTGATGGAAGTTCAGAGGTTTTTTATGTAGAGAAGTGTAGGCAGCCTCATAATATATGCAAACTCGAGAAAACTTATCCTATGTGAGGAAAGGACTTTCATGCAGCCATCTATTAGTTTTCCAGTACTTGTTTGAGTATCAGATGGTGCCTTCGGTCAGGTATATCTTTGCTTAGGACTTTGTCATAGATGTCAAGGACCTCTCTGCGGCATAGGACTTTCTCCAACCAGTTTCAGATATTATTCCAACATCTGTTAGTAGCCACTGAAAACATCATTTTCTATGGAATTTAACCAACAGAATCCAAATGCTTTAGGGCCCTCAACCATTTAGATGAAGATCAAATTAAAGTTCAGAACGTCCAAAATCATAATTATGTCCAGAATTAGAGAGAAATTTCATTACCTCATAAGGTAATGGACTTATAATCGGGACATAATGATAAGGAAAGAACATGAAATATCCCAACATGTAACAAATTGCATTTGGAAACTACATTACCTCTTTCTTCTCCAACTGTCGATTTAATTCATTCAATTCTTTGTCCATACTATTCTGCAAATAGGTATGCTCCAACTCCTTCGCGGTGTCTTCATCAATATCTCCAGAATCACCTGAAAAAATTGACATTTGAATACTGCAAATATGCAATCCTAAAATGAAAATTTGTATGTTCTGTGGAAAATGAAGTTTAAAGTACACTAAGTTCATTTTCTTGATTAGAATTATTTTAAGCTAACTATAACCATTAGTCAAAAGATGAACATCAAGTTGTAAGCTATGTTCTAACATAGAGTAACGTACTGCTTTCACTCATTTGATAATCACATGACTCCATACTTTGCAATCCCCTTTTGAGACCTTCACTTTTCGTTGCACCAATTCCGCCCACCTGCAAAACGTAATTCCTTATAAAAACTTGGGATACGAGATTAGAGATATGCATGTTCGTCAACAAATACATATGTAGTGCTCATGCTAGATTTTATGTTTCCTATTAAAGATAGTTACATACTTTCGAAGTGACTTCATGTGGCTCAATAGTACCGCCTCTCTTGCGAAACTCATTAAGTTCCCGACACAGCTCCTCATTAGTAGCCTCAAGCCAAGCAATCCTATCTCTAAGAACCTGCAAGATTTAACTCGAGTTAGGGCTGTCTCCATGCAATTTTTTGACAATGTACATAAATATCTTTACATAAAGGTGTTAATGGATCATTGAATAGAAAAAGCTTCAAAAAATTTAGTGTTTGAGTGAAAGGCTACATTTTCAGAATAGATATATTTTAAGAGAGACTACAAAGATCATTATCCATTTGTGGAAAAGGTGCAATATCAATATAGCATTTCTATAAATATCAAACCATGTCTTTTAGTCCAAGCTCCACCGTCAACTGTCCCACACAGATTTTGACAAATTGGCCTTCCATTTTGAATCAAATTTGAAAGGTAGGCAAAAACACATTTCTTGCAAATGAAACTAAAATACTGGCCGGATAACAAGGTCATGTTTTAGTAATTTAAAGACAAAATAGCATGCGAAGTAGTGAGAACAGTTAAAAGAATCTTGTCTAATTCATACAAGTTCCAAGCATTTCCAGGAAACTTTTGGAACGTAAGCATGTGGAGTCTTCCAGATGATTCCCATGTCCAGGGGTTCACTATAAAGATCAAGTTTACCTGTATTTCATCAAATGAAACTCCTCCGCCACGGGCACAAAGTTCAGCTTGCAGATATTCCAATTGTTGACGCATCTTCAGCATTTCACTAGACATGGGATCTCTGTTTATCTGGTCATCGAGCAAGCAAAATGATCTCGATATGACAAATCTTTAAGAGAGAAGTGTACCAACATTTATATCTGAAAATGGGGAGATACTGATAGAACACTTCAACACTTACAACAGGTTTGTTCTGGATATTCCGAGCACGATTGGCATATTTCAGAGTATTAAGAGTTTCTTCAGCATTTATATCGGCAGGACTAATGCATGCTGGAAAAACAAGTTAGAACATAAGCAAAAGTACTTTTGGTTTTCAGTTTGCCATTTCAATGTTGTAAATCATACTTTTGAAGGCAGTGAAGAACATAAATAACAATAAATTGCTAACAGGATACGGATAATCATAATAAGAATCATTCCCATGAACAAAACAACAGAAAAATATATGTTACCTATCATTACTGTTCTGCTGTTTCCACCAAGAGAATCCTGCCACCAAAGGCTTAAAACATCAAATATAACAAGAGAGAACAGCACAGTAACAAGAGGAGTAGGAAGTTACTCGGTATAGAATACAAGGAAATATTTGAGTCAAAAAAGAAATGCAGGTTGTGTGATGCTCAAATCCTCAAAAATAGAGTTATAAACAACTTACAATAATTCTGAACAATGTGTCAGTTTACGAATTGAACCAACCAGAGTTCCATAGTGACATTAGAAGATAAAGCTCATGCTTAATATTCTTTCTCTTGGTTAAGCTGATACCAAAAATACTTCAAATATTCAGTCCATTCTGACATGACAGAAAAGAGCAAGAATATGGACACATGCTGGTACTTCCTATTGTACCCAATCTGGGGCATGAGAAGTGCATGGTTCTCTATTGAAACTCGGGAGAGCATTACAAATTGATCACAATTTGATTATTTGTAATGCAAGAAAGGTTTATTACAAAATAAGCATCAAAGCAAACACTAGGTATATATAATCTGATGAAAAAATATATTATATGACAAAGCTAATGCCGTTTTCCTTAGAATAGTGAAGGTAGGTCAAACCTGAAGTAACCGAGTGAGTTTACTATCCCGATATGGCACGTGAACACCTTCTTTTCGCTTTTTTTCATCTCCAAGAGCACTTATAACATTGCCAAGTGCAAGAAGGCCCTTGTTAATGTGAACTCCTGCATAAACGCATGTGTTTCAAAATTTTGGTATGAGAAGCGACATCTGAGAATCAACAGCCAATGAAATTTTGCTTGCTTACCTTCCTTAAAGCGTAGACCATCGGAGCCAGTTCTCTTCGCACGCTCTGATCCAGCAAGATCCACCAAATGCAACTTGGCACATAGATACTCTTCAGTCATACAGTCATTTAGATTACCATCACTAGAAGTACCTGGATGAAGCCTACGCATCTGCTCCATCGTGATGGTGAAGATGGCATGAGAACGGCTTTTGAGAGAAAAGAAAGAGAAAGATTACTCTCAGCAATAACATAAAACACATTTGGGAGCATGAGATTTCAAAATATATTCTCCAAATTAGGTTTCTCAAAAAGCTTGACTTGTAAGTTAATTATGTAAAAACAAATGCAATTAATAAAATAAATGGATGCAATGAAATTACCTAACTTTCCATTAACAATGGGATTGCCGGTTTTATCTATTATTAGAGATTTTATTTTACCAGTTCATGAGTTTCCAGCTTATGTAAAAGCATCTCTTAACATTTACTAAGAGGTTGAAAGTTGAACAATGATTGATGAAGCAAGTTGAGCCTTAAATATTAAAAAATATAGCAAAATAATTGCAAAGGAAACACAAGGTCTATTGAAGATAATCCTCATTATATTTATGCCTTAGCTTTTAAACTTGTTTTCTTGTTAATTTAAGCATAAATCCGCCCGTCCCTACATGCTACATGTCAATAGTACCTTATAGGTTGAGCTACCAACACTTAAGAGTTGACTGAGTTGGAATAGAGAGAGGAGGAATTCGATCAATCATTTAGGAAGTAGAGAACAAAGTGGGTAGCACCAGGATTTGTAGTTATATAACTACAGAATGATTCTGTGATTCACAGTAAAGAATTCTAGTATGCTTGAAATGTTGGAAGTTGGTCACAGTGTGATTTTACTGTGATTAGATTCTTGTAGTCTGTAAATGTGCTCTAACCTCTTTCAAACTCAGTTAATTAGTAGAAATTCAGCTCTTGCAAGTTTTTCAATTTTTTAATGGTGAGACTCCACTAAGATTTTTCCAGGAGAGAACCTTAGAAGGTCTTAGAGAAATGAAAGGTTTCCAAAGGGAGGTTCTACAGCTTTTGCCTTTTAGATAAATATCAGAAGCATTTCTTTTGCCTTAAACTTCTTGTTCGATTTCTTTTCTTTTCTTTTCTTTAAATCATCCAGCATTATTTTATCAGTAAGGCAGTCTTTTAGATCCTATTTGTTGATTCGTAACACTATTGAAGGACTATCCTGCATCAGGGTGATGGATATTTTCCAACCATTTTCACAAGGAATCATACTGTTACATGCTCAGTTTTCTCTGGAAAGGCATCATGAACCAGTAATATTCATTGTGTTATCTACCTTGACTGACTGTTCATGTTCGTACTCCCTGTTGCCCTGCTTAGTGATCCTTGCTCCAGGCAATCAGCCATTTCTTTGAGTGTTTTAACACTGCGCTCCGTAGATCCTGCAAGTGTAATTACACCATTTGATGTTTCACGAATTTGTATTGGAGGTTTCCCAGGGATGGTCAATTTTCCAGCATGTCCATTTGCTATCTCTGGTTTGTTAGCAGAATCAGGATCTAGCAGGTCCCTCACATCTTCTTTATGAATCTTCAAATGAAAATATAAAGTTCAATGTCAGCAATAAAATTTGATGCTGAACCATTAGAGAACGGTAATTAAAAGAGAACGTTCATACAAAAGCAGCAGCATAGTAATAACTAAAGACAGTACAATTAGTTGCAAAATGATGCAAAACTCACTCTACGCATTTTGGGTAAGTCAAAATGCTTGGATTATTGAAGCAATATCATTAAGGGTTACATGAAGCCATTTTTTGAGCCAAAAAGTACCGATACCATTGTTTTAAATCTTCAAATCAAAACATGACTGAGGCCAGAGTCCCATCCAGGGAAAAGGAGCAATTATCCATCAAGAACCAAAATGTTAAACAAATAACCCTTGTTGATGATAACAGGAACTGGATAATCAACTTTGGAGTCCAAGTACAAATATGAAAATTCTATAATGAATACCAAGTGTCTCTAGTCATGCCAATTCAGGCCAAGTGCTTTCAGTCAACCTTTATGCAATAGAGAACCTTATGGTGACAATTGATGACAAACAGGCAAAATGGACAGTCTCCTTTACATAATCACCTGACAAGTTATTTTCTCCGAGAAAAACGCCGGATATGTTTCCTGGGTAATAATGCAGTAAACTTCACATATATCTATATCTATACTATATATAAAAGTGTGAATATCCTAAGTATTTGTTCCTCATTGTGAAAAGACACTCGTAACCTTACTTAAGTAATTCTTTTAAAAATAAATCATAATCATAATAGAATTAATTCTATAAAGACAATTTAATCGTCTGAATACCTTATCTAAGTAGTTGAGAGGAATTAGAATTACTAAATAAGTTTCCTTTTTGTTAGAAGTGTCTTTCTGTGAATACCTTTTATTTATTCAATTTGGATAATTTCTTCTTAAAAGTAACAAATAATTAGTATATTCATAAATTTAAAATATTTTTTGCAAATAAAAAGATATTAATAAAAGAATATCAATAAGAAAATATGATGTGTATAATTACTAGTAAACAATAAGATCTTTTATTTGTCCAAATACTTTAAGAGTTCATTTCTGAAATACGATTCAATATTTTTAAGCACTTACAACATCTTGTAAGATGTAAGAGCATATAAAATGTTTTAAATAAGTTTAGTCGAATACCTCTAAGTTTGTAAGAACATAATATATTATTGATTAAGAAAGAGAGAATACTAGTTAGATTCATATGAATAAGATCAAGAAATCACACTAAAAATGTGAAATTAAAATTTACAATTAAAAGCAAAAAACAACATTATGTAATATTTCAAATTTAGAAGTTAATGAGGCGTGTAAACAATATTTTGACAAAATTTGCCTAATTTAAGGACCTAGCTATACAAATACTGCTACAACGGATGTCTAATTAGATTAAAATTTTGTTAATAATAATTAATAAATAATTAGTTTAAAATTATTTCATAACACATATCACACAAAAATAATATAATAAAAATAAATAAAATTGAAAACATAGAATATCGCCAAATAAAATTATAAATAAAACATGTCAATTTTATTAAATTGAATTTTCTCATAAAAAATTCAAAAATAAGAAACTTTGACTCATTAATTTTATTTTAGTATTGGATTCTTTTTATATTTTGTATTTTACTTCCACACTAATTTATTAAAATACAAGATCATCAAATATAATAATTAGTCAATACAAGATAGAAATTTTTTCACTTTTTAGGATTAAATTTTTTAATATTATCAAGTAAATTTAGAAGAGAATTACAAATGATAGAATTAAATGTTTTAAATAACCTTCACATTTGTATAAGGATGACAAGCATTATAGGTATTGCACTCAGGACATATTTTAGTTTCTTAGAGTTTAAATATGCCTTTACACCAAAGGTTTCATACCTAGTACATATATGCATACTGACATGAAGGATATTCACTATATGTAATAGATGACAATCCATAAATTATGAAAGAACGTCGAAGGATGACAGGATGAACCTCGATGAAGGAAACGTGTAGTTGGAATTCGATTTCATGCTTCAGGGTTTCAATCTTGCTGAATAAAGCATTCATAACTTTAGGAATTAGTCCTGTTTGGCATCCATCTTTGAGACTAGTACCCATGGTGTATGTTTTCCCTGACCCTGTCTGCACCACATCGGAACTCATATCTTTCAGATACAAACTATTTTGCTGCCAGGATTGTAATGTTAACTTCCACTTATGCAAAAAAAATTAAGACTTAAGCTTTACCTGCCCATAGGCAAGAACAGTAGCATTATACCCTTGAAACAAGCCATCAACCAGAGGTGCAACACACTCTTCATACATGGCAGTCGAGGGAGAGCCGGTACTACCATAGACATGATCAAATGTAAATGAATGGGTGCCAAGTTGCACCTGGAGCAGAAATATAACCAGTATCAATAAGACAAGAAATAACAATGCAGCTTAATGCATCTACAAGTCACCAATGAGAAATAAGTGAGCAAGGGAACCGTAAAACGGCAAAGAAAACAAATGAAAAGACAAATACAAAATATTTATCACTCAGAAGAATAACAAATTTGGACAAAAATTGCATAAGAAAGAAGCTACTGGATAGTTCATTTCCCCACTTAGTAATTGTGCAAACTACTTGAAATGAATGACTATGAAAATCAGCTTGATTATAGGAGCATGTTTCAGCAGAAACGAGCAAATAAAACCACACCTTTGACAGAAACAGATTCTGCTTTTTATCCAGGCCTTTGAGATAATTGCATTGATCTCACACACTAAAAGAAGTGCGACATAACGGTTCATATCTTCTCTTTAGACAGGAGTTTTAAAAAAACAGACATTGCAGAGCAAGAATTACCAGTAAGATTATTCTGTCAGCAGAACATACCCAAACACGAGTCCAACCAAGCCCCAATTCCCCACCCAAAAGGAAAGGATAATAAAAGTAAGCCAAGAAAGAAAATACAAAAACAGAAAATTTGCTCATCATATTTTTATTGGAGGATGCATCAGTAATGCAACAGGATGCAAATTTCCCAAATACTATCCATGCGTCCTGAATTCATCTATCCTTGATTTCAAGAAGGGGAGGGAGGGAGGGAGAGAGAGAGAGAGAGAGAGAGATTTACTATACTGCGAGAGAAAATCAAACAATGAACCAAATTTCACAACCAAATCCCTCTCAAGATGCTAAACTTTTACAAATCTTGATAATAGGAATTTGCAAGGAAATTATCCAACTCTGGAATTACTTGCAAGCCTAAAATTTCTTCTGGAAATGCCAAAAAAAGATGACCAAATCACATGGCAAAAGAAAATGTTAGAACTATGAATGTTTTTCCTACTTGGACACAACCCAACTCCGGATTGCTGTGGAATCACCAAAAACCTCAGATCATGATAACACTGCACCTCAAACTTCAACATGCATGGCCTACCAAATTTCCCAAATGGCAATGAGAGCTAAAATCTTGGGATTATATCATCAAAGAAAGATCAGATCTTCTCAAGACCCATCAATCCCAACAGCAAAAAATCAACCCTAAACCAACTCACAGACAACCACAGCAACCGAAAAAAAGGAACACTTGTTTTCTTGAAATTGCAGCAATTTCAGTACTTCACAGCAAAAGCCCACATCACATTGTGAGTGTTTTGAGTACCTGAGGCTTCCCGGACACAATAGTGACACAATCCTTACAGCCCTGAATCTTCTCATCTCCCAACAGAGGCCTCACATGAACTGCCACTTTGACGCAACAATCCTCCCCGGAGGAGTTGGCTTCCATTGTGAGAAATACACCTTTTGGGCCTCGAAATAAAAACCAGAGCTAAAAACAACCCCACCCAAGGAAGAAAAATGCCAAATGCGCTCAATGTGGTTTGACAAACAGTTAGCAGAAAAAATTCACAGGAGGGAGGGGAAGGGTGAAAGACAGAAAGAGAGTTCTTGGACCAGAAAATGATGCAGCAACTAGAGAGAGAGAGAAGTTAAGAAGACAGCCAACTATATTGTTACTATATGCAAGAGAGAGAGAGAGAGAGTATGGTAGTAATAAAGGGTAGTTGAGGGAATAGAAGAAGAAGCCGCCTCTGCTGTGTGTATATGTATTTTAGTGTGTGTTCTGTGTGTAACTGTAGACTTTCACTTCAGTAGGTGTGTATATATTATTATTTTAGTTTGCTTTTCTATTTATGATAATTACACTCCCCTCCCCTAAAATTTGATATAATTACATCTAGAACCCATATAGTTTTAAAAATTATATCTAACGTCTCTAAAGTAGTATATCTTTATCATTATAAGAATAGTTTAGTTCAAAAAAAATTATTTAACCTGCAATAAGTCAGTATTAAGTCAATCAAAAGTAAAACAACAAATTAAGTGAATTTTGATTAACGAGCAATCTATTTGTTAGATGAAAGCACATCTCAAGATTGCAAGGTGTAATTTTTCAAATCATAAGAAATATATATATAATTACACCAAATTACAAAAAATGAGAGTGTAATTATCCTTTTTTATTTTAAATCTTCTTCATTGCAATTCTGGCACAGTACACTACACCGGCACCCCGAATGGGATTTCAAGACTTCACTTTTACTCCACAAAATTTCTTCCAACATTCTAATTTATGATCATTAATAAATAAAAATTATTGTAAGTACTCGAGTTTTATTATTAATATCATTCTAATATCCAAATATTCGGTTATGTTTTTTTTCTTGTTATGATCGGACTACATTTTGATATGTGCAATTGCGTCGAGGAAAGTTTGTAAAAAAATCCGTAAAATAAACATGTTTTTATTAATAATTCTTTTATTTAATATTCATATAAAATTAATTTATTTTATTATTAATGTACTCTTAGTTTAATTGAATTTTAATTATACACACATATCGTATATGCTTTAATACCAAAAAAAATTATTTATACTAATCTAAAAAGAAGATGCTCACTATACTCGCAAACGATGATTAGGAACAATGTGATGCTAATTTTTAAATATGACGATCATATCCCTATTAGATGATTTCAAAATTAATAATAATTACTTTTTTTATTTTAAGAAAGAAATTGCACGTCATTTTAACACTATTATATCAATTTTTTTATTTCATCAATAATACATTAAGTTGATTTTTTTTATTTGTTTTCTTTGTTTGTGTGATTTATTATTATATGTAATTTATTTAAATTTATAAAATATATTTTAAAATATAAAAAAATAATTATTATATATACAAAAAATATGTAAGTATATTTTCCTAAAATATGTCGCGCAGCTCCCAACGGTCTTTCCTGATTTTGCACCAAAAGAACAGTTGTGTTTTTTGTCGTTGTGCAATTACATGATTATCCTCACGACGGCCGTAGATTGTACGTTTGGCATACGATTTGCGGAATTATTACATGTACGTGTATTTGTGTACACGTGGAAAGGGCGTGTTTGTTTGCCGAGAATGTGGTAGAAAAAGGCCAAACACAGCGCAAGCCACGTGATGGTTGGAAATAATGGTATCACCCTTCCCTACGAGTTGTTTTCTCCACGAGGAAACTACAAATTACGATGTCCACTCATTCTGCATGTGACTCTCTATGTATACGTACATGTACACGTATATATACGTATGTACATGAAATAAATCTCCTCC
Source organism: Sesamum indicum (assembly GCF_026168435.1). Lineage (NCBI taxonomy): Eukaryota > Viridiplantae > Streptophyta > Magnoliopsida > Lamiales > Pedaliaceae > Sesamum > Sesamum indicum. The sequence goes on along the minus strand of NC_142658.1, from coordinate 11,650,733 downwards.
ATTAAGAAAATTCTTATTCGAATTAGATTTAGTCGGACCAAATCAATCACCAAATAAGTGCGACGCACTTGTTATGTGATTGATCACTTTTTCTAAACTGTACACCAAAAATAAAATAAGTGTGTCACACTTGTCATGTAATTGGTTCAAGTTTGGCCGAGTCGGGTTCAGACTAAAATACTAATATAACAAAAAGAAAGTTATATGGAATACCATTTATACCCTTAAAAATCTACAATAGCATGATTGATTATTTTTTCCAAATGGTCTACGTCGTATTTTAACCGTCAATCCAGTATCATGTATATACCCGACTTTCACTCATATTTATTACTTGCTCAACTTTTAATCGTGTATTGTCTTTTCTTTTTATAACATGTGTAGTATCTATCTTATTATATGCGTGCAAGTATTGCACGACACGGTAACTAGTATATTATGATGAATAGATACTTTAAAATTCATCGCATATAGTGTCTAAAACGCATTCAGACATCGATACACTCCAGCACGGCATTTTCGTGTTCAAGAGATAAGAAAGAAAGAAAAGATACGGTGTCAGACACGCTACATAATATAATATTACAGTCGTATCGACACCGTATTGTATCCTAAATTCTTAAGATTTTTCGTATTGCAGTGTCTATATTGTATCGTATTATATTATAATATATATATACAGTATATATATATATATATGTATATTTGCCTTTTGTTTGGTGAAGGAAGGAGTGATTTTTGGTCACGGGACGCAACATAGTAATGTGAATAAGTCAATAAAAATCCAACTTCTATATTTTGTATTTTGGACACAATTTCTACACAAAATTTAGTCTTTGATGTTTACTTGTGATGTGAGGGCCGCACATGGGACTTGGCAAATGACTAAGATACCCTCGAGCATCACTCAAAAGATCATATATTATCCTGAACATTTGAATAGTCTCTACTCATAACGGTTCAACCTGACTGATTCAATCTGTTGAATCATCAAATCGTATATGGATTAATGGGTCTCGTTCGATTGTATTGCAGTTCAATTATTACTGTAAAATATAATTTTTAATTATTAAGTATATTTTTTACCGTTTTGATTATTATTTGATTATTTTCGTACCCAACTGCTCACCTAAAAATCAATGAGCATACAGTGTTGAGGACTATATTGGGGTCAGTCCGATGTTCTACTGATCGACCTCTATGAGCATACGCACGTAACAATAAACATTAATTCAATGAATACATGCAATTTTATCTTAATTTTCCTAAGGGAAAATGACAATAATGCAAAAATGAATCCACAAATTCTTCCTTTTGTCCATTTCTTGTGCAAAGTACCACTACATGCAAATCATATCATTACTAAAATGCCCTTGTGTTGGGTTCGAATCCACGAATTTAGATCTAAAGATTTTAAATTTATTATAATCACAAATTTTTTAAATTTGTTTGGTTAAATTTATGTTATAAAATCCTTATATTTTCATTTCGAATTATATTTTATGATCATTTAAAATTCTTACTTCGAATCATCTCGTAAAATCAAAATCACGGCAAAACCTTTTTTTCGAAATACAACATTACATTTTTTTTTTCAATATAAAAGTTGTAATTAATTTTAAATATTTAATGAGTGAATTGTTGGACCCTTTTGTTAAATAAGGGCTCAACTCCCATCACCCACCAATAGCATTTGGTACTATTTATTTATTATCCTTCTAATTATATAATTATTCTACAAGTAGTAATTTTTTTTTTTTTTTTTTGGTGAATGTCATTATTTCATGTAAATTTATGGCACATGGCTCTCTAATGTATATACAACATTATGAGGTGTAGTTTCTTTCAATTTCCTCACACCTTTTTCATGAGTTTTTCTTTATAGATTTATTGTGAAAAATATTAAATAATGCAAATTATGTTATTTTAGTATTAATAAGTTTTATTGTTAATATGATATAGTTTAGTGATATATATACATGAGAAAATAATTATTTAATGAAGAAAAAACACATGCTAATAAATGTAATCACAAATTCAGATTGTGGTTAGGATGATATCGCCTCTCTCGTTTGTAGATAAGAAAAAATAAAAAAAAGTTTGTGAATAATTTTTTGAAAAAGATATACCTTAATTTTGTTGCAAAAATGAGAAATTACGTGCCACACTCTATAAACTCGCCACGGAAGATTATATTTGCACATGTGTGCCGATTAGGATTTATGTAGATAACGTATTGTCATAAAAAATCAAAGTCCAATCACTTTAGAATAAAAACACAGAGTAGAACGTATTTTTCCATCAAAGATCAGGAGTCGAACCCAAAATTGGTATGGGAAAAAATACACACTATATTGCCAGATTGAAACTTATATTAAGCAACGTGTCATCAACTTTTCGTATTTATATCTCGTATTAAAATTAAATTTTGGGAAAAAAATATTGCCCAGTATATGAAATATTTTACATAAGTAAATATTTCAAATTTAAATTTTAATGATAAGTTATCTTTCGCTACAACTATTTAATTTGTGCATCCGTAAATTACAATATATAAAAATCACAAATAAATTAGAAAATGATATTTATCACAAATAGCCTAATACTCCAATAAATTAATAATTTCTTTTTTGAAATTGCATAATAATAATAATAATAATATATCTTATGAGAATTTAAAATAGAAAATCCAAACAACAAATATTTGGAGGGGAGGAAAGAAAAAGCAGGAAAAAGGCAGTGATAGAGAAGGGGGTAAAGTAAAGAGAAGAGACCCCCACCCCCACCCCCCACCCATTGAGACACAGCCAGCAATGGTGGTCTCCTACCTCACATGGCCTTTTCTTAGCCTCCTCACTCTTAGTCCTTCCTCTGGGCCCCACTTTCACCTAGTCAGACTCAAGGCTCCTTTGTGGGGCCCCCCTCCCTCCACACCATTGCTGCCTCTTAATTATTACCCTTTTACTATTCTACCAATAACCTCTCTTTTTTTATTTCTTTTTTTCTATCATTTTATAGGGTAGTCTAGTCACAAAAGATTTGTTTGACCTGTAATAAGTCAATAAGAGTAAAAAATAATCGATTTTCATTCATTTTTTTTGTTAATATCAACAACCTCAGTGAATTTTGACTGATTGAGTGACCTATTTTTTAGATGAAAGCAAACTTTATATGTACTAGATATAATTTTTTAAACCACAACGGGTCTACATATAATTACACCAAATCTTAGGGGATGAGAGTGCAATTATCCCTTTTATTTATTGATAGTAAATTCATAGTTTAAAGGGTGTTTTTGGTTGAGTAGTTTGTGCTTATAAACTTTTCAAAATATTTTACAAGTTGTTCGAGCCACAATTTATAATACGTTAAAAAATGGTGGTAGAATTTTGAGGAAAATTAAAAAAATAAGATGTTGGCAGCTTATAAGCTCATTTAAAACAAGTAAAGGGTTCCCAACCTGTTTCTACAACACTTATTATAAAATAGGGCAAATTACAACGAGCTCCCATGAAATTTGGCATAATTACAAATATCTCCTAATTTTAACGGACATCTAACAACTAGTTCAATCCATTAGTCTTTGTTAGATTTTCATCTATTTTATGTGGCGACTAATCAAATGTCTTGTGGATTAAGAATTATAGTTTATTTAATTATTTTTTAAAATTTTATAAATTTTTTATAGACTAAGTGAATAATTTTTTTTATAAATTTTCAAACTTTTTTATAATTTTTTTAATAAAAAAATACACTAGGGGCAAAGTTGACAATATGAGACCTCCATAAAAAATTACATAATTTTATCAAATAATAAGAGAGTATTTGTAATTATACCAAATCTCAGGAAAACTCGTTGTAATTTACCCTTTAAAATAATTCTAACATCTTATATATAAGCTTCAAAAACATCTTACAAAATATATAAATTTTAAAATATTTTAAATAAGTTTAGCCAAACATCATAGTAATTCTAAAACACAATTTTGATCTATTCTACATTTCTGTGGCTGTTCGGATATATCCTATGTTTTCTAATTTATTATATTATTTTATATCAACACAAATATAAATGCCACCTGTATAATACCATTATCATTTAATATAAAACCACTAAATTTGAAAAAGATATGAATTCTTTATAGAATTGAAGTCGTAAATATATAATTACAATAATAATATTTCAATAAACTAAACAAATCGTATGTGCAATTCATCAGCATCAATATAATAAAAAGTTATGAAATAAATTTATATAAATTAAGTGAGACAAATATCCATACGTTCTGTGAAACTCAAATTCACGATTGAAATTTGTTCATACAATTTTTTTTTAATCATCAAATTAAAACACGATTGGTATGAACGGAATATCAAAAGTAGTAGTAGTGTTTGGCAATTTTGTTGCCCACAACTCACAAGGAAGTGGCTTCTTCCTCTTTGTGCATTCTCTCATGACCTTTGTCTTCCTTTTGGTAGATGCATATGCATATGCATGCATGTGAAAATGTACCTTTCTTCTCCATCAAGATAAATCTCAATGGCGTTCGGTCTCACCGACTCCATTTATCTCCTTGGAATCAATAGGTATGTATTCAAACAAGAGATTTAGGGCGATGACATGATTTCGTTCGATAGTTGATGTGTGTATGCGACACAGTTGATGGTTCGTAGCACGAGGTATTATTCGTTTTGATATTGTGTGGGCCTCACATTTTTTTCTTAAAAAATGACGTTTGGTTAGGGAGGATGCCTGAAGTTTATAAGGCACTCAAGTTCTTCACTTGCAACCGATATAGGACGTGTGTCTACAGCATCAACCCCTCAAACTAGAGGCTCGGGACGGGTACATGGGCTCTTTCCCACAAACGGCACGAAATGATGTGGCGTGCGACCAGATCGATGCCCCATTTCCTGAGATATTGTCTACTGTGATTCCGTATGAGGCTTGCATTTGTGTTCTGAAAATGCACCTCGTTAGTTAGATGATCCTTAAGGCTTATAAGTCACTCAAGTTACTCGTCTACAACCAACGTGAAATACATTTCTATGTTATTCTTATTTTACTCTTACTCTTATTTATAAAAAAAAAAAAAAACAAACAAAAATCATATATATGCACGTATATGTAACCACATATACTACTTGACAAACACACATTTAATAAAATCGACTAATTACATAATAATAAGTGTAATAATACTTATAATATAATAACTAATCGTGTGTCGTTAAACTTGGTTCAAAGAAGTATATATATTTTTTCCGAGCTAAACACAACCACTCCCCTATAAAAACCCTAATATACAAAAAAAAAAAAAAAAACTCTAAAAAAAAACAGCAACTCGCCTATTGAACTTATAAAAAAAAGACACAATTTACTACCTTACACGTCTCACTCCCGCATAATCCCACTAATTGTGATATTTTACATGCGTAACATCTATTTTTGCTTTCAGTTACCAATATATAAAAGCATAAATATTAAATTATTTTTCCTGTTATGTTCAAACAGTAGGGAGACATCGAGCTTTTTATTTAAAAATTCAGGAACAATTTTTTTTATTATTTATTTATTACGTACATATTTTTTAAAGGGAATTTTTTGCTATATTTTTTTAAAATTCGAACGAAAATTTCCTCGAGTGCTGTATAAGAATCATCCGGACATGGATGCAATCAATCAATCAACTAAGTAACATGGCTCAGCCACACATGAAAGAATGATTAACTTCCAAATTAAACAACATACAAAATCAACGGCTACTCTTTGGTCGGTGCAGCCTTGTTGGATTTGACATAAACTACCTAATTATTTCCCCCCGTCCCTATTTCACCGATCCAAACATTCAATGAACAAAGTGATTATAACCGCAGGAATTTCAACAGTACGTACGTACGCAGTGGTGGCGTCAAAGCTGAAGCTACGCTCAGTTAGTGTGTGGTCCATTGCTCCATTGAATGCCATGGTCCATATATTGTAACTGAGCCTTCTGTACAATTCTTTCCAGTACGTACCTTATCTCAACAACACACAACCACGCTTTCTTCAAATTCAGCAAATAATTTATTCAGCGTTTTTTTCTTCCTAGAACTGCCCCTATTTTGCATCACGCCTTCATTTGATATGGTCCTTTGTCAGATCAAATGTCAGACGTTGTACGTAGAAATTTATAATTGATGACAATTCTCATTTGCGATGACGTTTTAAGGGTTGAAAATTGAATTAAATAATCCATAAACTTTGATGAGTACAAAAATAATAAAATATACTTAAACATATAAAAAAATACAAGCAACTCCACTGTAATATTACAAATGAGCAAATTACTCGCTTTATGAAAAAAATAGCAAAATAACTCCCTGTAAGAAATTTGTCTCATTACATAATAAGGTAAATTGTTTTGTTTTAAAAAAATATATGGAGTTAAATCGATATTTTTTTTTATAAACGGATAAGTTGCTCATTTACAATATTACAAGGGGTAAATTACATTAAACTTGTTAAAAATATGAAATTATTCGAGTTCAACTTATATTTAATTCAATTGAAAATAATTTGAGCTCGATTATATATTAATATTCAAATCAAATTCGAATGTAATTTTTAAGTCTATATTAATTCAAATAAACTTGAATAATAATATATTTGACTGGACTCAAAATATAAGCATCGTTACTTAGCTTTTTCCTTTTATATATATCTATGTTTTTTTTTTCCGCAAATGATCATATTTTTTTATTCATTAAAACTTTTAAATAATATTTTTATTCATACATATTTAGAGTTATTTTATTTTATTGATTTTTATCAACTAATAAATTTATTTATTTTTGTTCAAATAAAAAATATAAAAAAATTAAAATTATGCACACATATCAAATATAGTTGAATTGCTAGTATAGTATTGGTGGTATATAATGGTCACTAAATGAATGGCCCCCTCAAAGTCACACTCAAATTCCTAATGGGAAATAAATTAATAATAAAGTATAATTCTCTTTGTTAATTTAAATTTATTTAAGAAATGGTATGGATTATATTTTCTTTTTCATTTTTTATTTAATTGATTATGTATAGCAAAATTATTCTCTTGACAATTTGGTACTTAATTACCCAATTTTACCAATTCATTAAATTAAATTAAATTAAAATATTATTGTGTTCTTCCATCCAATCCTGGATCTCTCTCTGCCTAAACATAATTATACATTTTATTGTTAAAAATAAAATTATAATTTTACAATACTTTACAAATATTCCAGTATAAATAATTTAGGGATGGCATGATATTGCAATTATGAAAAATTTTATTTTAATAAGAGAGAAATGAGCGGCATTTTACGCAGTTGAGATATTCTTCGAATCGTATAATATATATTTGGGATAATTACATTTTCATTCTTTAATCTATCGTCTATTTATATAAATTTATATTTTTGAAGAATTTATTTTATGATAAATCAATATTATTTACCACAATTAAACAAAATCGATTGGATAACTTAATATTGATCGCCACGGACCAATATATTTGACATGATTTTTAACTGTGATTAATATTTTGATCTTACTTGTAAAAACAACGGATATTAATTAGTAACTGTTATGCATCTGTAGTTAATTCATATTCACTATGATTTTTTACTGTTCATTATGATATATAATTAACTATGATAAAAAATTATATTTCGTATTCACTATGATTTTTTATTTTTGACTATATTATATAATTAACTATAATAAAAAATTATATTTTGTATTTACTATGATTTTTTATTATAAACTATTTAGCAATCAACAAATTAATTAATGTTTTAATTACAATGCTATTATAGCTATTCAGCAATCAACTAATTCTAATTAATGGGATATATAATTAAAACATGCTATTATTGCATACTCCCAACATATATATATGAAACACTTTCCTCGTATAATTGTTGACTCTCGAATAAGTCATTGTCTAGCTATAGTAGAGTTTTATTACACCAAGATTCGCACATATATACTCATATATTTCATCAAAATCAAGACCCATATAAGGTTTATAAATTCCGTCAACTATGTCTAATTTAGTTGGCGAAATTGAGATCATGTTCTCGAATTTCAATAACATGTATGTGAGTGTTTTTCTATTATATATTATAAGAAATATAACATTTAATCATGATTAGTTGTCACAATTAATAATAAATAGTCGTAACAAATAGTCATTGGTGACGGCTACCCAATGATTGTTTGCCGTGGTTTTGCGATGGTGACTGAAATATTTGCCATGATAAATATTTTTACCGTCGCTCTGAGTTGTGTGGCAAATAATTTTTTTATTATGGAAAGCTAGTTTTTACATCTATTTTACTTAACCGTGGTTAATAATAGTTGTTTACCACAATTTTTAGCCATTATAGCCAGTAAATTTTTTCCTAATGATAATAGCAGTCTTCGGTCTATTTTCATATATAATAATTTTTGATTAGTTATAAATATTTGATACTGATTATTGATATATTAATTATTATAATTATTAATAATTAAAATTCAGAATGTATCGGTAGAAAACTCACAAATCACAAAAACATCAAATAAAAATTCTTTGCTTTGCCCTCAAAAAACGGAGATTGAAATTCAAGACTTGAATCCAAATCAACAAAAAATTGAGGATATGTGTCAATTTGGACAACCATTGCAATGAATATAATTTTATGACTGCAACGTTGGACTGCAAGTTAAGAAAGAAAACTGTCCCAACCTCCTTTTCTTCTAGAAACTACCTTCATCCACAAGGAAGAATTTGGGGGGTGGGCGTTGTAAGAAAGCTGACAGAAATGATCCCAAAAACCCCAACTCTCATTTTCTCAACCTAACTCATAATCCATTGTATTTTTCCCAATCCATCCTACCGTTAGCTAGCTAGCTTGGATGCAACTCAACCAGAATTCAGACCCCACCTTCATTTTCTTCAACTGTTATGTCTGTGCAGTTTAGTTTTCCTCATTTTTGGTAATTAATTATGTTGTCTTTCTTGTTATGAAAATAACTAACAAAAAAAAAAAAACCCATCTTTTTGGAATATATATAGCTTTTAATGTACATGTAATATATAACATCGTCCAAGTGTTGCATTATAGTATTAGAAGTTGTAATCGTCCATACATATATATATATGTAGAGGAAAGTGTAATTTCGCATTTTCAAAAAAGGTCTAAGTGTAATTAACCCTATCATGCATATATATATGCTAGCCGTTATTCTTAGGAAGTTTTTGCAATACCTTTTGAATTTGTATTAAGAATAAGTTGTGAGTTAATCGGTAGCAAAAGTTAAAAAAAATGTTGAAAACAAAACTAAAAAATGTAAAATAGTATATATCCATAATTCTTATGAGGTCTTTGCAGTACCTTTTAAATTTATGGTGGGAATAAATTATAAAAAAAATCGTAAGTTAAGTAGTAGCAAAAATTAAAAATATTTAGCAAAAGAAAAGTGGAAACTAGGAAGCAATTGAAGGTGGGAGTATTTGGGAAAACAACTTAGAACTTATATAATTTTATCAATAAGCCGTAAAAAATTAATAGGGAGTTATTAATAGCTTTTGACTTTAATCAGTTCAAAAGTAGAAATTGTAAATTAAAACATTCTTTTTTACGTATACGTTTCCAACAATAAGCTGATAAGTAGTTATTTTAAACGGCTGCAAACAACCCTGATCAGCTCCTATATATTCCAAGCATTATATACAGCCAGTTTTTGCTAAATTGATTGCAGGTTACAACTTAGCTATCTTTACTATTGTTAGAAAGGGGTAATATTTTGGTGCTTTATGGCCATCAAGAATAAGTAATCTTACTATGACAATATTGCTTGCTTTTTTGAGAGGTTGGGGGAAAGTCATATTTTGTTGAGAGCAATGGTGGTAGATGGCATATGATCATGAATTGAGATTATTAAAAATTAGCTCAAGTTAAGCATTTTAAATGTTGTTAAAATTTGATTAGGTCGAATTTATACGTAAACCTAAAGATTCACCTAGATTGTGGAGTCGATTGATGAAATAACGGGATATTCATTTTATTGGAATCGGTCGACATGTTGGCTTACTTGGATGGTACGCCGGCTATATATGCATGACAATATCAATATTTTATGATATGATATTATTTATTTATATATATAAAAGAAATTAAATCAAATTTTGAAATGACATGCAATAATACATTAAAAATCAACAAGGAAATTATTTTAAAAGTTTTTAATCACATTAAATTCTTATTTTCGTCTTGTAATCTCAAGTAATTAACCGGCACGACTTATAAGATAAGTGTTTCTCACTTTCTCTCTATATATATGAATTTATTATTTTGGCCACCCTTGCAGATACCACAACAATAATCGTTGCATGGTTGTGATCAATGACTATTTGCCACGATTATTTTATTTTCAATCATGACAATTAGCCATGATTAAATATTGTATTTTGTGTAACGTGAAACTCCATATGCCCCATTAACAAATGATCCCTTGAAATTTTAAGTTAAATCAGATAGAAATTTTTACCATAATAATTACTTGAGCCCCTCTTTGTAGTTGGCAGCTGAGATGCTAACAACTTTAATTTCTACCATTCATCTCTGTAATTAGCATATAATCCCTAGCTAGTTAATGAATACTGCAATCCAACCAAAACATTCATCAAAGGACAAAACCACATGCTGGTGGGACTATATTTTATGTTTCTTTCATTTCTAAGCCCTTATTTGGTGGTGGGGATTGAGCTGGATATTTCAAGAGATATTCAATCCAATCCCTTATTATTTGCATTTAGGTTGATATCTTTCGAGCCCATGATAAAAAAATAATTTAAATTTGATCAGGCTGGGTGGAATTGCACGTGGTTTTATTTCTCTTATTTTGTCCGAAATTTCATTAATACAAGTAATAAGGTATATAACGTGACGATTTAACCACATATCACATTTTATCCGTTATTAATCTATCTCAACTTAATCAAAGTAAACGGGGCCTAAATAACTGAAATAAAGATCTCATCACACTCACTTGTAAGCATAAAAACTTTATATATTCCACCAAAACCCTAATCCCCTTTTCTTGGATGAGAATTCATTCACATGCATTATGCTTCCTACCTTTCTATATTCTCATCCTTCTTTCTGTCTGCTTTCACTCTATCAAACCCCATTTTCTCTTTGTTCATTCACAACAAAATAAAATCATTACTGTCATAATTAAGGTTAAATACATTTTGCACACTTCAGTTATACCCATATTTATCTTTTAAAATATCAAAGGCAACAGAAACTTTCTAATAAAATTGAATGGACAAAAATACCCTTCTCACTTACCCCTATACTTTTTATTTATTAGAAAATCGCCTCCTCAACTACTTTGATGATTTAAAATTTTACTCAAGTTTTATTTAAAATATATTAGCTTTTTATAAATAACAAAAAACATTTATAAGCTCAAATATACACAAATATGTTTTACAAAGTAAATAATTTATGTTAAAAGATACATGAAAATACATAATCCATATAATTTTATAAAAAAAGTATGCTATATAACTTATATAATTTTTTATTCAATTACATCTACACATAATCAAAATATACCTATAATTAATTTGGAATGTTATAGATTAATTATATCATAGATTTGCTTATTTTATGGTGTATATATATATGTAAGATTTAATATTTTAAAATTGTATTGATAATTATCTTTAAAAAAAGTTTAATATATATACAACACAAACAAAAATTATGTAAATTTTTTAATAGTTATTTAAAAAGTATAAGGATTGCAAATTTATAGAGTTTATACAAATTCTATACTCATTATAAAATCACAATTTTTGAGTAGTATTTATTTCACTACAGAAAAATGATCAATAGTTATGAAAAATTGATGCTAAAATTAGCGTCGAACTAATTAGCAAGTAAAACTTTCGTTGCTAATTTATATTATTTACTATATTTTTTAAACAGTTCGTTGCTAAACTCGTAGCAAATTAATTTTTCTTGATAAATTCATAGCAAGTAAATTTCTTTTGACTAGATAATGTAGATTAGTAACGAGTGTTTTACTTGTTAATTATCTCGATATTAATTTTCTGTTCGTTGCTATTGAATAATTTTCTCGTAGTATATTGAATAATTTTTTATAATAGTTCAAATTATATTTTAAGAGAACTAATGATTGTAATAGACATGTTTTACGGAGTGTAAATAATAAGGGTTTTCTCATCATAAAGAAATTGATCTATATCATGAGGTATTTTGTTACACTCTATAATTTAAGAGGGTAAATACACTTCATGCATAATTCACGGATGCAAAATACATTTAACCCTAATTATATGACTTATGTATATATATTTAAGTTTGTGTTTTTTTTTAAATTTAATTTTTCATTTAGTTCGTATCGGTATTATTATAGTCCAGTAATTGTGGTGAAGTGGTACTTTTGGTCCACTTTGATTTAAACTTTGTAATTGCGGACAATAATTTTTAAAAAGTAGCACACTTGGTCTAATTTTGCCAGAAAATATTAATTCTGCCAATAAAAAAGGCGCTTTCACGTGCCAAGCATGTAAATTTTTTTATTTTTGGCGAAATTGGCATTTTTAATAGAAATTGGACCAAATACTGCGCTACTTTTTAATTTATTGTCCTCGTTATAAAATTAAAACCGTAATATACATAAAAAAAAATAAAAAATTATAGGATGAAAAATGCATTTGTTTTTTTCCTTTCTCAATCAGTGCACTTGTTCTTTTGAGTACATCAATTTATAATCTTTTCAAAGATTTTATGGATTATAGTATGATATAAGTTAAAACTTGTGGATTGCAATCATATCCCACATGGCCCTCTTGCCTCAAATCTAGTTTTTGGTACTTTGTTTTTTTTTCTTCCATCATCAATTGTCTTGGATAAAATTGCAACCCCTTTTGGACCTCTTTATTTTTTTTCCCATATATATGTAATAAAGTCATCTAATAATGTCCAAACTCTTCTAATTAGGCATAGGGAAATTATATACTATGAACATATCATGTGCATTTTTGCAGATTTTCATTTTGGGCACACATCCAAGTCGAAATTAATTTTTTTCCTACCACATGTTCATGTTGCATCATGACCAACTATATATATATATATATTCATGTAACGACTTATTATTTTACATAATCGAATGCATATTGTACTTTTTAAATTTATAGTATACGATTCATTATCTCATTAATTAATACTTCAATACTATCAAATTCAAAAAATGCTTCAATATATTAATAATTCAAATCAACGACTATCGATTTTTATTATGACACTTAACCATGATAAACGTTAAATTTCTTTTTATTGATTCCAGCATGAAAATAAAAAAAATTGATCACGACTTTTCGCATATTTCCACGTCCTTTAATATTCTTGTCAAATTTCTCAGACTAGGACGAATCGTATTTTAATTTTGATGACTTTCGAGATTCAAAATATTATTTCATAAATTTAAATATAAGATTGATGGGTAAAAAAATGATATGATTGTCCCAAAACTTGAAATCTGAAAAATGGCCAAACAGGTCTTGTCATTGCTTATGGAAATGAAACTGTGACCTGTTCCATTTTTATTGCAGTGTACGGCACGCTGTAAGGACAAGAGCTGGCAGTTTTGATTGGGGAGAGAACATCATGTGGTTGATAACTAAGAAAATGTGATGAGCATCGCAAATAATTGGAGAAATGCAGCATAATCAATTTTTATTCATTTTTTTTATTAATATTTAAAATAATTTAATTAAACTTATTCGATCATAATATGGGCTTATATATATTTGTGTGGATTTTGTTTAGACAATCTGTATTTTATTTTAAGACAAATATTCGACATAAAAATAGTAGAAGAAATATGTCTATCTATTACGATTATAAATTATATATTATAATTAAAAATAAAAAATCACGATAAATACTGAATAATTTCGACTGCACAACAACGATTAGCCGTTGTGTTTGAAAATAAAGGCCAGAAGATTAATTGGCATAGCTACAAATTACGACAAAAGTTTCACTCCCCCGATAAAATCATGGATACATGTTAGATTAACCATAATTAAAATTAAAATTTTTATATTTATTTTATTTGTTCTTTGTCGATAGTATGAATTCACAACGATTTCATTTTTTATAGTATACCTTGCTATTTATATTTTTATTGTTTTCACCTCTTCTTGACAAAACAAATTTCAATTATAATTTTTTAGTTTACAATCGCACCGATCATTATAAATCTAAGTTATAAAAATAATTATTATATATATCTTCACATAAATTGGCTGAAAAGATTATACTGAAAATTCATATTATGGATGATTAATATTAAAACAATTACACGTGAACACATTTAGAGCACACCCACATATGTAAATGTTTTTATATATATAGAAATAAATTAAAAAGGACTAATTAATAAATAATATATAGACAGCTAAAATAAGTGGTAGAATATCTTATGACAACTCATGAACATGTGGGTTGGCAACTGCGATTTTCATGGTCGGTCTCACCATATTCTGAAATTACATGCAATTGACTTTTCCCACAATATTCCATCTCCTTTTTTCAATATTTCAATCTTCTTTTATTCTTGACTTCTCATTAAGAAAAGAATCATACACACACACATATATGTATACATACATATATTTTTTTTCCTTTTTTTATATATGTGTATATGATATATTCCTTCTACCGAAAGTTTTAATTTTACAACCTTGATTGAAATAAAGTTTGTAAGTATAGAAACAAAAGTGCTAAAGTAGAACAATCGATAAATGTGTAACAACGAAAATTTTTTCCACAGTTATGCTTCACGACGGAAACGTATGAATTATTTATAGAATTTAATGACACTTAGACCCTTGTAAAAATATGAAAATATACAGCTTTGTTTGGTTTTATGTTTTTGCTTTTTTCAAGACAAGATAAAACACACTCAATATTTATTTTTGTGTTTTTACACCTTATCTACGTGTTTTTTTTATTTTTCAACTTTCTATATATAATATATATACACACTTATATATATAATATAAAAGAGACATGATTTGACAATATATAGTAATTTTTGTTTCCAAAAAATACAATATTTATATATAAAAAAGATATGATTTAACAACGAACATTGATTTTTGTCTCCCAAATCTCAACATCAAACTTATACCACTTATTTTAAAATATTCTAAATTACCTCAAAAAACACAAATCCAAACATATCAATAATTTTTAACACACACTCATTTATCTCTATTTTTCTCTCTCTATCTCCAAAATACAAAACAAAACACTCAAACTACAAATCCAAAAACTACGTACATTTTTCTTTTTTTCTTAAAGAATGTTTGAAATTATACTTGTAGTCTTTTCGAGGATTTTCTATTTACAGCTATTCCTTCCATTAAGGTTTTGGACGGAAATTATTAATGTTAATAAAGAATTTATATAAATTTTCAAGTTTAGTTCCTTTCATTCATCATTTTGTATAATTTATTGACAAAACATACCTACCTTTAATATTTTACAAGGAGATAAATATAATATTTATAGAGTCAAAAGGATATAATTATGATAAAATATCATTCCTAACTTATTAGAATCAGATAAAAAATAGCCATTAATGAATGAAAAAATTAGCCTTATTGTAAATAATTTACACGGATGTTGAATGATGCTTAAGTTAAAAGTTTTTTTGAGCGAAAGTGTAATTTTGCATTTTTAAAGGGAGTAGAATTGTAATTAACACCTTCCTTTTTATATGATTTTTATTGGAGAAATTAGTATCACACTACAAAAATTAAGTGATGATATAAAATTGTCACTTAGTTTTGTGTATTAAATTTTAATTTTGTCTTTAATTACAATATTTTTCACAGTTTTGATCTTGACCATATTTATGTAATAATTGTCACTATAAGCAACCACTAGTAAAAAGAATTAGGTATTATATTGTCGCTATAAATAACGAGCGAGATACGTAAATTAAACATGTAACGACTGTGACAACAGATATAACTGTCATTGTATTTGTAATATTATTATATCTAATAATAATTTTATACATAATTCTTGTCATCAATCATTATATTAACAAATCTAGAATTATTACATGTTACTGTAAATCTTTTATTGATGAATTTAAAATTTTTAAGTAATATTTTAACACTAATATTATCTTTTATTTGTATTATTATTATTACCTTCTCATTTTGATCCATTCTATTTTTTTTTTTCTGCACCCAAAAACAAGCTTCATATTGAATTTCAATTTTTGGGCCAGCCCACAGACAACTGGATCCAACTTCATGATCTGAACCCAATCAAGATCCAAATATAGGCTTGTTTGGTTTTATTTCCATTTATTAAGTACCGTTTTATTTTTGTACCATGTCTTGTGTGAAAAACTTAAATATATTTGGATTAAAAGATTCTGCAGTATGTTTTTTTTTTAATGAAAAGACGTAATTCTTTTTGTATGAAAAGATGTGATAGAGTGATTTTTTTTAAAATAAAAAAAATTATGGTCCAATCTCACAAGGCTCAACCAAACACGCTAGAAATTCTAATTTGTAATTAAAAATATTTATGGTGCTAGTCTCAACTCTCCCTCCAGACACAATCTTGTGCTCTTCTCTTGGGAAAGGTTCAGGACTGGAAGCTTTCTCTTTCTTTGCTTTATCACTCTCTTGCTTTTGATAAAGTACTGTTCCTCGGATTTTCTTCCAGCATACGTATATTTGCAAATATCCATTTTAAATAAGTCTTTCAATCTCGTTTTTCAGATGCCGACATTCTTCGGTGGTATGACCATAATAATTGTGAAGATGACGAAATTATCAAACTTGGGGCATTGGGGACCATCCTTCTACAATTTGGAACGAGGCAATAGACCTTTTCCTTCTACTGCCATGAGAGCCTGAGTAATAGGTATGGTCAGGTATATATACTGCATTCACTCTCTCTGGGAGGGTGGCTTCTTATTCCAAAAATCAATCTGAGACTTTTTAGAGGAGGCCTCCTCCTTCGTTTCCTTTTTTTTTTTTTTTTTCCTGTCCACGATTTTTCTTCTTAGCAACTTGGGCGTCCTTCATATTAATGTATTTTGCAGCAGGAGCTAGGAGGCATCTAACTTGGAAACAGGCTTCTTGGCTAGGGACTTGAAGAATTGCCAATCCAAGAGCCCTTGAGTGAAAGCACTGGCCTTTACTTCTTGAGTGGCGGAAGGCTCCCAATGCAACAACATTAAATCTCTATTGGTATTTCTTCAAGGGTTCATTGTCTTTCTGTCGTATGACAGAGACCAAGCTCCTTCTTTCGAAGCTTCCAACTGCTAGCGAACTGGTGCAAAAAGAGAGATCGAAACTCTTAAAAACTTTCTATCGCTCCCACGAACAATTGGTTGAACTATTGCTGGGTTGTCTTTGCGAAGGTGGTAACGGAAACACGACATTTGATCTCGTACGTGTACTTATGTGGGAGAGCTGCATTCTCAAAATATGAGAGATGCTCTTGAGGATCAGTCGTGCCACCGTATTCAGCAATGGCTGGGAAGCGACAATTTGTTGGGTGTTCATCCGCCATTACCACTTCAGTGAAAGGGACACCCTGCTGCTCTCTGCTGGAGCCCCACAATCTGGTACTAGACATCTTGGAGATCCTTCTGAAGGCAGTCCAAACGCGCAAGCCACTGAGGGGGACCTCCCCAGAGGCTATTGGGGGAGGTCCCTATCTTTGGGCCACTGGGGTTGTGGATCTAAGAGCTTTAAGGGGACTTCCTTTGACACGTGTCTTCCATATAGGCTAGGTGTCATGCGTAGCAATCCAGGTGGATGTTATGTGTGGACGATTGGGTATGAGCCTTAGCCCGATCATTATTACTGGGCCACATAATTGGGCCAAATTTGAGAGTGGCTTGGGATCTTCCCCTCATACGGATTGTTGGGCTAATAGGGAAAACTTTGAACTTCCCTTTCTTCTTCTAACATTATGGAGCCTGTTGAGCTGTTGAGGGTTCTTTATTTTTACTTGGACCAAACTTCTTTAAGTCATATATATCGGTTAGTTATGCCATATTAAAATATTACGATAAAGAATATATTATTGGTTTATAAAATTAATGATTGAATTTTTTTATATGTATGTATTTAAATAAAAAAAATGATAGAGAGAGAATGATAGTAAACCATTTTCATTGAAAGAAACGTATGTCAAAAGTTAAAAATTGAATGGAAATGAAACCAAACAAGGCTGAACTGGACTTGCATTGAAAATTTAGCATGAAACTCTTTTAATTGGCCCAGTTTGGCACCACTGTTGCAAATGAATTCTAAGAGAATTAATTTCACAATAATTAATTTGGAGTAAATTACATTCCATCTTTTGATATTTGTTATAATTATAAATAAATTTTCTAAGATTTAAAAATTATGTTTAGTATTCTAAAAGTCTGCTTTCGTTTAACAAATAAATCCTTGTATTAGTCATAATTCATTGAATTTGCTGATATTAACAAAAAAATGAATAAAAATATATATTTACTCCAAATTTATTTATTGCAGGCAATACTTTTATGATCAAATTACCCTTAGGGGGAATTTATTTAAAAAATACAAGGAAAAAAAATTAGAAAAGTAACGTGCTTTGAAAAGATTTAGAAAAGTAAGTGGCACCGCGGTGCCACAATTTTTATTTAAAAAAAAAAATTCTCTATGTCACCGTGGTGACATTATTTTTTTTTAAAAAAAAAATTTTAATGTGTCACCACGGTTCAAAATTGCTGTGACAATTTTTTTTAAAAAAAAAATTATTTTATTCCACGATGAATTGCTGCTAATTTCTCGTTAAAATTTCGGCAACATCATGGCGAGTTGTCAACCATCAAATATACTGTTCGACTCCCCTTGATGAGACGAACATTTCCCCACAAACAATTTCAAATTTTATCAGTCGTAAATAATGAATTTTTAGCACGACCACTGCACATTTCGACTGTCGATTCGCCGCCATCGGAGTGACCCACGATCACGAACCACCACCACTGGACTCTCCTCGACCTAACGGTTCTAACGAGATCAACCTAGTTCAATTTTATTAAATATTTGTTGAGATATGAAAATTTAAAGATTTTTTTGCTAAAATTCGCGCTAAAGCTGTTTACTGCCATTTCTCCACCGTCAGGACGAATCACAGATTAAGACCATAGCCGTTCGAATCCTGTCGTCCAGACGATTCCAACAAGACCAGTCTTGCTCAATTTCATCAAGTATTTGTTTGTTCAATTAAAATACATATGTTTTAAAATAGTTATAATTTTATTAAATTCTATTTATTAATTAATAATACTATTTATAATTAATTAATAATTAAATTTATAATTAATTAATAATTAAATTTATAATTAATTAATAATTAATAATACTATTAGAACAGCCTTTCTAATTGCCCTGGATCATGAATTTTCTCAGTAAGAAAATCCCGCTACTTTGCTCAGTAATCACTAATAGGCCGAGTGATAAGCTACAAGTCCTTGCTCACATGAGACTTAGCAACAGGAACAGCTACAACCGGACCAGAAACTGAGATGAAAAAACACGTTCAAAACACCTTTTTTCAAGATTATAATTAATTAATAATACTATTTATAAAAATAATTAATTAATAATACTATTTATAATTAATTAATAATTAATAATTAATAATACTATTTAGACCAGTCTTGCTCAATTTCATCAAGTATTTATTGAGAATTGAAAATTTGGAGATTTTTCCACCACAAATTCGCTGAAACTGTTTGCCAAATTCATTTTCTTTTTTTTGTTTGTTCAATTAAAATACATATGTTTTAAAATATTTATGATTTTATTAAATTCTATTTAATTAATTATAAATAGTATTATTAATTAATTAAATAGAATTTAATAAAATTATAATTATTTTAAAATATATGTATTTTAATTGAACAAACAAATACTTGATGAAATTGAGCAAGACTGGTCTTGTTGGAATCGTCTGGACGACAAGATTCGAACGACTATGGTCTCAATCCGTGATTCGTCCTGACGGTGGAGAAATGGCAGCAAACAGCTTTAGTGCAAATTTTCGGTGGAAAAATTTTCAAATTTTCATATCTCAACAAATACTTAATAAAATTGAACTAGGTTGGTCTCGTTAGAACCGTTAGGTCGAGGCGAGTCCAATGGTGGTGGTCCGTGATCGTGGGTCGCTCCGGTGGCGACGGATCGATGGCCGAAAGGTGCAGTAGTCGTACTAAAAATTCATTATTTACGATTGGTAAAACTTGAAATTGTTTGTGGGGAAATGCTCGTCTCATCAAGGGGAGTCGAACGATATATTTGATGGTTGACAACTCGCCATGATGGTGCCGACATTTTAACGAGAAGTTGGCAGCAATTCGTCGCGGAATAAAATAATTTTTTTTAAAAAAAAAAATTGTCACCACGATTTTGAACGGCGGTGACACATTAATTTTTTTTTTAAAAACAATGTCACCGCGGTGGTTAGAGATTTTTTTTTTAAATAAAAATTGTGGCACCGCGGTTACTCACTTACTTTTCTAAATCTTTTCAAATCATGTTACTTTTCTAATTTTTTTTCTTGCATTTTTTAAATAAATTTCCCTTAATGTGGTATCTTTGGAAAAATATTTTTCAATTTCTGGCTTAAAGAAAAACAGACACTAATGAGGTATTTGGAATCACCTTCTGCTTTTGAAAATGGTAAGTATTAAAATTTGAAGTGTGGGGAACAAAGTATATTCATGACAATAAATTAGAAAAGGAAAGACTAGACTTTATTCATCTAAAAATTCAAGTACTTTATTAATCTAAAACTCTCAAGTTACTAAAATTACAGAGATGTGAAACTATATATAAAGAATAGAATTCTAGCTAAAAAAGAAAACTAACTCACTTTGAACTCTAGTTGGCAACAGACTCAATAAAAATTAAATACTGAAATACTAGTAAAAACAAACACTGAGAAGTACGAGCAGAATTTGATAAGTACAAGCAGAACTTTCAACAGTAAAAGAATTACTTTTAAGCTAAAAGCTAGAGTGCTTCTAGTTTTGGCTTTATATATAAGTTCAACTTCCTCTTGGACTACTTTACACTTATTATAACAATTTTAATTCAATTAATCTTTTTAATTTATTTTCAAACAGTTTGAATAATTTATCACTGATAAAATTTATACTTTCACGTACTTAGTATTTTAGAATTTGTACATTCTATTTGCTGTATTATCTGACATGATTCCTATATCATAAAAAAATATAAATTAAGTTACTATAATTAATTAATAAAAAAAATAGTTTTTTGGCAATTATGGAAGTTTATTTTTATGTATGAAAAAATAATTATATTACTCTGCGAGAGAAATATTGAATTAAACATTTAGTTTTTCAATTTAATCTTTTAATAATATAGAAAAAATATACTTTTTATAATATAGATTATAAATAAAGTGGAGAATAGTTATTTTATTTTTAACTATATACCTTTACTTTGTTCAGAGTAATATTTTTAAATTTAATTTAGCATACTTTTATTTATATATTATTAAGATCAGTTTAATTTATAATTTAATTCAAAAAAAGAACTTTTCACAATCTTATTAAAGAATTAATAAGTTTTTTATATTCTTAATAAATATACATAACCATGTATATTTTTACATATTGTAGTTGATATATTATGTTTGTATATTTTTGTTAATTATCACTACATAAAAATGCATTTATTATGACATAATTACAAAAAAGCATAAGTAGTTACAAAATACTAATATAATTGTTTAAGTCATTGATTCTATATTAAAGACCATATAAACTGCCCCAGACTGCCCCAACCCAATTATACCGCAAAGTGCGATTTTGATGATTGTCGGGTTCGATTTAGACTAAACTTTCTAAAAATCACAAACATCGGGTTGAGCTGAAAAATTATCTAAATTGTTCCAACCTGCACCATTTACACTCCTAATATATTGGTTGAATTTTGTTATGTGGTTCTAATTTAATTTATTCTTATTTAGTCAATACAAGTTTAAGACAACGGCATTTGTTATGTAGACTTAATGGTCATGCTTTTGCACGAACTTGGATTTAGAAAGACTTTTGATCAATGTAACCGATTTACTTTTATCTCAACAGTGGATCGACATTTAGGCAAATTTAATCTTTATATATATATATATATATTGTGATTTTATATGATTTCTATTTAATTTTTATGAATTTGGTAAACTTCTTTATTTTTATAAACGGTTATTTGATTACTAATAAATTGAATCAAATTGTTATATAGATTTATTTAGACAAAAGCAGGGTACAGAGTTCAAGCTCGAGCTAATTATATAAGTAGACCAAAATAAAATAATGGGTAAATTTATATTTAGCCCTAATTACACAAAAACCCCCTTGATCTTTGTAAAATTTCAAATACACCTTCAGAATGGGTGTTAAATTGTTAATATAATGTACTTCAGGGGTACTTATATAAAATTTCCCTATCGAATAAGGAACTTATAATTATATTATAATTAAATAAATATTTATGTAATTTACGCTAATATAAAAAGAAAAGACACTGGAATTATCTACCATAACCATCGCCACGCTTATCATACTTCAATAAACTCAAATCACAATCCAATAAATGAAGAATTTTCAATAGTTCTTTCGAAGAGTTGGGGTGTTGGTTTATACATTTAATTTTTATATATAACATGTTTCTAAACATAAAAAAATTATTTATTATACATAAAAAATCAACATGCCATAACGGCTAGTCAAACATAATGTCAATATAATATAGGATAATTATTTTCCCCTCCCATGATTTTTAGTGTTATTACACGTAAATTTTTTATAGTTTGAAAAAATTGAATTTATCACCCCTAAGAGTTATTTCATTCTAATAAATAAGTTCATGCGTTGGTTAAAATTCATCATATTTATTGATATTAATAAAATTTTTTTTAAATAAAATATATATTTGCATCTGCATCCGATTGATTTAGTACTGATTTATTATAGATCAAATAAATATTTTTACGATCAAAATACCATCATATGTCTTCATGCATTAATGCCTATTAGGAGGTATATTTTTATCGTGTAAAGGTAATTTAATTGGAATCAAATTATTTGACCAGTAATAAGTCGACTGAGGGTAAATTTTTCATTCAGGTTTTTTTGTTAATACTAGGAAATTTGGTGAATTTTGACTAATAGAGAAACTTATTTATAAATAGAAGCAAAGTTCAAAGATATTAGATATAATTTTTCAAATTACTATGAATGTATGCGTAATTACATGAAAGTTGAGGAAGAAAAGTGTAATTATTCCTGTAATTTACCCTTGTTTGAGCTGATATTCATACCTAACGTACAGAAGTTGCATTGAGCATTTAATACAGTAATCCCATTTTCCTCGGAAACCCAGAAGTCAATTCCCTTTTTACTTCTTCTCTGTATATATATGTGTACATCTCTTTTTCTTCTATGTTTTTGTATGATAATTCCGTTTCTAAGAACAAAGTGAAATCAAGCAAAGCGAACGAAAATGTCAGGAGGCATAGCACGAGGACGCCTTGCGGAGGAGCGCAAAGCATGGCGCAAGAATCACCCCCATGTCAGTATTCCTGATTTTTCTGTACATTCCATTCCCACTTCGTGTACTGAGTGAAAAAGAAAAAGAAAAAGAAAATTGGTGTCGGTGAGTGGGTTTTGGTTTTGATGCTCTGCTTTTGTGGGATTTTCATTACTGGAAAATTTTTGGTTTTAGGGTTTTGTGGCAAAACCTGAAACAAGTCCAGATGGGTCGGTTAATCTCATGGTGTGGCATTGCATCATCCCTGGTAAAGCGAATGTGAGTTTCTTGTTTTTCCCCCAAACTCAATCACCCTGAACTTTGATTATTTTGAGGTTTCTTCGTTACAAGATAAGGATATTGTTCTTGATTTATGGGGCTAGTCATTTGTGCTTGGGTTGATTTCTTGTTGATTTTTATCTTGATTTTCTGTGAATATGATTTTGGTGCTTAATGTATTGTACCTTCTTCCTCATTCTGGAAATGTCCTGCTCTTTCTTGTTTATGCTGTATTATCCATGGTTTTTACATATCCTAATTGCTGCCAAGATTCTGTTGTTAGCAGGCACTTTATGTATATAGATCATTTAATTTGGGATACTTCTCATGGCCTCTAGCACTTGCCCTTGATCTTCTACTCCTGTTGCAATCCCGTCGTTGAAATATGTCCTCATGGTTTATGTATAGAAAAAAGATGAAATCAATCTCATAAAGAGGGATTTTGAATCCAGTATACTGTAGAAGATCCTGCCTGATGTTGTCTATATTGCTACCCGAACATAATTGTCACGGACTTCCAGTGAACTGCCAATTGTTTCGTGCTTAAATTGGGGTTATCATCTCACAAGAATATTAGATTGGCTTTTATGTGAAGATTCTGGATATGATTTTTAATGAATAATAGCAGGAACAGAGGACTAACATTTTGATTGGCAGACCGAGTGGGAGGGTGGCTTCTATCCTCTTACGATGCATTTCAGTGAAGATTACCCTAGCAAGCCTCCCAAGTGCAAGTTCCCCCAGAATTTCTTCCACCCTAATGTATACCCTTCTGGAACGGTTTGTCTGTCTATCCTGAATGAAGACAGTGTGAGTAGTTGTCTACGCCGAGTATAACTCTGGTAATCTTGTCTGTTGAAATGATACATGCATTACATTTTTGAAACTGGTTTTCTTGTAGGGTTGGAGACCAGCCATCACCGTGAAGCAGATCCTCATTGGCATTCAAGATCTGCTGGACCAGCCGAACCCAAATGATCCAGCGCAGACAGATGGCTATCAGCTTTACATGCAGGTGCCCCACATTACTGAATGAGATTCTTGGTTTTTGAAGCCATTTAACATGTTTCTTGGGTATGATTGACTGCACTCACGTCTGGGGCATATGTCTTGGTATTTGCAGGAACGTGATGAGTACTGGAGACGGGTGCGCCAACAGGCCAAGCAATATCCAGCTCCTGTCTAGTACTAGGTTTCCTTCGCTGGGTACTTGTTAGAACTAAGGTGAATTATGCATAAATACGGGGAGCATTCTGAACACCACTACTCAGCAATTGGAACCTAAGTCTAATGCTTCTCGAAGTGTATCTGGTGGACATATCTTTATGTGGGTAGTCTGTGACTTCTGTGATTAGTTTCAGTACTTAGTTAAGTTTTGTTAACTTAATGGCGAATTTCTGGTCGATCTCAGTCGAATTCTAAAGCAGTTTGTTACCCTCCTTTACATTCTTGTAACTTGTTCAAAGTTGATTCAAGTTTACTCAGTGGATGCAGCACTTTACTCTCTTCATATCAAAGAATTTCACAGATTCACCGGATTTTGATCTTAGCATACAGAATCCAAAGGATCAAGAGAAGGAGTACCCTCGCACTCGAAAAAGAAAAGAATAATGCTAATAATTGTAGTGTAGGTTCAATTGATTCAATTGAAGACTACGTTCTTCCTGTTTTGTATATATCTATACTATACATTAACTTTTAATATTTAATTTATTTATTCATCTAATTTTTCACTCGTACAATATCTTTTGATAGTAATTTTTTTCCTTTAATTTTCATACATCTTTTTTGTCACTATTTTCTTATAAATTTATTATTTTATATACACTATTAAGTAATAAATATTTTGTTTTAAATAGATATTATAAAATTTGCAAGCAGATAGGCTATGTCACATATTACTGGTTCTAAAATATTAGACAACACTTTTTTTGGTGTTTTCCCTGTTTTGGTATGCTTTTTTTAATATTTAACATAATTTATTTATTTATTCAACTAATATCTCACTAAAGATAGTTATTTTTTTTGTTTATTTAATTTTCATGCATTTTTCTCGGCATATTTTTTTTATAAATTTAATATTAATTTATTATTTTATATGTACAATATTATTCAATAAATATTTTATTTTATATAGTAGTACATAATTTGTACGTATAGGGATGCCACAAATTAGTAGTATATATAAAAAATCAGAATGCCCCTTTACAAGAACCTCTATACATGGAAAACTTTCTGAAGCTACGATTTGCACATTCTCAAAAATTCCCTATCATTTTCCAGAAAAACCTCCAATCTTTTCCTCTTTGTGAAGCTTATGACGGTGGAATCTCACACACTACGGATGCATTGTGGTATATGGAGATCTCCCAGTACTATCCAAGACAATCTCAAACAAATCTCCCTCAGACTCCTGATCATATTCCATAGCTTTAATACTATTCACCGTGTTATTATTGCTTCTTGTGGCGCTCCGTTGCAGCCACTGCGAGTCGATCCTCCCCATGGAGAAAAGCTCCTTGCTGTCGTCTTCGTAGCCTAAGGCGGGAGAAGTCCCCAGGGGGCCTACAAAGCACGGATTTGGAGTTCTTGCCAGATTCGCAGGCGCGAATCTAAAAGGGCTCTGGCCAAGATTCACTAAAACAGTGATATCAGCGTTTGCTGCGATTGTCGGATAGAGTGGAGTGCCGAATTCCTCAGTCTTGCAGTGGATTTCATGCACTAGCTGTGAATCAACAGTGAAGAAAACCTTTTTCTGTGTTGGATTGTAGCCGCAGCCGACCACGTTTTCTGACGTTCCCCACTCATCTTTTTCTGACTCGAAGACGAGTTTTGATCCTGGGGAGAGTGAAGGAATCGGTTAATACAATTGTTAAGTGATTAATTAAACAATCTTGATATTTTAGTTGTTGGGAATATAGTTAGGTAGGAGACGGTGCACGTTCATGAATAATTGATTACAAAGGCTTTATGTTATGCTACAATGAACCTGCTACAGCATATCTGAGCAGAATATTAATCTATGTTGTCTTTCAGGGTCTCTATCAGTTGTTGGCCCCTTAATTGCATGTCATCAACCAAGTCAAAACAGGCTGATGAGGGACAACAGTGGGGGAAGTTAAGTGGCAACCTCAACAACTTTGGCATTTCAATAACTGGAGGTCTTGTAGTGTTAATTATTTCTTCTTCTTTTTTCCTAAATTTTCAAAATACTTTCTAATAATTATTCAACGGGATTGAGGAGGAATTCTTAGTCGACTCAAATTTGGACGAACCAAACCAATCACACAACAAGTGTGATATGCTTGTCATGTATATGGTCACTTTTCTTGAACTGCACATCAATCACACGACAAGTATATTATGCTTACTGTACAATTGGTTCATTTCTAACCAACTTCGATTTGGATTAGAATTTTTTGATCGATTCCTATCATAACCTATCCAATCAAAGTTTTGTACTCTTTTGCATTTTCCTAAAAATCAAACGTGGAGATACAAAAACATGATGATCTTTGCCTATCCAAGACAAACATGGAGTATTACTTTGTTTTTCTTGTTTGGTGTGTAATTCTCCAGTTATTCTCACAGGAACAGACATGATGCATCTAAGTGCTATACTGATGCACAATTTGACAAAAGCAATGGTGCTAGGCTTAAATGCTATGCTCCATTAGGCTAAGTGCATAAAAAAGAATGGTGCTGAATGGATTTCCTGTGATTGCCCACTAGCTAAAGGCATTTGTTCAGACCAAAAATTGACCCTTGGATGCTCTTTTTAATACTAATCAATGCAGACAAAAATTGAATGAAAATCGGGAAAAAAAAAAAAAAAAAAGAGAAGAAAAGGGAAGGAAGAAGGGAAGAACAACTTACCATCTAGATAGACAGAGCCACTTGAATTGAAACCAATTGATCCTGGATAGCTCCCTGGAATTTTCAACAGAAGAGGGCCTCCTCCTGTCAGCCCCACAGACACTGAAACAGCTTCACTTTTCCCATCCTGTTTTCCAGGTTTCAGCTCCTCAATTTTGTTCCTCCTCTGGCTATGGCTGCTCGCCACATGAGTCAAAGAATCAGGACTGTTTTTCGCGTTGAAATCTTCCCCAATGAGCTTAATTCTGTCCCCTTCTGATTTCCCTTTCTTCTCCCTGTCAGCGAACTGATCACTATCGTTTTCGTTGCAAGACACAATTGTGAACTCGAAATATGCTTCCTGAGGGAAAGAGGAGTTCCCCAAATTCGGGCCTGGCAAAGGCAAAGCCGCCCTGATCACAGAAATAGCTCCCGTCGAAGAAGAATTACTAATTGTGACCATCTTTTTCAAGTTGGGATTCAGTCTGATTTTCTGCATAAAATCCGCTGACCCTTCGCAGACTTCCCATCCAACCTCCATGTTCGGTTCGTCTCCAGGATCCCCGCACACGCCTAACAGGGACCTGGCGGATTTGACAGAAGGCGAAGACGTGAAGGCCGTGAAAGCAAAGCGTGACCATCCGTTTTCCACGGCGTCCGTGACGAGGGAAGGATGATCAGCCCAACTGAAAGCTGTCTTTGTTGAAACCCCACGTCGAAAAAGATAGTTATAATTGGTTTTCTTGGAGCCATCATGGTGGTGGGGACTCACCTGATGAAGCCTGGCAATTCCTGTCTGCAAATTCTGCCCTCTTTCTGCGTCTGAAGCAACGAAATCCTGACGAGCTTTGCGCCGAAAGCATCGTTTCAGGATTATAAGCAATACCAGAGCAAGAAATGCAGCAGAAACCGCAACCAGGCTTACATGTAACCATCCGATCATTTCTGATTTATATCTTCACACAGAAACAAAAGGATTTTCTCCTGCAGGTTTCTTTTTCCAAATCCCACCAGCAACTCTTACGCTTTTCTTTACACAAATGTACGTACTTTGTCAAGAAAAGAGAACCGGAAAGGGAGGAGAAAGGATTAGAACGTCGGAGATGAAAAATTAGAGGCGTGGACTAAGACTGATTCAAGAAAGACAGCACAGCAGCAGAGACCAGAAGAGAGAGAGAGAGGGAGAGAGAGAGAAATGGCAGAATATTATAAATGCAAAAGTGGGCATATGTGTTGACAGAGATGAGATTAACAGCTTTCTTTATTGACCTTCTTACCATCCCTCTCAATAAATATTATACTTAATCAAAACCGACACCCCTTCTTTTTTGTATAGGGAAAGGGTCTGTTGATTCATTTACAATTCTCAAGAGAGAGAGAGAGAGAGAGGTGTAAGGCTTCTAGAGAAGTAGTGGAGTTTTGTAAGGTTCTTGAATAATTGCTGTGTTTCAAACTTGTCTTTCTTGGGATATTGTTCGATCGGATAACCTGAGGAGGCATTAACTAAAGTCAGCTTCGGGGGTTACTGAAAAGATCTGGGGACAGACAACAACGTTAGAAGAAAGCTGGGAGAAAATAAAGGCAAAGTTAAAAACCCATGCTTTTTATTGATAAAAGAGACGGTAGTTTTTTGTCTGAGGACAGTTAAGACTTGTCCTGATAATCAGCTCCAGTTCAGACTTTAGAGCATTCTTCAACTTAATTATTTGCCATAATTTTTCAAGGGCTAAAATACATCCCCTCCACCCTCGTTATTTGGAAGTAGCGAAACCCCCTCTTATAATCTCCCCCCCCCCCCCCCCCCCAATTTGTCCCGGTGTATTTTTTAAAAAAAGCCAAAATATTCCCTTAAGACATGATGTGTGCATCATGCGTCCAAATGTGATATTTTGATTAAATTTTACCTACGAAATGATATGTATAACTCTAAATATGAACCATTGAACTTGTTTTATATATTTTATATTAATGGTTGGGATTTAATAAATGAATCAATGGGTTAGATCTTTTTTATTTAGATCAATAATTCAAATTGATGTATTAAATCAATGGCTCATATCTATTTGAATTAGATCAATGGTTCAGATTTATACAAGTTGCAAAAATAAAATGGACGGGTGTATTACACCACTCGCGTTTGGGGTGGGGGTATTTTGCTCTTTTTTTTACAAATACAGAGGGTAATTTGAGATTTTTTTTTCCACAAGGGGACATTTTGCCACTTTCGAATAACACAAGAGGGTAAATTACATTTTGTCCCTTTTTTATGGGAAGCTAAGCCTGCATTTCGACGGGTTATTTGAAATAAAAATTTTAAATAACTCCATATTAAATGAATTTAAAATTTATTATAGTACCATAAGAAGCAAAACTGTATTTAAAGGGTAATTTACGCCCAACTCCTATGAAATTTAATACAGTTATAAATATATTGAGAGATTAGCGGCACCCCTATGATATTTGACATAAAAATGTCAATATTATCCTTAGAAGATTTTTTGTTATTTTTTTGTTTTTAAATGTTAAAATTTGGATATTGTGCAATGATGTCCTGATTCTCTATGTTTATGCTTTGTATATTCTTCAAAAATTGCACTTCAGTCCATTAAAATGTTTTAAAAAGTACATAAAATATCATACCTCAGGATTTTTAAAAGGCATTTTGGCAAATTGAATACAAAATCTTGATGTAATAAAATGAATCTATTATCAAACGAACATTATTTTAGAGGTATGAACAGTTCGTCTCAAATATTTGTAATTATGTTAATCTCATAAAAATTTCACGTAATTTATCCTTGAACCTTCACTAGAAAAAGTATGATACATTGATTATCAAAAGGGAAATATTGCAAGCAACCCTCCTTTAATATTACAAATGAGCAAATTATACATTTATGAAAAAAATATAGCAAGTTACCTCCTTGTATTTTCGAAAATACAATTTACCTCCCTATATTTTTTAAAATGAAGCAATTTACCTCCTTAGACAGGGAGGTAAGTTGCTTCATTCTAAAAAGTATAGGGATAAATTGCTAGTTTTTTTCATAGGAATGTAATTTGTTCATTTGCAATATCACATGAAGATAAATTGTCATTCACCCATAATCAAAAGTAAAGAACCATGATATATTACTGATAGTCACGTCTATGCAATAACTATTGAATGTCGTTTCTGTAAGTGAAACAAAAAATTAGCCATAGTTATGAATCATGATAAATATTTTGGCCATATCAAAATCATGATAAGTATTAATTAATCGTAACCAAATTTTAAACCTGCATATTGGTTTTATTTAACCGTAATAGATAACATCGATTTCTTATGATTTTTACTCGTACTCGTTTATAGTACGTACAGGGAGTAATTTTTTATTTTTTAGTGGTACAACTATATTGTTGTATGTTCCAAATAAATTAAATGAAGAGTATTCGATATTTCATACAATAGAGGGAACAAAAAAGTCAATCAATAGTAATGTAAGAAACACATTCAATTTTCTGTTTATATAATTTTTTTTGAAAAAAACAAAAAAAAACATTCTAGCCGGGTCATTAATATAATTAATGCTAGCTGCTCCATAATTGTACATGTAATTAATAAAATGCAAAGAGTCCACTTTTTATCAATCCAAATTTGATGGGAGTCAACACCTTACAGCAACCTCATATTTAAAGATATCACAGCCGAATTGATCGTATAGATTAATGAAATTTGTCGACTCATGGACAGCTTGTGTGTGTACGTGTTTATTAATATAAGTTTTTCGAATTCTTGTTCAAATTATTGTGGAGTTAAACGTATATCTTGATTTGTGTATGTTTTCGACATGATTAGATCTTAGTTTTGGATGATAGTTAATTAATTATAAGAATTCTGGTAGACACACATGACATGGGCGTAATCCTTAGGATTATTTTATTTTTTTTGTCTCTTAAGTTAATTATTAAAAATTACTTTGGTATCCTGTATTTTAACTTCATCAATTTCGGTCTTCGAGTTTTCTTAAAATAATTAAAGCTAGCCCTCTTTATTTGTTGACCGTCTAAATTAACGGAGGGGCCTTTTTGGTCAGATAACGATCAGGACTAACTCTGATCATTTTACGAAAACTTGAGGACCAAAATTGATGTGGTCGGAATATGGGGAACCAAAAGTGAATTTCTCTTAATTTTAGACTCAAATTTCATCTCACAGCTCTTTTTCCTATGGCAAGTAAGGAATTGTCAATTTTCGGCCTTCATTGTTGGTTTGCCGCATTTTTTTCCCTCCAAAAAGGTCATTCCATTGGTTTAAACGATCGATTAATGGTTAAACCTAACTTTGATCATTTTAAAAGACTTTAGAAATCAAAATTGATGAGGTTGGAACAAGAAGAGTCACAAATAATTTAGTAACTGACGTAGAGAACCAAAAGTGAATTTCTTTCAATTTTGCTACTTTTACACTCAAAATGGTGCCTTACACCTCTTTTCCCTATGACTCGGAAAACGGGCTTGTTAATTTTTTATTTTTATTGTTGGTTTGCTGTATCTTTTTCTCCTCCAAAAAGGTCCGTCCATTAGCTTATACAATCAACTGACGGCTAGATCTAACTTTAGTCATTAATAAAATTTCAGAATCAAGATTGATGTTGTCGGAACATGGAGTGTCAAAAATAATTTAACGACTAACTTAGGTAACTAAAAACCCTACAATTCTCTTCGAAGGGTATATGGGTACTTACTTTGTTTTTTCGTTTCGTCTATCAATATATGTATATATATATATGTGTGTTTATATATTAAGATAAATTTTTCATTACAATAAATTTTCAAACATCGGAGAAATGATTAGACATTGATGATAAACTCAGAGTTGGCAGTAGTTATCCACAAGAACTATTAATTAAGGAGTTTGAATAGTCCACAAGGTGATGATGTGTATATGAATGAGAAAGTTGAAGGGGGGAAAAGAGAAACAAGAAAAGTAAAAGGGCGTGATGACAAGAGAAGTGATATAAGGGAAAACAAAATTCGTTGCTTAGTAAATTCATTTTGTCCTTTTCCCTTTTCGATTAATTAACATTTGGCCCCAATCAATAATTCGCGTAAATTACAAAAGATTCCTTTGAGATTATCATAATTACAAATAACTTTTATTATTCGAAAAATTATAAATATCTAGCTGAAATTAACGATTGTCTAACAAATACCCCCTACAATGGGCTGTCACGAGGAGGTATTTAATTGTTAATTTTAGGAGGATATTTATAATTTTTCAAATAATGATGGAATATTTATAATCATGACAAACTCAGAGAGCCTATTGTTAATTGTCCCTAACAATTTATATAATTTTATTGGAGTTGATTGTTCAAATACTAATTTATTTATTGAGCAGGTTATATTTACATTTTGAGTGTAAATACAAAGTTCTTATGCAATTTGACTTACTTTTTGGATTAAATCCTATCAAAACATTCTTAATAAAAATTATTCCTTACATAATAAATGACTACAACTTACAAATTATAGTAAATTAATATTATATACTATAATCAAATAAAATTAATATGAAAATTTAAATTTTGACAACAATTAATTAATACTTATTATGATTTTGCTATGCCAAATTATTAGCTATAATTTTTAGCTGTACCTAATAATTTGACATAAAAATTAAAAGTAATAGCCCTTGCCCAACAAATTTTAAAATGAATTATTCTAAAATCAATTACCACAATTAATTTTTAGTTGTCCCTAATAATTTGACATAAAGGTGCCTACTCATATTTATTTAAGTTTATGGTCATTATTGTAGTGATTTTATTGAAATTCTATTAGGTTTTATAAGTATTTAGCACTTTACATAAATTTTAGGTTAAATTATAGTGACACTCATTAATTAGGTCAAATTACACAAACACTCTCTATATTTTATAAAATTACACTTATACCTTCTGAGGAGTGTTAGTAAAATATTTTTTAAGGAGTATTTGTGTAAGTTTTGAATTTGAATAAGGGTATAATCGTAATTACAACTATAATTTCAGAGGGTTTGGCTATAATTTTACAAAAAATAAGGAGTGTTTGTGTCTTTTAACCTAACTTTAAAGTTTGTCAATGTAATTTATCCTAAATTTTATATTTATTCGTAGGAGAACTATTTTTTATTAGTTTTGTTATGATATTGTAAATATTTTTAAACAGTAAATTCTTTTATCTATTTAAACGGTTATTATTTTTCTTTCGCCAAAAATGTAAGTACCCCCATTTGGTATTGCAAATAAATAAATTACCCCTCTATATAAAAAAAAAAAAGTAATTTACCTCACTGTGTTTTTTGATCATACAATTTTGATACTTTGATTATTTTTTTATGCTTTATTTTTTTTTAGAGTTGCCAAATAGTTTTGTAATTTTTTCCATATTTAACAATTTTACTCCTTTTGGTGATTGATTTTGCAAAAGTTGTCGCAATAAATCATGTGCGTCTCACATTGTTAATTTAAATTGAAATTTTTATTCTAATTGGTTCACTTTGGCCAACTGAACAAAATATTAAAACAAAATGGGTGACACATGATTTATTTCGATAATTTTGTAAAATTCGAAATCAAAAGGACCAAAATTGCAAAATATAAAAAAGTTACAGGACTCTTTTACAACTCTTATAAAGATAAAGGATAAAAATGACAAAATAGCGAACGACACATGATTTAATTCAGCAATTTTTGCAAATCCGGCATCGAAAGAATCAAAATCGCGAAATATTAAAATATTTCCAGACTATTTGTAACTCAAAAAAAAATAAAAAATAAAAAGACCAAAATAACAGGATCTAAAGTGTATTTAAGCCATTTAGCATACATAATGTGGACGATAATCTCATTATTAAACTTTTTATTTTATATTTCAACTAAGTTGTTGTATACTTTCAAGGAATTACGAGAGAACTTTTACTAAAAAATAAATATAAATATTATATTATTATAATATGAGACAAAATATAGAAAATGTAAATGAAAAAGAACAAAACTAAGCATGAAGTATGGAATTGATTTTCAATATAAATTGGGAGGAAATTAATGTAAACTAAATAGCAAAGCAAAAAGTGAAAAGTGTAAATGACAAAACATAAAAGGGAAAGGAAAATTTGTTTGTGGGATTGAGCAAAAAGGTGTCAAAAACCATATAAATAAGAGCCTTTGTCCATCTCACTTGTCTCCTTCATCCGACAAACTAATTTACAAGGAATGATTGGAGTTAGGGCACACTAATATATACCATAGTTTAGGACATTGGAAAACTTGCAATTTCTCTTTTTCTGTTTTTTTTTCATTAGTAGTTGCTATCAACATTGCATATGATGAACATTCCTTTTTCTATTTTCTAAAAAAAAAATAAAAAATTTAATCATTTAACTATTGAGAGTGATATTTTGGTTTCGGGAGAAAGATCATTTTGGTTCTTTAAGTTTTTATGCGATTAATTTTAGTCTTTTAATTTGGCGTACTTCAATTTAGTCCAGTAATTTTCAAAATTGCTTAAATTAGGTCTTCAGATGAAATTTTGGACAATTTTATCCTTTTTTAATTTCAAATTAATTGTCTATGACTATTTTTTATTGATAGGCCCATGAAACCCAACCCACCACCCACATAGCCCGAAACCCGACCTAGCCCACTACCTTAAATCGACTCGATTGGATAAAAACCCCAAAACAACGACGTTCTTCCCTCTTTTCTGTTTTTCTTCCTCATTTTCCAATAGTCTTGGAAATGGACTCTACCACCCAAATCCTCCTCCTCCTACTACATTTCTACAGTATAAATTAGCCCCATTCGAATTGAAAATAAGAGCGCGCTATCCTTGAAGAAAAACTGAAAGTTTTTTGATAAGTTTTTGGTGACTGAGAAATACTTGAGATATGGGTCTGCGTGACTTAAGCCTTGGTGGCCGTGGTTCTTGGTGCAATCGGTGGTGGATTGCTGGCGCCGAGGCCGTGTGCTTTGTCCCCCTAATCTCAGCACCTTGAGCCTCTTCGATTATTCTGTTTTTATGTATTGTCATGTTTTTGCTTTACCTAATAGAGGCTAATGAAATGGGCTCATTATTAGACATACGTTATAATTTATGGTATTCGTAAGTTATCAATATAGCGAGGAAGTATTTGTAATTATAATAAACTTCAGAAAAGGTGGTTGTAATTTATAGCTTATACAATTAAAAAAACAATCTTTTGACGTTCTCAATTATTTTGTTTGTCATGTTTTTATTTTCAGCTATTTTTAATTGTCAATTTTCTCACTCCTCAACTTCCACATCTCCTTTTTTTCAATACTTTCTTGTAATTTTCTTATATTTTTAAATATTTTTAATATATCAAATTAGCATATATATGTTTTAAAATAATAAGTATTCTTTTAAAATCTAAAATCAATTGTGCACACACATTTGAGTGTGCCACATATACTAGTTCAATATTATGGGACAAAACTACCTTATGGGATTCAATTTCGAAAAAATAAATCCGATAAGAACATTTTACCTAGAGATGTCAACAGGTAGAGTTTCTCAAAATTCGACATCTGATCTGCTAAGAAATTTTTGGACCTGGGACCTGCTCTGCCCCAAATTTAGGATTGACAGGTTGGACTTGGTGAGCTTGATAGACCCAATTTAAGATTTTCAAGTTTTATAAATATACTTTCTAAAAAATAATATTATCATGACTTCAAGAAAAATTATATGGGCCTTTTAGGCTTAAAATATTAAAATATTTTTAAAAATGTACTTGTATATATATCAAAACGTCTATAAAATATATTTTTTTATTATTTTAGTTTATAAAAATATAATTTTTGTATTATTTGAAAATTTAAATAAAATATGTACTTATTTTTTCATATACATATAATATACTTTATATAAGTATGTATAAAGTATATAAAAAATATACTTCATTGTCATTTCTAATTTTCTTTAGAATGTTACGAATGGCAAATGGGGAAGGTAGGGTGGGGTCTCGTCCCGGATCCATCATAAATGGGGTAAGTTGGTGAATTGTCAAAAGACTTCTCTTCGAGGTTAGGTCGCGATATGTGACTTCGATCCCCGATTTGAGCTTCGAGACAATCCCTGAGAACACAGAAAACAGGTTAAGCCAGTCGGGAGGTTTCCTGACGAAGGCTCTCCGACGCTCAAGTCAGTATTTTTAGCCTGAGAAGGATGTGAGTAATTTAGTTCTTAAGAGAAAAAATGAACGTTACCCCGCTAGGAACCCTTTTTGCTCCTTTATGTATGATCCCGTCCCTAGATAGAACTGAGTAAGTGCGGATATATGGCCTTCTTGCCTTATTTTCGCACTCTGATTTATAGCTTAATTGGATAATCCCATGATCGCAGCATCCATAAATTTCTCTTGGGGAATAATTAGTGGGATTTTACCCCTTTTCACGTGGGCGAGTAATTTTCCCCAATCATCAGTCCCCGGAGTTCTGGACGCGATATTTAAGTAGCGTGTAGAACTCGAACGATTTCGCGGGCATTAATGACCTCGGATATGGTGAGCCACGTGTCAGGGATGTTGTGCCTCTTCAGGTACCTGATGCCACATGTCGCTCAATGCGTGGCTATTTTTGAATTTGAAACTCACTTCTCCCCATATATATCGATACATATTTCAAATGGGGTTTTTATCGGCATCTTCTTCCTCAAGTCATTGCTCCTGCCTATCCTCGGTTATTCAGACATCAACCTCCTGCATCTCCAGGTACAATGCCTTCCTCAAGTTCTGATTCTGGTTCTCATTCTTCTCCTCCCCCCATTTCCCGTAGGATTGAGTCCTATACGCCCGATGAGGGTCCGTCTAGGGTTAGGTTAGGGCGTGGGTCGTGTAACCCTCCTCGTGCTGTGTCGGGCTCTGATGGTGCCCCCGATGCTGCTCCTGAGTTTAAACCTTGGGAGACTATAGTCAGTACGGTTAGACAACAGGTTCATCTGATACGTGAAAAATACCATATTCCTCCAAGTTTCGAGATCGTTATCCCTACCCCAACCGATCGTATGCATCGCCCTCCTCGGGGTTTTTGTTCTTTGTCTTTAAACCATTTTGATGCAGGTTTGAGGTTGCCTCTTGCCCCTTATGTTTCCCAAATCCTTAGGCGTCTAGAATTGTGCCCTATGCAACTTTCGCCAAATTCGATCCGCCATATAATCATTTTCATCATCATAATGAGGGTTCACCGTTATGAGCCCAGTTTCGACAATTTCTGGTCTTTGTACTCCTTCACTACATCAGCGAGATCGGCTGATAATGGTTTTTTCTATTTGTCCGCTCGTAAAGAGTGTAGGTTTCTAGCCCCCCTTACCTCCAATGTAGGTCCTTGGAAAAAAAGGTTCATTTTTGTTCGACCTCCACCTGGTCGAGGGTGGCCCTTTTGCTGTGATTGGGTGTTAGAGAAACCCAAGCCCGTGGTCGAAGGGGGAGGGTTAGAAGATGATCTAATTAGAAGTCTCTCCTCTTACCGATACGACCCAAAGAAAATCTTGGTGGAGGAAGTCCTCCGACTCGCGCATCTTTCTCCTGCTCCTATTCCGGTTGAGGGCTCTTTAGGTGAAAGATTTCTCTTTTGCTGCACCTTTTTTGAAGGTCGTAGAGTTTACTAACCCTTTTTTTTTTTTTTTTGGACTGTAGACGACATGGTTGGCCAGGCTCGTCTTTCTCAACGGATTCGAGCTATCCGAGCTCAATCGACTGCAGCAGTGGTTACACCAGCTGCGCCTTCATCCGCGACATCTCGTCCAGTCGAGGATCCTGTGATACCGGAGAGTTCGAGACCTAGGAGCCCTCCGATCGAGGTCGGAAGTGAAGATACTCGACCGCGCACACGCCCACGAGCTACTCAACCGGGGTCTGGATCGCCCAACCACTCTCGCACGGATGAATCTGAACCTGGGGGTCTGATTACTCGCCGTCGGCGAAGGGACAAGAGCCCCATGGGATCCAACACAAGGGCTCGTACTCAACCTCTGGTTGCGAGTTCGTCACTGTCCGCAGCTCCTGGTGATCGTAGAGGCTTAGAAATGCTAAGCGATATTTCGAAATGCTGGCGTAAGGCCCGCGAGGACCTCAGGGCTCCCAATCATCCTATGGCTGCGCGTGTTGGGGAGAAATTTGTCCCTGACTGGAACGTTTCACCTAATAGCTCGGTGCTGGGATCCCACTCTGGCCAGGAATCATGGGAACTATATAACGCGACCTGCCTGCCTTTCGATCAAGCAGCTTTGATTCAGAGCCCTTTTACCCGATTGGAGGAACATGCTGCTCATTCTCTCATTCAGGTATTATTTTGTTGTTACCCGTCTTCCTACTGGCTTTTCCCCTAATTCGTATTTTTCTTTTTCAGACTGCCAATTTTGTCCGTAGCCTCTCTTTAAAGTGTGCTGGGTTCCGACGAAACCAGCTTGCGTCTGAACGTGCGAACGCTGATATGCGGACTAAACTCGGCGAAGTTACTTCTCGGGCGGAGAGTTCGGAAACTCAACGTGCGATCCTGGAATCCCGGGTTAAGGAGTTAGAGGAGAAGATGGCTTCTGAAATATCGAAGGCTACCGAGCTAGGTCGAGAGGCAGGTTTTGCGGCTGGTCGATCGGCAGGCAAAGCAGAGGGTCGCGAAGACTTTTTGAACTCGGATGATTTTGCTACTCGCCTTCGTGAGGCTCGTATTCAGGGCGCTCGCGATTTCCTCAAAGCCCCTGCCTTCGACACTGCTTTAGAGATCAGAGCAGCAGACTATCTTGTACAAGGTTTTGAGCGATGTAAGGCTCAGGTATCAACTTTACGGGGATTTGTCCCTGATTTTGATTTGTCCAAGCTAGATCCGGGTGTAGATGGAAATATGCAACCTTTTCCTGAGGAAGATGATCCCCCTGCCGGAGAGGACGAATTCGCTGTTTTATTGAATGAAATTGAGGACATGTAAAATTTCAGACTTGTTATGCATATTCGAGCTTTATTTTGTAAGCGTGGAACTCATGGCCTTTTTCAGGTCTTAATATATGCTGCTTTTGACAATTGCGAGCCTTTTTCAGGCTCTTTGTTATTCTGGTTTCGGAAATAGACAATCAAGTTCGATCGCATCCCTGCGATCGTAAGTTTTATTTAACCTTTTTCAGGTAGCCGATGTGATCGAAAATATACGATTATCAAGCAAACACGATTATATGCCTACAATCATAGGTTTTATTTAACCTTTTTCAGGTAACTGATGCGATCGCACTAAGCTATTACATTATTTAGCCTTTTCCAGGCATCCACAATTTATTCTGCTGCATTTTTGCCCGACTTTTCTCAGGCTCCTGCGACTTGGCCTTTTTCAGGCGTAAAATTTCCTCAAATTTCGAATATTCCCTGGTCGAGGGAGATTCCGACCTTTGGTATCTTGTAGAACATATGACCCCTTTCTTCGGATTTCGATTACCTTGAACGGTCCTTCCCATTCAGGATCGAGTTTTCCTACATGTTTTGAGACTTCCACTTTCTTAAGGACCAAATCACCTATTTGAAGTTCTCTCGGTCGTAACCTTTTGTTGTACTGCCTCATCATCAAGGTTTTGTGGTGGAGTATTTTAGCGTATGCTGCATCTCTTCTTTCTTCTACTGTGGTTAGGTCGAAAGCCCTCGCCTGGTCGTTCTCTCTCGGGTCGTATTGCGCGATCCTTTGAGTCTCCTCGCCGATTTCTGCAGGAATAATAGCTTCAGAACCGTAAACCAGACAAAAAGGGGTCTCACCTGTAGACGACCTCGGGGTCGTCCTATACGCCCATAGGACACCTGGAAGTTCTTCGTCCCATGATCCTTTTGACTTGATCCTGGTTTTCAAATATTGCATGACAGTTCTGTTGGTCACCTCCGTTTGCCCGTTCGACTGAGGATGACCGACCGATGTGAAATTCTGCTGGATTTTTAACTCTTTCAACCAATTCGTGATTTCCTTACCCTGAAACTGTGTGCCGTTATCCGAAATGAGTATCCTAGGAATTCCAAACCGACAGATAATGTTTTTCCAAATGAAGTTAATCATCTCTTTCTCTGATATCCTAGCCACTGCCTCGGCTTCGACCCATTCCGAGAAATACTCGACCGCGAGTATTATGAATTTTTTCTGTGCCTTAGCGGGAGGTAGGGGTCCTAATATATCGATCCCCCACTGATCGAATGGACATGTAATCTGCACTGGTTCTAAGGGCGTGGCAGGGACGTGTATACGGGAAGAAAACTTTTGGCAGTTCTCACATTTCTGCACTAGTGCCTTCGCATCCTTCATCAAGGTAGGCCAGAAGTACCCTTGCCTGGTGACCTTCAGTGCCAGCGACCTTGCCCCAGAATGGTTTCCGCAACTGCCTTCGTGAATTTCTCTCAAGACATATTCTGCCTGCTCATGGTTCAAACATTTGAGAAGTGGTCCCTCGTGCGTTCTTTTATACAGCTCTGACTCGATCATAGTGAACCTTGTTGCTTTCAGCTTTATATTTCTCGCACGCGCTGGGTGTGACGCCCCAAAAATTATAATATATAATTGGGGGATTAATTGATAATTCTTTTGTGAAATTTAATTAATTAATAAATAAATTATGGGCCATAACTGAAATATAATAACATTTTAATGGATTAAATTGGAGTTCGTTATAATATTTTGGGACAATTTATATTAATTAAGAAAATTAGGAAGGACGTAAATGGTATTTTTGAGAAAATTTAATTAAATAAATAAAATAATAATAATATTATATATGTATGTAAATAATCTATATATATATATATATTAGTAAGTAATATAATATATATATATGTATTTTAGTAGTGATATAATATTATATATATATATGGATTAGAGGAAAGGCCCACCGCCTCACCACCCACTAAATATATATATATATATATATGTTAAGTCATTGTTAGACAAACAAAATACAGACACTGACGCGCACAATTACGGAGGAAACAGAGG
Source organism: Sesamum indicum (assembly GCF_026168435.1). NCBI lineage: Eukaryota > Viridiplantae > Streptophyta > Magnoliopsida > Lamiales > Pedaliaceae > Sesamum > Sesamum indicum. The sequence continues at coordinate 11,608,909 of NC_142658.1, read as the reverse complement.
TACGGATTTTAAATTTTATTCTTTATTAATTTATATAATTATATTATTTAATTAATCCGTTTATTAAATGTTGTTTATACTAAGCGATACACCATTTAATCGGAATATTTTACGAGTTTGGCTATTTCAAATAGTGTTGAATTAAATATCAAATTGGATATAAAAATGATATCGTTGGTTAATTAGATTATTAAATTTATTAGATTTGAATGTTGCTATAGTCAAATTATATAATTCCATCGGAATGATTAACGAAATATGTAATTCTATGTATTGTTGCTTAATTAAATTATATAGCAACGATAAATTGGTAGAAAATTCATAGAAATGATTTCAAAATTATATTTAAGAAATATTATGTTATTAAAGAGGAAAATGGAAGATTTGTATTTTGATAGAAATGGAACATTAAAGAATTATTAGATATTGTACAAATGATAGTCAATATTATATTTAAAAGAAATTACGATATTCTCGATATAGTAATTGTATGGGGTATAACTCATTATAGGATACGGGGGTGAAGTAAAAGGACTGACAATTAGTGACAGAGTAGAAAGAAACGTTGTAAGGTCGAGGTAAGTAAATAATTAGTATTATCTATATATGCTTTCTGTATTTGTGGTTTTACTATTATATGAATTTGTGGTTCGTGCTGACATTGATTTATCTGAAGTATATGAGTGATGAATGATTTGATTTGATTGACGGTATTGTGTACGTGAAATGAGGAAATACGTTGAAATATTATGTTTATTGTTTGATGTGTTGTGGATACCTGAAAATGAGAATATGTTAATATATTATTTTACGTTACTAGTTGCTTACAAGAATGGTGATATGTGGAAATGAGGGAGTGGTGGAAATTGAACATAATTGTGGTGTGAATACCCCTTGATGTGTTGAAAATGCTATGTGCGAAAAGAAAGTGCTATGTGCGAAAAGAAAATGCTATGTGCGACAAGAAAATGCTATGTGCGCAATGAAAGAGCTTTGATGCGAAATGAAAATGCTATGTGCGAAATGAGATTGATGAGCCGGCTGTCAAGGGGATTCACTTAAATTTATATAACGGTGAGATTGAGTTGGTGGGAAAAACACGATATCACCTTCTGGTAAGCAAACTAGGAAAAATGGAGTTTGGTTGGTTGTCTTATTATGAGATAGTCATGTGGTGTAATAAGTTGATTATGTTGGAATTAAATTGATTGTATTCCATTCGTGTTGCCTGTTTGTCTTGTTTGGGCTATGGTTGACATGCATATATAGATAGGACTGGTTATTTGCTTACTGAGTGGCAGGCTCATTCCCCTGCTGACATTTTCTTTCAGGAATAGACTTTGAGGTGTCTGACTATTGAAGAGTAGGTCCACGCGCTATACCCAAGCAGGTCGGGCCAGTATGCAGTTTTCTCCTCTTTGTTAGTTGGAGTACAAAGCACATTTTGTTTGTACAGAGAGAATATAAGCGTACAGATTACTTGTGACGAATCACCGTGTGGTGTGTGATATGTATATATATATAATGTTGTGGGTTGATAATACCTATTATGACGTTGGGGTTACGTATACACATGGACTAAATTATTATGTGCATTTATATATATAAACACATGGATTACAATAAGTATGACGTTTAGGGTAGGTATAGCCCTTGTAGCAAAGGGGGTGCTACACTGGGCTCTCCGGCAAAATTCCTTTGCTAAGAAACATCATCAGTTCATCTTTCCACGTACAGGGTTGTTCTACGGCCTTTATGTCTAACGTCTCGACGATGGCCGGTTTCTCCTTTATCATTATTGTGATACTGCGACTTTTTACACCGGACAATAACGCTCCAAATTTTGATAGAGAGTCCGCTCTGTCATTTTCTTCTCTTGGTAACTGCTGGACAGTACACTTCTCGAATCGTTCCATCCACGATTTAGTTTTCTTGAGGTACAAGGCCATGGTTCGCTCTTTTGCTTCATAACGCCCTTCGACCTGCATTGCCACCAATTGGGAGTCCGTGTATACTTCTAGGTTTCTCGCTCCCGCCTCGTGGGCTAGCTCTAATCCCAGGATCAACGCTTCATATTCCGCCTCATTGTTAGTTGCTTGGAACGACAATCTCGCAGCTACCTCTATCTCTACCGCTTTGGGTCCTTGTATCAGAATTCCGGCACCGCCATTACTAGCGTTCGACGACCCATCCACGTGTAGCATCCATAATTCATTCTTCGGTGCGTTCTCGTTTGACATTTCGATCACAAAATCTGCCAGGATCTGGCCTTTTTCAGAAGTCCTAGCCTGGTAATCAATGTCGTGTTCCCCCAACTCTATCGCCCATTTCACCAAGCGACCCGAAACCTCTGGTCGAGATAGAATGTTCTTGAGTGGTTGGTTCGTCAATACTACGATTTTGTGCGACTGAAAATATGGCCTCAATCTTCGTGCTGTAACAACTAACGCGAGGACCAACTTTTCGATCATGCTGTATCTTAGTTCGGCCCCTTGCAACATCTTGCTGACGTAGTAGACTGGATTCTGGATCTTGTTCTCTTCCCTTACCAGGGCCGAACTCACTGCGTTCTCAGATACAGCCAGATATAAAAACAAGGTATCCTCCACTCGAGGATTCACCAACAGTGGTGGTTTTCTCAGGTAATCCTTGAGTTGGTTGAATGCTTGTTCGCATTCATCCGTCCATTCGAAATTTTTTGGTTTTCTCAATACTTTAAAGAAAGGTAAATTCCTATCTGCGGACTTAGAAATAAATCTACTGAGGGATGCAATCTTACCAGTTAACTTCTGGACGTCTTTCACTGAGCTTGGCGACTTCAGCCCGAGGATTGCTGCAATCTTCTCAGGATTCGCTTCAATTCCTCGACTACTCACCATATAGCCTAAGAACTTCCCTCCTCCAACTCCAAAGGTGCATTTTGTGGGGTTGAGTTTCATTCCATACGTCCTCATTATAGCAAAAGCTGTACCGAGGTCGCGCATGTGCATTTCCGATCGCTGACTTTTGACCATCATGTCGTCGACGAAGACCTCCATTGTTGACCCAATTTGTTTTTCGAACATTTTATTCACGAGCCTTTGGTATGTCGTACCTGCATTTTTTAGACCAAACGGCATTACGTTATAACAGAATATACCTTGCTCAGTTACGAACGACGTTTTGATGCGATCCTCTTTTGCCATATGGATTTGGTGGTAGCCCTGATACGCGTCCATCATTGAAAACAATTCAAATCCTGCCGTTGCGTCAACCAACTGGTCTATCCTGGGCAACGGGTATGGGTCTTTTGGTCCGTGAAGTCGGTGCACATCCTCCATTTCCCAGATGCCTTCGGTACCACTACTACATTCGATAACCACTCCGTATAATGGACTTCAGATATGTACCCTGCTCCCAGTAGTTTATCTACCTCTGCTTGGATAATACGGTTCTTTTCGATCCCAAATGCTCTCTTCTTCTGCTGAACCGGTCGGACACTGGGATTTATGTTCAGCCGATGTACGATGATTTCTGGGTTGATTCCTTTAAAATCTGACGGGTTCCATGCGAACATGTCAAGGTTGCTGCGCAAAAAGGTAATCATCATTGTTTCGAGTCCTCTTTCCAATTTTGAACCTATTTTTGTAGTTTTCGTCGCATCCCCTGGAACTAGCTCGATCTCTTTGTGTTCATCAATTGGTGTTATTCTCTCCTCGTTCTTGTTCACTAGTGATTCTTCAAATTTTCTTTTCCTTTCCACCGTCTCTTTCTTCATGGAAAGATTATAGCATCGTCGAGCTTCCTTCTGGTCGCAGGCAACCTCTCCTATTCCGGCAGGGGTGGGAAACTTCATCCTCAGGTGGTAGGTAGATACGATGGCCCTGAAACTGTTTAAACCCGGTCTACCCAAAATAACATTATAAGCGAAAGGAGTTTCAACCACGAGAAATTTTACCATTAGTGTTCTCCTCCTCGGTTCGTCACCAAGGGAGACGGGTAACTCGATTGTTCCCAATGAATCCACTTCGCCTCCTCCAAAGCCAACCAGTGGTGACCTCACGGGGCCTAGTCTGGTATCACCTAAGCCCATTTTGGTCAATACTTCTTGGAGGATAATATCTGCTGAGCTCCCATTGTCCACCAGAACTTTATGGACTGTGAAGTTGGCGATGTCCATTTTGATTACCATTGGGTCGTTGTCGTCTCCCATCTTTTCTTTCAAGTCTTGGGCCCCGAAGGTAATGTCCACTTCTGGTGATACGTTCATGATCTGTCGATCGGTGATCACAGCCATCCTTCGCTCGATCTTCTTCCTTGCTCGCTTTGAGTATCCTTCGTCAGGTCCTCCAGCTATCGAGTGAATAACCCCTTTTACAGGGGCGTTTTCGCGAGCATTATGTCTTGCACCTATGCCGTTTCCTGCTCGCCTTTCTCGGCTCCGCGATCTGCTTTTGCGACTTCCATCCTGATAATTTCTTGCTATCAGGTCCTTGAAGTATCCCTGGCGGATGAGACGCTCTATTTCGTCTTTGAGTTGGTAACATTCGTCGGTATCATGGCCTCGCTCCCTGTGGAATCTGCAATACTTGTGTGAATTTTTTCTAGCTGGGGTTGCCCTTGTGGGTTTCGGCCATCTGAGCACGTCTTTCCTTTCTAGCATAAGCAGTGCCTTCGCCCTCGTCGTGTTGAGGGGGGTATATTTCTGGTATTTACGCTGGTACTGTTCTCTGTTCCGTTCGTGCCTCGATCGTCGCTCCTCCTTATCATAAATCCTGCGACCTCTTCCTTCGTCGGATCTCCATTCGCCATCCTTCAAGGCATTCATTTCTTCTTCGTCTATGTACTTCTGGGCCACGTTCATGAGTTGCTCGAAATCCGACGGGGGGTCGCGCGCTAATGCAGATGCAAATGCTCCCTTCTTCAGTCCATGGATCAGGATGCTTACCATCATGTCGATTCTCAAATCCGGTACTTCCAGCGTCCCACTGTTGAAACGTCCCATGAAACTTTTCAGTGCTTCATTGTCTTGTTGTCTGATGGTGAATAGGTGGGTAGCAGATCTTTTCTGCTTCCGTTTGCTGGCAAAGTGGAAAGCAAATTTCTGCGTGAGCTGCTCGTGTGACTCGATGCTCCCCGGTGGTAGAGTGACGAACCATTCCTGGGCTTTACCTGTCAGAGTGGTAACAAATAATTTAGCATTAATTGGGCCTGGCTGTCCGTAAAGGTTCATCACCATATCAAATGCTGCTAAATGTTCTAATGGAACTTTTGTTCCATCATATTTAGTGAGATCTGGCATCCTGAAGTTTGGTGGTACGGTCTCTATTAAAATTTGGTTGCAGAATGGCGAGTTTCTATGTTGAGACACGATCTCTCCCCTTTTTTTTAGTTCGTCAATTTGTCTCCCCAGATTGACGATCTGCCTCGATACACTTTCGACCTCCGCACGCGATATCGCAGGTCCCCTAACTTGGCTCTTCTCTCGACTACTCGAACCCACCTCCGAGGGTAGGCGTTTGTTCTGATCCTTTCTGCATGTTCCCAGTGTCTTTTCAGGTTCTCTTTCCTCGAATAGTTTCCTCCGTGGACCACCTCTTTCAACGGGTGTGGTGGTCCTTCGTTCGTATGCCACGATAGCTTTCCTTCCTGCCTCTTCCATCAATTGCTGTAGCTCCATCTTCATCAACTGAATGATGGGATCTGTAGTCCCCATCGTTGTATCCAATCCCAGGATATTTCTGCCTGATTCGCCTTCCATGTTCTCCAAAACCATTTCTTTCCCACAGACGGCGCCAAATGAATTGTCAAAAGACTTCTCTTCGAGGTTAGGTCGCGATATGTGACTTCGATCCCCGATTCGAGCTTCGAGACAATCCCTGAGAACACAGAAAACAGGTTAAGCCAGTCGGGAGGTTTCCCGACGAAGGCTCTCCGACGCTCAAGTCAGTATTTTTAGCCTGAGAAGGATGTGAGTAATTTAGTTCTTAAGAGAAAAAATGAACGTTACCCCGCTAGGAACCCTTTTTGCTCCTTTATGTATGATCCCGTCCCTAGATAGAACTGAGTAAGTGCGGATATATGGCCTTCTTGCCTTATTTTCGCACTCTGATTTATAGCTTAATTGGATAATCCCATGATCGCAGCATCCATAAATTTCTCTTGGGGAATAATTAGTGGGATTTTACCCCTTTTCACGTGGGTGAGTAATTTTCCCCAATCAGTTGGAAAATAAATTTTGATCTTACGGATTTGATCAAGTTTGGGACAGATCTTAAATTTTGTCTAAAGCCTATCTTGGACAACATTTGTAAATATATTCAGTTTATTTCATTTTTTATTTGAAATATATTTGTAAAATAATTATCTTTTTTGTATAATAATATCTTATTAGATATTTCTAAACAATAATTTTATTTTTCAAAAAATATATTAATTATCTGAAAAGAAAAACCTCCCAAGTCTGCAATAAGGGCGTGCAACTGATTTGACTTTGAGCGGGGCAAGTCTGGAGCATGATGCGGGTAAGTCTTGAGTTCAATTAAAACTAAGTGGGAAAGGGTCTCAGATATGGCCAAAAGCTTGTAAACCTTTGTCATCCCTACTCTTGATTTGTGAAAATCCAGATCCGAATGGGGGTAGACTTCCAATCATAATATTGATAGGCGTGTACACGGTATAGGTTGGTCAATTTAGATAATTTTTTGGCTCAATCCAAATATTTACGATTTTTAAAAAGTTTAGCCCAAACTCAACTCAACAATCATAAAAACCACACTTTGCAGTCCAATTAGGTTGGGGCAATTTTTGCAAATTTTAGTATAGAGCCAATCACCTGTGCAATCAAATAAATCTTAAAATTCAACTATTCTAAGTATATAAAATTTGTAACTTCATAATACATATTCTAAAGTCACAAATAAAAGTTTATGTATCAAATAAACTAATATTATTCATTCTATGAGCCTCTCTTAAGTTTCTCAGTCTCATTCATTGTTTTTTCAATATTAATTAATTTAATATACAACTAACTGTAAGCACATACGAGGGCTTGTACTATTTCTTGATCTAAAAAGCTCCTAAAAGAATCAAGTAGGCGACTACTCCTACTAATTGCTTGCATAGAAAGCCCTGCTGGATAGAATAATTGTCAAAACATCCCTTGATACTCGAAAAAGACTTTTAAAAATTTAAGATATCAAAAGCCTTGTCTCTTTTCTCAAGAGCTTCACTCAAATACTACAACAATTCTAATTTATGTTCCGCATGCATTTTCATTTTGATCCGTTTATCGAAACTGGACTTTATGAGCTTCATTATGTCTCCAAGTTCATGAACCTTTAATATCTTGAGTTCATGCACCTATCATAACTCGACAAGTATGAGAGTTATAGAGCTACAAGTGATGATAATAGAGGTCACTTAGTGCATTCTCAATATTTTTCACCAAACTTGAAACATTAGAACTTCTAACACTATACATAAAGTTTAAACAATATCAAACATACTTCATCTTGTAACGAGGATCAAGACGGCAACAAACAACAACCTGTTCATACTTTAAGTATCTGACGGATATTTGTCAAACTTCCCTCTAATTCTAATAGCCATTCTCTACAAGAAAATATGCTTACTTTTGACCACGTTCTCAATATTAGCATATATTCTCATCAATCCATAGAACAATGCATTTGGTGTAATGTATGAATTTCCTGATATCTTTAAAGTGACAGAGTAAAATAATTTCAAAAATTTCACAATATGTTGAGCATCTGTCCAATCATCAAAACTAGGAGAACTAATTATCTTTTTTCTCCGTCCAGTCCACCTCTAATTATCTATAAAATTTTCAACAATCACCGTTGTTGCTGTCAAAACAAAGATCATAGGCATTATATTTCCTCTTTTACCTCTTACAAGCCCATTAAATTTTTTCAGTATACTCCGGTTTCAAGTATGTCGAATTTCACCAAGTATTAATATCAAGACTCAAAAGGTATTTTGGTTCATTTTTTTGGCATATCTACACATATTTTGAAAATTTGAAACCTGAATTGAAAAGACCTTACATATTTAATTTCATTACGAATAGTGATAATGCATTTACTTTATTTATTTAAGCCATCTTTAACAATGAGATTCGCAATGATTATTTTTATCCATTTTTCTAAATAAGTTTAGTTAGTAAAATTAATAATGTAAATTTATCTTCATATTTAATATACTTTTGTGTTTTTATATCAATTAATTACTTTAAATTTAAACTTTTAGATAATTTATAATTTATTTCTTTTCATATTTTAAAATCTAAATAAAATTATTCATATTTTTTTTATCTTTTAAAAATACAATACTCCCAAGTCTTGACACTGGATATTAATTAGTTAAAATATAATTTAGTTCACCCTAGGACCAAGTGTTACCCCAATATATAAAAAAAATTTAACGGTTCATTAGCGAAAAGGATCGAAAATGCAAAAAAAAAAAAAGTAATAATTGGAAGACCAAAATTGTAATTTTAAATCATTTGAGGATAAAATACGAATTATTGATTGTATTTCGAACCAAAAGTGCAATTATCCCTCATTTATAAGTTGTATCCAAATATCTAGGATAATTACAGTGTTGGTCCTCATACATTGTCACTAATTCATTTCAATCTCTAAATATATTGAAATTCTATTTTAGTCCTTCAATTTTTAAAATATCAACAGTTTCGGTGCTTAGATCTAATTAATGACCATTTTGCCATTTCAAAGAAAATATATAGTCTAACTATCTTTTTTCTGTGCTCATGATTAGGCCTAACATACTTTCAAAAATAAATAAACCTTCATAAATTCATACTTTTCTTTGACCGCTTTGTTCCCTCGATATTCCAATCCTCAATTTTATAGACTTCCTTCAGTCATACTACCTGAAAATACTGAGGACTTAAAATACTCGGGAACAAGGTGATAAAAGAAAAGTATGAATTTATAAAGGTTTAATTTTATTTTCGAAAGTATGTTGGGCCTGATCATTAGTATGGAAAAAAGATAGTTGGACTATATATTTTTTCTGAAAGGGCAAAATGGTGATTAATTAAGTTTAAAGATTGAAATTGTTTAATATTTTAAAAATTAAAGGACGAAAATAAAATTTTAATATATGTAGAGGCTGAAAACGAATTAATGACAATATATGAGGACCAAAAATGTAATTATCCCCCAAATATCTTCAACTTGTAGATAAAATGCCTGAGAAATGATTACTCAAATTGAAAATGGAAGATCACTTTGCTCTCCTCACTAGCTGCTCAATTCTCCCAAAGGTGAGCTCCAAAACCTTTAAAAATGGCAATCATCAGCAGCTCCCTGTTCAGCTCCATTGAACGTCCGCCTCTCAAACGCCAATTCCCATTCTTCCCGTTCCCATCTCACGCACACAAACTCAAGCCTCACTGTGGTGTGTACTTTCCCTTTAATCTCAAAAAACCGGTAAATTTGTTTAATTGTAGACCGCATCGATGGCATCCAATAAAATCCTGTGTTTCGAATCAAGAAATCGACATGGTGAGAACCAAAGAGGGAGTATACGCAGCAAAGGCGAAGAAAGTGGTGGTTTTATGGGATTTGGATAACAAGCCGCCGCGTGGGCCGCCGTACGAGGCAGCCCTGGCGCTCAAATTGATGGCCCAGAAATTCGGGGATGTGATTGATATGTCGGCTTACGCAAATCGCCACGCTTTCATACACGTCCCCCAGTGGGTTGTGGAAGAACGCCGCGAAAGACGCCATCTTGATTTTCTCGAGCGCAAGGGGCAATCGACGGCTTCTGAGCCGTACGTTTGCTCCGTGTGCGGGAGGAAATGTAAGACCAATATGGATTTGAAGAAGCATTTCCGACAGTTGCACGAGAGGGAGAGGCAGAAGAAGTTGAACAGAATGAGGAGCCTCAAGGGCAAGAAGCGGCAGCGGTTTAAGGAGAGATTTATAGATGGGAATGAGAAGTACAATGAGGCAGCACGCAGTTTGTTGACCCCGAAAATCGGGTATGGGTTGGCGCAGGAGCTGAGGCGGGCTGGGGTGTACGTTAAGACGGTGCAGGATAAGCCCCAGGCTGCGGATTGGGCGCTGAAGCGGCAAATGCTGCATTCTATGAGCAGGGGTGTTGATTGGATTGTGTTAGTCTCGGATGATTCTGATTTTTCTGAGATGTTAAGGAAGGCGAGGGAGGCTAATTTGGGGACGGTGGTAGTCGGAGATCGGGATAGAGCATTGGGGAGGCATGCCGATGTTTGGGTGCCATGGATTAGGGTGCAGAATGGAGAGATTAAAGAGAGTGATTTGGAGTTGACAAGTAAAGAATGGAGGGAGTTGGATGAGAGAAGAAGTGGGAGGTTTTCAGTTAGTGAGTTTGATGGGGAATTGGCATATACAGAGCAGAGTTTGGATGAACTTGTGGGAAATATAGAGTTTAATGGCTTGAGAATTTCTTCATTTTCGGAAGGGGAGGAAGAATATGAAAAGGAGGCTGATTGGATAAGAGCACGGTTAGATCAAAGGAATAATGATGATGTTCCTCTTAGGGGGGATAGCAGTGAGGATGAGGAGGGCGATTATTTCTTGGATAGCGAAGATGAGGAATTGCAAGAAGAAAATGATGTATACTTTTGATACAGTTAGAGGTTTGCAGACCTGGTGTGAACAATTGTATTGGATAGTACGGGGTTGTGTGCTTGGTTTTGGAAAGTATGCTTGTCCAAGTAGAGGCAAACAGCATGAAGATTGTTACTGGCATTAAAATGTTCATTCTCTGTATCATGGATTCTTGGTTTCTGTTGGAAATTATTTAAGATGTTCAAACAAACTTTCTGAATATTGTTTGAATGTGAAGGCTGGAAATGTTTTCTGAGAATTGATGGTTCAGAATCCTGATGCTCAACCTCATTCCCCCATTTTTGCGGTTTGCTACTTCAACTTATATACTTTTATTATTGTTACTTTTATGCATTTTTTTGCTTAAATTTGACGTTTAGGAATATTAAGATGTTTCTATTGCATGGGTTTCTGTTGATCACATGCATTAATTAGCTTCTTAATCTAGCTAACTCTATAAAAAGCTCATGCTGGTTACTGCCAGCTGCACAGGAGTTGCACATAAGATAAAACTTTATAGGATCCAAATTTTCATCAACCTTAATATCTTGTTCCTTTAATCCTCGAAGAAAACATGTATTATGTGCATCAGCAGAAGAAGGAAAATAATGAAACTATAGTTTCTCCGACAAATATGACACTGGACTATCCTTCTGGATGAAGTACTATTTATAGGGAGGTATGTCTTATTTTTTGCTTCTTCCGTTTCAGTTTATCTGTCAAGCTTTTCATATGCTTCTCAGTGTAAAACTCAGTGGAGGAATGAATACTAAACTTAGGAAATTGAATTTAAAAAATAATTACACCAGATGCAACAGAAAAGATACCTTTTACGTCCAGAAGTCTCATATTTCTAATACACCTTTTATGGTGTAATGGCTCTAAAATCATTTAAACTAGTTCTTCCTAATAATATGAATAAAATATTCATGATGTGCTGTGATAAAAGTTTGTGTTGTTACATTTAAACGAAGAGGTGGAGATAGAATTGAAGTCATTTTTGTAAACATCCATAGAATTTTAAGTCATTAGTAATGCGTAAGGCAGAAAAGTAGAACCAACCAATCTTCAACCTTGACGAGAAGAAGGTGAAAAGTAGACTAGTGTGAGTATGACTTTGCTGACAAAGTAAAATCAACCCAAGCAGTGAGAAATTCTTGACTAAATCATATGGTTAGGGATTCCGCCTTTTCTATCATATGATAGAAAATTATGACATCAACATCAAATATTCATTCTAATAAGTATAACAGCTTCAGGAAGTGCTTCTGGTGTAGGAACTTGCCTATTGGGAATGACTGCAACTTGTGATGAATATTTTCTTGGGAGTCAGCTCTCACCATGCCTAAACCATGGGCCGGGACTAGCCCCCTGATACAGGAAGCAGATGAAGTGTTGTATGGGGGTGAAGAAGATCCGTACTATTTCCTTTGGTTCTCTCCTAGGTTCAAGTCCTTGGACTGACATGGCCTTGTCCAGGAATTGCACTTGATAAGTGCAAATATAAGTCCTGATATCATGTTTGTAAATATTGGGAAAGCTTCCTCTCAAGTCCAATGATCAGAATCTGGAAAACTGGGTCTCACTTTGGCAATCTCTTCCGAATGAGAACAACAGCGTCACGTTCTGATGGTGGTACTGCATCTAGATTGATTTCCATTTTGGTGATAGTTTGAAATAATTCACTAAGTGGTGAAGACACCCAACAGCAGAGATGGTAATAGCATCCTATTAGAGATTGTTTCTCTAACCATACTAAGCTTTATAAATAGGAAATTTATGGGTACAGAATGCATCTAGTCTAGTGAGATTTTTTATAAATATTCTAATGGCTTTGCACAGGAACCTTGAAAGGGAACAATATGCTAGGAGAGTAGTTTTACACTTGGTGAGCATCTGGTCATGAAACATCTTCACATACTGTAGTGTTATTGCCTTACTGGAGACCTGTGATGAGTCCATAATGGTTTTTCACGGGGTCAATCTTCAATTACTTAATCTGCCCTTCAATCCTTTATAGGTTTGACATTTAGTTGATTTTCTATTATATACCAATGATGAATGCGAACAATTACCGGTACCAGTAATCCGAACATAATTGGTTCAGTATCATCCCTTTTTTGAATTGCTGGATGGACACAATTACAATTACACCACTTACAGTTGCATGCCGTTGGGAGGTATTTCAGTGAAAGGAGCTACAACATGCACAATTTGATGCCCCCAAATTTCCATCAGAGATTAATGTAGCACCTAGTTCCACATCAGTTGGAACTATAGTGTCTCCAGCTTATAAGGCTTTGCTTAGCTCCTACAAAGATTTAAGTATTTTGGCGCTGTTGTCTAGTGCTAGAAAATGTTGAAAAGGCCAGAGGCAGATCTTATCTTGTTGCAGTGCTTGCTAACGCATCCATGTCTACACAGTGAACAGCGGTAAAAAGTGAAGGAAATCAGCAATTATTTTCTTTGCTCATGTTCAAGGTGATAGTACATTCATTTTCTGTTTCTCCTACAGTATAATCACCTCATTTCCTTGTGCAAGCCCCCTTAAATATTTATCACTAAACTCAACCACACTGTTAACAAAGTTTTCTCCTATATTTGAAGAAACATTTTGGAAATTCCATGTCAAACTTTATAACTGTATTGATACTTATTGGGACATGAAATATTGGAAAGTCCAAATGAAAACTCTTATCATTTCGGAAGACCTTAATTCAGATCAAGTTTTCCCTATCAACTGATGTGAGGAAGATTCAAAAGCCTCATCACTGACTCAGCTAGGTGTTAGCCCGTCCATACACTTCAGCGCCAATAACTCTAAAGTTGCATAGCACCTTTAGGAATAGAGTTCCCTAGTAATAAAAGGGGTATCTTTTATTTCTGGTCCTGTGTTTACAAGTCAATTATAAAATTGTCCAATATTTTTTCAATTTTTTAATGTTGTCCTCCTGATCACGTTCTGGCCATTTTTCTCTCCAATTTGAGGGCATTTAAGAACCCTAGTCCCCTTTCTTGCCAAAGTATTTGTTTGTTTCTTCAATACTGTCGAAGTAGATTTGTTATGAAGGCTAGGTAAGTGAAACTCTTCATTTCTTCAATTTTTTTTTTTTTATTATTATGAAATAGTTAATACTTTGTCTTCTGCATGTGACGTTTAGATGCATTATTTTTGGTTTTTGGTATGACTTGTTTTTTTTTTGTTTTATAAGTTTAAGCTTGATTTAGTTTTGGAATTGGTATCACGCTAGTTAATTTTGGGTTTTGGTATGAGTTGGGCTTCTAAGGCTTTCTGATCATAATTTTTTACTATGGTTTACACATTCTAGTCAAAAATCTTATGATTGAAAATGTTATATGTAATATATGTAAAGTAGTATAAGTATTGTTTCTATTTGTGGGAAACAATTTTATTGTTTTATGAAAATAAACTTTAATTTGAAAATTGACTTTTTTGAGGAAAAGTTTACTATTACAAATCTGGAATCAATTGATTATATCACTGTTAGATAATGTGGGGTTGCAATTGACAAGAAAACTATGTGGTTGAGTGATATTCTTGTGGTTGAAGGAGTGTTTCCTAATACAGGAGATGTTACATGTGAAAGAAAAATCGGGATGATTGATATTGAGTTCTTATTTGTTGCCAATTTTGGTTTGTTCATTTCATTTTTGGTTGAATGCTTTTATAAGGGAAATCTGTTTGGGATTTTACGGGCCTTCCAATGGCCAAATGTTGTCAAGAGGGATGGAGGGATGCAACGGCCAAGAGGGACTAAGTTGAGATTATGTTTAAAAACAAAGGGATCTATCTGCGATTGTGCATACTTGTATATTAATTTGAGGGGTTTTTTTATTAAAATACCAACTTTTGTCCAATTTTGGCTGGAAATAGTTTCCGGAATGTCACCTGAAGGATGACATTGAAAAAATTGAATAAAGAATGTACGATTTTGCAATTGATCTGTAAACATGAGGGTGTAAACAAACAGTAACCGTCGAAAAAGTAATTCCACTGCTCTTCATGAGTGCCAGATTCTGGTTATCTAGCAAAAAGGAGTCAGAGCGATTAATCTTCGATATAGGAGTTGTCAATAATCTTATCAGAGATCTCTAGTAATAATTCCTGCAGAATTTGCGTTAACCAAGACCTGGGCTTTATGGTGATAGCCTATTGATTTGTTGAGTTCTTATGCTCTTTCCTGAAATGTAATTCTTCCCTTTCTATCAGTATTGGAAACTATTGGGTCCGGTTACTCCGGTACACAGCTAGAACAGCCTAATATTAATAGTTGATTCATCCGTAATATTCTACTTCTGCATTTGGTGCCTATATCAATTGCTGGAAAACATTTGGTGCTGGATATCTTTTATCAGTAATTTCCTCTAAACTGTTATACCATTTAAAGTGCAGGGAGTTCAGTGAGAGTCTTATTTTACTCTCTTGTATAAAAGTTTTTGGCTCTGATCCGTCGTTGTTCATATTTAGGTTTCCCTTGTGTGGTTTTGAATGGAAACATCATATTATCTGAATCTGGTAATTGATCCATCAACAATAAGCTGAAGGTTATATAACTTCCTCAAGGAATGGTGGAATCTTTGGATGTAGAAGTCAGTGAGAACATTTGAGTTTCTAGTGCTTACCTAGTTGCTATTGGATTTATATTTGTTAGTGATATCTCATGCTCCATAAGTTGGATATGATTAGCAGTTATATCATGCCTCATAGACATCTTTTCCTTTTAAAGAAAATAAAAGGGTCTATCCGTTCTTTGGACAGGGACTTACTAGTATTTAAGATTTTATAACCAGGGTCAAATAGAAGTGCTAGTTGGACTTATGCTGAATTAACATGAATCAACCATGTCTCTATACAAGGTAGAGACTTTTGAGCTCTGAGGTTACATTGAAGCATTTGGATTTTGGTAGAAACTGATTGAAGCGAGACCAGGATTCGCCGCAGAATCTCTCTATCTTTTGATTTTCACTACCGGGCCCTCATTGTTTGGACTTTGTTTGTAACTAGCATTTTCTTATAAAACACTTTCTTTTAATTGGCTACTCCAGAGGATTCGCTCTTAACGAGTTACGTTTGGTACATAAAAAATTTGCATCTTTCATTTGAAAACAATACTCCTTTCCAGGCTGAAATAGAAGAAAAAAGAAGTACTCCCTCGGTGTTTTTCCTCCTTTCCCTTTTTTTCACTGTTTTTCTATGTCAGAGGAGACTGCAGGCTGCTTTTTTGTAAGACAAGAGTTAGCATGCTTCTGCTCAATGGATGGCCGTAATTTCCTCGGTTGAGTTTAGTTCTTGCTGAAAACAAGAGTCAGGTAAGAAATGTAGCATTTTTGTGTTTGCAGGTTTAACAGTCATCCTGTGGGAATGCTAAATTTATTGATTGTGATTAGTAACTACTCTGCTGATCTGGGCTACTTGTGGGGCTGAAATTAGGTTCTGATCAAGTAAATGGCTTTGTCAATAATCACTTATTTCATCCATACATCTGTTCCTAGTGTGCATTGCTGTTGCTGTGATGGGAATGTGTCTGAAGCAGGTTAAATGACCAATGCTTAGAGGACACAAACACACACACGTCCTTGTTGGCTTCTTGAAAACCAATAGCACCCCAACTGGAATGTATATGCTGTTTCTCTTCTAATCGACTTTCACTTTCTACCGTCAATGAGTTCTATTCTATGAAAGCAGGTTGATGATATTGGTGTTAAGTCATCTGTATTGCTGTTTGATCATCATTTTGCACTTTCATCGGATAATTCTAAGAATCTTGTTCCCCATTAATACATAGACAGAGACTTTGTTCCCATAGTTCCTCTTCTAATGATAGTCTCCACCAGTTCTTGATATCGTAAACTTGGTGGAGGTTCTCGAGTTTCAGTCCCGTCAAATGTATAGTCGTTTTAGGTAACTCTCCAAGGATGGGGATCTTACTCTTTAGTTTTGATGAGCCATTACTGTATTTATATATTGATGGGCGTAATCATTCAGTGGTTCCCCATGTTTCACAATTAACTAATGGTGTGTTTGGATTGGTGGATTTGGAACTTTTTCCAAGTTATATTAATGAATCATTTCGATTTATATTCTTAAATTCATATTTTGAACTAACTTTTGTTGATCGTGATAGATTTAAAATTCATTTAATATGAAGTCATTTGGAGCTCTTTATTTATATACATCATTCATATCCAAATCCTTAATTTAAATGTAGCGTATAAATTTTCTAATAAGACGGTAACTAGTTGGATTTACATAGTGATACGGCCAATTGATACATAATCTCATTATGTACTATGTGTCGAAATACTAAATGATGTCGATCAATATATTAATTATAGAATTTAAGGTGAATTATAGAGCGTACCGAAGTTTGCTTTAATTATAAATATTCTACAATTGTTTGAAAAATTACAAGTACCCTCTTTATTATAAATATTTCAATAAATACCTTCTACAATAAGCTGTCACAAGAAATATTTGTGTATATATTTGTAATTTCAAGAGAGTATTTATAAATTTTTAAATGACGAGAGAATTTATAGTTATGATAAATTTTAAAGAAGCTAATCGTCATTTACCCCTAAAACTTTTATCCTCATAGGCCCTTGGATTCTGAATGACAGATACATAGAAGTTCGGCGACATGTTAATTAGGAATGGGCGTGGAAGAGAAGAAAGCAAGAAAAGCAGCATCAAACCCACCAAGAAGGACAAAATAGAGTGGAAAGTCGTAGTAAGTTGGGAGTCTTTCAGCGGACAAGACATGAGCTCAACTGTCAACCACTTTTGTTCACTCAACTAGCATGCCAGCCCACCAATTTTCTCTTTTTTTACATGCACGCATTCTATTTCACTTATGCACACACTTAAAATTTGAATTGGAAACCTCTAATAAAAAATCTTGAATTCGAGACGAGATTGAGGAGATACGTTTCTTTATATGGAATTCCAAAACTTTTGGGTTCAGAAGGTAAGGTGCCACAAGTATCCGTTGGGGTTGCGGTCGTCATCTAATTCTATGGGGCCTTTGGACTTGGACTTAGAGATCCACCTGGGCAACATGTGATATAGGTTTCTATTTTAGTTGGGGGATTTTAGACTACTAATCTTCCATATGGCCCGGCGAGCCTTTACGGATCTAAGTGGCTTGGATTTTTTTGGATCAATTTACTTTTGAAGGGGGCTTCATGCTTGACTCCTCATGAGTTATTACTCGCTCCTGGGGTACTTGTGATCTTTTTTCTTTATTTTGGGTCGTTTCAGTCTCTTTAGATTATTCCATTTTTATGGACAATTAACAATGATGGTTAACTTTGATAATTTAAAAGAAATTTGGAAACTAAAATTAACGACATCGAAAAATAATTTAGTGACTGACTTAGAAATTATCCCCATTTTGTTTCATCAATTTTATCTTTCACTTCTTTTCCTGAATTCACTAGAATATTTTCTCCAAATCAGAAGCTAATTGAAAATGTTCTAAATTTTTTTTTTTTAGTTTTCGCAATTTGAAGATTACTCTCAGTTAATTTTTTTAAAATAGTCGATATTTTTATTTTTATTTATATTTATATTTATACTAATATTAAAAAGAAAGGACCTCCACACCCACAAATAGCTGTTAATGATATCGTTGCATTGATTTTTTGTGAAGCCAACAATACTCTTAAATAAGATAATTAATTTATTCAATTTTTTAAATATTATTTAACTAATAAATTAGTTTCATTTCTTTTTTTTTATTCTTTTTGATGTACTGTAATGATTTATATATTTTACTCTAAATTTTAATATATTTTAAAGTGTGAAAATTTATTTATTATATGCATGTAGGAACAATGTGTCACGACGGCTAGTTAATATGAAAAAGAAAGACAATTTTCACTCGCAAATGGTGGTTTGTGAAGCCACACCAACTTTTTGTTGTGTTGATAATACTCTAAATTAGTTATTTTTCTTTTTGTTTGAAATGTGATGTTTTGGATTTTATATTTTATTATATATATATATATATATATATAGCAAAATGATGGTTGACCATAATTAAAGCAATTCTGACTAAATACTAATTTCTGATAGTTTTTAATTTTTTTAATTATTAAGAAAAATCTCATCTATTTTGCATTAAAAATTAAATTTGTATTTATTTAAAAAGTCCTATCTTTCAAGATTAGTGTTTATGTATATTAGATTATACCTTCGAAATTATGACATTACTTCAATTTATATGCATTTGAAACATATTTAAAATTTTGAATTAATTTTTATCATAAAAAAATATTTATCCTATCACTAATTATTTATTTTCATTTTATTTATATACTTTTCAGTTACTAAACTTATATTACTCTCTTAGTATATCTCATGTAATAAACTTTTAATTTAATTAATCAGGTAAAACCATTAATTTTTCAATTAGTACAGATAAAGTAAAATTTAAATTTCATTCAAATTAATGTTTTTTTTTCTTTTTTTAGTTTTTGGTGATTGGATTTGATTTATTTCATTGTTATTCAGATTTAAAAAATCATATGTCACTATTCTGTTTAAAATTTTATGTTACAAAATACATTTTGTCATATGAATATTTTTTTTTCTTAAATGTGAAATAATTTTGTGAATGTTGCTATTTTAAAAAGTTAATATTAAATCTATTGTAAGTTTCATAGGTTTGATTTATATAAAAGGGTATATATGAAATTTTCAATTTCAATTTTTGTAGAAAATAAAAAGCCTTTTTGATGTAAAATATGATACTACATTTCTATTTTTGTTTACAAATGTTTCTCTCATGCATTACCAAATGACCCTTTTTTTTTAAATGTTCTTTTTGCTTTTTCAATTTCACATCATATCTCTTTTTTTTGCATGTTAGTTAATTTTCTGTTCTTCATTAGTTAAATATTATATTTTATTTTTTTAAATGGAAAATCTATATTGAAGTATTCTTAAATTTAGTTTCTTAAAAATTTTGTATTTTTATAATTTATTTGTTTGCTCTTATTATTAATTTTGGATCGAATATTTACTTAAATTATTTTAATTTTTTATTTTTGAATCATCTTTCTTCCCTTCATCTTCAATTGGATACTGCAGAGAGTAGAATCCTCTCGTGGTATTTTCTTTCTCTGAATAACCTATCAACTATTACAGTATTGGAGTACGAAACTCCTTAATAATTACAGGCTAATATTACAGATCACGAAGAATGACAATAAACAGAAATAATTAAAGAATAACATGGTAAAAGAAATAGGCTCAGAAACAGCCAGATCCAAACCGACAGTAAAGGAAACACGGCCACAAGGCACCACACCCACAAGTAACCGAGCCACGGTTGCACCACCACCAAACACCAGAAAAATTCCGATCACGTAGATCTCTCACAAAAATACGATCACAAAGACCCAACACCTAATTCACACAGAACTTTTGAGTGAGGAGGATAAGAGAGGTAGTAGTATCTGTTGTGTCAATGGCCAAAGGAGAGAATCCCTTTTAAAGGAGTGAAATGAACGGTGAAATGGAAAGCCTTGGTGGCTTTCCAAAAGCCATTAGGTTGGCTTTGGAAAGCCACCACCATTTCCGATGGTGAGAAGGAAAGGAGAATCAGAGGATAAAAATGGCGAGAGAGAGAGAGAGAGAAACAGAGAGCAGTCGGCGCAGAAGAGGGGGAGAGGAGAATGAGAGTTAGGGTTAGGGTTTAGGAAATAAATAGGTAGGTAAACTGGGTCGAGTCGATGCATAGGGTTGGTAGGTGGCCTTGCCAGGCAGGTCGATTAGTGGGCCTCCTGGTGGGCCTATTATTTAAAAGGTCATTTGGGCCATATTTTATAGCAGATACTTTTGTTAATTCAATTGATTTATAATTTTTTTTCACATATATTTACCAGTAGCTATAATAATTCTTTCATATTAATTTTTTTTATAATTTTTTTTAATTAAATAGTCATGATTTATCTATCGTATTTAAAATCCAGCCAAAAATCTCCATGCGTTTTAAAAATACGCAAAAAACTCTCTCGATTTTTGTAAATATTGCACACTTGTCCCTCACTATTAATTGAAGCTAACAACATCAAAATTTTTTATTAAAAGACAGTTATCCCTTATGGATTATACATTATTTCTTATTTTCATGATTGTTAGATTTTTTTTATTGCATAGAAGCCGTAAAATTTAATCAATTCATCTTAATCATTAGATATTATATTTTTAGGGTTTAGATATAATCAATTTTGATATATATATATATATATATATATATTATTTATAATCCCCCCCCCCCCCCCACCGCCCACCCCAACACCCTCTCAGCCCGCAGAACACAGGGGCGGGGGTCGATGGCAACATTGGCGATGTCGACGTCGCCCAGCAACCTAGGCGACAACAATGCGACGGTCACTTGAATAGATCTAGGCGGCAACTGTTGGCATCATCCAGAGAAAATTTGGGCAACTGCTACGGGTACACAACGGAGTTTTTATCCATTTCTAAAAAATACAGGAGAGAATATGCAATTTGACATTTTTTTTTCTTCCATGCGCTAATATTATAACATTATCTTTCTTTTATCACCAGTTCCTTTTAAATTTAATATTTATTATTTTGCATATATTTATCAAATAATTAAAAATCTACAAATATTTTATTTTAAATAATGTTAAAAAGGATAAAATATATTTTGCCCCTTGAACTAGTCATTATGTAACATTTATCCTCCTAAACCAACAAATGTAATACTTACCCTCTTATTGGACAAAAATGTCCCTCATGCCTTAAACAATTATATTATTTTCAATATATTTTAGTATCTTACACATTAAATTATCATCAAATTATTTTTTAATAAGTAAAAAATTTATATTAAGAATAGAGCATAAATTTATATATATATATATGATAGATACACAACAAATATAATATAACCAACAGCTCATATATGCTTCCTAAAAAAAATCCACAAATATATATACTTAACCAAAAGTTAAGTACTTTTAAAAAAATGAATAAATGTATTTGATCATATTTTTTTTAAAGAAAACACGTTAAAAAAATTGATATATAATTACTCATTTTATCTAAAAAAATAAATAGTTAATAACTTAATTTCATTATCAAATTAATAAAATCTTTTCATGAAACTTTTTGTGTATTTATTGTACTCATTCATTACTTAATTTTGAGTTTGTAAAAAAAAAATTCAAACTATTTAACTTATTAATTTGTATTATACTTTATTATAAACAAAATATACTTTTTCCAATTAAGAACATTTTAATTAAGTTTATAATGAAAAATTTCTAGAAAAAAGAAAAGAAATTCTTTGAACTATATATATATAAATATAAAAATAATATTATTCTAAAAATTTAATTATATGAAAAAAAATATTATAAATTTATTAATTTAAAGATAAATATTACATAACAAATAATTGAATGACAAAGTGTATTTTATCCTATTAAAAATGATAGTGGTCGGCCCTGACTGAGCTCCCAAAGAAAGAAACAATCATTGCTACTTGTCAGTATGTCTGAAATGCAAAGGATGGCCCAAAATTAGCAAGTCGGCAACTGCATAAATCCCCCAAATAGCCATCGATCATTATTCTCTTCCTCTTTTCCTTTATCTCTCTGTCTTTTTCTGGTTTTTTGAGTTCTCCCCACACTGTTGCTGTCTGCCTTCTTCTGAATTCTTTCTCAATAATGCATGCATGCATGCATTTTGTAATAATTGCCTGCAAGTTGTCGGAAAGGAAAATGTCTCAATTATGTAATTTGTTTTGTCCAATTTTTGCAGCAAATTAGCATATCTACTTGTGAAGTGTATGATTGCCCACAAATTATTTCTTTCTTTGACAAGTTTGGGTTGCGTCCCAATAGATTTTCAGATTAGGGTTCACTCTATGTTGATTTGAGTGTGTATTTTTTCTTTTTCTTTTTTGTTTATGTTATATGAATTAAGGATATGATTATGGGCTTGTTCAGTTACTTTACTGTATGTGATAAATAGGTAGTTGGGATAGAATTTTTTTTACTATGCTTAATTACTATAATTGTGATGAATACAAATTAACGACAGTCATTAGCTGTTATTGTAAGTTAGGTCGAAACATTAGTTATAGCTAAAAGCATGACAAATGCTTTGTCCAGCTAAATATTAATTTATTGTGGTAAAAATTTAAATTTTTAAATCGATTTTAAATGGTCGTGGTTAATATTATTGATTTACCGTGATTTATAAGTCTTTACTTATTTATAGTGTAGGGAAAGATTATTTTTTTGGTAGTGACCCCTGAGGTGGGATAACTTATCCAGTATAACTCAACTCTTTATCAGACTGGACATCAACACTGTTGCATTTTCTATTCTGTTTTATGAACACACGACAAATATATAAAATCTTTTCTGATATAAAATTAATGAGGTAATCTCCATATGTGTGGCGTGTATATATATAATAAAATAAATGCAAGAAAAAATGCAATAGGAAATCCAACCACCTATGTACGTGTATAAGTTTTCATATTACAAATTGCAGAAGCATTGTCAACTGATATTCTGTGTATTTTACTCTAATATCGGCAAGCAACGCCAAATAGCATCGACAATCTCAAAACCTCAATGATGAGGTAGTATGTGAAGAAAGTTGAGTACACATTTCTTTAGTTACCAATTTTGTTCAATACAGTGGCCAGTTATCAATTTATACTCCATCTTCTAATTTGTTGATTTCCAATAATAAGTTGCAAGAGTGATTTTGTTTACTTTTTACAACAAACTCTTCAATTTCTTCTTTTCGGCCTCATAAACATCGACATAATAGGTTCTTGTTTTTGTTATTGAAATTCAACTTTACTTAGACATTCCCATTTTACAAACCAATTAAAATGCCTTTTTTTTCTATTTTATAGAATGAATGACCGTGCATTATTATCCAATGAGCTGGTGACTCTTTTATATTTTTCATATCAAACTTTTCATCTTTTAAAGCTGGATAAAATGACGATCTACATTGCTTGGCATAAAAATAAGTTGTGTAGCACTCTCTTTTTTTAGTAGCTTTTTCCCTGAGATGGTTGACACAGTGTTGCAAGTGTTTGTGCAACTGCATTGTTGGATTAAGTTTGCTTTTCACAAATATCTATTTGTAGTGGGTATAAGAGATCTTTATAATGTCATATGCATTCTTTGAAGGGAGCAGATTGGCCCAGAAAGTGCGATAGAAGTGCGAACAATCAAAAAATCGATAAATCAAACAACAAATTCCGATAAAAGGGTGTACCCTATATCTTTTTCAGGGTGTTCGGTGTACAATAAAATATGGCCAAGAATCACAAAGAAAAACAATAGGCGAAAATCTTAAACAGAGATTACCCTTGTAGTTTTTCTTCGTATGGCTACTCCTCTCCTTTTCCTAGATTCTTTCACTTAAAGGGTTCAAGTATAGAACTCCTCTAAAGATAATTGATACCACATTATGGAAAAATGGATCTAACCCTCTTGCTAGAAAGGATTAGATCCGATTGAAGAAACCGAAATTATTTTGCACTATCGATTACTGTAAATGAATCTTCTCATTCTCAACTTGAATCTAATTCAAGGGAACTCAAAATCATGAAAAATAGGGAGAGAATTTCGTGGCTAATGCTGCGCATGGGTAGAGAAAGAGCCCTATTTTGATATGGTGTTTAGGTGTGTGTAAAAGTCCTAGTCTTTTATAATCCTACACACCTAATATTTGGACTATGCTTGTTTAATTTACCCAATAAATTAAATGAAACCCAATAATAATACATCTGAGTTTATTATTTAAGTCAATTAAATAAAATTCAATACAAAATCCATGTGAATATGTAATTCAATTAAATATAAACATGCCCAAATATACTGAATTAATAAATCCAATTTATTATTCAAATCCAAACAATTAATTAGTCCAAATTAAATTAATTTAAGTCCATCTTCATTAATTAATAAATTCAATTCATTAATTAAAAAAGCTCATCTACTAATTAATGAATGAATTCAATCTATAAATTAATTAACTGAAGCACATTTTAAATTAATCCAATTAATTTAAAAGGCTGAGCCCAAAATTTAATTAATCCATTCAATGAAATTCCTAGGCTATCCATCCAATTGATTATCTCAAATAAATGATCCAACATTTATCTTTCTCCATGAATTAATTTAATCGAATTAAATTGATTTGTTTCTTTTGGAATTATTTCAAAATTAACTCCATCACTTCCACAATATTTTGTGTGTGACCCTTTAGGTTCATCCTCAACTAGAATTGGGCGTGTGTGACCAACACAATTAGTTAAATCTAATTTAATCAATTATTTTCAATTATCCCATAACAAGAAATACCTATTATCATGGGTGGTCATCTAGCAACGGTCCATGGCACTAGTGACTAGGTAAATGTTAGTGTGAATATTTAAGCTCCGAATCATACAAGTACGGTCCTATTGTCAACCGTCTCCGGCTTTAATACTACGGCATGAAATTGGGTGTTAGTTCCCATTCTTGACTAAGTAATTGTGCTTGATACTTGAGACGTGTTTACTCTACTGATCGATCTAGGAAATCTATCCTTGATCAATTAATCGCTTTGGCCAAAGATTTTTGAAGTCTAAACCGCAAAGCACATAAGAGAACTCTATATCATATACTGATAGGGGATAGATCTTCTCTTGAAATTCACCGTCCTCGCTACATACTCCGACTTCACTGGATAAGGCTTATGATGACCATGCCTCACGATACAGCCACCGCTCGCCATATCCAAGTTACAGTCTTTTTATGCACGTGACTATTATGATTTCTCAAGTCTAAAGACTAATCTCATACTATCAAAATCGGGAATTCTAGTCGTACCGACCAAGCCTTAAGATGCTTCCATATGATGATCCTAGCAAGTTAGTTCAGTCAGTCGACTACTTCTCCAACTAACTCACTAAAACTACACAAACGACCTACATCTCCTGTAGACAAAACATGGCTGTAGTATTTACTACAAATTTCTATAGGACCATCGATACTCTGTCTCGAGGTTCTCTACTTGGAATGCTTTCAAACCGACCCTTAAGAGTTGGTTTCATGGCTATCAAACCTATGCACAACCCAACTCTATTAGTTTAACCTTTGGTTTGTGGGAATTTCATTGTGACATTGAAACCCCGTTCAATATCAGTGGTAAGCACAACAAAACACACTGCCAACTTAATGAATTTTTACCGTATTAATTAATTTAATATTATTTGATAAAGATTGGCGAATGGCGAATGGCCAATCCAATTAACTTTTAGTCACCCATTCCAACATCCTTAACTTCTTTAAATTTTCACCAAATTGTTGATTTTTTTTCTTTTGTTCTTTGACATTGAAGTATCCCCTTCTTTATTGAACCCTATTGTGTCTATGCTTATGCCGATATTATTTAAGTTTCTCATCTCTCAATTAGCAGGCGGATCTGTATCATACATAGTTCGTTGTATTGTCTCCTCCTGATGTTGAATGATTGAATTTATTAATTTACTATAAAAATAGAGATATAAGATGAAAGCTTATCATTTGGCGTCTCAGAATTCATACCTGTTAGAAAATAAAAAGCAATTAAAATGAAAAGCCAAGAAATTCAGTAAAAATAAACTACATTACAATCTTAAATATATTATTAAAAAATGTAAATAAGCACTATGGAGAATGAGTACTAGGAAGAAAACATTCACAAGAAGTACAAAGGGAACCAATGTGATGAAAAGAAAATTGACGCCCATATGAAAAACCAACAAAAGAATTGTTAGTGTGATAGTTAGGTTCACCTCAAGCCAAGAAACAGAAAATATTTAATTTACTAAAACACTTCAAAGCCTCGCAGTATCATAGCATCATTTGAAAGAAATAATGTAAAATGAATTGTTCTGCTACGAGCATCAATATAAACAATGAGACTTAGAGAATGAGGAAAAATATGTAGAAATTCGCACAGCAGAAACATTGCAAGAAAATGCACGGATTTGGAGAGTTTGAAGGAAGAAATCGTAAGCAATAGCTTCTGTGTAAAATTGAACAATGAATCCAACGTACTCTCTGAAGAAGAAGACCTCTTCTTCTTTTATAAACGTTACTGGCAGCAACTATCTACAACTAACAAGAAGTCGCACTAACTACTAATAAAAGTGCTAAACAACTAATAACAAAAGGAACACGCTAAAAGAAGAAAATACAACTTAAAAGAGACGTGTTCTAAGATAAAAAACGTAAGCCGGAAATGCGAGTGTGCTAGTCCCTTTCTTCCTCTTGTTACTCTGTTTTCAGTTTAGCAGCAGCTGCATCAAACCAGCTGCAGATCAAGCATTTCAACACTCCCTCCTCAAGTTAAACTTGTCAAGACGTTTACAAGATTTAACTTGGATATCAATACATAAACCTTGCACCTGTTAGAATCTTCGTGAAGAGATCTGCAGGTTGTTCCCTTGATGCAATGTGCTTAGGTGCAATAAATCCTTCTTTGTACTTATCTCTTACCAGATGACAGTCAATTTCAATGTGTTTGGTCCTTTCATGGAAGACCAGATTGGCAGTAATGTATAAGGCCGCTTGGTTGTCACAATAGAAGGGGATAGGAGTCGGGACATCAACCTTCAAATCTTTGAGCAACCTGTGAATCCATACAAGTTCACAAGTGGTTGATCCCATGCTTCTGTATTCAGCTTCTGCAGTAGACCGTAAAATCGTAGTCTGCTTTTTAGTTTTCCAAGATATCAGGCTCCCTCCTAAGAAAATGCAGTAACCTGTGAGAGATTTCCTGGTTTCCTTGCAAGTAGCCCAATCCGCATCACAATATGCTTCCAAGTTGAAGTTGTTATTAGAATTGAAATGCAGCCCTCTGTGTAATGTCCCTTTCAGATACTTGATTAAGTGCAAGGCTGCTTCCCAATGATCTTGACATGGAGACTGCATAAATTGGCTTAGTTGTTGGGTGGCATGATAGATATCCGGCCTTGTAAAGCCAAGATACAACAGCCTACTTAACAACCTTCTATACGGTTCAGGATTGCTAAGTTGTTGTCCTGAAGCAGCCTTGAGTTGTAGGCCAGTTGGTAAGGGGGTGTTGGTAGCTTTACACTGTGTGAGTCCAGCATCTGTTACGATGTCCCTCACATATTTACTTTGGGTGACAATCATCCCTTCATTGGACCTGCCAATTTCTAATCCAAGAAAAAATCTGGCTTCTCCCAGATTCTTTATAGTAAACAGATTATGCAATTTAATCTTAAACTCAGCTATGGTATGTTCACAAGGACCTGCAATTAATACATCATCAACATAAACAAGAAGACAAAAGAAGCCAGCATCAGTATGGATAGTAAACAAGCAATGATCTGCCTTTGATTGTGTGAATCCTATCCTTTCCAACTGTTTTGTAAATTCCAGGTTTCATTGCCTAGAAGCTTGTTTGAGGCCATAAAGGGACCTTTTTAATTTGCAAACTTGTCCAATAGGAACATCATAGCCATCAGGAGGTTTCATATAGATTTCTTCTTAAATAAAACCATGTAAAAAGGCATTATTAATGTCCAATTGATGTAAAAACCATTGTTGCTTACAAATAACAGCAAGAAAAGTTCTGATAGCCACAGCCTTTGCAACGGGTGAAAAGTTATCATTATAATCAATTCCTTCAATTTGGTTATATCCCTTTGCAACAAGTCTACCCTTACACCTATCCAAACTACCATCAGGTTTTAGTTTTAATTTGTATATCCATTTACTGCCTATAGCCTTTTTACCTTTACGAAGTTCAGTGATGTCCCAAGTGGCATTGTCTTCTAAGGCTTTGATCTCAGATTTCATAGCTTCTACCCATTCCTTCCTCTTCACAGCCTCAGTATAGTTTCTAAGTTCACTAGGCAAATTGACAACAACACTCATACATTTATCCATGTTTTGAAGTGTGACAGCAAGAATATCATTGTTTTCCTTTTCACAGGTACAGACATAGTCTTGCAGTTTGGTAGGTCTGCTAATATGCCTTTTTGATCTTCTTAGATACACATTTTCAGAAATTTGTTCAGGTTCATGTGGATCAGTATTAGAAGTGTGTTCCTCCACAGTTTTAATATTGGGGTGTAAATAAGTGTCTTCATCATCTTGATCCTCTATAATGCTAGTGTTGGGTTGATTGTAAGTCTGATTATCAGAAGAGTTAATGGGATCACTACATTCATTGACATAAGGAAAAATGTTTTCTTTAAAAATAACATCTCTAGAAGTGAAGATAATCTTCTTATCAATGTCATAAACTCTATAACCCTTTTGATTATTAGCATAGCCTAGGAAGATGCATTTAGTAGCTCTAACATCAAATTTAGATTTATGAGGCAAAGTGTTAGTGGCAAAACAAAGACAACCAAAAACTTTAAAAAAAGAATAATTCACAGGTTTTCTCATCAAGACCTCATAAGGTGTTTTCCATTTAAGAATAGGCGTGGGCACTCTGTTTATGATGTATGTAGATGTAAGAATAACTTCAGACTAGAACATTTTAGGTAAATTAGCTTGAAATATAAGAGATCTTGCAACTTCTAATAGGTGCTTGTGTTTTCTTTCTACAATGCCATTTTGTTGTGGGGTATATGTGCATGTAGTTTGATGGATTATGCCTTTTTGTCTAAAGAAATTCTGGCATTGTTCACTTAAAAATTCCAGACCATTATCAGTTCTTATCCTTTTAATCTTCTTATCAAATTGAGTCCAAATCATTTTATGAAAGTCCTTTAATAAGCCAAAGGTTTGTGACTTTTGTTGCATTAAAAAGGTCCAAGTACATCTACTATGATCATCAACAATGGTTAATATGTACATACAATTTGAAAGGGAATACTCATTGTAAGGTCCCCACAAGTCTACATGTATAAGATCAAAAACTGAGGAGGAATAAGAGTTGCTAACAGTGAAGGGTAGTCTATGCTGTTTAGCTTGAGGATATATCTCACAATTAGAATATCTATCCGCATCCTTTTGAATTAAAATAGTATTGATCAATACATCATGGGAAAGATGTCCTAACCTTCTATGCCATATCTCAGGTTCTATTTTAGAGGCTATAAAACCAGAATTCCTGTAATCTGAGATCACATCTTCTATGAAGCTTTTGTCAAAAGATTCTATCTTGATGATATACAAATTTTCTACCAGGCAGGCTATCCCAATGATCTGTTTAGTCTTGTGGTCCTGCATGATAAAGTGGGATTCAGAAAATTTAAATCTCACAGGGGAACAACTGCAAAGTGTACTAACAGACAATAAATTGAACTTAAGATCAGGTACATGCAGAGTGTTCTCCAACAGTATTTTTCCAGTAAGTTTAACATTCCCAGAGTTCTTGATTAGATGCTTACTACCATCTGCTAGGTGTATATAGGTGTTTTGAGCATGTGGTTTAACATAGTCAAACAGGGAATGGTTATTACACATGTGGGAAGTTGCCCCACTATCAACAATCCAGCAATCAGTATTTCTCATGCTTAATAGGTTGTGTTCAAGATTCTTACAAGAAAATTCATGATACCAGCTAATCTGTTGTTAATCCCCTGGTTGGTCTTCTTTTGTTCCTGAAATGGTTTGTACCATTCAGGATATCCAATGGTATCGAAGCAGCCCTCCTTCTGATGTCCAGTCTTTCCACAATGCTTGCAGATCAAAGACTTCTTGTCCACCGGGTTCCTTCTTTTCTGAAAATTTCTGGGATTATCTTGTTTCCTGAAAGTTTGCATAGCCATGTTGGGAGTTGTTTGTAATTGCCCGAAATTGACTTCCCTCTGTTTCTCTACGTTGAGCACCATAGAATAGGCTCTGTTGATATCAGGTCTTGGATCCATCACCAAGATTTGGGCTCTCCACACTGTCATATGCCTCATTCAATCCCATGAGAAATTGAATGAGTTGGTCGTTTTCTTTGATCTTTGCAGATTCAGCTGTGGCTCCACAGGTGCAATTTCCACATGTGCAGCTGGGTGTGGGGGTAATGCAAGTTAGTTCATCCCATAACTTTGTAAGTTTGGCGAGGTATGCAGACAGAGGTAGTGTTCCTTGAACTGTAGTGCCTAACTCTTTCTTGATCTGGTATTCCATTGGCCCATTACTTTGGCCGTATCTGTTTTCCAATTGCTTCCATAGTTCTCTCGATGTATTTGAGTACATAAAGCAATCTGCTAATTCCCTTTTCATGGAATTCAGGATCCATGAAGTGACCATTGAGTCCGTTCTTATCCATTGTTCAAATTCTCTGGCGTTCTTCTCTGGTTTTTTATACTCTCCGTTGATGAAGGAGAGTTTCATTTTCGCCATTAATCCCAGCTTCACGAAGCGACTCCATGAAAGGAAGTTCGTCCCATCAAATAATGTGGTGACCAGGCTTATTCCCGGATTGTCTCCCGGTTGCAGCCTTAAGATATCGGGGTCTTCAACCATTCTTTGAGACGGTGTGTTTCTTGATTCTTTTAAGATCTAATTGCCGACGTTTTCTTGAGCAGAAGGGATATCAAAGACCATCAATTGATGGCTCTGATATCATGTAGAAATTCGCACAGCGGAAACATTGCAAGAAAATGCACAGATTTTGGAGAGTTTGAAGGAAGAAATCATAAGTAGTAGCTTCTGTGTAAAATTGAACAATGAATCCAACGTACTCTCTGAAGAAGAAGACCTCTTCTTCTTTTATAAACGTTATTGGCAGCAACTAACTAAAACTAACAAGAAGTCACACTAACTACTAATAAAAGCGCTAAACAACTAATAATAAAAGGAACACGCTAAAAGAAGAAAATACAACTTAAAAGAGACGTGTTCTAAGATAAAAAACGTAAGCCGGAAATGCGAGTGTGCTAGTCCCTTTCTTCCTCTTGTTACTCTGTTTTCAGTTCAGCAGCAGCTGCATCAAACCAGCTGCAGATCAAGCATTTCAACAAAATATAACACTAATATTGAATAAATCACACAAAATTTTATATTTATAGAATATTATAATAGCACAAATTAGGTACTCAAAAAGCCCACCAACCATACTCATAAGAAACAACAATTAGAGGCTTTAACTGTTACAAAAGCAAAAAATTTCCTCTTTTTCAAGTTGTTCTATTTAATCAAAAAAAAAGTAAAATAAAATAAAGAGAAAAACGTAGGCAACTACCTCCTTCTATTTTAACAGCAAAAAAAAACAAAAACAAACAAACAAAGAGGCATAAACTTGGATATTGTTAAAAACAAATGCATGAATTTTAAAAAAAATAGAAGAAGATACAGAGCTGTTGAACAGTCATTTACTTCTCGCTCCACCAACAATTACCCAATTAAGAATACCCATATAAATTTTTACTCTCATAACACAATGATAGAATCTTTTAGTTATAATCACTTGCAAAACCTTCTCAAGACCAACTCAAAATGCTTATATGCAAATTTTAAAAAGAAAGGATGGGGGTAGTTGTTGTGAGAAGGATGACAAAAAGCACCTGAACGTGGTGGTGGTTAGCCTCGATGGCAGTGACAAGTGAACATGGAGATATGTTGCAGGTTACAACAAAACTCTAAAGTCCGTCAGTGCCAACAATGGAGCAACTACTAGGAAATGCAGTGAAAAGACTACGACCTACTAAAATTTAGGATAGAATATCAATGAGGAGAGATCAATCGAGTAAATTTATGAAATACAACAGTTGTTAAACCTATGATTAAAGGAATAGGTTGAAAAAAACTCGAATGGGTACTTTAAAATTCTCTCAAGACTTATAGAGATTTAAAATACAGTTCAAAATTATAGACATATGTTAATCTATATACCCATGAAAATAGATCTTTTGAACCAAAAGATGGACGAGATTATAAAGATCCTCCCAAATCACACATATCATACAGATTTGAAAGCAAAAGTCACAGATCTGAAGCGAATAAAAAGGAATACCCCTGAGACATTTATATCCTATCAAAAGCATATTAGGGAAGCCTTTTAACCAATACTCTTCCACATCAGAAGGAAATGGCGTTAGAGATTTCAAAGCCGAAGATATAGGAAGATCTAATGTTTAAGTACGCAAATTAATAAAATAATGAAAATATTAAGGGTAGATCTATCAGATCTGCAGGACTTAGATGAATCATTTTCTCAACTTGGGATTATGGATTTGGTCAACATATAAACCAATGAAATTGCTTTAGCTCTACCACCACCATAGAGAAGTACATGTTCAAATGATCCTCCACAAGATCATGCAATAAGGGAATGTGCATATTTCCATACCAATGTCACCCCATCATTCGTGTGAACTAGATTAAGAGAGAATCTAGGACGAAATTTATGGAGAATGCCTGAAAATACACCACTGGCAAGGAGCATGCTCCATCCCTTGCATACATATGGCACTGTACTTAACTTAGATATCATCAACTTTTGAAATATCAAGAAGTTCGATGAATGGGTTGCAGCTATGAAGATAATAGCAACCATACTAGAACTCAATAGGAAAAACTTCATATAATTATTGGAGTTAATATTTATAGGTTCTATGAAAGTCAGCTGGGATAATACCCTAGAAGACAACAAAGCAAGCATCCTCATTGGATAGACCAAAAGTGTGGTCGCAGAAAGGCTCGGGAGGCTGACTAAAATACATTTCATTAAACACAAATATTTCGACAGGAAAAGAACCGAGAATACTAGAGAGCATTCACAAGCTCTCTTTGGTCTTGAATCAAGAAACATTAGTGTCATAAATGAACATATCTATTAGTTCCATAAATATCGCTTCCAAAGTAGAGTTGTAACCGAGGTAGTTGCCCCTATGTTATTAGCCAAGATCTGTAGTTCATAAAGAAAAATATTGATCCAAACATATAAAGTGCCCAAAGGACAATTGGATACAGTAGTAAGAAAAGTATATATCATCAAAAATAAATTGAAGGATTGGTATTATCAAGCATCCCTCCAAAAGAATAAGAAGAGACTAAGAGGTAAGATGAAAAAAACACCTCTTTATTGAATAATAATAGCTATCCAACCATTATAGGATAATCAAGCGAACAAAGGAAGAGGAAGAAAAAGAATAGTGACTCCTACTCTAGGAGTTCTAAAGAATCCTCTTTCCCAAAAAATTATAATGGTCTGAAATAAGGCCAAATTATACAAATCTGCGCATAAAATAGGACTAATGAGGGTATCATCTCAAGGATTTAGGCCAACAAACACTAGATCTATCAAAAAAATCCTACAATATGAACTTGCATATGAGCCCACACTAGAGCCAATGAAAGTTTTAAGAATTGTAACTATGGATGTGTGGAGCAAGAGGTCATATATCACCAGATTGCCAGCAAAAATTTCATGAATTACAGAAGTTTGAAGTCACAGAAGACATCCTTGATGAATTTACTATAGCGATTGGTACCCATGTACCAATTTGAGGATCTTCCCTAAAATAAATGCATCTACTAGGAGGAAATACAGAGTGATTGAGATGGATTTTTAATCGAATCAAAATAATTACAATAAAGGCGATAGGTTTCAAACCTCTAAAAGCCTGTCAGGATTCTTTTCAAAAATAACAGTGTCAAACAAAATTATGAAAAAAAATCATGCATCGAGACTTTAATCTCAACACATATTATAGATTTAGAATTGAGGAATCGATAGAGTCCTCAACCAAATAGGGCTAAACCAAAGAAAACATCACATAATTTACATAGTAAGTTTAGGTGAGTTTGCTATTCTTATGGAACTTACCCATAATGTGATAAAAATTCTTCTTATTCCTAAAAAAGAAATTTGTGAATAATTAAGTAAGCTTGGAGAAGAAGTAGTTGTTACTATATAATGTATCCATATACGAATTATTGAAGTAGTAATAAAAGAAATTTCAGATGAAGGAAATAGACCATATTCTATAACATATAGAATAGTTTATGTCCTTCACGATACTATTCTAATTTATGCCTTCTGAAAAGTATATTGAGATTCCAAGAATTCCAAGGAATTTGTTAAGGTAATGACACCAGATCCTATTAGGATACCTAGAATAGGTGGTGTTAACACCGAATAAAAGATTACTCAATTTTAAGAGTTAGATCTAAAATTGAGTTTAATAGCAAGATATCTTTTTCGAAAATAGGATCATCGGTAATAGATGTCCTGTAGACTGAAACCAAATCAAAGTTGCATTTGACATCATTGATAAAGAAAATTATTTTTGTTGTGATGACTTATATTACAACAACTTTTTGTAGGTAAATATGAAGGCATGCTAGTATTGGAAGTGAAAGTTTGTAATTAGGACTTGGACCCCAACAAGAAAAATTATTTTTCACCAAAAGTTCTTTGAAAAATGAATATTGTGTTTATAAAGTTAAAATTAATAAGTATAAGATGCTCTTTTATTCTAAAAGAATTGTAAGAACTAAAATATCACAATAAAAGTAGTACAATCACTAAAAAAACTAGAGAAAATTATTGATTAAGAAAAATAAATTAAATTACAATTTCAATATTTCACTAATTATACATATTTATAGTGATACGACATTTTTTTTTTTTTGTTAAAATAATAATTTCATGATTCTCATAGTGAATATTATTATGCAAAAGTTTTTACTAACAAGATTTAGTGACAAAAAGTTGTGTATAAACTTTGTTATTAAAAACAATAAGTGAGACAAATAGATATATATATATACACAGTAAAAAAATAAAAGATTAGTGACAAAAAAATTAAGTGATAATTTTAATATTATCACTAATTATATGTATCTGGTGACAAGAATATTTATTATGTCACAATAATGAATTTTATGATTTTAATAATACCTATTATTTTTAAAAATTATTATTAGCAAGAATAATTAATAAAAAAACATGCACAAAATTATCACAAAATCAGTTAATGACATATGTATAGTGAAGACCTAGTGAAAACAAATAATAGTTGCAACTATAGATGTGTCACTAATTATATTTAGTGACAACTTTATAGACATTTTTTGTTACTAATATTATTATTTTTTTTTTGTAGTGATGTATAGTGATGAGTTGGTTATGGCAAATAATTATTTTCACTGTAGATGTGCTGCTATTAATTGTATTTGGCGACAAGTATACTAATAATTATATTCGACAACATTAAAATTATTCTTATTTAATATATATATATACACTTTAATTTACAATAATTTTAAATTGATATGTTGTCACTAATATTATATTATAATTATTGCAGTGTACTGGGAATAAATAAACATAAGAAAAATTAAAATAAGGGACGACATTGAAAAAATAAATTATGAACCTTGGAAGAAAATGAAAACCCTATAACTGGTCAAACTCTCACAATATTTAAGTTTTATTGAATTCTCCCTAACTGCTCAATAAATTAAACCCTAATATATTAATTATATGCAGTCTTTAATTTCAAATTAAAGAATTTTTAATTCAAAAAATAAAAAGAGAGAAAATGCAAATATGGTCAAAAGTGATTATTATTAGTAGTAGTATTTGACAATGTGCCAATATCTGCTCTCGAGACTCAAAAATGATTTTCCACACATTTGTCACCAAGCTGTGGGTATCAATTTCTGTGTCGCATTCAGAAAACAACAATGTTCTCGTGCTTATCCTTTACGTTTTTAATTGAAAAATATATATATATATATATATATTACCACCCATGTTTTAAATAACAACTTCAGGGCTATTATTATCATTATTATTAAGGAGCCATGGCCTGAAGTCATGGATGATCTAAATAATGTCTATTGAATTTAAATCAAATCATGTAGGCGGAAGACGAGGTATAGCGATATAGTATACAAAAGATCGCCATAAAATCCGATTATATAGGCAGAATATAAATCCGGTGGCATGTAAGCAAAAGCGATAATAAAAGAATATTGTAAATTATGACAGATATAAAGAAAGTTGGATAGATCAAGAAAGAGCTATCTCCGGAATTTTTTACTTTTTTGTTAAACTAGTAGGTATGAATTGAGTTTGAAAAGCCAAAGAAATAAAACGCCATTCATCGACAAAATCGGGTAGTAATGGCAACACAGACCTTATCCATACCCATAATTTTAGTACAATGACCCAAAGGATCACTCTCTTTCCTTTTTATCCAATTTCATCTTATATTTATCAGCAATTTAAAAATTTTTTTTTTTTGCCTTGAAGACTTAAAGAAACTTAAATAAGAAAACTTAAAAAATTAAAGTGTTCAACAATATATAAATAACTTTTTATTATTAAGAAAGAAAGATTGTGAAAATACTTCTACTTTAGCTATTATTATTATTATTATTATTATTATTATTATTATTATTATTATTATTATTATTATTTTCTTTTTAAATTTCATTCTTTGTTGTTATAATATTTCCCAAGTACCCTAAAATATTAAACTTTATGTATTATTTTTTTAAATATTGGACTACTAAACATTGATAATCTTATTGATATTTAATGCAATTATATATAGAAATAATTTGACTCAAATTTTAAATAATTTGAGCCGAATAATGAAGTATAATTACAATCATACCTACTAACCACATATTCCTAATAAGTCCGCTTTCATAAGAATTTTCTGTTTGAATCAAATGTGAAAAATATTCAACTACATATATAAATCCAGCCATATTGGTATTAAAACCTAAACTTCTTAATAATTTTCCTTCTAAATTTTGTTTCATATTCTATTTATTTATCATATGCATATCATATGTATAAAAAATTATGCCATTTTTTAAACTCAGTACACGCGATTTATACATACATATATATATATACATAGTAAATCAAATAAAATATGTAACAAATTTTAAATAAAAAAAAAAATCAAACCATGCACATGGATATTTTTTTTTTTTTTTACAAAATGAGATTCATTACGTTATTTAACATATATTTAAATTCAACATACATTTAAATTCGACGACTGAATCACTATGTCAATAATTGAAACAAACAAGCACATTTTTTTTTGGATTGAATGTAATTCATCACATC
This sequence comes from Sesamum indicum, assembly GCF_026168435.1. Classification (NCBI taxonomy): domain Eukaryota; kingdom Viridiplantae; phylum Streptophyta; class Magnoliopsida; order Lamiales; family Pedaliaceae; genus Sesamum; species Sesamum indicum. The sequence goes on along the minus strand of NC_142658.1, from coordinate 11,571,208 downwards.
ATTCAAATACATTTAAATTCAACGATTGATTCCCTACACAATAATTCAAATCAACAAGTAGGTTCTAGTAAGACAAAAAAAAAAAAAAACTATTATAAAAATAAAAACCCATATTTGTAAAACTTAAATTTAAATTTTTTTAATTATAACGCCTCAACTTTATCAATCAAGCAAGCCACACCAATGTCTTAAATCCAGCCCGGCCCGAACAATCGGATTGTACGAACCGCCACCCAGCCCACATGCAAAATGGGTTGGTTGAAATAAGAAATCCGAAAGAGCCAAAAAATCGCTTTTTTAGTGCAAACCGTTTGATCTAATGGTTTAACCGGTGAACCATGCAATCCAGTACTTGGTTGATTGAACCAATCGGGTCAACAATCAAGTGTAAATACATGATAAAAATTTTAATTTTTCTTCTAAAATGTGTATTATTTTTGGTACGTACCCTAATTTTATGTTATTTCTGAAAGGATAGTAGATTATTTCTAAAAATGTGCATTATTTATGTTAAATTGGGATAAATTCTGTTAAGTTTAACTAATTTATGTTATTTCTAAATATAAAATTCTGATTTCTCTTCTCAATTCAATTTTGCTATTTCTGTTAGATTATTTCTGATATATCTAATTTTCTGTCATATTTGAAAATATATAATATCATTTTCTTGTATTTGATCTTTATAAGTTTATTTTTAAATTTATTTTATTATATTGTATATCTTATTGAACTATATTAATATCAAAGAAAAACAATACTTTTTGTTGAAAAAAATCATTAAGTATATTAATATTATTCATAACTCATTTAATTTTTCAATTCGATAAACGGGTGTGGATTTCAAAACACTGAGCCACACAAAAAGCATAAGTGTGGAGTTATAAATAGAGTAATAAAAAGGGAACAAAGAGTGGTACCATAATTTGTCTGTACGTGGACTAAAGTTAAACGTATATAAAAATAAAATAGTTGAGAGAGAGAGAGAGAGAGAGAGAGAGGCCCGTGATTTTGCGTGGGAGTAGCAGAACGTAGCTTCTTTTCAGACAAACGCCACGTTGCCCAATCACCCAAACCAAACCTCTCAATTCTAATCCCATACATGTGGACCACCGTAAGCTCCTCAGACCCCCTCTATCCATCTACGTTCAATTTCAAAACTCAGTCCCCTCTCTCTCTCTCTCTATATATATATATATATTCAATCGTATATTTCATGTACATGTACAAAGAAGAACGTATATAAGCATTCTTTTGTACGGTTGTAGGTTCGAATTTACAAAATAATTAAAGTATTAAATTCCGTTCGAAAAACTTTTAGATTTTGAATACGTACGTATTCTCCAAAAAAGATAAATAATATCACAAAAATCTCGATTAAAACTTTTCAATGTTTATATTGGTGAGTTCGTAAAGGATACAACATGAGATTGTAAGAATAGTCAGCATAGCAAAAATCATACTTGAGATATAAAGGGTTGGTATTTATAACTGTGTCTAAACTACATAATTATACGTGGATTCTTGATACAAGAATGATCATATGGTCATCATGAGTCTGTACATGCCTGACTTTAACTTGACTTGAGACTCGACATATAGGACCCGAATAGTAGTGACACGAAATTATGATACTAAACAACAACTTATTTAATTTGTTTTATTCTAAAGTATTTGAGTATAGTACTATCACATTATGTATATATGCTTTGTCGTATGTGGTTTGATGTATTACACATAGATTTTTAATGATTTGAAAAATTACATCTATTATCTCTAAGGTTTGTTTTCTTTTAATATATAAGTCTATCCTTCAGTCAAAATTCATTGAATTTGTTGATATTAACAAAAAATTGATATTTATCCTTTATTGACTTATTGCAAATAAAACAAATTATTTATGACTAAACTACCTTTATAACAACGAAAATATACCTTTTCAAATGCACCAATGTATGACAATGTATAAGGGTTAATTTGATCGTAAAAAAAATTAGTTGACACGGAATAAATTTGTAATAAGTCAATCAATGATAAATATAATTTTTTATCGTGAATTTTTTACTAGACGAATTTTATCAAATATCAGGAAGTTATGTAATTTTTTAAATAATAAAAAAATATTTGTAATTATGATAAATTTTAGAGGATGTCGTCGTAATTTATTCAAAAAATAAATAAAAAATAAAAAGAGAAAAAGAAGAGAAGAGTTGGGGAGCCGAGACTGCGGCGAGCGGACATGTCGGCTAGAAAAAATTGAGAGAGTGTGCGCGTGGAAATTGATTTGTCGGCGGGAGATTTGTACTTATCCAAGAAACATGGCGGCGGAGTCCAGTCAGCCGCCATCGCTCGAGCCGCCGATCCCCCAACCCGACCACCTCAATTTCACATAGCCATTTCCCTTTTCCAATGAAGATACATTGGTTTTGTATGTATCATTCACGTAAGAGTTTGTGTGAGAAGACAATAGAATTGAATAGGAAATGTTTGTATGATTTGCTCGCCGCATTCCCAAACGGCTCATGAGAGAACATCCATTTTCACATTGTTGTCCCAATCAATTTTATTCCAATTAAATTAATTGAATCGTAAATATATTATACTTGTCATATTATTGGATATTTTTTAAATTTGTACACCAATCATAATTTATTATATTTTCATATAATCGATTCCCATTTGAGCAAATCCGACTCGAATTAGAATTTTCTCTTCACTATGTTACTAGTTAGCTTTGCTCGGAATTGTTTTCAAACTGTTGTCCCCGCACCACCGTGTCAGAAATATGATATTTTGTTATGACTGACTATCGTAATTATATACGATTAAAATTGTCACTCTCCATATTTAAAAGATTAAACTTGTTATTTTTTCATAATAATTACTGGTTGTTTTAACGAATAAGACTAAAACTTAGCCAAATTAAAAAATACAATGCATGCTTTAGTCATAATAAAAACCACTGTAAGTATTTCGGTAATAGCTAAAATAATGATACATTCTGATTAATTTATCGTTGAAATTTAAGTTTTTATATTAATTTATTTGACCGTAATTCATATATAATATTAATTTATTATGGCTCTTAATTAACGGTCGTGATTTATAGTGTATGGAATATATAAAGACAAACAAACACCAACACACATAAATATTAGATGTATGAAGCCATTTCAAACCCCACCTCCATATAAATACTCCGCATCACCTCAAGAAACAAGCGTTTTCCAGCGCGAGTTGTTGCTACCTTAGACACTACTCTCAGCGCTCCTCTCTCCTATTTCCATCATCTAACCCTAACCCGTATATTCTCCCTCCAAAACCCGGAAACCCAGGAGAGGAATCCGAAGCCCGGAGAAAAATTGAACACGGCCGGCCGCAGGATTCATGGAAGGTTCTTGCTGTACGTCGTCGTCGTCCAGCACCGATCAGAACCCGAAGAGAAAGCCGAGGCAGCACACACAGGACAAACCCTATAGAGGGATACGGATGAGGAAGTGGGGCAAGTGGGTCGCTGAGATCAGGGAGCCCAACAAGCGCTCCAGAATCTGGCTCGGTTCCTACTCCTCCCCCGTCGCCGCGGCGCGTGCCTACGACACCGCCGTCTTCTACCTCCGCGGCCCTTCCGCCCGCCTTAACTTCCCCGAGTGCATAGTCCACGACCCCCAGCAGCACGACCTGTCCGCCGCCGCCATCCGGAAGAAGGCCACCGAGGTCGGTGCTATGGTCGACGCCCTGCAGGCCGCAGCCCACCCCCGAGGAAACTCGGGTCGGGTCGCCCATGAAAAACCCGATTTGAACGAGTACCCGAGTCCAGAAACTTCGGAGGACAACTGAGAGGAATTACCTGGTTACGGTCTACGGCTGTCTGTCACTCTTTTAGAAGGTTAAGGTTTCTTTTTTTTTTTTTTGAAAAAAAAAAACTTTATTTTTGTGGAGTTAATTGTAATTTCAGCTGAGATGTATAAAAGTGTACATCTGGAGGAGGAGAATTAACGCCTTTCTCTGTTAATTAGAAAAAAAAACACAAAATTATACAAATATCCTTGTTAAATTATTGGCCGGGAGTACTGCTCTGCAAACACCATATAATAATCCAATTTTCATAATTTCTTATATTTTGTTTTCCAAAAAATTGTCCTAATTTTAATTTTGGGCTATTTTTCCACTGTTTCATTGGACTTTTGATGGAAGATTAAAATTGAAATGAAAATGGAAATTGAAATTCGGGGTCGCGCTCATCCACAGTACAGAGTTGATAAGAAGAAGATAAGGTAGGGAGAGTTGGGCAGCCAAACAGGGCATTACTTTTGCACCATAAATAAATACAATAAATAAATAGAGAGGTATATTAAAAAAAAAAGGAAATAAATAAAGAGTAGTGGTCCAGAGTGTTGATTTCACTAGTGGGTGGTGAGTGGTGAAATTATTATTCATGATCATGGGCAGGTGGGCGGTGACTATAATTTTATTATTATTATTATTATTTTACTTATGGTGTATATTATTATATGTTAAAAAATACGTACCCGAAATTGAACGTGTCACTTGTTTGATTTATGTGGTAAGGAAAGGCAAAAGTTAGATTGCATGAATAGTTGTCATGCACTTAGTCAGGACTATAAAAAAGTTAAATTAAATTTCAGATTTGAGTTTGAACTCAAGCTCATAGTCCTTGATTTGGCTCGAATCGATGAGCGTGAATTTTTCGGGCTCGAGTTCGAAATGGAGTATTTAGGTTCAAGTTTGTTTGAAAAAAATCCAAGTTTAGATTGAGTTGGCTTGTAAAATTCAGTAGCTGACTTGACTTAACTTGCGCTCTTGTTCGGCTGAGTGTGTTTGTGTAAATTTATAAGTTTGTCAAAATATCTTGTAAGATATTTAAAGTGTTCAATATTTATTTTTTTATTTTAAAAAAAAACGAGCTTACGAGATCCAAATTTTCTAAGAAAAAGTAAGAAGTTATCAACTTGTTTTCAAATTTTTTTAAAAAAATTGATATATCTTGCGACTCTATCTGTACTCGCATTGCGCAAGTTTCTGTCTGCTCTAACTTCTATACCATAGGAAGGAGTCACACGATTTTGTCCTATTAAGGCGTCTAGTAAGTAAGGGAGAGGAGGCTTTGAAGGGCATATTAACCACTAAAACTCTTCGTCTGCAGCCAAACTGGCAAGTTTGTCTACATCAAAATTAGTTCAATTTTTTGTTCAAATTAAATTTGAATTTTCCATTAATAACAAATTATAAGATTCATAATTTATTTTATTTAGATATTTTTATAATTCATAGCCAAACACCCTCTAAAGTTGGATGATAAAATTATGATATACACTAAGATCACAAGTATACTTGAGCATGTCTAGTGTGAAAGGTGGGAGAGAAACAGAAAGGTGTAGTTATAATAAAGTACTATAAAGAACTATTGTTGCAGATTTAGTCAAAATGTACAACATTAATTTGAGTTATCTAATCTTATAATGTTGTCTCATAATAAAACACCATCTGTCTGTTTCAGTTACGCCCTTAATACCATCCACCTATTTGAGCTGTCAGTATGGAGAAAAAAAATTAGATAATTGAAGTATTAGTCGATTTTGAATCATATCACGTCACTACAATACAAAATTTTACGATTATTGTTGGAGGGGGAAAAATTATTATACATGACAAACTTTGTAGTATAACTATTAAATTATTACCAAATTTTTGTTGCGAGTTTTTTTTTTTGGGAAAAAGTAAGTTTCATAGATGAAAAAATCGGCATAGTACAACAGTGCTCATAAGCTATGCTTTCCTTCGACAGGTCAAGAGATACGCCACAATCAATAAAGTGCACTAGTACTAACAGAGCTAGGAAGATTTATGCTCAGAATTCGTAGTCTAACATCCTCTATTATTAAGTTAGCTAACGTGACCGGTGTCCTTGCAGTGTGTTCGAACCTCCTTAAATTGCGTTCCCTCCAGATGTGGTAGACGCAGGATCCAAGTAATGTACGGAAAGCCATATTATTTTTTTTGTTGCGAGTTTTACTCGTAGATGATATGGGTGTAGGGAAATATTCACTACGAATAAAAGTAATAGAAAATATCATCTTTTTTTTTTTTAATAAAAATTTAACTTTTGTCGCGACTGCAGTTTCATGGGGAGAAAAACGGAAGACAAAATCACTGCCTCTTGCTATGAAAATCCAAATGTAATAATAGACGACGAGTTTAACTATCTTGTCTTAGTTTTCTTCTACAGGGTGTATGTAAAAACTTATACTTTTTTTCAAAAGTGTTTAAGTTTAGGAAAATCAGATAAGTGATTAAAATGTAAAAATTGAGACTGTTTGGAAGTAATAGTTATATGTAGAAAAAAATTAATGTGAAAGTGTTTTGTAAAATGTTGGTGTGTATTAAAATATCTATGAAATTACCTAATTATCCTGATAGATGAGTGAATTTTTTAACCATTATTGGAGTATAGTATTTTCGAAATATACAAAAATAGATTAGGGCAAAAAAGTCATAAAAAAGTCGAACTAATTTACGAAATACCTTAAGTTGCAATGTTAAGTCTAATTATATAAATACTCCATGCTCTTTGTAATACAATAAGTACATATTTTGATATTGTATTTGTATTTAAAAATACTCCCATTCATTGCCGAAATTTTACACGGATATCCTGGGTATATTACACTAACACTTCCTAAACAAACGTATTTATAATTTTATAAATAACAACGAGTGTTTATATAATTAATTTTAACTTTATGGGAGTATCGATGTAATTTACGCTACATTGTAATAGTAGATAATGGAACGCATAAATTTTTTAACTTAAGAGTTACCAACAATTTATTTAAAATTGTATAAAGAATAATTAAATTGTGCTCCTAGCCTATAAATCCATGCTACTTTACAGAGTTTTTTTTTTTGTTAGTTATTACATCGATTTCTTTAAAAATTTTCATAAAATTATCAAACTTTGTAATATTTATAGGCGAAATTATATTTTTAGTTTCATAGGATAAAGAATTTAATACATTTAGTTCTCTATTTTATAGAACTTTTAAAATAGTCTAAAAGCTAGAAAAACTCAACACATTTAATTCTATTTTTTAATTATGAGATTTTTAAAATGGTCCCAAAATTAAAAAAAGTAGACATATTTAATTCTCTACTTTATGGGATTTACGGACTAAATGTATTGCTTTTTTTTTTTCTCAATTTTGTGACTATTTTGAAAATTTTGTAAAGCACAAGATAAAATGTATTGAATTTTCTTAATTTTGGAGTCATTTTGCAGATTTACTAAAAGTGTTGAACTCTCTATCTTATGGGACTAAAAGTGTAATTTTGCCTTTTATTATTACTATATACTATTTCACCATTTTCTTTTGAAAATTTAATTCAATCGCCCATTAATTCCGAATAGAATTATTAAATTTATTGTAGCAACATATATATGTTTTAAAAGAAATTAAGTCTAAAACGAACATATAATGTTACAAGAATTATAACATTTAATTATTATAGTTAAAAATAAATAGACATAGTAAATAATCATTGTCCACGACCACAGAACGTTGTTGGCCGTGGTTATTATGAGTGTGACTACAACATTTGCCATAGCTAAGAGCCATGACTTATTTAGACATGATAAATAAGTTGCCATACAGGATTGTAAGTTAAGTTTTTGCATCAGTTTCATTCAACCATGATTAATAAGAGTCATTACCACGACCACTACAAAAAAAAAAAAAAAATGATTATTTCCCACACTATAAATTACCTTGGGTTAAAAATCATAGTTAATCAATATTTTCTAACACGATCAGAAAAAGTCGATGCTAAAACTTAAGTTTTGACTACAATTAATCAACATTGGCTATGGTTTCAGCCATGACCAAAATATTTACCCCCAATTTTTAGTTGTAACAATTGTTTTGATTTGGCTTTCAAGAACAATTGCTAATAGCCGTTGCGTCGCTGTGATTAATTAGTATCCCATTATAATTTTTTATTTTTTAACTATAACAATTAATCATACCAAGAATCCCAAATTTCTTCTAATCGATTTTTAATTCATAGCTATTAAAATATAAATAATAGTAAATTTTGTTCTCGTATAAATCCACTTGAAACATATATATTGGAATCTCTTTTCCATATCTTATTAAATTTTCTAATCGATTTAATATATGTACGCCAATTAGTATAACTTTTTTAATAAAACAAATAACATAATTTATATATATAGCATTAAATTAAATAAAAAGTATAATAAAATTTAAAATAAAAAATTTCAAGAACATAAATAATTAAAATGGACTTCCATGGTACCATCATTTATTAATAACAAGTGCACAACAGGCTTGTGATATTTACATATGTCCGCTGTGGGACCAATCATGAAACATAGTTGGGGCAGTCCTCTCCACTTTCTTTAATTTTTTACTTGGAGATTTTCTTTTCACGTTCTCTAATTCTCAAAAATATCATATGAAATGTTTTAGAATTTATAAATAAGTTTTTTTTTTGTCAAATGTGAATATTTTAATAAATTGAGCAGTTATCGAATCGATCAATACGTTCACAGAAGAATAACAAAATAATTACAAAAATATAACATTTAATCATGACTAATTGTCATGGTTAATAATAAATAACCGAAGCAAATAGCCATTGACTATGCCAATGCAACAGTTGTTGGCTGTGGTTTTTGCGACGGTCTAAAACATTTGTCATGACTTAATGTTTTTACCATAACTCTTAGTTGTGGCAAACAATTTTTTTATAGTGGAAAAGATAATTGTTTGCCCAAATTTATTTAATCGTGGTTAATAATAGTTATTTACCATAGTTTTTAACCATAACTAATAATATTGTAGCCAAAAGTAATTTTTTTCTAGTGAAATCAACTCATATTAAGTGAGACAAATACCAACATATTCGATAAAATACGGACTCATAACATCAAGTTATTCATATAACCTTAATTCTAACTAGTAAATTAATACATTTTGATAGGTTTTAAATACATTTAATTTAGGATCGTCTGAAATTTTTAATTTTTTAAATCTTTCGCTCAAATTCAAATCTGTCCATCTAAATGGACCCCAAACATTAACGTATTTGGTACATTTTCTAATAGATGAATTAATAAACTCTTAAAACAAGATATTATAAAATCTTAAGCTCATTAAAAAAAAATGAAGGAATTTCTAACTTATATTTAAAAGGTTAATAAATTTATGTCTTCCATCTACGCAATTAAATTAAAAAAATTATAATTATTAATAATTTATAAGTTCCATAATCTCAACTTATGCAAACACTTCAAAAGTTTATTATAAAAATAAAATACAGCATTCCAAAAATTCTATAAATCCGAGGTCCCACGTACAAATTCGTGTGTATTTATCTCACTTTATGTTATATTAATATATTGATCGAACTAATTTATCTGCTCAATTTATTAAAATATTAATTAATATAATCATAAAACTACTGCTTGAAACCATTCTATAAAATTTAGAAACTTAGGACATTCTTTTTAAATAAATTTAATCAAATCAAACAACTCTCAATTAATTTATTTTGGTCTAATTATACAACAATATGATAAGGTCAAAGCTTTTGATAGATATATTATTTTGGTTGTGAGTGTGAACCAATCACATGGGCAGAGAAAAAAAATTGAATTTTAATGAATTAATTGATGTATATAGATTTGGATTAATGGAGGGAATAAGTAGCTGAGATCTTGGGAAGGTTTGGTCGGCTGTTCTCAATTTGAATTTTATTTTAATTGTTTGTTGCAGCAGAAAGCAACCCTATCAGAATCATCATAGTATTATTAAACAATTGCATGGGTCGGCTGAATACAATTAATTTAAGTCGTTGGACAACCAATAATGTCAATTCTCCACAAAGTTGCATTTAATAACCATAAATTATATTGATATCTTTCAAATTATATATAATTATAATATTATAAGTATATTTTTTGAGGTTAGAGTCACTAAATAAAAAATTATTATTACTTACGATTTTATAGGGTATAGATTAAAGTCGCGGTAAATAATTATTATATAAATAAAAATCGATGCGAAAATTGAACTTATTTACGATGAAAATTATTTTTGTTATGGGCATGAGCCATGGCAAAAGTATTTGACACGGCTCTTAGCCATGAATGATTATTAGCCACAGTCGCAAAAACCACGGCCAACAACGTTGTACGGTTGCGGTCAATGACTTTTTGCTATGGCTATGAACTTTTAACGGTGACAATTAGCCATTGCTAAATGCTATATTTCTTGTGGTGAGTTATAATTACAGGTATATATACTCTTATTCAATGGCGAAATTTTATACAAACATGCACCCAGTGGGTACATTGTACTAACACCCCCTCTATTGGTGTACCTATAATTTTATAAAAAATAGGAGGTGTTTGTGTAATAAAATTTAATTTTTGGGGGGTGGTGATGTAATTTACCCATTAATAATATATTGATTTATTCTAATTTATCCAATAATTTCTCAGTTCTTTGCTATATATATGTATATATTTTTTGAATAAAATTGATCAGTATATCAAGATATTAAAATTGATTTAGGGAGTTTTTATAATAAATTTTACTTCTATAGTGAGAAAAACATTATAATATTAAGACATAAGATGTTAGGAACTTATAATTTTCTTTAAATCAATTTTTATCATCATACGAAGAGGGTATTTTGGTGCTTATAAGCTTTTTTATAATATCTTATAAGATATTCGAAAGTTTATAAAATATTATAAAGTGTACTGTAAATATTTTAGAAATAGAGCTTATAAGCTCTAGATATTAGGAGCTTATATCATAAGCCCTTTAAAAAAAGTAAAGAGTTGATGTTTATAATATTTTTAAATAATTATAAATTTATCATTACTAACATCTTATAAGTTTCATAATTTTATTTTTTCAAAAACTATCGTGAATTTTACTTTTAAAATAAGATCTAATATGTTTATAAGATGTACGGACTTATAAGATCTTTTAAATAAATTTAGCCAAACACCTCACTAGTACGTGTGGCACATTCTACGTATGTGCATAATTTTTAAAAATTATTCTAAATAAAATATTTACATAAATTGTATCGTTTAATTTTTGTAGAGTAAAAAGTATCTTATATATATATATGTAAGACAATAAGTTAATATAAATTTTTTGATTTATAAAAAGATATTGATACAAAAAGATAAATCATAATGTTGGAGAAATAAAATAAAATACGTGAGGAAAAAATAATAACCAAAAGGTAGTTATGAGACCATGATAAATGAAAAAAATAAAAATAATTAATTCAAATTTTAAAAATAAATGACTGACTATAATCGGAGAGGATACTAAAAGGGTGCTCGGCCTTAGTAATGAAGTATAAATTCTATCCAAAAATTTTAAAAAATGATCGAAAATCTTATAAATTTTAAAGATGTATTGACTTATAAGAAATTTTAAACAAGTTCAATAAAAATCCCTCTAATTGAAATATCAACAATTTTGTATTAAATATTCATTAAAAACCTCTTTTTTCGGATCATATATATCTGTGCTTTCTATTGGAAAGATTAATAATTAATGTTATTTAGCGTGTAAATAATATTATTTATTTCCTGTTTATAGTTTTTATCTATTTTATTTAATTCCCACAAAAAAAAAAAACAAAAAAAGACATTGTTATGTGGTAGCAAACTAATAAATATAGAAAGTGACATGTAACATTGTTCTACTATTATCAATTATTTAATTGTGTAATGTATGACAAGTCGTGTTTGTTTGGAGGACGGATACATAAAATTGTAGCACCTCTATTCATACTGAAAACGACTAATATTTAAGAATACCTGCCCAAAAATTAACACTGAGCTCTGTTTGATTGGAAAGAAAATTGAATATATATATATATATATATATATATATATATATAAATACAAGTAAAAATAGACGTACAACAAAAAAATTGGTGTTTGGTTAGGGAGAATAGTTGAAGAAAAAGTAAAATTGGATCCCTATGTTTGGATTCGGTTTTGAGAGATGGTCCAAAACCGATTTAATGTTTGGCTCTACAAATTTATTCAGTTTTTGTCTGATTTTGAGGCATTTTGTAATAGTGAGTCCCATTTAACAAACATATTTTTTTTATCAGACGGGCCCACTGCTCTTGGAGGAGGGGATTTTAGTGGGGCCCCCATGATGTGGATTGCACCCCTTTTGAATTATATCTTCCAACCCATTTCATTATTATTATTATTATAATTAATTAACAAGTACAATAGTACTACAATTGGTGTTATTATTTATGTGGATTTTCAAATTATAAAAAATTGAAGGATGCATTAGAGGGTTGATATACATGTTAGATGTATAATATTTTTTCTAGTGAGATTTATATTTAATTTTTAAATACAAATATATTTTATTTTAACTACTTAATATTTTGTACGTAATATTTTTTACATCATTGGAATAATTAAAAATTTAAAAAAATACAAAATAATATAACAATCTTACGCGGTTAATTCATATATTACATTATTTGAATAATATATTTAAATTTATCACCTCGAATAGAACGTCTAACAAAAAATATTGTTAATCCATTACTAGAGTGCATTTAATTATTTATAAAAGTGTATTTATATAAATTATTATTTTTCATTTCCATACATATATAATTAGAAAATAATATTTATTTTAATCCACTCACAACTAAATAAATTATATTCATTTTTATACATATATATATATATATATATATATAAATATATATAAAAAAGAGACATGATTTGACAACAAACAGTACTTTTTGTCTCCCCACTACCCAACATCAAACATACCATACTTATTTTATATTATCTCCAAAAATAAATCCAAACATACACATTATCTCTAACTTATTTTTATTTATCTTTGTTTTTCTCTCTCTATCTCCACAAAATACCCAAAAACAAGTTAAAAACAAAACCAAACATAATGGATGTATTTGAAACTTTTTCGGAGTCCAATTCTGTTTTCGTCCAAACGTTGACGGAAAAAAGTGGAAGTGTGAGGCCAACAAAACAAGAAACTACATATTCTTTTTCATTTACTCTGTCACCCATGTATACATAATTTTCCTCTAATTTTTTTTCTTTCAGCTGATAATATCGACACATATTTTTTAGAAAAGATAACCAAATCGCCAAAAAGACTACTGCGTCGTTGACTATTGGTAGCAATTTTTAATTTATTTAAACTGAATAAATGTGTTATAAATGTGTATCTTCATTTGAGTGGCCATTTTGTCCGATATTCACGAATGATCTTCTGCCGTGGGATGGTGATATGATGAAGGGCTAATATTTCATGCTCTAGAGGAATATCAGTTTTAATCACTGGACTAATTAAGACATCATGGGTAATCATAATTAGGTCTCGGAAGTAAGAGCGTCCGGCACTGATAGTTGCAGACGAAGAACTTCAACAGTTTTTAACTGTAGGCATGCACAATTTATTGTCAATTACGGTATAAATTGGCATGTGGAATATATTTTTTTATTAATTTTATATTTTTTATAAAATAGAATATTAACCGATAGATAAAATTATATTGTTATGTGTGGAATTGAAGTATTTAGAGTGATTTTAAATCTCGCCGTGCCAACAAGCTTACGTTTTGTGATTAAAGAAACAAATGTCAATCAAATCACCCTATATCACAAAGTAAATAGCGGATAGTCTTTCATCTTACAACTATAAATAGGGGTGTTTTTTTAACAATCAAGACACAACTCAAGACGCAAGTGAAAAAACGAGCCAAGAGACAAGAAGACAAGTGAAGACATACAACTCAAAGCGCTAAACAAGACATAATTGACTATACAAGTGAAGCTACAAGTAAGAAAGCATTCAAGAAGTCTTGAAATCGTCTCTAGCGCAAATCACGGAAGATCCATGGCATTGAAGGCAAAAATCAAGGCTTTCGTCGCTAAGATCAAGAAATTTCAATGTTTAATTCGATGACAAGTCAAAAGGTCCCGAGTTAACATTATCAAAGGATAAATCTACTTTGGTAGAAGACCAAAGTTTCTATTCCACTAAAAAAATATCCAACTTCAAGTCAAATAGTCCATGCCATAGCATATTAACTCAGAAATAAGTCAAAAGACCCCCCGAATTATTGCTATGAAGGCCTAAATCAACATTAGAGGAGATTAAACTGTCAAGTTCCAACTCCAAAGTCAACAAAATTAAAAATCAGATACTTCAAGTAGAGATTTTGTACGCATAAAATATTCAATTAAATACAAACATTCATTTGTAATATTTTTTTGTTTTAATAAATCAAAAACATGAAAATTTGCGTTACAATAAGCCCCCACTCCTCTCTTTTTAGACACGTATTTTAAATTATGACACTCGTACAAAAAAATAGATAAACAATATCTCAAACAACAAAACTCCCATTGAGTTGAATGCTAAATATGTGTGCTTTGGCAAAATATATAGGTAAGAATTGGGATGTGAGTGCAGTGTAGAGAAAAGTGAGTTAATTTTTTGGGTTAAGCCTTTACTATGCATACAAAAAATATAATTTTTTTTGGAATGGCTTTTTTAGCGGTCATATTCCCATTCGAAAAAGAGAAGTCGGAAAAATTTTGTAACAGCTTTATTAAAGCCGTTTGAAATTTGGAATGAATTTTGTAATGGTATCGAAACTTCGTTACAAGAATTGACTGATATACAAATATTACTAAATTGAATTTATAACGCAATTTGTAACATAATCTGGAATGGTATATCTGAAATTCTTTTCCCATGTAATGGAATGGCCTTTGTAATATTTTTTTTTTTAATTAATATGACCTTGGTTATCAAACCCTGGGACGGTAACATTATTGATTTTTCGAGCGACTTTTATAGCATTTTTTGTGACGTTCTTCAATATGATCTTTATGTGTATATGCTATTAAATTTAGTTACAATACCTGTTACAAAAGTTGTCCAGAAAATAAATACTTGTTTTTAATTTATTTTAATTATTCTTATTTTCAATTTTCTTTGTTAAATTTAATATTTCTTATTATAAAATTTTATTGAAATTTTAAATAATTATTTTTTTATTCTTAAAATTAAAATATTAAAAAAAAAAGTTGAATGCAATTAATTATCCAATATTTTTTTTCTAGTGATAATCCTTCAATTTGTTATAGGCTAAAATCCTTGATCTACTTGGTGCTGTATCTCAGAAGTAGAGTAGGATTTATAGTTGATAAGCACTATAATGCCGACCAAGGAAAGTAGGGTTTTTAAGCAACTCTCCATTTCTCAAAGCATTTACCAAACTTGCTGGCTTCTTGTTTGCTTTTGTTCGTAAATTAATTTGAGATTGACTTTTAGTTGCTCCAAGTTTGACTCTTTGTCCTTAGAGGGTGTGTTTGGATTAAATTTATTTGAGAGAATTTATAAATGCCAATAACCTACATTTCTTTTTATAAAATTCTAATATTTTATCTTGATAGGTTATAGTCTCCGAAATTTTTATTGAAAGGGTAAATTATAACAGCCTCTCTTGAGATTTGACAATTATGAATATTCTTTAGTTGTTTGAAAAATTATAAATATTCCCTTGATTTTAATGGCCGTCTAACAATTAGTCCAATCCATTAGGTTTCAATCCATAATTTGTGGTGAACTGATCATACCCTTGTGGATTAAAAATTATAATTTTATTTATTTTTCAAAATTTTCTAATTTCATTGACTAAGTAGATAATTTTAAAAAATTTCCGTCCACCCCGTTTGATTTTTTAATAAGTTTTTATTTTTTTAAAAAATAAAAAGTATTATAACGGTGAAGTTGACAATTTCATATCTCCATCCAAGGATTACATAATTTATCAAACTTTAAGGGGGTATTTATAATTTTTCAAACAATGAGGGGCTATTCGTAATTATGTCAAACCTCATGGGAGGTGGTTGTAATTTACCCTAATAGAAAAGATAAATTACATTGACAATCCCTCAGGTTAGATTTAACTATCCGACACTACAAAAAAATTCAATATTTAACCATGGTTAATTGCCATATATAAAAATAAAATAGCCGTAGCAAATAGTCATCGACCACGGCTATGCAACGAGGTTTGACCGTGGTATCTGCAAGGGTGACTAAAACATGATAAAAATATTTTTAATAACTTTTTTTTGGGTGAAAAATCTATATTTTGCATCGATTTTATTTAACCATGGTTAATAAAAATTATTAACCATGATTTTTGGTCTATAACTATTAAAATTGTAGCCAACAGTAATTTTTTTCTAGAGCGAACACTCATTATCCTTTGCAACATTACAAATACAGCTTCTGAGTCAGGTGTCGATGTAATTTAATTTAAACTTGTAAAATTTTGCTTTTAAATAGGATAAGTATTTATAATTATAATCACTACAAACTTATAAGTCATGTGTACTTAAAATTTTGTAAAAAATAAGAGGTATTAATATAAATTGATCTATTTTTATGGAATGTGGATATAATTTAGCTAAATAAAAATAATGAAACTTAAGAAATTGTTATTAGCTGGTTTGTGGTTGATTTTCCCAGCTTTATTACCATTCCTAGTCAAGGGCTTTTATTACCTGCCAAACCTAAGTATTGTATACTATTATGTTCAAAAAGTATGGTATTACACTTTTGCCCCCTTTTGATAATGCAAAAATTATACTTTCCTCCAAACAAGTTTCAAAATTACATCGTATTCGAAAATTCTCCTTTTACAACCGATCCTTTTGGTTAGAGTTTAGATGAAAACTGCCGACATTAGCAAAAAAATACTTAAATTCTTAATTTTACATCTCATCCAATATTCCCATAGTAATATTTTTATTCTGTTTAGGGTAACTGTAATATATATAAAATCAATAGAGTGCAATTGTAATAAAATATTATTATCGAATCATAGAATTTACATATAAAAAGTAACCATTTTATGAATCGAAAAAAAGAGTCATTTGTTTTTTCTCGTACTTTTTATGGAGTGAGTTAAACATCATTGCCGCACCCATTTCTTGAGGCACGGGACAAAAGTATTTGAATACCACATTTTGTTAGTAAGAACTAAGTAAATTATATAGAAGGGAAACAAACAAGAAGCTTTATTCAGACACCTTTAACGGGCTCAAGCTCAATTAATGACATATAGTACAGACTTTGAGCTAACTCACCTCATCTTCACGTGTCCAAATTTAATGACAAAATAGTTGGCAGAATTAAGTCAAGCATTAATGCATTATTTTCAAATTGAAAATTTTGAAACGGCTTCTAAGAACAGTAAATTCCACACATTTAACCAAACTTCTTACGTACATATATTAAATCAAATTCAACATGCAAGAATTAAAGCCTCAATGTCGGCAAAAGACTCTTATTTTATCGAATCGAATTTTTTTTTTGTATCAAATCGTGTTGTATTTTTTATTAAATCTATATCGACAAAAAAAAAATACAAATTAGAGACGAAAAGAATCAAATTGTTGTCACTAATTACACATATTTAGAATTTTTGGTTTGTCTCAATTAATAATACATTTCATGGTTTTAGTAGCTGCTATTATTTTACAAAAATTATTATTAACAAGAATTAGTGATAAAAAATGTGCATAAAATTACATTATATATATTAAGTGATAATAATTTTTATCTTGTCATTGTATAATTATTAGTGGCCAGAATTGTGCATGAAGACGTTGTTGCTATTTGTAATTAATGACACATGTATAGTGACAACAAATATTTATTGTCATTAGGTGGTCACTATATGTGTCATGATTATATTTAGTGATAAATTTATACACTATTTTTTTGTGACTAAATTTTGCGGACAATAAATATTAGTAATTATTAAAATCATGAAATTTATTATTGCGATAAATTCAAAATTATAGTCTCTAAATATATATATAGTTAGTGACAATATTAAAATTATCACTTTATTTCTTTTGTCGCTAATTTGATCTTCTTTTCTACTGTATGGTGACAACCTATTGACAACGATGATCACTAAATTGTGACTATACATGTCTCGGTAATTATTTATAGTAATAGTTTAATACACTATTCTTATGGTTAATAATTATATATATCGTGACAAAATAAAAAATTATACTTTAAATATATTTCTAATGAAAATTTCTAAATTATTATTTGATATTTTATCACAAATATTCATCTTTTCTATAGATATATAAATATTGTTTTCTTAAAATGTGTTCCAATATCATACACACATACTCTTACATCATGGTAAATCAATAAAATTAAAGATTCAGCTCCCCTAACCCATAGTAAAGTCAGTTCAAAGTTCAAACCCTGGATTTGTGGCTACTAAAATTTCAGACCATTAATTAAGTCAAGCAGCAGAAAGTTATTGTTTCTCAGTTAAAATCAGACTATACATATTATGAAGCACTAAAGCTGGTCGGGCCACCTACCTAATTTACGTACATTATTTCATACAGTTTGGGAGAGCAGTCCCCATGTGAAGCATATTTTACTTAAAGAAAATAGCTCAATAATATTGAATTAAAATCAGCTTCAAGCTCATTTGTAAATAAATTTTTAATAGTAATTCTTGAATTTTTTTGGTAAATTTGTTTCCTATTGTTGTTTGTGATTCTTGGATTTTCGCTTTTGGGATGTGATTCCTAATCGAAAAAGAGAAAAATGCTACAATCATTTCGAGAAATTCTCAAGCCATGTTACCGATACTAGAAGAAATTTAATATTATGGCAAATAGTCATTGATCTCGGTCATGCAATGACGTTGGGTGTAATTTTTGTGTATGTTGTTAAAACATTTGTCATAGCTAAAAGTCTGGCAAAAATAATTTTTATAGTGGATAATTTAAATTATCGCAATTCTAATCTATAGCCCATAGTAAATTTTGTATTTGAGATTTTCGAAAAATTAATCTTTCAGCCATCATTTACATTACGCTAACCAAATAAAAAGGATTGAAAATTCAAGGCCCAAGTTCTTCAGTAGTCTATTTAACGTCCTCAGCACAAAATGAAGAAGCAATTGGGCTTCACGACTCAACACTGTAATTAACACTGCCAGTGTTTCTATTCATGTTTTTGTATTTTTGGAGACAAGATAAAACACACTCAATATTTATTTTTATATTTTTACACCTTATCTGCATATTTTTTTATTTTCCAACTTTCTATATATAATATATATATAAAATATAAATATGATTTGACAATAAAAAGTAATTTTTGTCTCCAAAAAATACGACATTAAACATAAAATATTTATATATATACATATTTAATATAAAAATATATGACTTGACAATGAACAGTGATTTTTGTCTCCCAAATCCCGACATCAAACCTACACCACTTATTTTAAAATATTTTAAATTACCCCAAAATACAAATTCAAACATATCATCTATTTTCAAACATACACTTACGTATCACTATTTTCTCTCTGTATCTTCAAAACACAAAACAAAACACTTAAAATATAAATCCAAACACAAGGCAAGTGTTTCAAATATATATTTAAATTTGCATGAAAAAACAATACATATTCCTAACGGCACGTGGGTTTCTCATGATTCTTGCAGTTAATTTTGACGAAAAAATTGCTTCAGGATTAATTTTATTAAGAAAAACTTTAAAATGATATTAGAAAAAAAGTTGTCATAAAGCGTTGAACTAAAAACTGAAACTCCTGTAGAGCAATTTAGCCTATTTAAGATGACGGAAGTTTATTAGATACTGAACAAATCAATTGGTTTTTAGGACATATTGTGTAAGAGAAACTCAGAGAAATTGTACCTAAGTTTATCACTCATTTCATTTGATTAATGTTTTGCCTGAAACACAGAATTGGCTGCTCATGATCTTTTCTTCATCTTTTACTATGATTAACTTGGCACGTCGTCGTCCTCTAATTCACGGGTATTCGTCTATTTTTTATGTGTGGATATTTAACTCACGATTTTTCTGTTAAATATCGATTTTCAAATCTCTATTATTACATCAAGGTCTTTATAATTCATCAAAAAGAAAAAGTTCAAAGTCTTTATGACACTTCTCTTAAAGTATATAAACCAAAAATGTACACGTCCACAGTGGTCATTGAATCATTTTGATATCTATGTTATGTGAAATTATACGATTACATGTTCTTTAAAAATATTGGTCCTTCATGCATCAGGTATTGCTTTTACTACTCTATTCTTCTTACGACCTTTTCTAATTATCTGTGAAATTATCTACTAATTTAAACATCGGAATGCCACTACTTGAACTTTCCCCATACCCGTGTTGTATTTAGTAGGTAGACTCTTGCATAATCGAGACATACCCATTACATTCAGAGGAGCAATCACCCAAAACTCATTAAAAAATACATTGTTTCATTTTTTGGAATTTTTATAGTAGTTGTCGTTTAGTTATAAGCACTTGATATTAATAATTAATATATATAATATTAATTATTAATAATTAAAATTAATGTTATAACTATAATCGATTCCAATAAAAAATAAAAATGAAAGGGCGAACACTTCACACCTTAGCCAAACCCTAATCCTTCAGGCACTTCTATCATCTTTGCAGCTTCCCTTTACATTTATCCTCCATTACTTGTATGATTACATATTTCGATCCTATTGTGTATCAGTGTATGAATGCCAACATGCAATTATTGATTGGCTACGAGAACTTGGAATATTGACATGAATTAAATATTTTTCAATGGATGGATTACATAAAATCATTGTATATAATAACAACTATTACGAAAATAAGATTAAAAAAACTAATATATGTAAAATTGAAATTCGATTCATTTTGTGAGTGCAAGATATGAAAATATTTTTTAATGAGACCTTTTTCGATTTATATGATTAGGTATGATAAAACTGCTTATTATACATAATTACACGTTTGGATTATAGTAATAGAACTTGGTCTTATCTATCATGATTTTTTGTATAGTGTATCCTGTAAAAATTAATGGCCCAAACCAAAGGCTGGGCTTTTTGCTTGGACGGCCAAATCACTTATTGGCCCACTGGGCCACCCAATCCGCTGACCCGATCCATTATCAGGTTTGACCCGACAGCTTCACTACTTAAACCTAAATCTGGCAAACCCTAATTCATTTTTCCCTCTTCTCTTCGACTGCTCTTCTTCTTCCTAAATCCGATTTGTGGGGTTATTCACTGACTCCTTGTCTTCTGTTCTTGCCTCTTCTAGAAAATGGCCGTTAGCAAAGCCTCAATGAACAGCCTCTTTATATGGCTGGTTCATTGCGGCTCTTGGATAAGCTAACTGATATCTCTTCTCTCTTACTCTCGTCTTCTCTGTAAAAACCTTAACAGCCTTTGTGGCTTGACCTTTGTGGTCGAGACAAAAAGCCTTTGTGGCCTTTCCTTAGTGGATCCCTGCGGTGGAACTTTTGTGGTTCAAGGTAGCCTGTGTGGCTTAAGTGATTTGAGCAATCGGTAAAAGGTTGTGGCCTTTGGCCTCGGTAGGCCTTGGGTCTTAAAGGCTCTGACCGTGATTCTGATATTTCTGCTGCATTTCCCCGGTTTAGTACTTGTAAGTTTATTCTTGTTATATAGGACGGTTGTAATTTGTATTAGAAAGGCATATAAATTTTAAAGTTTCTGTAATCATTCTTATTGTAATATTGCCGGAGACCGATCCACTTTCAACAGTGGTATCAGAGCGGGGTTAAGTCTCTAGCCTGAAAAGCCACTCACGGTAACATCCTTCTAACTCTTGAACTTCTTTAATTTTTCGGTCCCAGATCCCTGAACCCTTACTGCTAACCTCCCTTGGTCGGGCTCGAGAAGCCGTCGGGTATCTAGTGGAGGTGTAGTTAAGGCCCCAACAATTATTAACTGTGGATTTTTCTGCTGTTTAATATTTGTTCCTATTATTTGAACTGCGAATATTCTGTGTTAATACTGTAACTTGCTAAAATGTCTGGTTATAATTTACAACCGTTTGACGGAAAAACTGATTTTTCTATATGACAACAAAAAATGAAAGGCATCTTAATACAACAGAAAGTTTTTAAAGCCATTGAAGGAAAATATTCTGAAACTGTTTTTGAAGAAAAACGACTTGAAAATGATGAGTATGTTTACAGTTCTATTAATTTAAATCTATCTGATTCTGTAATTAGAAAAGTAGGAAAACAAAACACTGCTAAAGAACTGTGGAATAAATTAGAGGAACTTTATACAGAAGCATCTCTTCCTAGTAAATTATTTCTTTTGGAAAAGTTTTTCAGATATAAACTGGATCTTTCAAAAAACATTGAAGAAAATATTGATGAATTTACTAAATTAATTCAAGACATAAAATTGATGGGAGATAAAAATATAGATGATTATACCCCTATAGTTTTATTAAATGCTATACCTAAGTCATATGGTGATGTTAAGGCAGCAATAAAATATGATCGTGATAATGTGACTTTAGAAACTGTTATTAGTGGCTTAAAATCAAAAGAAATGGATTTAAAGACAAATACTTCTAGTAGTAGTAATAATGAAGTGAATTTTGCAAGAGGAAGACCTAAAAATAGGAATAATAATAATAATAACTCTAAGTTCAGAAAATATAGTAAAAGTCGTAGCAGAAGTAGGGGAAGAAGTCCGTCTAGAAATAGATATAACAACAATACAATAATAAAAGAGATGAAGATAAAAACACCAAAAAGGATTTTAGGTGTTATAACTGTGGGGGTAGAGGTCATTTTCATTAAAGACTGTAAAAAGCCTAAAAAGAACCAACAAAATAAATCTACTAATGTCTCAGAAGAAACCACTGATGAAGTTTATATGGTATCTGATGTAAATTTTGTTGAAAATTCTTTAAATAAATCTGAATGGCTCGTGGATTCTGGATGCACCTTTCATATGACACCTTATAAAGAGATTTTGACAAATTTTAAAACTGAAAGGCTAGGTTCTGTGTCAATGACAAACCAAAAATTATGTGATGTGCTTGGTTTTGGTGATACATGTCTTATTTTTTAAAATGGTTAAAAAATAACCCTAAAGAATGTTAGGTATGTCCCGGATCTTGCCCATAACTTGATGTCATGCTCTGCCCTAGAAGAAGAAGGGTTAGAGGGGAAATGGGGTAAAGGGATTATGAAAATTCCTAAGGGTTCCATGACTATTTTCAAAGCAGTCAAAAAGAGAAATCTGTATTTATGCACTGTTAAGTATGAATCTTTTTCTGGAAATGTTTTCACAGAAAATAAATATGAAATTTGGCATAAAAAATTGGGTCATATCAGTTTTAGGGGACTTGAGTTATTACACAAAAATGATTTTTTGCATGAAAAACCTTCTGTTTTGAATTTTTGTGATGATTGCATATTAGGAAAACAACACAAAGTAAAATTTCCTACTCCCTCATACCCATCTCCCACTTCCTCAAATTGCATTCTAGAATATGTACATGCAGACGTATGAGGTCCTGCTAATATAAGTACACATGGGGGCAATAGGTATTTTCTATCTATTATAGATAATTATTCTAGGAAAGTATTTGTTTTTCTAATGAAGCAAAAATCTGATGTCTTTGAGAAATTTCAGAACCGGAAAATTCTCGTTGAAAACCAAACTGGTCATAAGCTTAAAGCCTTAAGAACTAATAATGGTTTGGAATTTTGCAACAAACAGTTTTCTGAATTATGCGATAAGAATGGTATTAAAAGACACAAAACCACACCATATACTCCTCAACAAAACGGGGTAGCTGAGAGAATGAATAGGACTTTGTTAAACAAAGTGAGATGTCTTTTAATCAGTTCTGGTTTATCTAAAACCTTTTGGGGTGAAGCTTTATTAACTGCAGCATATTTGATAAATAGATCACCCTCTGTGCCTTGGAAATATTCCTGAAAAAGTTTGGTCAAATTCTGATGTTGACTTTTCTTCTCTGCGCATTTTTTAATGTATTGCTTTCTGTCATAATAATGGTGATAAATTAGATCCTAGGTCTCGAAAATGTGTATTTATTGGTTATCCACCCGGAGTAAAAGGATATAGACTATGGCTTAAGAATCAACCTGGCTTTAAGGTTATAGTAAGCAGAGATGTGATTTTTAATGAATCTGAAATGCCATGTTTAAACACTTCCTCTAAAAGTATTGAAGATTTTAATATTGAAAATACCTTTAATAAGGTGGAACCTAGTAAAGAGGATAACCAACAAGGAGAAGAGATAGTAAATAGAGAAGAAAACAATAATGAAGAGCTTGAAAATGAAAATCCAAACACTTATCAGCTAGTAAGAGATAGAGTACCTAGGGAACGTAGAATTCCTTCTAGGTTTAGAGATTATCATTTAGCTCTAAATATTGAAAATTTAGAACCAAGCTCTTATGAAGAAGCTCTAGAAAGTTCAAATTCAACAGAATGGATAACTGCTATGAATGAAGAAATAAAAGCCTTAAAAGAAAATAACACTTGGGTTTTAGTTTCAAAACCTAAAAATGCTTCTATAGTCGATTGCAAATGGGTTTTCAAAATAAAAGAAGAAAAAAATGCCAAAAGATTTAAAGCAAGACTTGTAGCAAAAGGTTTTACACAAAGAGAAGGCATTGATTTTACTGAAATTTTCTCCCCTGTGGTTAAATTTACTACTGTTCGAATCATGCTTGCACTGGTTGCTCATTTTGATTGGAAATTAAAATAAATGGATGTTAAAACTGCATTCTTGCATGGAAATTTAGATGAGCAAATTTATATATCTCAGCCTCATGGTTTTGTTGATAAGAAAAATCCAAATCATGTATGTTTACTCAAAAAATTCTTATATGGTTTGAAACAATCATCTAGACAGTGGAACAAAAAGTTTGACCTGTTCATGCATTCTTTGCATTTTAAAAACAGTGCTTATGATCCATGCTTATATTTCAAGTATGAAAACAATGTGCCCTTATTTCTAGTTTTATATGTGGATGACATATTAATAGCTAGTCCTAGCCTCAGTATGATTAAGTGCTTACAGAATAATTTATGTAAGAATTTTGAAATGAAAGATTTAGGAAATGTAAAGAAAATACTTGGTATGAATATAGAGAGAAATAGAACCAAGTCAACTATTTTCTTGAATCAAACTTGTTACATTCAAAGCATCCTTGAAAAGTTTTCAATGGAAAAATCCAAACCATCTTCTGTACTCCTTGCAGCACATTTTCAATTAAGTAAAGAACTGTGTCCAAAAACAGAATCTGGAAAAGATAAAATGAAAAATGTGCCCTACTCAAATGCTATAAGCTCTGTCATGTACCTAATGGTAAGTACTAGGCCAGATATTGCATATGCAGTTAGCTGCTTAAGTAGATATATGTCAAATCCAGGTACTTCCCATTGGGAAGCTGTAAAATGGCTCTTTAGATACTTGAATGGTACTAAAAACCTTGGAATAACTTTTTCTAAAAACTCTGATAGTGTGAAACTTAAAGGTTTTGTGGATTCTAACTATGCTAATGACAAAGATAGTAGAAAATCAACTACTTCCTATATCTTTACTCTCTGTAATGCCTGCATAAGTTGGAAATCACAACTTCAAAGCATAGTAGCTCTTTCGACCACTGAAGCTGAGTATATAGCAATTACTGAAGTAATAAAAGAAGCAATTTGGCTCAAAGGTTTAATTTCTGAAATTGGATTTCTGAAAAATAAACTTGTAGTTTACTCTGATAGTCAGTCCAGTATCCAGCTATGTAAAAATCCAGTTTTTCACTATAGAACTAAACACATAGATGTTAGGTATCACTTCATTAGGAATGTTATAAACAATGGAATAATCAATCTTGAGAAAATAAAGTCAGAAGAAAATCCTGCGGATATGGGAACAAAATGCTTAGCAATTGAGAAATTTAAAAATTGTCTTGATATGCTACACTTATAAACTATTATTTCTTAACTCTTCTTTTATACAGGAAAAAGGAAGCTAAGGCAATGATGAACACTTTTATGACCCACCATCTTGGTTTGGACCAAGGTGGAAAATGCAAAAATTAATGGCCCAAACCAAAGGCTGGGTTTTTTGCTTGGACGGCCAAATCACTTATGGGGGCCACCCAATCCGCTGACCCGATCCATTACCAGGTTTGACCCGGCAGCTTCACTACTTAAACCTAAATAAGCCAAACCCTAATTCATTTTTCCCTCTTCTCTTCGACTGCTCTTCTTCTTCTTCCTAAATCCGATTTGTGGGGTTCTTCACTGATTCCTTGTCTTCTGTTCTCGCCTCTTCTCAAAAATGGCCGTTAGCAAGCCTTTAATGAACAACCTCTTTATATGGCTGGTTCATTGCGGCTCTTGGATAAGCTAACTGATATCTCTCTCTCTCTCTTACGCTCGTCTTCTCTGTAAAAACCTTAACAGCCTTTGTGGCTTGACCTTTGTGGTCGAGACAAAAAGCCTTTGTGGCCTTTCCTTAGTGGATCCCTGCGGTGGAACCTTTGTGGTTCAAGGTAGCCTGTGTGGCTTAAGTGATTTGAGCAACCGGTAAAAGGTTGTGGCCTTTGGCCTCGGTAGGCCTTGGGTCTTAAAGGCTCTGAGCCGTGATTCTGATATTTCTGTTTATGTCCCCTTTTACATTACTGCTGGATTTTCCTGGTTTAGTACTTGTAAGTTTATTCTTGTTATATAGGGCGATTGTAATTTGTATTAGAAAGGCTTGTAATTATTTTAAAGTTTCTGTAATCATTCTTATTGTAATATTGTCGGAGACCGATCCACTTTCAACATATCCCATCTAAAAGGTAGCCTGAATATGCTATCCCATCAATTATTATAAAATAGTATTAAAAAAATTATCTGTCGTTTCGCTCTCCATTCTCTTCCCGACCTTTTCCCCCTTGTACTATTTCTCATCCCTCTTTCTCCGATATTGTCTACCTCCCTCCCCTGAATTCTTCTACCCTCTGAGTTCTTCTTTCCATAAGATTTCCAGCTTTCCCACAAAAATCAGCGCCCAACGCATTATTTTTTTGTCTTCAACGAGATTGTATCTTGGTGTAATTTTCACTATAAGAAAATAACTTAATAGCAACGAAAAAAAATTAAACACCATGTGATGCTATAAGGAGAAGATCCAATCCTCTGTATCATTGGGTGAATAATGTCCGCTAGAAAATTTATTGGACGAGTAAGAGATGTGTGTTAATTTGTGTGGTAAAAAGCTCCTGACAATTAGTGCTTTAAGCCCAAAAACCTGTAGAACAACATTGGTTAAACCTAGGGATGTCTAATTTGGATAAAATCAGAACAGAGGTAGAAAGCATCATATTATGGAACATTTAGGTTATACAGAATTGGACTATAAGTTGCCTAAGATGTGAGTCTTAGGTAGAGACAAGATCATATATTCATATATGGATTAATTATATTTTTTCATTTGAATGATGATTTTTTTATATTTTGGCATCTATATATTTTTTTATGTAAATTATCATTTTAATTTTATGAAATTTTATATTTTGTTATTTCTAATTATTTTTGAATTAAGTTTTTTGTTGAAAAAATATGCACATGCAATATTTAAGGGTTATGTGATGTGATATTTTTTATATATGCACATGTGATTTTTTTGATAGAAAAATGAACAAAAAGACGGTCATGTATGACAAAGTGCAAATTTCGCAAAATTAAGATG
This sequence comes from Sesamum indicum, assembly GCF_026168435.1. NCBI lineage: Eukaryota > Viridiplantae > Streptophyta > Magnoliopsida > Lamiales > Pedaliaceae > Sesamum > Sesamum indicum. The sequence goes on along the minus strand of NC_142658.1, from coordinate 11,543,465 downwards.
GTAAGTTGACAAAAAAAAAAAAAATGGATGACAAAGTTAAAACGGGTACAATTCAAATAGTAAAATGTAATTTACCAATCATATAGTTATGGCAATTAGAAGCATAGTAGTTGAAGGAGCGCTATGGCGCAGGCCTCGCGCCATTCTGTATTTGAGGTGCGGACCTTCGCCTAAGTATTCAGCCTGTTGCCCAGGGGCGTGCCAAGGCCGCCTTTGTGGGCCACGATCAAAATAAATAAAGAAAAACTTAATTAATTAAGGAAGGAAGTGAGTCTCAGCAGAAATAAATAGTCTACTGCCTGCATGCATGATATTCCCAACACGACGACTGCTCCTCTCCTGTGCCACTGATTGTTGCCTCTTCTTCTTCCCGTGCCTGGTGCCACTGCTGCTGCTGTTCCACTACCAAGTGCCACTACTGCCCCTATTTCTTTTCTGTTTCTGTTTCTGATTTCTTCTACAATCTACAGTATGTACTTATGTGATGTTTATGCAACTATATAATTGTTTGTAGTCTTTGACTCAATGTTCTTTACTTGTCTAATTAAGTATAAATATAAATTAAAATGATCACTTTTCATATATTTCAATGATTAAAGTCTACTATGCTTCAGTTTCAGTAGTTCAATTATATTTTTAGTTTAGTATAAATATAATATATAGTTCTACGTATTCTTTAAATTTTAATTTTTGAAATTGCTTCTCTAAATTTTTGCTAGGAAAAAAATATATGTATTATTTATTTATTTTAAGTTCTGATTTTTTTTTTTGAAAATAATATATGTATTTTCATACAATAATCTTTATATATGTATATATATATATATATATTTCTTTATTAAAATTATCACTTTTCATATGTTTTAATGAATAAATTATGTTATGCTTCAAGTTCAATAATTCAACTATGTGTTTAGTTTAATATATATACAATATATATAGTTATTATTTATTCTTTAAATTTTAATTTTGAAATTGCTTATCTGATTTTTGCAAGGAAAAAAATATAAGTATTATTTATTTATTTTAAGTTCTGAGTTTTTAAAAATAATATATGTATTTTCAGACTATAATCTATATATATCTCTTATTTTCTAATGAATTAAATTATTTTTTATCATATAATATATCCAAATTTATATTTTTATTTTATTTTCAGATTAATCCTTATTCAATTAAGAATGTATGAAGCTTCAAACTGAAAAGATCCAGGGTGGAATTGTTCATCCTTACTTGATCCTACCAACACAAACAATGTCAAGTGTAACTTTTGATGGTTTTCGTAATTTCAAATCGTGTCCAAAATGTCCAAAGCATGTGAAAGTTGAGATTAGATCAGAATATGTGACAAAAAAGAAACAACTGAAAGAGCAGATGAATGTAATCCCACATTTTGATGATATTGCTGAAGAAAAAGAGTAGTGAAAATCTGAGCAAAAAAATATTGGTCATGGCAAGCGCTATTTGATATCTCCCTTGGAGGCTCATCTGAATCTGTTGCACCAAAAATGCAACAAAAAGGCCAAGATCAACAGATTCTATTGACCTATACTTCATTCAAGATGCTAATGAGGTGGTGAAACAAAGAAAAAATAAAGATAGTGGGAAATTGTGAGAATAGGAAGAAATGAGGGAGTATGCCGTACAAAAGTTTTGTCGTTGGATATATGATATGGGGATCCCATTCAACACTGTAAGAGATGATAGTTCTGGACCAGCAGTCGAAGCCATTGGCCAGTTCAGCCCTGGTATGAAGCCCCTTAGCTATCATGAGGTTAGGGTCACATATTTGAAGAAGGAATTGGAACACACCAGTTTAATTTTAAGGGAGCATGATGAGATTAAGGTTAAATATGGTTACTCGTTAATGCAGATGGTTGGACTGATACAAAACAAAGAAAACTCATTAATTTTTTGGTGAATAACCCAAAAGGAAGCATATTTATAAAATATGTGGATGGATCATCATATGTTCACAAGGGTGAGAAAATATTTGAATTGCTAGATAAGTATGTGCAAATTATTCGGGAGAAAGATGTGATTCAAGTGGTCATAGATAGTGCAAGCGTAAATGTTTTAGTTGGTGAGAGTTCTTTTAAAAACAATTTGTAGTCATAGACTCATAGTATCTTTTACTTATTATTTTATTATTTTTAATTCTTTATTTTTTATTCAATGATTAGGATCATTGTTGGAAGCAAAAAATCCATATTTATACTAGCCACCTTGTGCAGCTCATTTATTTAGATTTGATGTTTGAAGATATCTTCAGACTTCTTAATTTGAAGAATACATATGAGCGAAGTATGATGATTAATGTCTATATGAATAATAGACCACCTCTCTTAGACATCATGAGAGATTTTACTAAAAATAGGGAGATTGCAACTGCATTCCTAACTTTAAAGCGATTCAATGTTCAAAAGGAGAATTTGAGGAAGATGTTTACAACTGAAAGGTGGACTAAGAGTGGGTATGGAAGAGAAGCACAAGGCAAAACTAGTAGAAAGCTTATTTTAATGCATTCCTTTTGGAATCATATTCTTTACACAATTAAAATTGCCGGTCCACTAATTAAGGTGCTTCGATTGGTAGATGGTGAAAGAAAACCACAAATGAGTTATATTTATGAAGCCATGGACAGAGCTAAGGAAGCTATTGTTGCTTCATTTTCCAATATTGAAGAGAAGTATAAAGATGTGTTTGCGTTGATTGATGCTAGATGGAGCGTTCAACTTCATAGGCCCTTGCATGCAGCTGGTCTACTTGAACCCAGAGTTCTACTGTGTAAATCCAAATGTAGAACAAGATGAAGAGGTTATGCAAAGTTTATATGATTGCATTTTGAGGGTGGTTCCAACTACTTACTTGCAAGTTAACATTGTTAATGAACATCCATAGTATAAGAAAGCAGAAAGCCTTTTTGGAACCTCTGTTCCAGTTAGACATAGGACTACAAAAGCACCAGGTAATGAAAATTATTTTAACAAATGTTGATTTTTTAACTATAGGTTACATCGCTATAGCTATACTCATATTAAATTTTTTAATTTTTGAAATTACTAGCTGAATGGTGGTCTTCTTTTGGAGGAACAATTCCGAATATACAAACTTTTGCGATCAATATTTTGAGCCTTACCTGCAGTTCATCGGTTGTGAGCGAAATTGGTATTTTTGGATATGAAAGTATACTATATAATTTATATTTAAGTGTTACTAAATTACAAATTTAAATTTATGCAACTTCATTCTTCGAAAAAAAATAAATTGGAGCAAAAACGCCTCAATAATCTAGTTTTTATCAAGTATAATAGAGGCAGCGGTATGATGCACGTGATACAATAAATCCTATTAAACATTATATACACCACATAAACAAAAAAAAATATTACAACCATCTTTAAATATAAAACAATAAAATAAAACAACAAATAGACTGTTTTTAACACCATTAAATACATTAAAATAAACCATCTTTGACACCAAAATAAACCATATATATTAAACATTTACGAAAACTCAATATTTACAATAATAGAAAATCAAAATAAACTATTTTTCATAAAACATCATACCTGAAAATATGCGTTTATATTCAAATATGTTATAAAAAAAGAAAAAAATTACAGCACACAACTTGTATAATATGTCACACCATCTCCACTGATCAATGACAACACACAAGTCTTTATTAATCATAGCATCATAAGCGCATTATGCCTCCATTTAGGTAAGCTATCTTTTATTTCAATTCACAACAACAATATCATTAACTTCACCATTTAATTCTATTTAATAATAATTTTCTCATCAATAACTTTCTAATTCGAATTTCATTGACCAATCAATTATACGATCACATAATCATTCATCATACGTCCATACAATACAACCACATATAAACAACATAATTATAATTTTACAGATATTAAGGTAACCTAGGAAATAGTCCACCGTTAACTATATAATCAACCAATATATAATATGCACATGTATAATATATATATATATATATATATATATATATCAAATTAGCAAATTTGAAAATGATTCAATTAACACAAGGAGTTGTTCAACCCTCTTTTTTATCGTTATGTCCTAAAATAAAGTATTATGCATATAATTAATATATTCATAAATGCTAAATGAGATATTAAATAATATTCGTACATTCCCGCCAGTCTTTTAATATTTTGTTATCGAAATTCAAACCTCCATCCCATTTTTTTGAAAATAACTAAACTTTCTAAACTTTTTTGGTATATATATTTAATTTATTGACTAAGTCATAAGAATTCATCTTATCGAATCCCTTATATCTTTATAATTATAGTTCTCTATAGCATTCCTAAATTAAATTATTCTAAAAATCTCATTTTTCCTTTTTGATAATCATAATATCTCTCAAATATAATTTTTTCTAATATTTGTTAAATATTGATTTCGAATATTTCTATGAATTTTCTATTAATTTTTCGCTACTATAGAATTTAACTAAACACCAATCTGTATGATTAAGCATTTGGTTAATAGACCCGATGAAATTGAGTAAATTAACTATAGTAATGATTAAATCTAACAAATCTAATAATTTAATTAATCAATTGGGATATTTAATTCAATACTAATTTAAATAGCCAAACTCATAAAATTTTTCGATTAAACATTAAATCAACTTGTATAAATCACATTTATTAAATATGCTGATCAAATAACATAATTATATAAATTAATAATAATTTTAAATGAGTAAATATTAACCTGTTTACTCATGTCTCAGACGGAAATGAAGTTATCAAAGCTTCTCGTGTGAAATGAAGTTTAGTTCATCTAACTTATGTATGCTGAGAGGCTTAAGGCAGTGTGCTCAATTTAGAAGTGGATTTGTTATCAATGTCCACTAAGTGTATGCTCAATTTTTGTCCCATGCAATTTTATAATATATTATATATGTTCTAAGTTCATGACTTGTCCCATGCTAACCTTATTATATATATATATATATATTATAACTTGCATGAAACTTTATTTTTTTTTTTCCCCAAATATTATAATAAACTCCAATTTACTCCATTCAAATTTTATTATATTTCAATTCAACCTATAATTTATTTGTAATTAAAATTAAATTTTTTAGTAATTATCAATTAGTCTCTCAATTAGGTATAAAATTCTATGAGCGTCATAGAATTTGGCACAGATTTTGCCATGACCCTCATTTTCGCTGCAAAATCTGAGGCGAAAGTGTAATTTCGTTAATAATGTACTACAGTTGTGTTGTACGGATTGCAACGGAACACAAATCCTTTGCAAACTGCGTGGCGAATGTAAAATCTCCATATTAAATTCCACCAATCTTATTGTACGGATTGCAATGGATTAAATTACCATGGCAAACGGATCAACCGATCAAACGTCCGTGGCAAAATCCTATAGAATACTCAACTCTTTAATTTACAACATAACACATATAAAGAAGTTTGTGGCAAAAATAATTGCTATTTTTGTTGAAAATTTTTGTAACCTGAAGATTATTGCAAAAGCCATTGAAAAAATTTTATTACATTGCAACGGCTTCTTTCGATGAAATATTTGTTGTGAATTATTAGCAACAGATATCATTTGAAATTCTATTGCAAACTTAGCCACGGACTTTAATTGTTGTACAAACCGTTGTAAATTAACAATGGATATGTTTTCTGGCAATGCTTGTCGCGATGTTTGCAACAATTTGCAATGAAAATGGGTCATCCAAAAGTTGACCGATTTTTACAACGGACTTTTGCAGTGGAATATCCTTTGCAACATTTCATTGTTTGTTTTTCATGGAATTTGCGACAAAAAACTCAAATTTTGGAATTCTGTTGCAAAGTCGTGGCAAATTTGTTGCAAAATCGTGGCAAATTTGGTACAAAAATTTCTGTTATAAAAAATCTAATGCCATAGTATTATTTTTTTTATAGTGAATTAAAAATTAATTAAAGATTATTCAGTAGGGACAAAATTAGTCTATCACATGTGGGCATGGGGAATTAATGAGGTTGGTGCTTTGTAATCAAAATCAATGATGGAAGTGGAGAATTAGTGGGCATCACAATGATGAAACACAGTACGTATAGCAATAAGCACCTGATTGATTTCCACTACTTTTGGCTCTTTACGGCGGGAAAACGCATAATCTCATGATAATACGAGGGACTCTCGAATTATGTTAACTTGCCATCAAATTTATTGGGAGTTCGGATTTTATAAGATTGTTAAAAATAATAATGTAATAAAGTATTTGATAAATTTAATTTTAAAGATGTACTTATGATATGGGAAAATAGATCAAAGACGCATATAACCCCCTTAAAGCTCCCAATTGGCAATGAGGCGGGATCCGCTTGTTTTTAATCGGGGCAGTCTAACTCGAATAGTCGAGAAATAGAATTATAAATGAAGTTGCACATGGCATCATCCTAGACCCTACACGTAGAACGTTAAGTGGATCAAAGTTATAAATACCCTATTCATACTAATATTTATTATGTGTGTGTTTTTTTGAGTGCTTATTATGGCCTTTTGTTGTCCAGCAACCTTTATATCATGATCTGTTCTAATTTGAGCGTCGTAGTGATATCTGGGAGCGACTCTGATGAAGCCATAGTCTTGTAGGTCATTTCTAAGAATCATAACTTAAACATGATATATTATTAATGATCAAAAGTAATATATATTTGCATCCCTTGATCTATGGTCTACTTATACAAATTATGTATACATGTCTTTTGAATAAATACATAAATCATCTATGACAGCCAAAAAGCTTAGTTTTTGTAACATTATTGATACTTCTAGATAGTTTAAGTGTCATTTTTAAAAAAAGTATGAACGGATTGTGTGAATGAAGTTAACATTTTTGTGCGTATATATGTGGTTTTTCTAAAGATAGAGATGGTTTGTATAATTAAATCATAGATTAAGAAATGTAAATATAATAATATCCTAAAATTTATTTGGTGAAGAATCAGAACTTAATTGTTGCTAGTTGTGTACGACAAAGACTCATAACAGAACTATAAATTTGATTTCCCATGAATTCTAAACTAGTAATTCAATTTAAATATGAATCTTAGTTGAGGAATTGATCTTTCATCCGATTTAATTTCCATCTATTTTCAATAACCATACAAGTTTAGTGTCTTCCTGCCCAATTTTGCACCAGAAGTATAGAGAGGAACCGGTTCAGACGAGTCTCCAGTCTTCTCAAGAATTTGTGGACGAGCGGCTTGCCGCTCAGACTGTGGCGTGCTAAGTTTATTTATAGGATTTTATAAGTTTAAATATGTTATAAAATATTTTTAGAGTTTATAAGATATTAATCTGATAGATATATTGATGTGTTCAAAAATTATAAGGTCCAATGGATTTGGACAATAATTTAAGGTTTGAATCGAAGCGAATATAAATCCTAAAGGGGATTTGCAAAAAAGGCATTAGTAATCCGATGCCCAAATTAGTATTAGATTTCAGATGGCATACAACCAAAAAATAAATAAATATAATTGAAATCGAGATATGGTGAATAAAGTCGATGAAAAATATAAGAACACTTGATAACGTGCTTTAAAGTGCTTAGAGAATGTTTAAAGAGTGAGAGAGGTGATTTAAAGAGTAAGAGAAGTGTGAGAAACGTGAGGGGGAAGTCTTGAAAGAGTGAGAAAGGTTTCTGGAAGGTGTGAGGCACGTCAGAGACTGTCTCCATATGGAGGAGTAAATCTGTATCTATAAGCAGGGGTCCCCTGCAATGGGACTTTGCACACTTCTTTCATTCTTGGTGATGAATGGATAAGGGTCGTTTAGATAAGTCATAATCTATTCTTATCTACTGTTAATTTTTTGTTGTTGAATGCTTATTTTCGAGTTCGGGAGATTTTTTATCAACAAGGACTTCTAACCTCCAAAATGTCCAGGGCTTTGGAGGGCTGGGGTGCCTCCACAAAGGAGGGTGCTTGTGTGGAAGACAGAGCTTTTTATGAGAGGGTGTCTGTCAGGGGGTAAGGCTTTAATATGAGAAGTATGAGAATGATGCCTCCCTCATGAAATCCCTACAAGAAGGAACATATTAACATATCAAAAGTGGTAAAATAAACCTCCAAAATTATTAAGTTAAAATATTGAAGATACTCCTTAAGGAAAGTTTGTATATGAAGATTTATTCGCTGAGGGGGATGCCTGCTTAGCGGCAAAGCTTATTCTGTGAAGAATGCCTGTCTTCGGACAAGGTTTATTTTATGAGGAGGATACCCGCTTGGAGGCAGGATTTTTTCTAAGGAGGATGCCTTACTGGGGGTAGAGCTTATTTTTTGAGGAAGATGCCCTCCTGCTCTTCCAGGGAGACGTCCTGCACTTTAAAAATCGAATTAGTAGGAATATTGAGTAATGGTAATGATGGGACCGCTGAAGTTTAGGCCTTGAACAGAGGTAATAATCATGCGTGGGAGGTCCTCTATTGTGAGGGAGACCATCCTTCCGGGGGAGTCCTTCGAGGAGGTGTGGACTCCTTCCAATATCCTCATGTCTTAGATCTGTGTTCACACAGACGATGCTAATGATGCATTCAAAAAACGCACAGATTTAATGAATATGGACTATGCTTAAAGCTTGGGTCGAAACTAATGCAAATCCTGAAGGGGGACCTGTAAAAAGGCGTTAGCACTTCGACGCTCTAGTTAGTATCGGATTTGAGATTGAATAAAGTAAAAAAGTAAATAAATATAATTTAGATCGAGATATGGTGAATAAAGTCGGTGAAAAGTATAAGAACATGCGATAATGTGCTTGTAGAGTGCTTAGAGAATGTTTAGAGAGTGAGAGAGGTGATTTAGAGAGTAAGAGAAGTGTGAGGAATGTGAGGGGGGCGTCCAGAGAGTGAGAAAGGTCTTAAGAAGGTGTGAGAGACATTAGAGAATGTCTCTGTATGGAGGAGTAAACATGTGTTTATAGGGGGGACCCTACACGTTTCCTTCATTCTTGAGGAGAAATGGATAAGGGCCATTTGGATAAGCCATAATCTGTTCTAATCTTCTATTAATCTTGCCATTGGATACTTATCTCCGAGTTGGGAGGACTCTTCATTAGTGAGGACTCCTAGCCGCTAGGGAGTCCCAACCACCAAGGAATCCAGGATTTTGGGGGAAACTTCCTCATCTGCGAAGAGTCCCAACTTTTAGGAATATCCTCCTTGCTAGGGCTGATGTGGTTTCAGGGTGGTTGCTGACCTCTGGGCTGATGAGGTGCCACGTGGGAGAGTAGGCTGCCACGTGTGTGGGCTTTTTGGGTCGAATATTTTGTTTGGCTTTGATCATGATCCTAGTAGGGGGATGTCTTAAGCCTCCTCTCTTTGCCAATCTGTTCTCTAGGGGGAGCCTGTTGGGTCCTTTTGGGCCTCCTAGGATGTTACGGCCTCTCTCTTCTTTTTCTTTTTGGATTATATAGGTCTCTTTGGGCCAGTTTATATTTATGCTCATCATATATATAACTAATAAATTGTTTTAATAAAATAAGACTGTATAGCTTATAATATGTTACTAATGACAATTTTTAAGTAAATTTTACTAATTTTTAGAAAAACTTAAAACTGACTATTATTGTTTTTGAAGAGTTCATAAACTTTTAATATTTTATTCTTGGATCTTATCAGCTTATTTTTTTTAAAAAAATTATCAAATACTTTACAACATCTTGTAATTAGTGATGTAGAGTAAAGACAGATGCATTTTGAGGGCATTTGGATAAGCGTAAGTCGTATATATAGTGTTTTGATTGCGTGGTTTGACGACTGAAGCTTAACAACCATTTTTTTTTTATTCGTGTGGTGTTATAGGCGATATACCTATTGTTTCAATCGTCTTCGTTCATCGCAAAATTCCATTCTTCCATCCGGGCATTTCTTTAATTTTTTTTATTTTTCAGCCAAATTTAGTTTTTTCCCTTTTTACTTTCTATATTTATCTTTTGCGCTTGATATTTTTAAGGAATATTGCTAGCTCGTGTTATGCTATTTTTAGACCAAATTTCCTAGATTTTTGAGACAATGCAAATTTCGCCAATTTGGCATGTTTTACTTAAATCAGAATTCTTTCTTTCTAATAGTTGTTAACTCTATTATAGAATATATGAACTATAAAATATTTTTTCTTTCAGTTCGAGTTCTCGAGATTATTAGAGACGTGTTTTCATTATTTTTTATTTTCAATTACTTTCGCTCCATTAATTAAATATTTCAAAAACATATACTCATCCAAACAGATTAACGTCTAAGTGCATCAGTGCTTTTGCAATCAATCTCAAGTGAAATATGACTTACCTCACTTACATAGTAATAATTGGCAGGTCTACTAAGATATGAACATTTAAATATCAAGTATTTTTAATTCTTAAATATAAAATGCATTAATAAAATATTAGATCAAATTAGAATCAGCTTATAAAGTAATTAATTAATGATATTCCTTAACTCATGCAATCTAAATCACTCAGATTTTTTATTCTTGTTTTTTAATGAATTGTGCATGGCAATTCCCAAGTTACTAATATATGGAAAAGAATTTCAAAATAAATTCTTCAAAAAATAAGGTTATCTTCAAGCAATATACAGTCTAAGAAATATGACATTTAACTATGATTTATTATTATGATTAATAATAAAAAATCATAGTAAATTATCATTAATTATGGTCCCATAATAATTATTTTTTTATGGGAATCACCCAATGATTGTTAACCGTATTGTAAAAATAACTAAAATATTTATCATGATTATAAATTATGAAAATTACTTTTTTAATTATGGAAAAGATTATATTTTTATATTAATTTTATTTAATAATTATTTATTACAATTTTTAGTCTACAGCCATTAAATAAACAATAGCAACCTTTTTTGTAGTGTAATTGGCAGGCCTTAATTTTACTCACAATCAGGGAGCATGAATTTGAACCCTCTTTTTGTTATTATTATTTTAAGAAATTTCAATCACATCAACAAAATAAACATTAATTAAAAGACAATCAATGACTCTCACTCAACATGTTACTATAAAACAAACCTACAATTTTGATAATAACTTTCCTAAAGAAAACTTTACTTTTATACATAAATGAACCTCAAATTCATTTTTTTTACTTGCTAATATGCTATTATTCCAGTGGTAAGACTGAAGCCTCATAATCAAAAGATTGTCGGTTCGAATTTCATGAATGTAAATATGTATGTAGTCTGCTTCTATGGTATTCTTTTTGTTTATTTATTTTCATATATATTCATTGATTTAGAAATATTGTTATATTGTGAATTTTTCATGTATTAGATAATACAAGTGAATCAAATTATAAAAAAAAAAAAAAAAAACAAAGGAAGGAAATCAGTCTTACCTAAGGGTAAGACCTAAATTGTCATGATTGCGAGAGTGAAATACCACAATTGTTAGTGGAAAACGAAAGACAAGAAAAAGACACTTTTGGACTTTGGTAAGAAGGTCAAGATTTAACTCTTCGAGTGAGTGCAGAAATACCACAAAAGACGGGTTTTTTTTTTTTTCTTGAAACACATCCATGTTTTTAAATGAATCAGCATATTATTATAATAGTAAATACGTAATACATTAATATTTTTAAGTCAAACCAACAACTAAAGCATAGAAAAAACAACATACGAACAACTTCAAAATAAATAAATAAACAACATACCACTATTAAAAATGAACTAAATATGAATACTCATAATACTCGAACTCACAATCTATTAATTATACACAAAAGACGTTTAGAAACCCTAAAAATTAAGTTAAGTTCCCCCACCCCACCCCACCCCACCACACCACACCAAAAACAAACATAGAAAAAGCAAATCAAGAGGGAATTAATACAAATGAAAAAGTAAAAGCAAAGAAGAAAAAGAAAAGTTTTTGCAGCATTTTGTTGGTGCCATCAATTCACCAAATTGTTTTTTGGACTGTCATCCATTTACATTATACTCTTCTCTCCAACACAAAAACCCCTTTTCCTGTTCAAATTTTTGCACCCACTTTCCCTTACACGACATGACAAATCTCTCACCATGCAATCATGCCCTTCATCCTCCCACACATTCTCTTTCTTTTCCTTTCCCTCGGGAAAAAAGGGAAAAAAGAAAAAGGGTAAAGTAAAAAAAAAGGGTTTTCCACTGTTGAGCCAAAAGATGGTAATCTAAAACTAGTTGAGAATAAATTTCAATCAAGATAATGATGACTTTGAGAATTCACTTTATTTAGATTAGAAATTGAAAAGGGTCAATGAAAATATAGCATTAACCCATCAATTTTCCCATCAACTTCGATCAAAGGGTAAAAAGTTTCCAAGCAAAACGAATAAAACTAGAAAAGTGGCAGACGATGACATTTTATTGATCCGAGAAATATATAGTATTTCACATGGGACTTTGTACTAAAATTAATCTTTTTGTGCTACTATATGAATGTTTCCACCTGTTTAGCCTTTCTCTTTTTCGTCACGTCAAAATGCATATATATGATTCCATGTTGGTTCACATCAAAATTGTTCATGAGTGAATGATTTATATTTGGGAATAATTACATAAAGTCTATTTGATGTGGAGATGGTAAAGAAATTAACCGAATCTAATATAAGTAGGATGAATGATGTTATAGTTAAGTATTTTAAACCAGACGAAGAAAAAGAAGTTATGTATATATTAGTAATATTCATTTATTTATAAGGGTATAAAAGTAATTTTTGTATACATGCCACTTAATAAACATATAAACCCTACTACACTATGAAAATCCCAATTCCGCTATAAATATTCCATATATTATTTTTTTTAACCAACTTCACTTCACTATTCATTGATAAGACAAATCATTACTTTCTCTCTCTCTCTCTCTCTCTCTCTCTACAAATAACATTTGATTTGAGAATCGTGTTTGTCGAGGATAATTTCCTATTAAACCCCTCATTCAATCTACTACCACATCATTGGCCTTGTTTGTGGGAATTCATTATCCTAGCATTGAGAATGCAGACCAGGTCTCAAACTCGTGACGCTGCCCATGAAACACACGAGAATGAAGCAGTATAATTCCCACCCTCTAAACAATCACCACCTCATGGGGTGATCCCTTCACCCCGAGAACAAGCCCTACCGCAAGGATGGCCCTACCTCCTCGTGAGCAAGCCTCGCTGAATGGGAAAATCCTGTCATCCCATGGCCAAGAGTCACCTCATGATCAAGTCTAATCGCTGGGGTGGCCTTATCCCCCCGTGAGCAAGCCCCTTTGAGTGGGATGGCCTTACCACCCCGTGACCAAGAGTCAACCCATGAACAAGCCACATTGCAGGGAGTGGCCCTACCTCTCAGTGAGCAAGAACTAACTCCACCCCGAAGAGAATTGCCCACTTTAGTTGCTTCACCTTAAGAAATGATGATACAATTAGTTCAAGAAGCCTTACTAATCCATAATGTGTTCACTCGAGCGACCGCACAAGCAATAGCTCAATTCACGACTCATCACCCCGTGAACCCGCCCCCTTCTTCTCCTTATCGAAGTTGAGAATTATCCTCGACTTCCGAGAGGGATGAGTAGAGGCGAGAGGAGGTCAATGGTAGAGCCTCTCAACCTAAAACCGCCCAGATCCAAGAGCAAAACCCCAACCAATCTCGACAAGTCTCAGTGCCCCTATCCTCTAATGGAATTGAGGATCCTTATCTTCTGTTTGTTATAGCTTCACCAAAACGTAGCTTTGTTTGCCCCAATATCTTAGCCAAGGCTCAGCAGGAGTGAAAGTATCAAATGTTTCAGAGTACAACAAAATAGGAAACCCATAGGAACACTTGGGAAAATTCTATGTTAAAATGGATTGGTATAACCTAAATGATGCCGCCTAATGCAAGGTCTTTCGCACTACGCTTTCCAAGCGTGCCCTAGCATGGTTCAACCAACTATCCCCTAGAACTATCTCCAGCTTTGAGCAGTTGACCCAGCGTTTCTCGCATCATTTCTCCATCAACAAGGGAGTTCTAAAAATAGTTGTATACTTGTTCACTATTTGCCAGGAAGAAGATAAGTTGTCTAGAGATTACGTTCAAAGATTTTTGGAGGTTGCACCTGAGGTACCTCATGTCAACCATGGGTTTTTAGCTGACATCATCCAACAAAACTTGTTGCAAGGAAGGTTTAAAGAGTTTATAACTGGAAAACCCCCAAGCACTTTAGAAGAATTGTTCTTACAATTGCAGATGAATATCCGACCACAAAAGTATATTAGAATTGAAGATTCAAGTTCGGTAGACCTTACCTTTAGTGTTAAGAGGAATGGTAAAAATGAGGAGAATGAGTCGAACAAGGAGGGACGCCGACACTTACCTCCCACTAGGTTTACGCACTACACCCCCATAATGCTACTAGAGGAGAGATATTAGTGGCGGAATGACAAGGGTTGATAAACCAGTGGCCAAGATAAAGGAAAGACAATCCTAAGAGGCAAATGTTTGAAAAATAATTCGTTTTCATTGTAACAGGGGACATACAACTGAGGAATGTCATCACATTGAAAACGAGATAGAAAAATTGATTTATCAGGGACACTTGAAGGAAATATAAACAAATATCCATAAGTACACCAATTTGATCAAGGGGTGAGTGGGCCACCTCGAAAGTCAATGTCACCTCGCGCTTCCCATGATAATAATCAACCTACAGCAGGGATCATTTCATGATCTCAAGAGAACTAGCAAGAAGAGACTCCTGTATAAAGAAGTAGTAAACTTAAGTTCGCACAACAGAAAAGAAAAGTCAATTTTTGGCTATTCACTTGTAATAGGAGAAAGTTCGAGTAAGAGCTCAACATATCATTCTTCCCTTTTGATTTTCCTAAGACATTATAATGTGAACTCTAAGAAGTGAAGTTAGTTCTCTTCTCGTAATCTCAACAAACAAAATCAAATCAGATGTAGAGATCCCTAAAGTTTCAAAAAGACCCTAGAGGCAAAAATCGCTAGTATCTCAGGACCCAGTAAACGAAACTTAATTGAGATCCCCGTCAAGAATATTGCCCTGGAAACTCTGCTTCCCTTTGAAGTTGGTGGTAAAATACCAACCCGAGGACATGACCAAAAGTATACTTCGAGGCAACATCCACATAAATGAAACTTAAGATATACATCAAGAATATTGCCCCGAAAAACTTTACCCCTTCTGAAGTAGATAAATGATCAACTTCAGGATATGAGCAAAATCATCCCTCAAGGCGACATATAATTATGATAAGCTGTAAAAAAATAACACAATAACTACATAAGTGAAATAGCTACATATTCATAAATACAAAATATTGTCGATTGACATACCAAAACTTCCGATAATGTGAATCGGGAGAAAGTCATCCCAAGTACTGAATTCTACCGAATTACATACCAAAATTTCAACTATATGATTCAAAATAAAACCATTCCAAGTACTAAATTCTGTCGATTATAGACTAAAACATTTAAATAAAATGTCCGACTAAAACCATTCGAATTACTAAATGTTATCTATTACGTGCAAAAAAAATCAACTAAGAAGTCAAACTAAAACAATCCAAAGAACTAAATAATACTGATTACATACCAAACCAAATCATCCAACTACACAAGTTAAAAATAGCTATCCAAAATACTAAAATATTTTTAAGTACTAAGAAAAATAATTGTGCTCCCGTTTCTTCCCCAAGACCCTGGGGACTCTGTCCCAAGCAAGATCTGCCTCTTTCAACAACGACGACACCTCGAGATTAAGGAATAAATGTCTTACTCTCAGCCTCTCTCATTAAGAACCCGGCAGAGGACTTGATGACATTTATCAATCCAGTTTGGTAGAATAGTCTCAAACTCATTGGATACCTAGAACTTAGAAATCAGTCTGTTTCTCTCATCTTGGTGATGACAGCAACAGTAGATGCGAAGGCCAAAAACTTCCTCCTCGAAGACAAAACATGCTCAAATTGGCGCTCCTAAGAAACAACGCCCTCTAAAGCCTCATCCCTTTTGGATGAGTGTCATCTCGAGGAAGAGACCTCCTCATCTGGAGGTGTGTCATCTCAAGGAGGAGAGGCTTAAGAGAAGAGGGAAGGTCGAGCACCTCCTCTTCATGGAAGACTGTTGTCTAGCGAAGACATCCTTCTTGAGGTGTGTCATCTCGAGAAGGAGAGCCCTAAGAGGAAAGTGGAGGTCTTGAGGAGGAAAACTCTAAGCAAAAAGGGAAGTTCGAGCACCTCCTCCATAGGAATGTCATCTTGAGGAGGAGAGCTATTATATCAAAGAAAAAAACCTAAAAGAGGAAAGGGGAGGTTGAGAGCCTCCTCTTCCTAGAGACGTGTCATCTCGAGGAGGGGAACCTTAAGGGGAGAGTGAAGGCCAAGCTCCTCTTCCCCTTGGCGAAGTGTTGTCTCAAGGAGACCTCCTCCTTCTGAGGTGTCTCATCTCGAGAAGGAGAGCCCTAAGACCTCCTCCTAGAGGTGTGTTATCCTAAAGAGAAGCGCCTAATGGGAAGAGCAGAGGTTAAGTACTTCCTTCACATGGATGAGTGTCGTCTCTAGGTAAGATCTATTCCTTTTCATCTTGCGGCCACAAAATTGTTGTTATGTGATCAGACGAATATCTCACCAAATATGGATGGACATCATCCCTCGTACGAGATGAAAGCCAACCACTAAAAAAAAAAACTCAATCATGGTAACACACTCAATGTGGTTATTGGCCGAGCGCGAGGAACCCCAGTTTGGTCGTTGGTCGTACACAAAGTGCCTTCACGTGCAACAATTTGAACCAACACCTTGATATGGCCAGGGGGTTTCACCCCACTAGTGCGAGGTAGTGCCTTGTGTTAGCTCACTAGCCAACTTGCGGGAACTCCTCGACCTAGTGGGGGGTCTCAATGCCTCGAGCTGGAGACGCGTGGGGTTATCTGCGTGTGACCTCAAATTACCAAGCTAAGGCAGCGCCTTGACCTGGTGAGTCCATGCGCCACCTCCATCGTCGTCTGACAGTCACTCCTAGTCGAGGTAACGTGCTGCCTCACACATTTGTTCCACACTACGCCAACCTAGAGCCACCCCCTAGAGCAAGCGAGAAGGCCTCGCTGGACGCCCTTCTACTAGTTGCGCCTACCCTACTCCCACTAGGTCTAACCACCATTGCTTCGCACCTACTCCCTCCCATATATTAAAGGCTTTGATTCTCCTTATGCGATTACTTATTCTCAAACGGACTATTATTGCTAACGGTAAGTATCGAGTCCGAGAGTGGGGTGATATATGATGTATATATTAGTAACATTCATTTATTTAAAAGGATCGAAAATAATTTTTATATACAAACCACATAATAAATGCATACACCCTACCACACTATAAAATTCACAATACCACTATAAATATCATATATATATTATTTTTTAAATTAAGTTCACTTCACTATTCATTGACAAGACAAGTCATTACTCTCTCTCTCTCTCTCTAATAAATTCTCTCTCTACAAACATCTGACTTGGGATGTAATATTTCTCGAGGATAATTTTTCTAGTAAACTCCTCATTCAATCTACTACCACATAAAAATGAACAGAATGTTTTCAAGTTAAAGAACTAGCCAGGATAAATAGAAGAAAAAGGATGTAGTCTTATAGACAATCATAATAACTACTTTCAAACTATTTAAACTAACCAAACCTACAAGACAATGTTGATCTATCATCTTCTTGGAAATTAAAAATAACATAAAATTATGGATAAAGTGGTCCCCCTATGCTATGGGTTGACCATAGGGATGACAATGAGTCCGACTCTCCCACCCCAATTAAGCTGGGTTTTGCAACCTTAAGTGGGTTTTGGTGTGGATTTTTGTTTTTATAATAATTCTTATTGAAAATTGTGCCCCCGTATGAGTATGAATGTCTTCTCATAATAGGATTAAACACTCAAGAGATGAATCTTAGTGTATGGTGGAATGTAAGGGATGTTCTAACTTATAGGCAACTTTTCCAATCTTTTCAGTTATCTTAAAAGGCCTAAAATATTTGGGAGATAGGTTTAACTTCTTTCTCATCTGGAAAGAAGTTTATCTGTATGATTTAACTTAAGATACATCATATTCACCACTTTAATACTCCTCCCAATCCTCTTTGCATTAGTATATTCTTTTATATTATTCTAAGCTTGATGGAGATTTTCATTGAGAATATGTATGATCTTTTGTTTCTCCATCATCAGTTATTGAACATCAGTCCACGAGGTTTGACTGTAAGGCCCCATGGAAAACGTGAGTGTTGATATTCGTAGGGTGCTTGGAAAAGAGTTTGTTTAAAGCTGCTATGATGGTTTGTTGGTTCATACCACTACTCAATCAATGACTAGGGGTGTTAGTTTGATAATGCTGAATCAAAATTTTGGTACACCATCGAATACCGATCAAAATTTTAATTTGTTTCGATAAAAAACAAATAAGTTTTAGACCATGGCTTTACATTCTACCCACATGGTCTGATTTCATGAGAAATTTTACACATTCTCAATTCCCCATGGCTCACGCCATGGCTCCTATGATAACAATATTTATAATATTATTTAAATTAATTATAGTATTATATCTATAATTATTATTTTTAATTAATTAAAGTATATTCTGATAGTATAATTATAGTTTTTAACTTTTAGATCCATGACTCGAGGTTTAGGTCCTCCCTTTTTAGGACATGGTCGAGGTCTTAGGTTGTCGATTCTATGGCCAACCATTGATGCTGTGGAAGTATCAACATGACCACCCCTTACCATTAGAGCCCGTCCAGTGTCGCAGAGCCCGTCGATGGATCTGAATATGGGCTACAAGGCCCAACACATCACATGTTGGGTCGTTGATCGCCCCCCATCAGTCCCCACATCCCCCAACCCGTCCTCTGTACCACCACCATCATTAGCCTTGCGTACATATATTAGCCTTTCCCAGCGTGAGGTAAGAAAAATAAATTGTTATTAATTTTTTTATTACATTTTTTTCAATGGATACTAATAAATTATTTTTTTAGGTTGTGTCAAGATTTCCATAGCTCCATTACGGTTATGTTGGACGACAACTTTCCTCATCCATAGACCTATATAAGAGATGTCTTACCGAAACACCAGCCCTTCTGGTTCGACTAGTTCTAGGTAACTAATTATTATTTCTTTTAATCACATTTTTAACAAAATTTTGCTGCTCATTCACACTTTTTTTTGTCTCTCCGTATTTCATCTTACTTACTATTAGGGTTGCACCAACGATGCAATGTTCAAATTCTTCAAAATGCTTGTTGGGAAGTATATTCGTTGGAAACTCAACGAAACTAGGGTGACACTCGTATAACCATTGTGGTTGGCCAACGAGATTCAACGCCAGTTGTAGGAGTACTGGGCGTCCTCCAAGTTCCAGGAGGTGGCTGCTAAGACTAATGGCAACTAGGTGGTCAATACAACATCTGCAACCATTATATACCAAGGGGCGTCATCTTATATTAGAATGCATAAAAGGAAGCTAATAAAATCTTTTTCTTTAATAATGAATTTTGGAATATTAATAAATATGGTTTAGTTATTAAATTATAGTCTTACGATGTTCATTTGTTGCATAGGAAACATAGTTAAGTAGGTAGCCAACGCAGATGGAGCTCTTCTACCAATGCTACAAGAAGAAATCCGACAGTAACTGGAGCGGGTCCAAGGCAAAGTAGGTGGGAGTAAGTACATTAAATTAGTAACAAGTTTATTAACTGTTTGTTCATATAGTAATTAGTTTTTCTTATTTCATGATATCTTCCAGATGTTGCTGGACGACCAGCATACCCAAGCACCTATAATGTGCAAGAGCTTCCTGCTTTTTCAATAGGTTCCGTAGCCCAGACCAAGCAGCAGCTGTTGATCTTAGCAGTCGACGGCTAGAATAATTACATTGTATTTGGTTTGGGTGCAAAGGCCTACACGCCGGCTGCTCGACCATCATAGAGGATTGCGCCACTACCACCACCACAAACCCCATATCCAGACACCATCAAACTGAATGATCGTATCTCGAGGATGGATGAGATGATGATGCATATGATGATGCACTTACCCATTCCTCAATGTCCAGCCATTCTTAACCTCCAATAGATAATCCGACCCCAAGGGATGACGACGGCCAGGAGGAGAGGAGGTTGCTTTAGATTAGTTTTTTTTTTAAAAAAAAAAAGATATCTGTATTTTTGCACTTTTTTAATTAATACATATATATATATATATTATGTTATTAATTGTGCTCTCAATATTTGATTGTAGTTCAATTTATTTAAAATTTTAATTTATAGAACTTTTAAAAAAAACTTATTTTAATTATCAAAATTAAAATTTGAAAGATTAATTAAAAATCAAAGAAATTCAAATATTTAATATAGTAAGAATAAAATAAACTAATCAAAGAGATCATCATGATCCACGCGCGTAATTGATAAAACTTAATCAAAGTAAAATTTTCAAAGCACTGTCACAATATGTGGTCATAATCAAGAAGGGTAAGATACCTCTATCTCTTATATTAAAAAAAACTATAAACGTCCCCCAATTTTCCAGTTGAAGGGAAGCAACTAAAGAAACGTATCTTGAGACGTACGTGCTCTACATCAAACATGCACATGATGAACTAATTACTAGGTAGCATGTACATCGTATGGTTTGATTTTGGTCCCAGTGGACACATGCAAATAATGATAATGATGCAGGTCGCACAATTTGGGTCGGATCGTTGTATTTGGTATCTTGAGATCAGACTGTTGAATTCCTCTTTGAGCTTACTAAGGGTGAATTTTGAGAACAGAACACACGTTAGGTTTGTTGGATATTTAAAAAAAGTGGGGTCTAAAGCGATCAGTGGAGAACGAGTAAGATAAAAAAAAAACGTGATAAATGCACTTCTCATAAATGTTCATAAATGCTGGTATTTATAGTGTACGATATCGCTTATAAACTTGCCACGTGGCATCATCTGGTTATCCGAGTGTCAGGTAATCCGACGATTATCAGAGCGGGCAGGTCAATTGGATTGGGTCGAGTGACCCGATCCGTGTCTTCATATGCAGATCCTACCATTAACTGTAAATTTCTTTAAAATAAAAGGAAAATTTAATCTTTTAGTGAGTACTCTCATCAGGTGATGATGGGATACCCACCGTCTTGTTCCACTTAAAGGGAATGGGATCCACTTCCCTACCAACTATCATGCCATCCAACTTCCATACCCACTTTCCCTTTGACCCATAATTAACCCCCCTCAAATCATACTTATTAGTGTGTCAATTTACCACTTATGTCCAAACATATATATAGCGTAGATGACTTTTATATGTATATAGTAGAATAGATATACAACTGGATAAATCGAGGTTGGGATTTGAAATTCTTATTATAATTCAATAGATTTTATATTATATATAGTCAGAGACAATAGTCTGTCACCTTATTTAATCTACACGTGCGTACGGTCTATTTATAATTGTGGATAAAAAACAAATTTTGTATATGTTGGTCAAGAAAAATGACAAAACTACTCGCCGTCCTCTCAATTTGAATAGCTGTTTGAAATGATGAAAAAGTAAAAAAAAAAAGTATATATACATATATATATAGAAATAATTGCATTTGAGAAAAATGAGATAAAGTTCTTAGTATCATATAGTTATTTTTATGTAGATAACGTTATATCGAAAAATAGAATATTTTTTAAAAACTTTGAAAAGTTTATATAATTTTAAAAATTTAACCTATCAAAGAGGAGGATAATTCAATATTATCTTAAGATGTCCTCCTCATATTCAAACTTTGGACGTCAAACTGTTTGTATTTAGAATTACTGATATTTAATATTTTAACATGCCCTCCAACCCTCACGTGCAGCCCCTAATATTATATTAAACACTCACGTTATTTAAAAATTTAAATTATTATAAAACAAGTTATTTAATATTAACAAATATTTTATTGTTTGATGTATGCCACAAAGATGTAATTTATAATGATATATTTTCTAATTATTCTATATCATTAGATTAATTATGATATCTAACAGAATATACGATGTACGAATAAACATCTGAGTTTTCTTGTAACACTAAAAGTATTTAAAAAATGAAATACATTTATTTTGCTTCTTGGGTGCTTATGCATCTTTCTGAATTATTTGTAATGATGATTTTATTAATAATTTTCTTGTCGCTAGTTGTAAACAATGATATTTTTTATGCAGTATTTGTTATTATTAAAATTATGAGAATTACTATTATAATAAAATTATTCTTTTTTATCACTAAATAAATATCGATGTGATTTTCGTAAAAACAAAAAAAAATCATTACCTAAGAAAATTTTGTGAAAAAATAGCCACATGTTTGTTCTTGGCCCCTTTTAGTAATCAATGGATCAAACAATAATTGAATTAGCAAATTAACAGGTTTGTTCATTTATGGAACACAACTTTTACGCTGATATAAGTCCATAATTATGGCTAATGATATTTCACGTGCTACTATATATGTCTAATTGCTACTCATCATTAGTTCATTAGCCAAAAGAGACTGTCGTTGTACCTACACATATGCTTAACATGCATAAATTAAGGTTCAAGTGTAGTTTTTATTGGATTAAATGCAATTTACCCCACGTGA